>NC_090383.1:73893705-74601801 GCF_036365525.1 Heterodontus francisci
ACGGGAAGGCCTTGGCAACAGTTCCTGTGAACCCTCGGTTGACCCTGAACACGGGCACATAAGTCAGCAACCATCTGCCCGGACAGGCGCAGCCTTCTGTGGCACTGACACGCCGAAATGTCCAGGTAGCTTCTCCTTTGAATTCTGCTGAGGGTATCGCCTTCATTTCCTTCCTGCCCCTCGTTCCTTACTGCTGCGCCCCTGTTGCCCAGGGGTCTGCACCTGCTCTTGCAGATGCTGCTCCTCATCGCCAGTCAATCCAATCTTAGAGTAGCTTAATCTGATTCCCTGTTATGTCCTTTCATCCTTTCAATTGGAATGTGCAGTCTTCCTGAGCTCCCCACTCATGAACCCATTAGGCCTGTATGCAGAAGGACCCATCCACCCCCCAAAGCCACCTCCCTCACAGCCCTGCCTCCCAAAAGTGCCCTTGTCTAGAGTGAAGGGATATTACAGATAATTCTCCTGATGGTGTACCACTGGTTGCCTGTGAATGCAGGCCTTCTCTGAGCCTTCCCTCTTCAATGGTGTCTCTTTCTGTGTCTCCCCATTCTGATTTGCTCCCTACTGCCTCCTCCTCCCTGTCCTGATTGAGATCCCTGGAGGATCCCGCGCCTTAATAGGAAAATTCCAACTGGCCCTTAACAAGTTGATAACATGTTCATAAAAGCCTTAATTGGCCATTTATCCATTTCGGGCAGGTCGCCTCTTCCCATCTCCTTGGAGCCTTTTAAACTTTAAGCATGTTGGTTTCACGTTGGGAAATTGTCATGTCGACCCAAGGGGCAGGTTTAAGTGACCTCTCACCTCTGTTTCCGACCTCGCATTTAAATAAAAATCCTGCCCCTTGTTCTTATATCTCCATGGATAAGTTCTTCCTTACTTAATTCTTAGAATCAAAATACCATCAAATTCTCCGGCTTTGAGAGTTGGAGGATAATTCTGACCAGTAGAACAATCCTGGTGTGACTGAGCCAAGAATAAAAGCAATGAAAGTTGACAGAGATCTGCTTCTTCGCTGTACAGATTGCTGTTCTGTTCTCACCTGGCACAGCATAAGAGAATATCAGCTAGAGTGCACAAGTATTATCCCATCTCTTACATTGTATTCTTTGTCCACACCTTTGCTCTGGACAATGCTCAGTATAGGTTTAACCACATGTGTGGAAATGTCAGTACATTTTTAAAACATTTTACAATATCATGCAAATCATTTGTTGTAGAATGTCATCTTGCTGCACACGGTAGTAACACTCTTTCAGCCCTCCTCACTGTGCTGGAATGTTGCCATACGGATTTCGTAAACTCGGTTAAGGGTTGTCTCGAGGAAAATGTTTAGGTTATTGAGGTGACATTTCTTCCTGAGGGTGACCTTATTGATTCAGGATTTCTCCCAAAGCGCCTCATATAGTGATAGGTGCAATCGGCAAAAAGTAAAATGACATATTTATAACTTGAAGGTGGGGTTGATTTCTACAGCAATACCTTAGCAGTTAATGTTACTATATTCATTTATTTGAAGATTGCCAGAAATGTCAGGGCAATATGGTGCCAGCAATAAACCCCAACCTCGTCATCTACTATGGCAAAAGAAGAGTGCCTCCCCATGAACTGCCTTGTATTCTCCTCATATAGTATGATGGGTTTAATGATTGGGATGTTTCTGTCGTTGAATGCCTTTGGCAGGAATTGTGCACCAACTTCAATTATAAGGCAAAGAAACCAATTCACACATGTTTTCTGAGGTTTAAAGAAGAAAGATGAAATTTTATTAAAACTTAAACTTAAACTCTAATACGGTTAATGCCTACAGATATACGATGTGCTCATGCTAGCATGCACACGTGAAACACATATGCAAATAGGGACAGAAAAGAAGAGAGGAAAATATGTAGAGAGGGGTTTGAGGCAATACCAGAAGAGTTTTTTGTTTACTGTGCTTCGAGCTCATTTGATTGTAGGTAGTCTTGCTGTTCGTTGGGGCTTTTCTCCCTTTGAGGTTCATATGTTTTCACAAGATTCAGTTCCGTGGGAAAGAGATGGAGGCAGGCAGGACTGGAGAGGAGGTTCTGTCCCAGCCGGGAGCACACAGCTTTCCTGAGTTCTTTACCTTGTTGGAAATTTAAAACTCCCCAGGTGGTCACATGACCGACTGGTTTGACCAGGTCTCTTCTGTGTATTTGGGCAGGGACTGTCCCTTTGTTCCAACACGGCTAGTTACTACGCAAATGTCTTTCCAGTCAGGGGCTTGCAATTTTAAGTTTTAGTGTTCATGTGGCGAAATAATGTGTGCCTCAGTCTTGGCAGGTGTGGTGTTTGTCTGACACTTGTGAAAGTGTTGCTTTGAGAGGTTGCTTGTGCCCAGAGTGGACAAGAAAATAAAGGAAGGGCATTTAGCATGTTAATTGTTTGCTCTGAGGAAGTTTTTTGAACTTTTTTGTAGTCCTGGAGTTGCGAGAGACTCTCCAGGAGTCTGTGCTCACTTAATTTAACTTCCTCAAGAGAGGCTTGTGGACTGACTCAGAAAAAAATCTGAATTCTACTGTGGCTGGGTGTTATGCCCTGCCTCCTTGTCTGACTGCTTAGACAAGAGGGTCTATTGTTCTTGAAAAGTATCAGGAAAAGTTTGATGAGACAGACAGTGAAGTTATTTGAGAGTCAAGTGAGTTCTATAAGCACTGCTCTTTCCTTATCTGGTTGTTCTCCTGTCCGCTGCTGTATCTGAACTAGCTTTATAAATGCTGCTGTCTAGTTTCCATGCATTTCAGCAGCTTACACCTGTTTTACATGGAATTTCTGCCAGTCATGACTACAACATGTATACTAATAAGCTGGCTCAGGACACCCTTGTGTAGATACCTCGGTTGACCACTGGTGGGTGCCAATCTTTCTTCTTGGATATAATTGCGCTAACCATCACATGGAAATTCTCCCTTATTAATTAACCATTCAACCAAACCCCATGTTAATAACATTCTGGCAATGCATACCAAAAACTGATTTTAACCCAGGCTTCTGGATGGAAACGGGGTGGGTAGAGGGTTAAAATTTCATCTGAGGGCAGTCTGCATCGATCTAGTCCCCCACCACTTTAAATCACCAGTTTCTGGCTGCATGTCAGGTGCCTGTTGCAGGGAAGTAGGGGCAAATTAAAAGGTCAAAGTTGCACTCTGATGACATCATACCTGGCTCCACTGCATTTTAACTCCAAATTGTGGATGCCCGGCCCAGTCTCAGACATTCCAGCAAAACCTGATGAATTGGTGTCAGAGTTCCTAAAGCAGTATAAAAGGAAGTTCTTAGCTGAACCTCACTGGATCATGGGACGTTTTGCTTTTTCATTTTCCAGGAGAATTTCCAGCTTCCAGTTTGCAACTTCTACACTTTTGTTTTTTTTAAATTTATTCGGGGGATGTGGGCATCACTGGCTATACCAGCATTTATTGCCCATCCCTAATTATCCTTGAGAAGGTGGTGTTGAGCTGCCTTCTTGAACCACTGCATTCCTTGGGGTGTTGGTACACCAACAGTCCTGTTAGAAAGGGAGTTCCAGGACTTTGACCCAGTGACAGTGAAGGAACAGTGATATAGTTCCAAGTCAGGATGGTTTGTGGCTTGGAGGGGAACTTGCAGGTTGTGGTGTTCCCATGCATCTGCTGCCCTTCTTCTTGGTGGTAGAGTTCACAGGTTTGGAGGATGCTGTGAAGGAGCCTTGGTGAGTTGCTGCAGTGCATCGTATATGGTACACACTGCTGCCACTGTGCGTCGGTGGTGGAGGAAGTGAATGTTGAAGGTTGTGGATGGGGTGCCAATCAAGCGTGGTGCTTTGTCCTGAATGGTGTTGAGCTTCTTGAGTATTGTTGGAGCTGCATCCATCCAGGCAAGTGGAGAGTATTCCATCAGGCTCCTGACTTGTGCCTTGTGGACAGGCTTTGGGGAGTCGGGAGGTGAGTTACACACCGCAGGATTCCTAGCCTCTGACCTGTTCTTGTAGCCACAGCATTTATGTGGCTGATCCAGTTCAGTTTCTGGTCAATGATGACCCCCCAGGATGTTGATAGTGGGGGATTCAGCAATGGTAATGCCATTGAACGTCAAGGGGAGATGGTTAGATTCTCTCTTGTTGAAGATGGTCATTGCCTGGCACTTGTGTGGCGCAAATGTTATTTGCCACTTATCAGCCAAAGCCTGGATATTGTCCAGGTCTTGCTGCAATTCTACATGGGCTGCTGCAGTATCTGAGGAGTTGCGAATGGTGCTGAACATTGTGCAATCATCAGTGAACATCCCCACTTCTGACCTTATGATGGAGGGAAGGGCATTGATGAAGCAGCTGAAGATGGTTGGGCCTAGGACACTACCCTGAGGAAGTCCTGCAGTAATAACCTGGGACTGAGATGTTTGACCTCCAACCATCTTCCTTTGTGCTAGGTATGACTCCAACCAGCTGAGAGTTTTCCCCCAGCTTCCCATTGACTCCAGTTTTGCTTGGGCTCCTTGATGCCATACTCGGTCAAATGCTGCCAGTGTCAAGGGCAATTACTCTCACCTCACCTCTGGAGTTCAGCTATTTTGTCCATGTTTGGACCAAAGCTGTAATGAGGTCAGGAGCTGAATGGCCTTGGCGGAACCCAAATTGAGTGTCAGTGAGCAGGTTATTGCTGAGCAAATGCCGCTTGATAGCACTGTCACGACACCTTCCATCACTTTACTGATGATCGGGAGTACGCCGATAGGGCTGTAATTGTCCGGGTCGAAATTGTCCTGCTTTTTGTGCATAGGACATACCTGGGCAATTTTCTACATAGCCGAAAGATGCCAATGGTGTAGCTGTACTGAAACAGCTTGGCTAGGGGCACGGCTCGTTCTGGAGCATAGATCTTCAGTACAATTGCTGGAATATTGTCAGGGCTCATTGCCTTTGCAGTATCCAGTGCCTTCAGCTGTTTCTTGATACCATGTGGAGTGAATCGGATTGGCTGAAGTCTGGCATCTGTGACGCTGGGGACCTCAGGAGGAGGCCAAGATGGTTCATCCACTCGGCACTTCTGGCTGAAGATGAATGAAAATGCTTCAGCCTTGTCTTTTGCATTGATTTTCTGGTCTCCCCCATCATTGAGGACGGGGATATTTGTGGAGCCTCCTCCTCCTGTCAGTTGTTTAATTGTCCACCATCACTTTTGACTGGATGTGGCATGACTGCAGAGTTTAGATCTGATCCGTTGGTTGTGTTGCATTATAACCCTTTACTGAGCTTTCTCTACTTATTTTGGGAGTCATTTTTACTTCTTTTCCTTGAATGGAGCAAAACTTGGAGGAGGAGGAGCAGTACCACGAGCAAAGGGGTTTCTCAAAAGTCAACAGGTGAGAGAAACTGTGAGCAGGAGCCCATACCCACACACAAAGAGTATGGAGCAAGAATCCCTTTCTGAGGAGCCTTGCAGGAGAAGGCTCCATTTCTTCACACAGAATGTCACAGACCTTATGGAATCATGGAATGGCTACAGCACAGAAGGTGGCCATTTGGCCCATTGTGTCTCACCATTGTGTCTCTCTGCAACAGCAACTCATGTAGTCCCACACCCCCGCCTTTTCGCAGTAGCCCTGCAATTTTTTTCTCTTCGAGTAACAATCCAATTTTCTTTTGAAGGCCCCTATTGAATCTACCTCCACCATACTCTCAGGCAGCGCATTCCTGATCTGAACTATTCGCTGCATAAAAAAGTCTTTCCACATGTCACTGTTGCTTCTTTTACCCATCACTTTAAATCACTGTCCTCTGGTTCTCAACTCTTCTGCCAATGGGAATAGTTTCTCCCTATCTACCCTGTCAAGACTCTTCATGATTTTGAACACTTCTATCAGATCTCCTCTTGATCTTCTCTTATCCAAGATGTCAGGCAAACCCCCCACCTGCCAAGACTGAGGCACACATAATTTCGCCACATGAACACTAAAACTTTAAATTGCAAGCCCCTGGCTGGAAGGACATTTGCATAGTACCAGACAGTGTTGAAACAAAGGAACCAGTCCCCGCCCCAATACACAGAAGAGACCTGGTAATACCAGTCGGTCACCACCTGCTGGCCAGCTAGGGGAGTTTTAAACTGGAAAAACAGAATTTGACCTCCAAACACTGTGTGCTCCTGGAACTGAAGCAAGAATTACCTCCTCTCCTGTTTGCCTGCTCATCTCTTAGGGAACTAAATCTTGTGAAGACACGTGAACCTGAAAGAGAGAAAAGTTTCCTATGTGAACATGGTTTAAGCAGAATACTGAGCCCCAACGAAATGCAAAAATTACCTACAAAAGGACTATACTGTGAGTGAAGCGCAATAACAAGATATTGCCTCAAACTGTTCCAATTTATCTTTTCTTCTCTTTTCTGTCCCTATCTGCATGTGTATATCGTGTGTGCATGATTGCGTGGTGCATCGTAGATCCATAGGTGTAAACTGTATTAGAGTTTAAGTAAGTTTAATAAATTTCACTTTTCTTCTTTAAACCAAAGAAAGCCTGTTTGTGCTCATTTATTTGCCTTATAATTGGAAAGCTGTGAACAAGAATTCACAAAGGGGGAGCTCAAAACACAGTGTGTTTAAAATTAAACCCTGTTAAAATAAGACCAGGTGAAGATAGCAACAGACCCCTAGACACCTTTCTCACCTGGTTGTAACAAAGGAGAACAGCCTCAGCTTCTCCAATCTATCCATGTAACTGAAGTTAATCATCCCTGTGTCACAAACATGTGCTACGGCGAATGATGATTACTTTTTAATCCATCAACTGGAAAAATGAATTAATTTTTTTTTTAAAGATGACTGCCAGCAACTAAAATGGCCAATGAAATTTGCATCAAAATCCCTTGCATTCCACTGCATTGAGAGGGAGTCAAATTGTC
The DNA here is from genome assembly GCF_036365525.1 of Heterodontus francisci. Taxonomy (NCBI): domain Eukaryota; kingdom Metazoa; phylum Chordata; class Chondrichthyes; order Heterodontiformes; family Heterodontidae; genus Heterodontus; species Heterodontus francisci. Next base: position 73,900,607 of record NC_090383.1, read on the forward strand.
TGGCTGGTCTCCTCCAGAACAATGACTTAAGAAGTTTGGACTGCTTCACCTGGCCAGTCTCCATTAACAAGACATTAAGGGCAATCTTAGGACATTAAACTGGTGGAGACGGACCACGCAAAAGTACTCTCTTGGCAATGTGAGCCTAATGGACAGAAGGGAAGTCCTAGACATGAACTAATTAAGTTGCAAGAGGAAATACACATTGAACCATCATGTGACAGGCCCATCATCTGTGTATTTTAAGCTGGTCTTTTTCTCTCTGCAGCAGATAAGCAACTGACACTGATCAGAAGAGACCTAAGTGGGGTTGCTCTCTCTCTCTCTTTCCCAAGTCTACCTGGCAAATTTCAAATCCTGCCTGCTGGCCGTAACTACCTAAGCATCACTGCGGCAGAGACCCCGTGAAGGAACTCATCCACATCGCTGTTTTCCAGCAGGACCACCAAATCTGCTGGCTACATCTACAAGCCGGAAGCCTCAGGACTACCGAGTTCATCCGAAAGACAACCGAGCGACCAAACTCCACAGACCGAATATCCCTTTTTATTGCTTCGGACTCTAATCAGACCAATCTATCCTTCCCCACTCTGTAACCTGTTTGTGTGTGCATGTGACGCTTGAATGTGTGAGTGTGTGAAAGTTGGAGCGTTAAATAGTTAAACACTCACTGAATTGGAGAGTACATTCACTTTAAAAAAGAAATAAACCCTGTTGTGGTCAAACAAGGAGAGGGAAGAGAGAGGAGCCCATCGACCCCTTCTCACCTGATCGTAACACCTGGAACTATTCTCATGAATATTTTCTGCACCCTCTCTAAGACCTTCGCATCCTTCCTGAAGTGTGGTGCCCAGAACTGGACAAACCAGTGTTTTATGCAGGTTTATCATGACTTCCTTGGTTTTGTACTCTATGCCCCTATTTATAAGACCCAGGTTCCTGTATGCTCTATGAACCGCTTTCTCAATTTGCCCTACCACCTTTAATGAAATTTGTACATATACCCCCATGTCCCTCTGCTGCTGCACCCACTTTAGAATTGTACCCTTTATTTTATATTGCCTCTTCTTGTGCTTCCTACCAAAATGAATCACCTGTGCAATTTCCCACAACAGGATCTGCTGTCTGCTAGACTAGGGGAGCATTCCATGCCATTTGCCCTCAGAAGTATTTCAGTATGTTACAGGGGATATCAGCCGAATCTCCCAATGTGCACTTCACAGCTGCATTAAGCAAGTTCCCAATACCTTCCTTGCCAGGGCTCAGCAGTACATCACTTTTTCCACTGCCCTCTGATATATAAATGCAAATTAATTCTTTCTTTTTCTTTCTTTCTTTCTTTCTTTCTTTCTTTCTTTCTTTCTTTCTTTCTTTCTTCTTGTCTGCATTGTCATTTGTATTGGGTCATTGTAAAATGTAGGAATTTTCATAGTTTTGGGACAAAATAGGTTTTTTCTCCTAATTTTATATTACTTTCTGCTACATGTTCAGGTTTCTTTTCCACCCCTACCACCACCACACCAACCAACCCCCCTCCCACCACCACCATTCGAGGATATTCACCATCGTCAGACCTCTTTTAAGCCAGCAGCTTATAGTTCTGCAACAATATCAGGAACCAACTGTCCCCCTGTTTTCCTTCCCTTTTTCAATGAGTACTTTCCTCAGATGTTCATGCTGAGATCTGGAGCTTACCACATGGAACATTTCAGACAGAACCCATTGTTATGATTCAGGCTCACTCAAATCGCTTTTCCATGGCCTATGCAGATGTTCACTTCTATAGGCAAGCGTTGTTCCTCATGAAAATGTGACCTTATACATGAAGTAATCTGGGATAACAGTCTGCTGGGTAAAAAGTGAAACCGTTTTCTGATGAGGTTTCAAAAAAGAACAATTGAAACATATTGTGAAAAGACAGACAATGGGATTAAGTGGAAGGCTCTTTCAGACAGCCTGCACAAGTGTGATGGGCTGAGTGGCCTCTTCCTGTCCTGTAAAATTCTAGGCGTTTTTGCTACTGAAAAAGGAAATAACTAGGAAGGCCTCTAGTCTTATTTATCTCTTTCTTTTCTCTTTGGTCCAGGCTGGAACAAAAGGACAATAAAAAGATACCTTCACAATTAATCAAAACTGTCAGTGTAAAAATAAAATTCAAAGACACAATACAATAAGCTTCATGAATAGACAATAGAAAGTCTGAGATTAAAAAGCCTTTATGCCTGGGTGGCTTTTTCAATGTTTATCATTAATACAGCAGTACAAATACTTTGGTCTTAAACTGCAATATGTGTCTGTTTCAACCAGGATATTTACAGGAAAGAGCATTAACCCTTTTGTCTCACTTAACTGTGAACATCTGTTAATTAAGTAACATTTAAAGCAATGGCAGTGTATCGTAATCCCTTATTTTCTCACACTTTCACCAGATAGAAGACATTCACTGGGTATACAGATAGAACATAAGAAAATAATAAGAACATATGAAATAGGAGCAGGAGTAGGCCATTTGGCCCCTTGAGCCTGCTCCGCGATTCAATAAGATCATAGCTGATCTGATTGTGGCCTTAACTCCACTTTCCTGCCTGCCTCCCCGTAACCCTTGACTCCCTTGTTAATCAAAAATCTGTCTAACTCAGCCTTGTATATATTCAATGACCCAGCCTCCACTGCTCACTGGAGGAGAGAATTCCAAAGATTAATGACCCTCTGAGAGAAGAAATTCCTCCTCATCTCCATCTCAAATGGGAGACCCCTTATTTTGAAACTGTTCCCCCTAGTTCTAGATTCCCCCATCAGAGGAAACATCCTCTCAGTATCTGTCAAGCCCCCTCAGGATCTTATATGTTTCAATAAGATCGCCTCTCATTCTCTGAAACTCCAGTGATTATAGGCTCAACCTTTCCTCATAACGCAACCCCTTCATTCCTGGAATGAACCTAGTGAACCTTATCTGAACTGCTTCCAATGCAAGTATATCCCTCCTGAAATAAGGAGACCAAAACTGGGCAGAACTCTAAGTCTCATCAATGTCCTGTACAGTTGTGGCAAGACTTCCCTACTTTATACTCCATCTGCTTGCAATAGAAGCCAGCATTCCATTTGCCTTCCTAAGTACTTGCTGTACCTGTATGCTAACTTTTTGTGATTCATGTACAAGGACACCCAGATCCCTCTGTACCGCAGCATTATGCAGTCTGTCTCCATTGAAATAATACTCTTCTATAGTTTCTACCAAAATGGACAACCTCACATTTTCCCACATTATTCTCCATCTGCCAAATTTTTGCCTCCTCACTTAACCTATCTATGTCCCTTTGCAGACTCTTTGGGCATTTTTTTTTAGGTGATGGGAGTCTCGGCTACCGGCTGAAGAGCTGGTGAGAGCCCCGTGTTGCCTCTTTCAGGAAGGCCTGTCACATCACATGCCAATCAGGCACTTAACTGGGCAGCAGCGGGCCTCCCTCGCGATGAAGGACTCCAGGGAAGGAAGTCCCACCCACTGAGAGCTGCTGGTTAATCAGAGATCAGCAGCTCTTTTACTAAGCAGCGCCATTGTGGAATCAGTGGCTGCTGCCGGTAAAGCAAACACCCGAGGCCTAAGATTGTCGAGGAACCCTAGCCACAGGTGAATCATGGCGGGAGGGGATTTGTGGGGTGGGGTTGTGGGGTAAGTGGGTGTAGGGGGGTTGGTTGCAAGGGCAGGAGGATGGCTCTCACCAGGCCCCCCTTTCTGATGTCAGGTCCCTCGATCAGGCCCAATGGTGCCTTTGAATGACTGAATGAGGAATAACACCCCCCCCCACCCCGCCCCCCTGGAAGCTGGCAAGCAACAAGTTTGCTTGTTGTACTCCCCATGTGGTGACAGGCCACCCGCCACTGGGGTAATACTGGCGGCGGTTGGTTGAGGCCCTTAACTGGATATTAATTGCCCCTTAAGGGCATCAATTGGTGGTGGGGCAGGAAGGCCATTCATGGGCCTTCCCTCCACCAACTTAATTGGGGTGGAGGCGGGAAGGTGCCACCATCACAACCGATTAAATGCTCTTCCCGCTGTCAAACTCGCCACTTGGGAGAGCATAAAATCTAGCCCTTTGTGTCCTTCTCACCATTTGCTTTCCAACCCATCTTTGTATCATCAACAAATTTGGCTACAATACACTGTAAATAGTCGAAGCCCCAGCACTGATCCCTGTGGCACCCCACTGGTTACAGTTTGCCAACCTGGAAATGCCCCATTTATCCCGTATCTCTGTTTCTTGTTGTTAGTCAATCCTCTATCCATGCTAATACATTACCCCCAACACCATGAGTTCTTATCTTGTACAGTAACTTTTTATTTGGCACCTTATCAAATGCCTTTTGGAAATCTAAACACACTACATCTACTGGTTCCTCTTTAACCACACTGCTTGTTACATCCTCAAAGAACTCTAATAAATTTGTCAAACACTATTTTCCTTTCACAAAACCATGTTGACTGTGCTTGATTATATTATGATTTTCTAAATGTGCTGCTACTACTTCCTTAATAATGCATAGTAACAAAACTTTGCCATTAGGTTATGGCATTTTGAAATGTTTACTGTCTCAAGATAACAATTAAAATGGGGGCTCATTTTTGCAGTTTATTAATGGGAGAAAAGTGGGTTTTTGGATTGAAATTCTCTGGCTGAATCATAGACCTTGGGAGTTTCAAGAACGGAACCAAATTCAATAAGAACATCGGCCAAGTGTTGATTTTTTTAAATAAATGCAGAAAGTTTGAAAAGCTAAGTGTGTCTGGTTGCATTAAGTCCTGTCTCATTGCTTCAAACAGTTAGAGACTTCTCCTTTTGTAAATTGATAGTTAAAAGTGATTTTTATATTTTGGATGAATTTGTTACATCTAACTTCACAAATCCAAATACGCACAGTGTCACGTAGGAAGAGTACTTGTTATTAGCTTTACAAACAGTTGAAAGAGGAATTCAAGAACAACATAAATATCAAGTAACTCCCGCTTTCCTAAGATTGATTTCACTTGTCCTGTGGTTCATTTATTTATCCTTTCTGCCTTTGAGCATTGAACAATCAAACAATGGCCAGATGAAACTGACCGTGTATACGCTGCCCCATTCTGAGTTGTAGTGCCGCTTTAACGCTTCATGCATTGACACTATCATCTCAGGAAATGTTGGCTTTGGATGGAAGATTGGAATGAATAACTGTTTTATTTATGGTGATCGTCACCAATAATGTTGTTGTAGCAAATTCCCGCCCAATGGCTTTTCTAAACCCAGCTCATTTTTGATGGGATAGCTACTTAGAGGTAATCAGAAGTGTCTCCCAGCACATCAACCTTAAAATTCTCATCTTTGTGTTTAAATCCTTTCACGACCTTGCCCGTCCCTATCCTTGTTATCTCCTACAGTCCTACAACTGCCATTCCCCTGACCAGTATTCTCCCTTCCTCTAACTCCAGCTGCCTATGCATTTTTCCCTCCCTTGTGCCTTCAGCTACTAAGATCCCACTCTAATTCCTCTGTCCTCACACCTCTCTGTCCTTTTTTAAGACATTCTTAAAACTCACCACTTTGACCAAGCTCTCCTAACTCTTTGGCTTGGCAACCGTCTTTCTCATGCATCCATGAAGCACTTTGGGATGCTAAAGGTGCTAAATAAATGCAAGTTGTTGTTGGTCTTGCTTTATCTCCCCTTGCAGTACAATGCTGAATGCCTTGGCATTCCACAAGCCTGATGTATTTGTCCAACCAATTCAGAACTGTTGAGGGACGACTTACAAACAAAGACATAAACAAAAGGCGTATGGACTCCCCCCTGCACTTCAAAATCAAGCGCTGTCAACTGGTGTACTCTTGATCTCTCCCAGAATGCAGTAATCTAAAAATGGTCAAAATACTGGCAAATCATAAATTTTTATATAGAAAAGTAAGACTTTGAATTTTAAGATCTGAACCACAATCTATCCTCTGGGTCTATCAAAGCCACATTCTATCTGTTGTATCATGATACATCAGAGCAGCAGTGCATGGCACTACCAGCCTGCTCTGCTGTCATTTTACTATTGCAATGCCGAAAACTTTATCTATAACTTGGTAATATAATCTCCTTTTGTTTATTAAAAATAACCTATTACCCTTGTAATTCACTCTGTGAATATTTAAGAAAAACATGGTGGGATATTAAATGGATATAGAAACACTATTTCACTATTAAGGGGAAAACAGAGAGAATTTCATTTACATTATGCTGATATTTTGGGGATGAAACATAAAGAAAGGTTATAGTGAGAAGTGGAATCAAGGTGATGTGGCATCAACAGGGTGTGTTCAGGGCTGCAGCATGAAAAATACGACAATAAATATTTGCTGTTTTTATTTTGATACCAGAGTAACACATGGAAGGAAATGTAATGTGTTTTCTAAAGGAAATGTGCTTTTCTCCACTTCATTCATTTTAAAACTCAGTGCTTCCAATGTGCTGAAGCGTAAATTGTAGGGAGATAAATTAAATGGTCCTTAACGTTTCCCTGTGAATGCTGCCTTGGAGCACCACTAACTATTCACTAGGGTCAGAAAGGAAAACCATTTACAGTACTTGGCAAGATCCATCTTATGAGGGTTCAGATGGAGCTACAATCCATTCTCATGGTCCGCTATGCAAGTTACATTCCTCAATATTTGCTCATTCGTCTTCCCTCCCTGTGGAACTACTGCCTGAGTTTCCCAAAGCTGGTATTAATATCACAGACCATTGTAATACAGTTATTTTCATGGAACCCTTGAAGGAAGTCATGTGGCCTTAATTGGTCCCCTGTGCCCTGAAGGTCTCCGTTTAGCTCGTTGTTTTTACTCACATAATCATCAATGAACTGGAAAGCTGAGGAAGTGGTGATCATTGTCTGCATTCAGTTGGTAACAAGGCTGTTTTGTTAACAGATCCAGATTCCTCCTAGCCCCAATCCTTTTAAAGCCTGTCTGTGCGTGTATGTATGCAGACACATTTAATTCCTCTGACAGTGCTTCAGCAAACTTATTCCCATGCCCACCTCTCCACTCATAACAAGTTGTAAAATTTGTTCTGAAAGAATTGTATCCAATCCATTAAAGGACAGAGGGATTGCAGTTTTAACTTCATTTTCCTGGCTTTTCTAGGATTACTTCAAGGTAACAGGTGAACAACACCACTTTGTTTCCTCTCTCCTGACTGAAGAAAATCATAAACCAAATATGTGACTGCAGGATGGATGCGGGTTGCCCGCTGAGCAAACTGAAAGGGGACATAGATCAACAACCAGTCATCAGAGACTGTAAATCAACAGCCTAAAAGGGAGCTGAATGTACTTACTGGGCCTCATGAGCTCAACCCAAAGCCAAATCCTGTCAGTCAAGGCCTTCACTAATGTCAAAGCCAGCTGTAGCTGGAAGCCAGCAGCTGAGGAAATGATTGAGCTATATCTGTCAATTATCAACAGTCCACTAGAGGCCATTGTACTGTCATTCAATGTAGCCCTGGAGCAGTGCTTCTTAAAATACAGCCACCACTAATCTATAAATCTATTTAAGCAGGCTCTGTTTCCCTACTAGAACTCTGGAAGGACATTTAGTATTTTTCTTCATGATAGTAGTTGCACATAAATAGAGATTTAAATGTGATATATGTATAAATGAGATACATTGTGCTACACTGATGTTCTTTATTATGCAGACAGTGCCATGACTAGGAATAGAAAAGTAACTTCAAAGTTAACAAGCTTCAAACATTAGACATGGAAGTCACACATTTTAGATGCTGAAAGGAGACCTTCTTTGATGTATGTTACCCATAAAAAATAAACATGGCTCTAAATCAGCAATAGCATCAATGTATTTTGTGAAGGCTTCTTCTGATGGTAAACATATTGTAAAAGAATGCGGCACATCCTGACCAGGGTGATTCTTACCCTCATATATTTAATTGGGCTTGTGTGTTATGTCACTTTTACTAATCATGAATGTCACTCCAAATAGTTTTCTGATTTTTACAGCCCCAGTAATATATTTCATACTTTCTCAAAATGTTCTCCACATGAGGACATTGGCAGCAAGCAACCTCAGTGGTATTTGGAGGAAAAGTCAGAAGCAAAAACCAGTGAGTATTGTTGGAACATCTTTCGGGAATGCTCTCCCTAATGATGTTGAGACATTTGGGCCCAGCATTCAAAGCATGATTCAAACCACTTTAAAATACTTGGAAATACAGTTGGGATAACTATCAACTACAAATTCAGTAAATTAATAGAAGTACCATGGTCTCTGCCTACAGAGATCAGTGACCATCTTTGGAACTTCACCAGCAATAACAGCATGCACACGGAAACACAGGAAATGCCAGGTGGCTCTCAGGAGGAGACAGTGGGGTAGTGGTAATGTCACTGAACTAGTAATCTAGAGGCACAAGCTAATGCCCTGGGCCATGTGTTCAAATCCCACCATGGCAGCTGGTGGAATTTAAATTCAGTTAATTAAAAAAATCTAGAATTGAAAGCTAGTCTCAGTAATGGTGTCATGAAGCTATCATTGATTGTTGTAAAAACTCATCTGGTTCACTAATGTCCTTTAGAGAAGGAAATCTACCATCCTTACCTGGTCTGGCCTACATGTGAATGGACTGGTAAGCCACTCAGTTGTCAAGGGCAATTAGGCATGGGCAACAAATGCTGGCCTTTCTAGCAACACCCACATCTCATAAAAATCCTTTGCAATTACATATCTCTGACCAAGTAAGAGCAGATAACAAAAGTATTCAGCCACCATGCCCCCATTTCTTCCAGCTGACATAGGCAGGCTATTCCCCATCATTCAGACAGAACCATCTTCGTTTGGAGTAGATATAGTTAAGAGGCCAGCAAAATTACAAGTAAGGCACATAGCACAAAGGGATGACACGACAGGAAATCAAAATCCACATCAACGTTCTTACGTAAACAAAAGCAAATGGTCAACGTGTAAAAACTGCATAATTGCAGAAGACATCTAGCACAATATAATTTGATGTAGTCAAACTGGTTAAATGTGCATTTGTCCAATCCTTAACGAAGGGGTACAAGAAACTTGTCAGAGACGCTCTTCAGTAAAGCCCCTAGCCTCAGAACGCCCAATGCTCACAGCTCTGGCAGGCCCACAGATTTCTCTGATCTGCTGCTCCACCTCACACAATCATGAGATCATCTGGTCCTCCCTTGCTCTCACCTCTGTCATGATTAGTCTGGGCTGCTGACAGAGAGAACAGACAGGTGAGTGGCTACTGAAAAGCATAGTGGAGATGTATGGGTCACGTGCTGATCGTACATATGCTGAGTGGGAGAAGAAGCAAGATGCAAGCAGGATGAGGAGGTGTTGAATGAGAAGTAAGTGTCTGGAGTATGAAGTGATGGAGTACTGATAGAAGATTGTGATTCTGCAAAAGATAGAAAATGAGAAGGGGATGGTGCTTGTGACTGGTGTGAGGGAGCAAGGAAAAGTTGTATGTGTGTGTTTGTAATGTGAATGAAAGTGATGTAGTGTGACCTGGATAATGAAGGAACTGATGGAGGGTAGGGAATTGTTCAGAGTGATTGGAAGCAAGGTGAAGGATTGCTACCATGTGTTGTAGAGAGAAAAGGATAACTGAAGAGCTGTACATGATCTTCTTACTCCATTGAGGTAATTGAAGTGCTTCCTGCACTGTATCCAGATTATGGGCATGACAAACTCTGAAATCTTCCTCCAGGCCTGGTAAACAGCATGTTTGGAAGCCCACCTGGCACTGCTGAGGAACAGAAAATCCCTCTTCGGCAAGGATAGGCAGCAATAAGTTGCACCACGGACATTTGACAGAATTATTGACTCAACCACAGACATGGGGGCAATTAATCTGTATATAACGAGTATACCCAACCTAATGCCTTCAAAACACAGTCCGATTTAAAACACATTTCGCCCTATTTAGTGAGATACCTGCCATTGTTTTAGTCAATGTCTGCCTGCACACTTGATGTAATGATGCAGAGAATTCCGGTAGATGTCCATCTGTCAGGAGTAATCTTGATCTCTTTCTTTCCCCTCTGTCTCCCTCTCTGTGCCCATCTCTCTCCCCCCACCCCGTGTCCCTCTCTTCTCCCTCTCTCTCTCCCTCTTTAACTCCCCCTCTCCACCCCCTCTTTGTGTCCCTGTCTCTCCCCCTTTTTGTTCCTCCCCCTCTCTCTGTTTGCCCACCGTGCACCAGGAGCAGAAGCACATTGCTGCTCAGCACCAGCCCCGCACTCTGACAATAACCAGGGCCTTTGGAGAGCTGAGACATGGATTGTCTGCCTAAAAAAACAGCTTGCTTTGTCTCAAAGAAGTCTTCCCTTTCCAGTCCTATCATTGCTTTCCTGTGCACTCTCCGATCTGTTCTACTCACACCAACACTCTCCAGGGATGTTTCCGCAGGCCAGACATGGGCAGGGAGCCCTTGCCAGGAAATCACAGGCCCCAGTGCCTGACATCCCATCAATTTAACTGCATAGACAGAAAATCATGCAGGCTGGTGATGTCTCAACCAGCCCACCCTGCAAGCGCTCCTCTGCACTGGGGGCACCTGACCACAGAGTTAATCCAACTATCACCTCCCTCCGCGGCTCCACAAGCACTGTCCCCTGCCCCGCTCCCATTGGTCAGTGTCCCCTGTTTGACAGCACCAGTCTTCCCAGCAAGTCCGACCTCCTCCATGTTCCTATTTGACAGAAGTGCACGTGCAGGCAAACCATTCACACTTTTGATTGGTGGATTGGCAGACCAGATACAAATCTGTGGCAGACCAGATTCTGGTCCACGGGTCATAGGACCTAGCCCAATGCCCCGATGATCCCGATCCTTTCTAATTACTTATGTTCCTGGCAATTTTAAATGTCTTGCTCCAAGCCTTTAAACTTGTATTTTAAAATAGCCTAGCCGGTGGGTTATTTTAAAATGCAAGTTTAAAGGCTCGGAGCAAGACATTTAAAATTACCATGGACCTCAAAATTTTTACCAGGGACACTGGTGTCCATGTATGGACACGTTGCTGACCCCTGCTCTTTACCCTCACCTCTTCCACAAACACCTTTAGGAAGGCTTCTGAGAACTTATGGCGTTACTTGTGATTCATTTAAGGTTGATGGGTTTTGTGTTTGCTTTTGATACCCATTATGCATCACCAATAAATAGGTCCTGGGAAATGTTTTTAATGGGTCATTTTCCAACTCCACACTCCAAACAAGGAGTTTTGTCCATTGATTGTACACATTGGAAATTCTGATGCATATTTTGGTCAGAAAATCGTGTACCGTATGTGCATGTATTTATGATAGGTGCTCCCTCTTCACCAAGAGCCAAGTTAAAAACTTAGCCCCTTTAGTCATCCCTGTCCAACCAGCATTTCAAAGCCAGGAGAGAATTTCTGGTGCAATTAACATAGCAATTTCCCTCTGAGAGATCAGCTAGCTACACAAAACTATATAATTCCTATTCAATATTTGTGTATTGCTTTAACTCACTTCCTCACTTTTTTAAATGAACAGGAAAAATATACAAAAGAAAGCAAGGAAGGAAAGAAAGAACTTAAACCTTTTGGAGAAATCTTTTAGCCTTTGGGCAAGAAAGACCTCTGCTTCTGTTACCTAAGAAGTTTCACATATCGGTCCACTGAATGCTTATCTGAAATCATCAACCATCTTTCGGATGAACAACCATATCAAAAACAAACTTGAAAAGCTTATGTATTCTACTGAGCAAAAATATTTCTAATTCCATCCCTTTCTTTCCTACCTCCCCTCATGCCCTCTTTGAGTTCAACTTGTCCATGACACCCACTTGCTGCTCCTTCGACCCTATTCCTACTAAATTGTTGACCACACAACTTCCCTTCTAGGCTCCCTTGTTAGCTTATATTGTTAACAATTCAATCTCCTCTGTTACTGTTCCCCTCCCCTTCAGATCTGCTGTCATCACCCCTCTCGCTCTGTCCTTGGAAATGATCACCCCCATCTCCAACCTCTCTTTCTTCTTCAAAGTCCCTGAATATGTTGTCTCCCAAATCAGTTCCCTTCTTTCCTGGAACTTCATGTTTGATGTTTTCATTTATACGCTGACAACACCCAGCTCTACCTCATTACCACAGCTCTTGACCCTGCCACTGTCTTTAACTTGTCAGACTGCTTGCCTGACATCCAGTACTGGATAAGAAGAAATTTTCTCCAAATAACTTTTGGGAAGACTGAAGCTGCTGTCTTCGGTCCTCACTGCAAACTCCATTCCCTAGCTACCAACTCCATTCCTCTCCCTGACAACTGTCTAAGGCTGAACCAGACTGTTCACAATCTTGATGTCATATTTGACCTAGAGATGAGCATCCGACCACATATCCGTGCCATCACTAAGACTGCCTATTTCCACCTCAGTAACATCACCCAATTCTGCCCCATGCCTCAGCTCATCTGCTGCTGAAATTCTCATTCATGCCTTGTTACCTCTAGACTTGATTATTCCAATGCACTCTGGGATGGCCTTCAATATTCTACCCTCCTGTCAACTCGAAGTCATCTAAAATTCTGCTGTCCATGACCTAACTTTCCCCAAGCCCTATTCACCCATCACCCCAGTGAACAACAAAGAACAGTACAGCACAGGAACAGGCCATTTGGCCCTCCAAGCCTGCACCTTGATGCCTGTTTAAACTAAAACCTTCTGCACTTCCGGGGACCATATCCCTCTATTCCCGTCCTATTCATGTATTTGTCAAGATGCCTCTTAAACATCGCTATCATACCTGTTTCCACCACCTCCCCTGGCAGCAAGTTCCAGGCACTCACCACCCTCTGTGTAAAGAACTTGCCTCGCACATCCCCTCTAAACTTTGCCCCTCGCACCTTAAACCTATGTCCCCTAGTAACTGACTCTTCCACCCTGGGAAAAAGCTTCTGACTATCCACTCTGTCCATACCACTCATAACTTTGTAAACCTCTATCATGTCGCCCCTCCACCTCCGTTGTTCCAGTGAAAACAATCCGAGTTTATCCAACCTCTCCTCATAGCTAATGCCCTCCAGACCAGGCAACATCCTGGTAAACCTCTTCTGTACCCTCTCCAAAGCCTCCACGCCCTTCTGGTAGTGTGGTGACCAGAATTGCACGCAATATTCTAAGTGTGGCTTAACTAAAGTTCTGTACAGCTGCAGCATGACTTGCCAATTTTTATACTCTATGCCCCGACCGATGCAGGCAAGCATGCCGTATGCCTTCTTGACTACCTTATCCACTTGCGTTGCCACTTTCAGTGACCTGTGGACTTGTACGCCCAGATCTCTCTGCCTGTCAATACTCCTAAGGGTTCTGCCATTTACTGTATACTTCCCACCTGCATTAGATCTTCCAAAATGCATTACCTCACAAGATCTTCCAAAATGCATTACCTCACAAGATCTTCCAAAATGCATTACCTCACAAATCTTCCAAAATGCATCACCTCAGTGCTTGCTGACCTACATTGACTCCCAGTTAAGCAATGCCTCAATTTTAAAATTCTCACCTTGTTTTCAAACCCCTACATAGCCTCACCTCTTCCTATTTCTTCCAGCCCCACAACCCTCTTAAATACCTGTGGTCCTCTAATTCTGGCCTCTTGAGCATCCCTGATTTTGATTGGCCTATCATTGGTAGCCATGCTTTCAGCTGCCAAGGCTCGAAGCTCAGGAAGTCTGCTTTAAACATTTCCTTCTCTTTACCTCTTCTCCCTCCTTTAAGACTTCTGAAAAACTACATCTTTGACCAAGTTTTTGGTCATCTGCCCTAATATCTCTTTATTTGGTTCGATGTCAAACTTTGTTTTATAATGCTCCTGTGAAGAGCCTTGGGATGTTTTATTACCTTTAAAGTGCTATATAAATACAAGTTATTCTTGTTGTTCACACTCATTAGAACATCACATTGTAAAAAGGAACAGTTCCCAAATTTTTTTTTAAGGCAATGAATTAACAAATGATATGGATATGTTTGGCTTCTCTGGCAGTTCAGTGGGTGTGTGTGTCTGTCTGTGTGCAATTGAAAAATACATTCGAGTTTCTGGCAATCTAGTGGGAGGAGAGAGGGATTTGTTAACATGCACCAATTTTCAAACTCAAAAATAAAGGTCAAAACAATGGCCATAATACTTTTTATTTTACTCACCCACAAATCACAACTGGTTTCTGTAGTTGTCAGATTCTGTTGCACTTGAAATGTCTGCCTTAATGGCAAAAATCCAATGAGCAAAAAGAAATGGGCCTATGCAAGTTTCATTTTGACAGTTTAAAAAATTTGCTGTAAATATATCCACAGCAGGAAATGGTGGGCCCAATTTTCATAATTTTTCCACTCATTTTTCATTCCCGTGGGAAGAATTATATTTTTTAAATGATTTTAGCAGCCCAAAAGACATACGTGTATGCTATAGAGGAGCTGTAATGAGGAGATTTGGGAGAAGATTTGCACAAATAAGCCAAGAAAACATCACAATTTTTGAAATTTCTACAGCAAGGAATAAAAATCCCTCTGTAAAGATGCTGTAAATCCATTCATAAAGGTTTCATCTGTTCATTATTTCTGGTACAACCATAAATGCATTCTAAAGAGTTTACAAAGTAGTAAACAGAGGCAATCATCATGAATAGATTCGCGATGTTGCTAGATAGAAAAGATGATTCCATAGTGGTGCTCTTAGAGAGCAGTCCTTTCTCAGCAATGTGTGTGGCCCATGGGTTTGGGCAGGTAGGGCTCAGTGTATTAGGCCCTGTACACCCAATTATACAATAGCAAACGTATTTTTAAAAAGTTTTTGAGGCAGTGCTATGTGTGCAAATTGTTGCAAAGTGGCTCCATGTTGAATTCCATATCCTATTTTACAGCAGATTTCTCGATTCACAGACTGTACAAAACTGGTGCTGGAAGACCTGGAAGCTATATGTTGAAGAACTCCACCACTTAAAGCTACTTTCCAATAATTGAGAAGCTTGCATTCTGGCTATAGATTTTGACTTTAAAAACTGGACTTTGTGAATAAGAGCTAGTATCTCCAGCCCTGCACTACCCCCTGCCACTGCCAACCCTGCTGCTTGCTGTTGCTTTCCTTGTATTCAGCATTCCTTTGATGTCATTAGTTTGCCTTTGCAACTGAAAGCAGTACTGACCTTGGGCCTTTTTTGGGCCAGTCATATGGTTGCATTGGACTTGGAGGATAGAATCACAGAATACAATGGTTACAGCACAGAAGGAGACCATTCAGAGCATCAAATCCATGCCCACTCTCTGCAAGAGCAATTCAACTAGTCCCATCCCCCACCCCATCCCCATAACACTGTGCATGTTTTATATTCAGGTGCTTATCCAATTCCCTTTTGAAAACCACGATTGAATCTGCCTCCACCATCCTCTCAGGCAGTCCATTCAGATTATAACTACTTGCTGTGTAAAAAAATGTTTACTCATGTTGCCTTTGGTTCTTTTGCCAATCCTCTTAAAGTGTCCTCTGGTTCTCGACCCCTCCGTCAATGGGAAAACTTTCTCTCCATCTACCCTCATGATTTTGAACACCTCTATCAAATCTCCTCTCAACTTCTCCTCGAAGGAGAACAACCTCAGCTTCTCAAATCAACCCTTGTAACTGAAGTCTCTCATCCCTGAAATCATTCGCGAAAAACTTTGCTGCACTCTCTCTAAAGCCTTCACATCCTTCTTAAAGTGTGGTGCCCAGAATTGGACACAGTTGAGGCTGAACCACAGTTTTATAAAGGTGCTTCATAACTTCCTTGCTTTTGTACTCTATGGCCCTATTTATAAAGCTCAGGCTCCCGTATGCCTTTTTGACCACTTGCTCGATCTGCTCTGCCACCTTCAACAATTTGTGCACATATACCCCCAGGTATCTCTGTTCCTGCACCCTTTTTAGAATTGTACCCTTTAGTTTGTAAAAGATGGAATGCCTGCAGTGGTAACAGAGTTATGCTATCACATCAGGCACCTAGCAACCATCCACAGGTGTCACAACTACTTGGACATGTTGGAAGTTGCCTGTTTTCACTGTCTATGATTCAGCAGGAAGACTGTAAAAGAATTGTGCCATCTATTGGAGTCTGAACTTCAAACGACAACTAGCACAAGGGCAGATTTGCCTATTGTGATTAAAGTCACCACTGCACTGAACTCTAATGCTACCAGCTAATTTCAAGGCCCACTGATGACATTTCTGAATTACAAAGAATTTCATTTGATTAACATCCCGGTGATCTAGACCATCATAAGTAAATAAAGCAGGTAACTGTAAGGTACCTCAGCAACAGCCATGATACTTCCATCTTGCTACAGTTCATACTCTCTCAATTATTTGAAGGAGCAGGCAAAATGGGAAGATGGTTCCCAGGGAAACAAATACACCCCTTGGCTATTGATACCAGGATAGAATCTCCACACCATGGTCACTAGAAAAATAATGAGACTCATGGTCTCCAACCGAATTCTAGTGCAGCAGATCATTGAATGTGGAAGCCGTGCTTCCAATGGCTTGACAGATTAGGACTAATCAGCAACCCTGAGGAAGTAGCCAAGATGATAAACATCTGTTCTGTACTGTACAATTTCACCATGGGATTTCTCTTTCTATTAAAAGAAGGAACCCTTGTATAGCCAGAAGAACTAGAAGACAAATCTGCAGTCTTATCTGCAGTCGTGAAAGGAGATGTGGCATAGGCTGAGGCACAGACTCACAGACTCACGCAGAAAGGACTGATTGACTATACTGTAAATTAAAATCAGCCCTACGTGAACAATCCTAAAGGGGATGCGATTCATTTTCAGCAGTAGCACAAAACAGGTGATAGCAAATCAGCAACCCATTTTACACCCTGCCCCATCATTTCCAGTGAACTAATTTCCAATATCCTTGTCTGATCTGACATTGAACCTAACTATACTGTAGTTGCTATTTCCCAATCATTCTCATTCCATTCCTATCAGTTAGCTTCCCACTTCATTTCCCATGTGTAAATTAAGCAAACCTCTTTGCTTGTTGGACTAGAAATATGCTGATCTAGTACATAGTTGTGGGTGCATTCCAAAAAGCACTTCCCACTTTGACCACATGCACTATTATTTTGGAATTTATCTTGTTGCTACATGTCTTTCTGAACAGGACCTCTAGGGTTGTAATCTCGGGATTACTCCCTGTGCCACGTGCCAGTGAGGCTAGAAATAGGAAGATAATGCAGCTAAACACGTGGCTGAACAGCTGATGTAGAAGGGAGGGTTTCAGATATCTGAACCATTGGGATCTCTTCAGGGACAGATGGGACCTGTACAAGTAGGACGGGTTGCATCTAAACTGGAGGGGCACAGATATCCTGGCTGCGAGGTTTGCTAGCGTCACTCGGGAGGGTTTAAACTAGTGTGGCAGTGGGGTGGGAACCAGAGCAGTAGGACAGCAAGTGAAATAAATGAGGGGGAACTAGTAAATAAGGCCAGTAAGACTAAGAGGAAGAGCAGGCAGGGAGATGTAGCGGAGAACAGTGGGACTGGTGGTCTGAAGTGCATTTGTTTCAATGCAAGAAGTATAACAGGTAAGGCAGATGAACTGAGAGCTTGGATTAGTACTTGGGACTATGATGTCGTTGCTATTACAGAGACTTGGTTGAGGGAAGGACAGGATTGGCAGCTAAACGTTCCAGGATTTAGAAGCTTCATGCGGGATAGAGGGGGATGTAAAAGGGGTGGGGGAGTTGCATTACTGGTTAAGGAGAATATCACAGCTGTACTGCGGGAGGACACCTCGGAGGGGTCATGCAGCGAGGCAATATGGGTGGAGCTCAGGAATAGGAAGGGTGCAGTCACGATTTTGGGGGTTTACTACAGGCGTCCCAACAGCCAGCGGGAGGTAGAGGAGCAGATATGTAGACAGATTTTGGAAAGATGTAAAGGTAACAGGGTTGTAGTGGTGGGTGATTTTAACTTCCCCGATCTTGACTTGGACTCACTTAGTGCGAGGGGCTTGGATGGGGCAGACTTTGTAAGGAGCATCCAGGAGGGCTTCTTGAAACAATACATAGATAGTCCAACTAGGGATGGGGCCGTACTGGACCTGGTATTGGGGAATGAGCCCGGCCAGGTGGTCGAAGTTTCAGTAGGGGAGCTTTTCGGGAACAGTGACCATAATTCCATAAGTTTTAAGGTACTTGTGGATAAGGATAAGAGTAGTCCTCGGGTGAAGGTGCTAAATTGGGGGAAGGCTAATTATAACAATATTAGGCAGGAACTGAAGAATTTAGATTGGGGGCGGCTGTTTGAGGATAAATCAACATCTGACATGTGGAAGTCTTTCAAACGTCAGTTGATTAGAATCCAGGACCAGCATGTTCCTGTGAGGAAGAAGGATAAGTCTGGCAAGTTTCAGGAACCTTGGCTAACGCGGGATATTGTGAGCCTCGTCAAAAAGAAAAAGGAAGCATTCGTAAGGGCTGGAAGGCGAGGAACAGACGAATCCCTTGAGGAATAGAAAGACAGTAGGAAGGAAATTAAGAAAGGAGTCAGGAGGGCTAAAAGGGGTTATGAGAAGTCATTGGCAAACAGGATTAAGGAAAATCCCAAGGCTTTTTATACGTTTATAAAGAGCAAGAGGGTAACCACGGAAAGGTTTGGCCCACTCAAGGACAGAGATGGGAATCTATGTGTGGAGCCAGAGGAAATGGGCGAGGTACTAAATGAGTACTTTGCATCAGTATTCACCAAGGAGAAGGACTTGGTGGATGATGAGCCTAGGGAAGGGAGTGCAGATAGTCTCAGTCATCTCATTATCAAAAAGGAGGAGGTGTTTGGTGTCTTGCAAAGCATTAAGGTAGATAAGTCCCCAGGGCCTGATGGGATCTACCCCAGAATACTGAGGGAGGCAAGGGAAGAAATTGCTGGGGCCTTGATAGAAATCTTTGCATCCTCATTGGCTACAGGTGAGGTCCCAGAGGACTGGAGAATAGCCAATGTTGTTCCTTTGTTTAAGAAGGGTAGCAAGGATAATACAGGAAATTATAGGCCGGTGAGCCTTACGTCAGTGGTAGGGAAATTATTAGAGAGGATTCTTCGGGACAGGATTTACTCCCATTTGGAAACAAATGGACTTATTAGCGAGAGGCAGCATGGTTTTGTGAAGGGGAGGTCGTGTCTCACTAACTGAATTGAGTTTTTTGAGGAAGTGACAAAGATGATTGATGAAGGAAGGGCAGTGGATGTTATCTACAAGGACTTCAGTAAAGCCTTTGACAAGGTCCCTCATGGCAGACTGATACAAAAGGTGAAGTCACATGGGATCAGAGGGGAGCTGGCAAGATGGATACAGAACTGGCTCGGTCATAGAAGACAGAGGGTAACAGTGGAAGGGTGCGTTTCTGAATGGAGGGATGTGACTAGTGGTGTTCTGCAGGGATCAGTGCTGGGACATTTGCTGTTTGTAGTATATATAAATGATTTGGAGGAAAATGTAGCTGGTCTGATTAGTAAGTTTGCGGACGACACAAAGGTTGGTGGAGTTGCGGACAGTGATGAGGATTGTCAGAGGATACAGCAAGATATAGATCGGTTGGAGACTTGGGTGGAGAAATGGCACATGATGTTTAATTCGGACAAATGTGAGGTAATGCATTTTGGAAGGTCTAATGCAGGTGGGAGGTATACAGTAAATGGCAGAACACTTAGGAGTATTGACAGGCAGAGAGATCTGGGCGTACAGGTCCACAGGTCACTGAAAGTGGCAACGCAGGTGGATAAGGTAGTCAAGAAGGCATACGGCATGCTTGCCTTCATCGGTCGGGGCATAGAGTATAAAAATAGGCAAGTCATGCTGCAGCTGTACTGAACTTTAGTTAAGCCACACTTAGAATATTGCGTGCAGTTCTGGTCGCCACACTACCAGAAGGATGTGGAGGCTTTGGAGAGGGTACAGAAGAGGTTTACCAGGATGTTGCCTGGTCTGGAGGGCATTAGCTATGAGGAGAGGTTGGAAAAACTTGAATTGTCTTCACTGGAAAGACGAAGGTGGAGGACATGATAGAGGTTTACAAATTTATGAGCGGCATGGACAGAGTGGATAGTCAGAAGCTTTTTCCCAGGGTGGAAGAGTCAGTTACTAGGGGACATAGGTTTAAGGTGTGAGTGGCAAAGTTTAGAGGGGATGTGCGAGGCAAGATTTTAACACAGAGGGTGGTGAGTGCCTGGAACCTGCTGCCAGGGGAGGTGGTGGAAGCAGATACGATAGTGATGTTTAAGAGACATCTTGACAAATACATGAATAGGAAGGGAATAGAGGGATATGGGCCCCGGAAGTGCAGAAGGTGTTAGTTTAGGCAGGCATCAAGATCGGTGCAGGCTTGGAGGGCCGAATGGCCTGTTCCTGTGCTGTACTGTTCTTTGTTCTTTGTTTGTTCTTTGTCCACAGGTCTTTACTTCTATCTCACTTCTGCTGTTTGGATTATCCCCAATCTATGCATTATTTCCATTTATTAGTCAATATGGGGTTGCATTGAAGCCAAAATGCACCAGATGAAGAAGGCAATAATGGGTCAATAAAGAGAGATTTTTTTTAAGAAATGAAAATGTGGCATGGGCTTTTGTAATAAGGACCAAACCAATGTTGTAGTATCAGCTTGTCTGAGCTGTTAACGCGATTATTATTGGAAAAATTGACTTATTGCCTATTTCTGTAGACCCACTGATTGCTTTCTTGAGTCTGCAGGCAAACACACCTGCTGGAAGCAGGCAGTTGGCTCATTACTAAATGCAAATTGAGGTTTTATGATGTACTTAGGACCCAGGCTCGATTTATGCTGGGCGAATCAGAAAATTCACTTAGCGGCAAACCCGCTGAGTAAAACTTCATGGGATTGGGTTCACAAGCTGACTGATATGACTGGAAATTGTATTTAAAGGGGAATTCACCTGCAGGCACTCAGGTCATTAGCACCTGTGTGCTATTGTGATTCGTGGATTTCCAAGGCTTGAATTTGCTTCTTTCTGATTTTTTTCCCCCTTACTTAACCTGAGGAAGCACTCTCTATTTACAATGGGTACTATAATTGCATCATTCATTTGGTTGGAAGAACAGTGGAAGGAAGAGGAACAACAGCATCAACAACCAAGATCAGCTACAGGTGAGTGTTACTGCTAGGTAACTACTGGGTCTATAGGCCAAGTGCCTTTCTTGAATATGACTGTGGGACACTGCATTAGGAGGCTATGCAACTCCAGCCAGGATTCACTCCCAGGAGGCTATTTTTTGCCGGTAGCTGTCAAAGTTACCACTGTCCTTAACATTCATTGTCTCAGTCTTCTTCCAGACTGCTAACAGGGAACATCACCCACATCTTCCAGTCTGTAGTGCACAGCTCCATTAATAGTTCACCAATTTTATTGTTGCCAGAGTAAACCAGTACATTGCTTTCTCAATGGATACTAACAGCTGGAAGGAGGAAGCTCTGGAATTTGCAGTAGTCCCTGGCTTCCAGGGCTTAATAGACTGCACTCATGTAGTTATTAAGGCATTGAAGAGTGAGCTAGCAGCTTATATGAACAAAAAGGGCTCCCACTCCATCAAAGTTCAACCGGTGTGAGTGATCACCACAGAAGGACAATGCAAGTCTGTGCCAGTTTCATGGGAACTATGCTTCCATCCTGCAGTGCTCATCCATCCCATCACTTCTCCACCCACCCAGGAAATTCAGTGGATGTCTGCTAGGGGACAAACAATATCCCCTACAGAGATGGCTGATGAATCTGACCATATCTGCTTGAGAAGTCTATTGGGAAAACCATATCACCTCAAATGCATTATAATAAAAGCAAAATACTGCAGATGCTGGAAAGCTGAAATAAAAACAAGAAATGTTGGAAATACTCAGCAGATCTGGCAGGATCTGTAGAGAGAGAAGCAGAGTTAACGTTTCAGTGACCTTTCATCAGAACTGGCAAAGGTTAGAAATGTAATAGGTTTTAAGCAAATAAAGCAGGGGTGATGCAAGAGATAGCAAAAGTGAAGGTGTTGATAGGACAGGGTCATGGAGAATAACTGACCAGAAGGTGGCAGCCACTACTAAACTCATCTCCCCCTCCCCTCCCCTCCCCTCCACTGTCAGCATTCTGAAGGGATCGTTCCCTCTGTGACACCCTGGTCCACTCCTCCATTTCCCCAACACCTCGTCCCCTTCCCACGCAATCGCAGGAGGTGTAATACCTGCACTTTTACCTCCTCTCTCCTCACTATCCAAGGCCCCAAACATTCCTTTCAGGTGAAGTAGCAATTTACTTGTACTTATTTTGAATTTAGTACACTGTATTTGCTGCTCACAATGTGCTTCGGGTTGCTGGCCATTTAAACACACTCCCCTGCTCTCATGCCCTCATATCTGTCCTGGGTTTGCTGCACTGTTCCAGTGAACATCAATGCAAGCTCAAGGAATAGCACCTCATGTACCGATTAGGCACGGTACAGCCTGCTGGACTGAACATTGAGTTCAATAATTTCAGAGCAGACGGGCCCCCCTTTTTATTTTCAGTTCTTTTTTTCTTTTTATTTTATTTTAGTTTGTTTCATCATTCATTTTTCTTACCATGTGCCTGCCCACTTTTTTTTTCATGTTTGTGCTTTGGGCCAGGGCTGTTCATTTTTCTGTCCATTAACACCCTCTCTGTACTCACGCTTTGTCTTTCACCACACCATTAACATACCATTTGCCTTTGCTCCATGACCTTCTGGTCAATTATTCTCTCTGATCCTGTCCTATCAACACCTTCACTTTTCTTGTCTCTTTCTCCACCCACACATTATTTGCTTAAAACCTATTACATTTCTAACCTTTGCCAGTTCTGAAGAAGGGTCACTGACCTGAAAAGTTAACTCTGCTTCTCTCTCCACAGATGCTGCCAGATCTGCGGAGTATTTCCAGCATTTCTTGTTTTTATTTCACCTTAAATACAGATTGCTTTACAAAAGAAATACAAAAGCAGCATAAGAAGCATGGGTTGAATTTCCATAGGGATATTCCTGATTGACCACTGTAACTTCAGCAGGAGATCTTCAAGAATCCTGGAGAAGCAGTGTACTTTCTTGGGGTTTCTTCAGATTTTCCACTAAAGTTATAGTGGATAATGAGGAGAACCCCTGCAGAAATCCAAACCCTTGGTCATTGCCTGTCTGAATGTCTAGATCTTCTTGCTCCCTAGTTCTGCCAATGCAGTGGTTTCACTCATACTTATTGGTACAGTTTTCCATGGACACCTACACACAGACCACCATAGTCAAGCCCAATTCTGTCTTTGCTTGAAATCTACATACACATACTATTCGGGGTCACTGGTCAAAGAACCTTGACTGATTGTTAGCTTCCCTCGCACAGTGACATTGAAACCAAATTGCAGGGTTCCCTAATGCTGGCGCAGCTAAGATCAGCTAACTCAGCTAAGACCAAGGATTGATCCTGGTTTGAATGGCAAAACTACTCACTGGCTCAACTAGTTAAACCATCAGGGGAGCTCTATAGAGGCAATTTTACAGCCATATGCAAGTTTAGAATGAAAAAAAGCTCTTCACCCCATCCAAATTACACCATCAAGAATCCATGTATGATAATTCCATCATGGACTTCCCTCTCATGTTACCTGCTGATCCCTTAATTAAAGGAATAGTAAGGGGATGAATTTATGCCAAAGTTCTCCTAATGATCTTTGGTAATTTCAGCAGAAGAGGTGCAGAGACCTCACTAAAAGCATGTAAACATCATCCAAAGTTATAGGGGACAATCAGGAGAATTTCCCCAAGTTATTTTCTCTATTTATGCTAGAAAAATGAAGCAATGCTGTTCTGGCTTCAACCCTCATTTCCTTTCACAACAGATAACAATCCAGTTCCTCTTTAAAGGCCTCAATTGACTCTGAATCAACTACCTCTTAGAATCTGTTGCATGTGTCCACTATTTGGTGGGAATATTTTTGTCTCTAATCTCTACCCTTACTTGAGGATTGTGAATTTCATATTTGCGTCATTTAGGTCTGTGCATATTGCCCAAGTAAATAGTTGCTCTTGTCAATTTTTATCTATAATGTTCATTGTCATAATGATTTGTATTATCTCCCCTGGCCTTTTCTCCAACAAAAATAAATTTAGTCACTTGAGCCTTTCTTCATAATTGTATTCCTGAGGGCTGGATTCTCCCTAATTACTCTCTTTTGTATGTTTTCTAATGGACTTATGTCCTTTTTGATGCAGGGTGACCAAAGCTGCCCCTAACTAAACAACTGATCAATGCAATGTCAGCAGTACTTGTTCCATCATGTGATCCAATGCATACCAGTAGCTGCTTTACCTTATTAATAACTGCTCCATATTGACGAGATGCTTCCATACTATGATCAATTACCACTTCCAACTGCTTTTCATTTTCATCCTATCCTAATATAGAATCTTCCATGTCCTCTGCTCCTTGAATCTCTCAGTGGAGAGGTATTTGTGTGCTATTGACCTTAAAGGAGCTAGAAGGCCGGTGGTTCATCACAGGTATGTGCACAATTACACTCCTGCAAAATAGAAAGCATTCATCTTTACCGTTACCAGTTTCTATATGTATTGCTCTACATTTATCAACATTTAAATCTATCTGCCATATCTCAACTTATTTTATAATTAATTGGTCAAAATTTTTCTAAAGAAAATCAAACTTCTTGCTGCTTGTTACCTGTCAATGGATTATTTGAAAGCTAAATAATATGACTACAGGTTTCACAAAATTGCGAGGAGCAGGGATACCAGAACAGATCCCTGTGGAGCTCCACTAGTTACTTTCTGCTAGATAAGCATTTTCCATTTATGATCATCCTTGTCTCTGTTACTTAATTCTCAATATATTTCAAAACAATTTTTCATCTATTCCATGTCGTAACCTTCCTTACCACTGAAATTTTTTTTTTCTCCCACCAGACTAGAGAAACAGATTCAGTTCTGGCTACTGCCTGTGCAGAGTTTGCAAGTTCTTCCTGTGACCGCATGGGTTTCCGCCGGGTGCTCCGGTTTCCTCCCACAGCAAAAGACTTGCAGGTTGATAGGTAAATTGGCCATTGTAAATTGCCCCTAGTGTAGGTAGGTTGTAGGAGAATGGTGGGGATGTGGTAGGGAATATGGGATTAATGTAGGATTAGTATAAATGGGTGGTTGTTGGTCGGCACAGATTCGGTGGGCCGAAGGGCCTGTTTCAGTGCTGTATCACTCTATGATTCTAATCACCAGGAGGTGGATTTTTGACTTCCACCCAAAATGGACATGAATTCAGTAGAGGCTGATATTGGAATCATTTTCAGGTTCCTTATTTGAATGTAGCCAAAGAGCTATAATGCCAATTGGGCACTCTGTTGCAGCCCACTAGTTGTAAGAGGGCATTAAATCAGCTGCCTTTTGCACACTGAGCTGGCCTGGTCAGTGGCCAGTTGAGGGAGAGCCGATCTCAGAGGCGGCGGCAAGCCAGGGCCAACAGTGAGCCATAATATTTTGATAGAGCCCCCCTGCTCCTCCTGGCACCATAAAAAGAAAAGAAAAAAAGCACTCCCCCTCCTGCCCCCACCCCCCAGACACCAACTGCTAGTTTCTCAGATCAGAAATAGGTAGGCAGCAGATGAAAATTGCCTCCCAAGACTCAAGTGTTCACAACTGCTGGAAAGGCAAAGAAGTTCTTGAAATGCACTGCCGATCGGTAAGTGCCTTAATATGAAACGAACATGAACATTTCATAATCAAATCGCTGTACAATTCCAACATCTTCAGCTTTTATTTAATTTTTAATTAGACATTTGTCTGGATATATTGTTTTATTTTGACATTTGTACAATACACGGAGCTCAGCTACTCAACACTGTTACACTGGAAAAGTAATTTGCATGATACTTTGGTAAGTGTCCCAAAATTTGACACAGAAAGTTCCAGTAACATTAAAATCATACATTTAAAATGCAACACTTTATTAAAAAAATCATTATTTATAGTCCTGGCATGCTTTGGATTTTACTTGAAAAGAATGTTTTGCTGGTATTTAGTGAAGTGTAGGATATTGTGTGGAAATTTTGAACTATATATACACATACATAAATTTTGTACAGCTTTGTCATACTGAATATGTATTTATTTAGAAACCATAGCAACAATATTCTAGTACGAATATTAATATTTGTGTTCCCATGGACTGCAAACCAATGCATAGTTCTCAGGCTTTTTCTTAATGTTCATGTTGGACATTTGATGAGCATTTATTTACTACAATATTTGATTTCTATTTGTCCCCATTCTTTTTTTATTTTTTCCTCATTTGTGCTTTCCCTTTTTATGCATCTAGTACCCATGTGACTTCCTTTCAGTCTAGTGTCGAGAAGTGCCCTAATGTGACCCAAAATGACTTGAAGGCAATAATAACTTGCGTTGCTATGGTGTGCCTCGTGTACAAGAACATCTGAGTGTGGCATTGAACACTGATTGTGTTGGCAGCTAAACAGTTTTCCTTTATATAAAGCTGAAGTGCAAAATCCCCATTGTAAAAGTTTCTGTAAATGGTCTGCAACAACTAACATTTAACAAAATGTTCTTTTTAGCTTGTATGTAGCTTTTCCAGTAACTAACAGAGCCTTCCCAAGTTATCTCCAGTGCCAGCCAGTGCTTTCACACTGCAGCCTGCAGCAGAGTAACTACAAGCATAAAATCCAGCAGTAATAAATGGGCACACAGGTCGACATGAAAGGACGGTGCCGTCGCAGCTCCTGTATCCGTGCTGATCCTATTTGTTAATTTGCACTGAGGAAAGTGGCCCCTGGAGATGAATATTGTGTTCGGTTTGAACCAACATGGGATAATCCTGAAGGCTGACATATGAGGGAGAAAACAAAACTTGCTGCAGTATAGACTGAGCTATTGAAATGGAAAGGAAGCAAAGATTGTTCAAATTTGCACTCACATCTGGACCAGTGGCCATTTCTTATGGCCTGTATGAGCAAAGTCTGTATTACTATAAACAAATGTCATCAGTCACATTTGAAATATGTGACCTTTGCTTCTTACTGATCTGAATAGGAAGCAGAATTTTATAATGATGTTAATTGATATTACAAATATGCGTTGACTGGGAAGTTCCTGCTTTTGTCTTGATGAAACTGCTTTGGTGAGTGAATTTTTCTATAAATCAGCATTTATTTTAATTACTGCAAGATAACAATTTATTAGACCGCTTAATGATGAATAAGGACATTTCTTGTTAGAATAACAGAATTAAAGAATGTTACATGTGCCATTCTGGAAATCCAATCATGTCAGTGAAAGAACTATACATCTCATATACAGTAAAAAAAAAAAGTCTGTATTCATTTTCCAGTGCTTGCCTGGCATCAATCCGATCAGTCTCCACTGTGGAAAATCTAGACATTAAGCTGGAATTTAAATAATATGCACCATTAGGCCAAACTAATCAGGCAAACATTAAATCTTGCCAATACTGTATACCTCTTTGTTAAAGTTTTGCAATAGATGTTTATTGTGTTGCCCATCATCAAAGCTGTTTCTATGATTTGTGTGCTTTAATCTACAATACCACACACCACTTTATCTTTCACTCATGTGATGACAGGCTGGCTTGATCTGTAGTGAGATAATAACTACTTCCCCAATTTTTATTGGCTTTGAGTGCCAAGATCTTTGGACATTCACAGTTACCAAAAGATCCGATAGCTAAGACTTCCTTACCAAATGAAACACTATCAATGGCCTTAAACCTTTTACAAAACCCACCACTTGCTTAAGCAAAAATGACAGTAATCCCAATGTTTTATTTTTAACTGGGATATAAGTGTACGTTCCTGTGAAACTTTGCATTTCCAAAGCAGCCTGAGCTCAGCAGGGTTTCTCAGAATGACTAGGGATCTGCACACAAATGCAAAAAACCACAGTGATATTTGTAACTTAAATGCGTTTCAAGTAACTGCATTAATACCACAACACATTCTTGCCTTCCTTTTTTGCTGATTGCACATTGTCACCACTTCCTAAATATCCACTCTTATTGAAACACTTTGAACTTCACATTTTTGCATAACACTCTGCTGATATCATATTAAAAGAAAACTATTTCCATCCTGTTCCAAAAAAGTAATGAAAGCTAACTATGTTGACTCCATTATACACACACTGCAGTTCCTACTTGTTCTTCTGGAAGCAGCTGCAGCAACAATCTCCCCTTAGACACATAAATTTGATTTGTAGATATTGTGAGATTTTTGAGTGAAAAAAACAGTTCCAGGAGGTGGAAAACCAGAGGCTGTATATTCTACTCCAGGAAAACATGGCACTTAAAAAATTAGCTTCTCATTTCAATAGTTATAAATGTGTTCATTTGTAGAATGATTGAGAAATGGGCTGCCATTTTAAAATTAAGATCAGCAAATAGGAAAATACCCATTATTTTGGATTTTGGCACAGATTGCAATAACGTTAGCAAGTAGTAAAATGAATTTGAAGGTGTCAAAGCGACTAGTAATATATCATAATATGTTGCCCGCAGCCACTAGACTGCACTTAGAGACTGACTCGTTTGTAACATGTAATAAAGTAGGCTGTTAAACTCAGGTCAAAAGAAAGCTGATTGTACAGTTCAGACAAATAGAGAATTGGGTGGAGATTTGTTGACGCCAGTTTTCTGTGCAAAGGCAGCGATATGCCTTAATGTACGCCTGAACCAGGAGGCCTCAGATCAATCCAAATTTGGACCTCGGGCCCCATCTCAATAAATCCGTGTGAGTTGTCGGTGCCTGTCGCACCTCCACAGGCAGCTTGCCCTTTGGCAGCAAGAAATTTTATGCCACCAGTCTCATTGGCAACAGCCTCAGGAAGGAGAGCGTGGACAGACTTACCTTAATTTAAAACTTTGGCTCATGACTCTTGTTTCTGTCTCTCAAACCTAATATCAAATTCTGTCAATAGGTCTGGCAGCATCTGTGGAGAGAGAAACAAAATTAACATTTCAGGTCTGTGACCTTTTATCAGAACAGCATTCCTCCTCAGGGGTGGACAACTGTCCCCTTGTGACTGTGGACCCCTGCGCATGCCAACCTGCATGAGAGAACACAAACATGTGTGGGCTAGGCTGCGCAGATCTCCTGATGCTAACCATGTGTGACGTGAGTCTCCAAAATTAATGTGCATGCCGACGGGGGACAATCCTTACTCTTGTGCGCAGGGTCTCCAGTCTCCACGAATGATATAGCGCGGCTGCCCTGGGTGCCCGCCAGCTCCAATGCCTCTTCCTCGGCGGAGGTGAGTGGATGCAGATCTGGGAGTCCGCCGCCAGTCCGTCCGTCTCCTTTCTATTGTGGGCTCTCATGTCCTGCAAGATGAAGGATGGCGATCGTAGAGAATGGCAAACAGATCAACATCACAGTTCTGCTAATGTCAGTCCCTCGTCCCGCACCAGGGGATCTGACACACGCTGTCAGGGGAACTAATGGAGTAAGCTATGAAGGAAGCTGACCTGTGGCCAAGAGGCAGCCATGCATCTGTCAGGATGAGACGGAACCCTAGCCCCTCAGCCATCGCTATTGCAGTGTTAGCCTCCCCATGTCACACATCCTCCTGCATAGTCACATGCAATTCGCAAATAGGCAAGTGGTATGGAGCACTCACCTTGGCAGAATGCAGGCGTTCATTGACCCTCTTCCTGCACTGGACCCAGTTCTGGTTGGTGACCCCACGGCTTCTGACCTCCTCTGTGATCTCCAGGTGGGAGGACCTCTTGCCATCACTGGTGAAGAGAACCTGCCACCTTTCCCTTGCAGCCTGGAGGAGAATCTGCAGGGAGGCATCTCTGAACAGTGGGGCCACCCTGTGTCTTGCCTTGGCCATCATTTTCTACAATCCTCGGGGTGGGGGGGGAGGGTGAGTTGGGGGGCGGGTACAGGGATCAGTCAAGCAAAGTTTTAAGCTGCATAAAGTTGCAAATGACTCTAAGGCAGGAGTGAATGCAGGGCTAGCAGGCCTTTAAATATGGTGCCAGCACCTGCTCCAGAGTCATCTGACCCTGTAATCATTAACTCACCTCCAGCCCCTGCCACGTGATAGGGGGAGTCCCGTGCCTCCTTTATGCAAAATGCCCACCTGCCCCATAATCGTGGAGGATCAGCCACCCACATGATGGACAGGAATGGCACCCACAGCCGGAACGGGCTCATTAAATTTAGCCCGATATCAATTTTGGACATTACATTCAATTTTTTTGTTCATCCAATGGTGGTCTTTATGTGAAGGCCTGAACCAGGGACTACTAGGGACAGTCCCTGGCAATCGGGAAAGATTAGGTCAAGTTAGAAGGGGGTCAGAGCACTGCAGTTGGGAGGGAGGCAAATATGGTGACATTACGAGGGGGCTGGAGAATGGCAATTGGGAGCTTGGTGGGGTGGGTGAGGCTGGGGGTTTGACCAATCACGACAGCAAGGAGAGGCAATAATCAGCAGATGATTTGCTTCATATGCATTCCTGCTCCTCCTGGCTCACAAGCAGTGCTATAAAAAGTGCTCACCTGTTTGCTTCGGCTGCTCATGTCTTCATTTTGGTTAAACTGGCAACAGGCATGTAGGTGGTGGGTTGGGGTCTCGCTTCGTGATTTTTAAGTTTTAACCGCTACCACCCATTCTCACCTCTCTCCAGCCATCCTGGACAGTTAATGTCGACCCTGCTGTGTGTGCATATGTAGAATTTACTCTTAAATATGCCGGAAAGCAGCATAAATAGAAGCAATTACAGGGTTTTAATGGAGGTGTGGTGGGGATGCAGTTGACCAACCCGTTCCCAGGAGTCGGGTTGACAATTTAAATATTATAATGTGGCTACGTGCCTCCCATTTATCCACCATTTCAAGTTTAGCTCTGTCTGGCCTAGAGAAACATGTCGATTAAAGGACAGAAAGGACTGTTGAATCCAAGAGGTAAGTGCCTTTCCACTTACCTGTTCGATCCAGGGAGCCTGCCTCATCACACCCCAACCTCAATACCCACCCGAGCTTTCCGATCTCCCGCTAACCTTTCCCCCATCGATACCTCCAACATCTCCCCCTCAGGCCTCCAACCTCTCTGCCTGAGGCCTCCAACCCTATTTCTGAGGCCTCTGATCTCCACCTCCAAGGTCCCCATTCACCAACCCCCACCCCCACCCCTCACCCCCAAGGCCTCCATCCTTCCCCGGCTGGTCAAAAAGTTCAAATTTTCCCATTGTATCAGTCACAGATAGGGCCATCATAGATCGCTTCCTGGCATTCCACTCTACTCAGATTCCTCTTCCCCTTCCCAATCCCATTTCCTTTTCTATTGCCCCTGGAAAAAACTTACCTCCAATTCACTTAAAACCACGCTTTCATATTCCCAACTGTCTAGCAATTGGCCCTCCATTCACTATAAATTTTCTGTGGCTGCTTGTCAACTCAATCACACCCTCACCTCCACCTTTGATGCTTTAGTCCCTTATAAAACCACTACTCCCTCTCACCCTGGTCATTCACCTGCTATCCCCCCATCTTTACTCCCTTAAGTCCAAGGGACACAGACTTGAACATTTATGGTGAACAACTGATTCAGTCATTCATCACCAGGTCTGGCTGGACTACATAAAGCACTAACGTGTACTGCTCTCCTCTGCCAAAACTGCCGATTATTCCAGGCTCATCCTGGAATGCAAAGATAACACCAGCTCCTCTTCATTACAAACTACTTTCTTAAACCCCTCTCCCTGCCTGCTCATTTTCAACAATTGTGAGGAGCTCCTGATCAACAAGATTGAGACTCTCCATGCAGTTTCTCTCCCTTCCCCTTGCCCAATGGGACAAACCTACTCTAAAGCTCTCCCCAGCCCTACCGCTAACTCACATTTTTCTCTCTAATTTCTCTACTATCTCCCCGCACACATTCCTGAGATTATTTTGTCCATGAGACCCACCTCCTGCACCCTCGAGCCTATTCCCACTAAACTGCTGATCATCCAACTTGCCTTTCTGACTCCCATGTTACTTGGTATCGTTAACAGTTCGCTTTGGCCTCATTTGAATTGGGCAGGTGAGTTGCAGATGCCAAACAGGCATCTCCATGCAGCTCACTGCATTTTGACCTCAGGAATATTGGCCAGTTGAAATGCTGGTAGAAATTGACAACAATGTGATGGAGCTAGCAGAAGCACTCATGTTCCTTCTAGCTCCACAAAAAATCAATTTTTACAATTTTTCTGCCTCTTTCCTGATCAGAATGTCAGTACAGAGCATGCATGTCACAAGTTACGCCCATGTATCCATTAAAATTGCAATCAGGGTTCTAATTATTTCATTAACACCCCAATTTGCATAGGAAAGGAGTATACTACTTGTATGTTGAAGAAGTGCTCCAAGGAAACCCTTCTATGATCTTTTAACTCACTTGTATTGATGACATAGTTTTACTTAGATGTTTTGGAACCTTTAATATCGCCTTTCCTATTAGTCATTGTCTGTGATACTGTGATTAGGCGAAGAACTCTACTCACTTACTAACCTGGATGAGTTTTACTCTCCTACTTCAGTAACTGCTTAAAGACAGGAACTCACAAGCTTGGATGTAGAACCAGTGTTTGTTCTCTCATCCAATTCTTCATGGCTTGTTTCTCTCCTTTCTTGATGTATCTCCTCATGTCAAGCTATAACTGTTCCTTTTATCACTGATCTATACAAAGCTTGTATTTCTGTTTTTCTTGACAATTCGTATCCTTCAGTTACAGTGCAGGAAGCACTCTTAGTGGCAAAGTGTTTGTTTTACTGAATTCAAAGAAAAGGTTCTACTTGTCAACAATGAGTAACTTCAAAAAATTTGTTCTTACAACATAATTTGTGCTCATTGTTCAGTCTTCAAGACTCTATGTATTGGAATACAGAATGGAGAATTTATTAAGTATAAAGCAATCGCTAGGTGCTTTAGCCTGCACCCAATCCCCTTTCCAGCATAGAATCAGCTGGAGACTGTCTTGGAGCTTAAAAATCGACTTACTTGGTTTTTACAGGAAAACTCATGAGAAAGACAAATTTCATTCAGCAATCTTGAGTTATTACGTTGTCCTAGTTTGTTACCTAATTAATGGTGAATTAATTAAGTTGTGCTATTTTCTTGTCTTGCAGCAGCAGATCTATTGTTGAATTCTGACCAGCCTTATGATTAGGCTTTGTGGATTTATGACTGAAAGATTATATTTGCACAGCAGATTGTTATGCTGCATTATAATTGTAGAAGTTTCTGATATTACCAGTTTCACACTACAGAAGTATTCTTCAATGTCCGAGTTAAATGCTGACTGGCCAACTAATCAGAACTGTCTACTATTCAATGCTATATACACTTAGCACCACCTCCATCCCCCAGCCCACCCTACCATGGGCAGGAGAGGGTCAGGGATTAGGGGTTAAAGAATTAAATACGGTGAATGCATCCCCAAAACACTGCGCATATGCCCAACACTTTTTTACACCAGCAGGTATTGGGGCATCGGATTTTCCCAGCTCGGAAAGACAAGACTTTGAATTAACATATTTAAATCAGTCTCCCACTGAGCAATTGGGAGCTTTTCCAGGGCTCGGGATACCAGGCAGTGGAAGGGAGGACTAAGGCGCCAGCTCACAAATTGTGTTTTTTTCCAGTGCTCCTTGTGAGCCTTGAGGAGTATGAATGCTTCCCCCAGCCCCTCAAGGAAGACTTTTCCTCCCAAGCCCTAGTTGCCAGCCACACCCCTGACAAGCCGTCCCGTAGGCTGATCTGTCTTGTTACTTCCAATTGCCAGGGCCGTCCCCAAGGGTCCCTGGCTCTGGCCTCCTGTTGCTGGTTTTCCCACAGACGTGTCCGAACCACCAAAGTTGCCTCTGTTTGATTAGTACCAACATGCTTGAGAGCTCTGCCTTTGAGAGGACTACTGCATTTGTGATTTTGTTCTGCCAGGATATACCCGTAATGCACCGAGGACAGCGAAGATGGAAATTATTGAGCTTCTTTTCCTGGTATCTATAAGTCGCCCATGTTTCACAGCCATACAGCAAGGTGCTGAGAACACAGGCCATCAGCTTAGGGTTAGCTTGATGTTATCCCAGGTGCGTTTCGCAAGTCAGCCAAAGGTGATAGCTGCTTTCTCTATGCGTGTATCGAGCTCTGCATCAAGGGACAGATTGTCTGTCATCGTGAATCCAAGGTAGCAGAATTTGCTAACCACTTCCAGTGGGGTGTTATTTAGTGTGATCAGAGGAAGAGATGCAATTTTCCCAGGCAAGGGGAGACGAGTTTGGATGCATGTGGCGAGTTAAATCCCTAAACGTGTCATTGCGTTTGAAGCCCAACACCATCCTGCCCTCTTCCGCCTTTCGCCTTGGCAGGTTTGAAGGCAAGCAGGAAACCTCCATGCAGCTGTCAGGTAAGGCATTTAGATATTATAATAATCAATTAACTTCTTTTTTAACCAAGGATTCTGCAGTTAATTGTCAGCGGACCTATTTCCCGAGCTGTAGGAAACTTGCCAGGGTCACTGAGGCGAGTGCACAGTGTGAAGAGTTTCTTCAGTGAAAACTAACAGACTGGGGAGCCTTTGATCAGTGAAACTGAAGGGCTGCAGCCTTGGCTGGGTGAGAGCCTATTGTTCTAGCACTTCTCCTCAGAGAGTGCTTTCAGTGCTTGACAGGTGATTGTCAACTTCTTGGCAGGCACTTGAGCAGTCCTGTGCTTCCCTCACCTTCAGCTGCATTTCCCTGCTGCCAGCCTTCACCACAACATGGGAGCAGCTTATGCAGCTTCACCTTGCACCTCTGATGAGGAACAAGAGGAGCAGCAACAACATCAGCAGCAGCACCAGCTGCTTTCTCCTCAGCTGCACACCGCTCCACAGGGTTGGGAGGATGGAAACAGGGATCCAGCTGCAAGGAGGTGAGACCCCCAAAACAGGATCTACAGGCAGAAGGATCAACTTTCTTGGCATGTCTGAATATCCAGTGCCTCTGGAAGCTTAGGCTCTCATGATGACACTTGCAGCCTCACGGAACAAGTCCTCCTTCCCAGTCGGCCAGGTGGTATGCACTGCCAGTGACTGACAAGGTGCCTGTCACTGGAGGGCCAGTCCCCAACACACCCCACCCCACTCCCACCACCAGGTCTCTGCCTCTCCCCAAGTATTGTGGTCTCTTATCCTGCATGGAGAGAAAGCAGAGAGCTATGAGTGATAGCAATAGTTTGTAGGGAAGAACATTTGTGGAAGGTGATTGTGAGGCATTGGTGTGATAGGGCAATAAGGTGAGAGTGAGGATGAGTGTTGGCTGTTCAGATGGGGATGAGAGATGCTTGCCAAGAGAGGAATGAGTGGAGCTGCAAGGTGCGTTGTCCTGAGGAATGCTGTGAAAGTCAGAGAATGGAGCTTGCCACCGGAAGTGCTATGCCGCTCATCTTTCCTGCCCTCCTGAGGTCCTGGATCCTTGGTGCATTGTCTGGAGGGGCAACATTTCTGCTGTTGATTTCTTCGGCCACGTCCGTGCATGCCTGCTTAGGTGGAGAGGCTGTCCTCCTCCTCCCGCCCTTGGGAGAGCTCACCTCGGATCCCTCAGAAGGACCTCCAGGTAAGAGTGAGAGACTCAGGGTCCCAGGTCTTCTCTCCATTCCTGTGGTTGCTGCAGACTCAAGAATTCATTTGCAGGAGAGCCATTCTAACCTATGCCAGGGTCCCTTTAATTAGAAATCCTTTCTTTGACAGATCCAGCACGTCATCATGCCCATCCTCCCAGTTGGGCCGGGGATCCTGTAGACGGGATGCCAAAACCATGGCTCAGTTAAAGAGCTTCGACAAAGCCCATTGCAAAGTCCATTGGGTTACGAACATACGAATCAGAAGCAGGAGTAGGCCACTCAGCTGCTCAAGCCTGCTCCGCCATTCAACAAGATCATGGCTGATCTGATTTGTAACCTCAACTCCACATTCCCGCATACCCCAAATAACCTTTTCCTCCCTTGCTTATCAAGAATCTATCTACCTCTGCCTTAACAATATTCAAAGACTCTGCTTCCACTGCCTTTTGAGGAAGAGAGTTCCAAAGACTCACGACCCTCTGAGGGAAAACATTTCTCCTCATCTCTGTCTTAAATGGGCGACCCCTTATTTTTAAACAGTGATCCCTAGTTCTAGATTCTCCCACAAGAGGGAACATCCTTTCCACATCCACCCTGCCATGACGCCTCAGAATCTTATAATCACCTCTTACTCTTCTAAACTCCAGCAGATACAAGCCTAGCCTGTCCAACCTTTCCTCATAAGGCAATCTGCCCATTCCAGGTATTAGTCTAGTAAACCTTCTCTGAACTTCTTCCAACACATTTACATCCTTCCTTAAATAAGGAGACCAACACTGAACACAGTATTCCAGATGTGGTCTCACCAATGCCCTGCATAACTGAAACATAACCTCCCTGCTTTTGTATTCAATTCCCCTCACAATCAACAATAACATTCTATTAGCTTTCCTAATTACGTGCTGTACCTGCATACGATTCATGCACTAGGGCACCCAGATCTTCTGTAACTCAAAGCTCTGCAATCTCTCACCATTTAGATAATATGCTTCTTTTTTATTCTTCCTACCAAAATGGACAATTTCACATCTTCCCACATTAGCAGTTCCCAGCCCACAAATGGTCCTGTCATTTTGGCAGGGACTAAGGTGACAAAATACTGCCCAGGGAGGGGCAAGGCCATGGAGGGATTTGGAAACAAGATGAGAATTTTAGAATCGAGATGTTGCTTGACTCGGAGTCAATTCAAGTCAGCGGCTACAGAGTAGGTGGGTGAGCAGGACTTTGTGCAAGTTAGGACACAGGCAGCAGAGTTTTGAATGACTTCAAGTTTGTGGAGGGGAGAATGCCAAGAGTACGTTGGAATAATCAACTCTAGAGGTAACAAAGGCATGGATGAAGGTTTCAGCAGCAGATAAGCTGAGGCAAGGGGAAAGTTAGGCGATGTTACAGGGTGGAAATAGGCAGTCTTAGTGATGTGTGATAGGAAGCTCATTTCAGGGTCAAATATAACACCAAGGTTGCGAAAAATCTAGTTCAACTTCAGATAGTTGTCAGGGAGAAGGAGAGGGATGAAGTCGCTGTCAATGGAACAGAGTTTGTGATGGGGACCAAAGACAATGTGGGAAATTTTATGCTCTCCCCCAGGGCAGGTTTGGAAGCAGGGAGAGCATATAATCAGGTGGGATGGTGGCACGGGGTGGGGGGGGGGGACACCACCACCTTCCCACTTCCACCAAAATTAAGTCGGGGATGGGAAGGCCTGTGCAATGGACCTAGTTACATTGGGTGACCCCATGGCTGCTGACCTCCTCTGCAATCTCCAACCAGGCTTGCTTGGTCAGGCAGGGGGACCTCTTCTTGCCATCGCCAGGGAAGAGAACCTCTTGCCTTTTCCTTGCAGCCTGGAGGAGAATCTGTAGGGAGGCATCACTGAAGCCTGGGGCCACCCTTAGTCTACCCTCAGCCATTCTGTCCCTTCTTCCTCGGGAAGAGGAAACATTGCAGTAAATTTTTATGCTTCACAGTACATAGAGCTTCTATTGACTGCAAGGCAGTAGTGATTGCAGGGTTGGCAGGCTTTTAAAGATGGCGCCAGCACCTGATCCACCGATACTGTAACCAGCGTCTCGCCGCCCTCCCCCGCCATGTAATTGGGGGGGACCGGCACCGCCATTATGCTAAATAGCCGTCTGCTGCATAACCACGGCAGTGCAGCCGCACACGTGATGCATGGGAATGCCCCCATTTGGCAGGCTCATTAAATTCAGTCCCACATATGCCCCAAAATGAGTGTGCCTGGTAGGCCATGCAGTTTAGTCAAGTTGTTGTTTAATTCTGTTAAACCAGAATTAGGTGATTGAAAGTGATAAGAAAAATTGCTCGTACAAGACAAGATAGAGAGCAGATTATAGCTGATTTGCTTCTGTATTTCTCAAGAGAGGAAAAAGAATTTGTTAATCAGTGGATGCATAAATTTGAAGTAGGCTGCAGTCTGATACCTAGCCTACAGCTTGAGTTTCTGCCTAAACTGTCAAACTTAAAATTTTAAAACAGAAAGTGCTGGAATTGCTCAGCAGGTTAGGCAACATCTGTGGAGAGAGAAACAGTTAATTTTTCAGATCGATGACTTTTCGTCAGAACTGTCAACTCTTACATTTGTGTGACATATTTTTTAACTACACGAGGGAATAGAGGGATCAATGTGGAAGGAGGCTCATGTGGGGTATAAAGGCAGGCATAGACCAGTTTGGTGGAATATCCTGTTTCTATGCCATAGATTCTATGCAATTCCATGTCAACCCACATCAGTAAAACAGATTATCTGGTCATTGTATGTGAGTTGTATGTGGGATCTGGCTATGCGCAAATTGGCTGCCACGTTTCATACAACAGTGACTACACTACAAAAGTGTTTCATTGGCTGTAAAGAACTTTGGGCATTCTTGAGGTCATGAAAGGAATTATATAAATGCAAGCTTTTTCGTTAATTCTATGTGATCTAGCCCAGTTCACTAAGGTGACCTGTGCAGAGATAATTTTTTGGGCCCTTTTCCAACTTATTGGATAATCACTTAAGACAAATAAGTAATTGGAAGTCAATGTTGAAGAAAGCTCTTGACTAGATGCCTTAGCTGAAACTTTCAGCAGTTTAAAGTTCGAGCTAGAGCTTAGTTAACATTGCTGAAAATTATATTTCAAACTATAATGCTGAGGGAGGCTGTGGAGTCACTGATCAATGTGTTAGAGCTTTAGCCTTTCTTACAAGTCAGCAATTCTGCCACTGGTAGAATATAATGTGTTTATTTGTGCAAAATATGTTGAAACAGAAACTAAACAAAGACAATTCCAAGAAATAGTTCCAGGTTTCCGGGTAGTGAATTATTTCCTAGATGCCAAGATATTGACGGGAACAATAGAATCACAAATATGTTTATACCCCGATTTATGTTACTTGTAGACCACACAGAAAATAAGCAGTAGATGCCCAGTGTCCATTGTTGAATGGGTTAATCATTATACCCAGAGATGGAGTGAGCACATAAAGGGTACTTCACTATAGCTATGCATGCAATCCCATTCTAATCTTATTGGAAAGATCAATATTATGGTTGCAAGTTTCATTGTCATGAGGTAATAGGATCCTTCTCCTTCATCAGAAAGAACAGCTAGGATTCTCCTCTTCGGGCAGAGTTCTAGCATGGCAGGACATCCTACCTGCTGCAATTCCAATCCGTTTCCTTGGTCGAACGTCATTTCCAGTGCACAATAGGATATCAGTGTGACTGCTGTGACCAGTGCTAAGAAGAAGATCCTAATCATGCTGCGGGGGTGACATGAATGCAACATCAGACAAGGTGTTAAAGAATCTTCAAGTGACAGAACAGCCTTCAAGGTCAGAAGGAACGCCCCGATACCTTCAGCAGGTAACTGGTTTACTCCCAAATTGGAGGGAGAGGAGACCTCTTCAAGATCGTCTGACTTTGTTAGGAACCGTGGGACCTTTGCCACTGTTTCCTGGGGCCTACCACAATCTTTCACATGACAGCTCTAGGAAGCAAAGTTAAGTGGGATGAATTGAAGGCAAATCCTATGGAGACCCGAGCCCCATTCTCCAAAGATGTGGCTGGGAAAGGTATAGCTCAGCAGGAGGCCCAGCAGGATAAGGCGAAGGAAAGCCAG
Source organism: Heterodontus francisci (assembly GCF_036365525.1). Classification (NCBI taxonomy): domain Eukaryota; kingdom Metazoa; phylum Chordata; class Chondrichthyes; order Heterodontiformes; family Heterodontidae; genus Heterodontus; species Heterodontus francisci. The sequence goes on from NC_090383.1 coordinate 73,940,449, forward strand.
TTGAGGCAATGAGGCAATAGTGGATCTCACCACCCAAATTTTCCCTCATTGTGTGTCACGATCTAACAGAGGAGAATCCAGCTTTTAATTTCATATTCAAAATCAAACTTACTGACCAACATAAAAAAATATTCTACTTACTGTGATTTAAAATGAGGAATGCAATATTTCAATCACCTAAAAGGAATCTGGAAGTAGTTTCTAACTATAGACCCTACCAGGGAACAAACATCTGATTTGCACACCCAGAGGTTCAGGGAAAATGCAATTAACTGATTTCAGGGACCTGTCAAGAGCTATCACTTTTATACACAAAGCACAAGATCATAAGAACATTTCATTCCGTTTTCCTATATCTGATGACCTACTATATTTGGGCCATCATTATAAATCACAAGGCTAACGTGTTGTTGGATACAGATTTAGTATTTATTTGATTAGAGAAGGCCTTTGTATGACTACACCTCAGGCATTCAATGATTTTATTAGGCCTTGACAAAGCTTCACATTATGTCCTATCCCAAATGTACTTGTTTCTTTTATTCTATATATACTAAGAAGAGTTCACAGAGAGTCAATGTTAGGTCAAGATTAAGAGGACAGAAAAATTTGTTATTAATGCTGAATATAAATAGTTCAATAATGATTCAGAATTATGGATAATTGTACTGTTCATGCAATAGTCTTCTGTAAGCAATAAATATTAGACTAATATTTTGGTTTTACTAACTTATAATTATACTAACCAAAGCACAGGTCGTCAAAAGATCTGGGTACATATGACTGCATCAATCAACGTCATGAGAGTTCACAGCATGAGCATCCTGATGTTTCCTTAAGTAGCACCTGATTCAGCCATCTGGGCCCCACACTCTGGGGGATTCCCTTCCTCAACCCCTCTGCCTTGCTACCTCATTGCCACGCTAAGGTCATCTTTAACATCTACTTCTTTGAAAAGGAGGGGGTTTTGGCCACCTTCCTATTATTTCCTTCTTTGTTTTAGGGTCCATTTTTGTCTGATTTCCTCTTTGGATGTTTTTCTATGTCAAAGATATTATATAAATGCAAGTTGTTATTGTTATATTGAATTATTATAATGAAGAAACACTAGCAGTAACGTAAGATTATCCTTCTATATGCAATGTATTACAGCACATTTGATTTAGGTCCCCAAATGAGGAACTGGATCTATATTTAACTGGAGTGCTTGAGACGTTTGCAAAACAAAATCATTTTTATCCTTTTTCATCCAATATATTTTCACACATTTTTCTTGCTCTATTTGAACAAAAATGACAATTGTTAATTCATAAGCTTTGAAATGATGTAATGAAGAGAGATGGTTGGCTGTAATAATATTTTGCAATTGGAAGCATGTGACCAGTGGTGTACTGCAGGTATCAGTGCTGGGATCCTTGCTGTTTATAGTGTACATTAATGATTTAGACATGAATATCGGAGGTATGATTAGTAAGTTTGCAGATGACACGAAAACTGGTGGTGTCGTAAATGGTGAGGAGGAAAGCCTTAGATTACAGGGCGATATAGATGAGCTGGTAAGAAGGGCAGAGAAGTGACAAATGGAATTTAATCCTGAGAAGTGTGAGGTGATGCATTTTGGGAGGACTAACAAGGCAAGGGAATGTACAATGGATGGTAGGACCCTAGGAAGTAGAGGGTCAGAGGGAACGTGGTGTACTTGTCCATAGATCACTGAAGGCAGCAGCAGATTGAGGGATACAAAATTATGAGGGGCATAGATAGGGTAGATAGGAAGAAACTTTTTCCCTTAGCGGAGGTGTCAATAACCAGGGGTCATAGATTTAAGATAAGGAGCGGGAGGCTTAGAAGGGATTTGAGGAAAACTTTTTTCACCCAGAGGGTGGTTGGAATGTGGAATGCACTGCCTGCAGGGGTGGTAGAGACAGAAACCCTCACAACATTTAAGAAGTATTTAGATGAGCACTTGAAATGCCATAGCATACAAGGCTACAGGCCAAGTGCTGGAAAATGGGTTTAGAATAGATAGGTGCTTAATGGCCTGCGCGGACATGGTGGGTCGAAGGGCCTGTTTCTGTGCTGTATAACCCTATGACTCTATGAAAGGGTGGGAAGGTAATAGGAGCCCAAGCAGTCCTGGGTGAAAAAGAAAATTTGGACACACAGGGGGCCCTCCTCCAGCTTAAAAGGATAGTGCTGTAGGTAGGAGTGAGTCCCAGAGACCTGTGTGCTTCCATTGTAATAAGGCAGGTCATCTGAGAGCTGACTGCTGCAAAAAATGGGCAAAGCCTGTAGGGTTAATCAGGGCACACTCGCTCAGTGCTGGAAAGCATAGCTGAGCAGTCTGTGGCTTTAACTGCAGTAAAGTAAGACCCAGAAAAAATACTGCTGTGGGTGCAGGGAAATTTAATAGGATCCCTGAAAGTTATCAGGATTTCGAATCTGAAGGGAAAGCAACCCCATGCCCCTCAAGTGGGGCAAGCAGGCCCATAGTAATGCTCAGGGATACAGGGCCACCAGATCCCTTTTGCTGTGAAAAGGCCTGACCTTTTCCCCAGAGAGTGCAGTAAACACCAGAATGGTGGTGAATGATATTGGACGGCAGTGTATGCCCATACCTTTACATCGGGTGCACTTGGAGTGCGACCTAGCTTCGGGACTGGTGACCATAAGGATTGTCCCTAGTTTGCCTGTGGATGGGGTTGAACTGCTCCTCGGTAATGATCTGGTGGGGACAAAGGTGGTAGCTTCCCCAGTAGTGAAAGAGAGATCGAAGGTCAGAGAGGCAGGGCAGTGGCAGGGGACGATCCCCTGCAATTCCCCAGAATGTGTAGTGAATTGGGCCATGGCCAAACCAGCTTCCCCAGAAGAGACTGAATTGGCACTGCAGACAGATGACCATGAGGTCTGTCTGTCTGAAACTTTCTTTGGAAAGTTAGAGGACCCAGGGAATGGATTTAACGGATTTTCCCCAGGTGAGGCTCAGCGAGCTGACCTACTATTGCAAGAGTTAGCACAGGCTGCCCAGTCTGAAAGTGAAACAGAGGGAGTCCCTGATCGCTACTATTTAAAGAATGAGGTACTGATGAGGAAATGGAGTTCTCCTCACAGACCTGAGGACAAAGAGTGGACAGTAGTTCACCAGTTAGCGGTGCCACAGAGGTACCAGAGGGAAATAGTGAGAATGGCCCCTGAGACTGTACATGTCGGTATATGAAAAACCAAAACCCGCATAAGACAGCAGTTTGACTGGCCAAAACTCCACAAAGATGTGGAATACTAAAGGAGTTGCCACATGTGCTAGCTTGAGTAGAAACTCCAACCTGTTGTGAAATCTGCACACCTAATTCCTGTATCAGCTTTTGGGAAACCCTACAGGCTGGTGAACTGTACGGGACCCCTGCCAAGAACAAAAGGGGACAGACAGGCACAGGTCTGGCAAAAAGTTTGAGAGGGAAGCGGAAAAAAGGACAAAGAGGACAGGTTAAAGGAGGTCCGGGAGGATTCCCAAATGAAAACCCCTACTCTACAGTCAGCCGACCCCGAAATGTTGGAAAAATTGGACCCGCATCCTCCTGTGTAAATGCAGGCACCAGAAGCACCCTACCAGGGTTGCTAACAGCATTTACCCAAACCTGCAGGGACAAAGAAAGTCCTCAAGAGGGCAGAAAAGCCTTGAGGATGATGCCTCACCGAGTCGAAGTGCCACTCGGCAAATACGAGCAAGCAGGAATGCCCCAGAGGACAAAGGGAAGATTAGCAAAGAATCCATCCCCACAGTCAGGAAAAAAGGGAACCAACAACGCCCTGAAGTGAACAGCACTTGCATGACTCACCAGAGCACTGAAAGTGAGGTCAAAGTGGATCCACCCATTGCCGCCTCCCATGATCAGAGCTCTATACCAGGGCTAATTAAATCTAACCATCGCCCTGCAGACCCCAACAGGAACAAAGGCACCCTGGACAATCATGGTAATGTGCAAACCTCTCCAAAAGTCACATGTTTATTGGGATGACCATTCCCAATGTATTGCAGGCAGATAATGAAGAAACTTTAAACCCCATAGGCAACACTTAACTATCTCAGACCCGTCTCAAGGTAAAAGGAGCAGTTTAAAACAGCACTGCTACAAAGGAAAGACAGGCCGCAACAATTTTAAGATTTCTGGATGAATGAGAATGCATGAGAGAAATGCATGTGTGCTTTCCTGTATTTTCTCTTCCTTCTAATTTATAATGAAATGCTCTCCTAATGTCGCATTTTATTCAAAGAGAGGTGGAGGTGTGATAGAAACCACACTTGCCAAATGGAAACATATTAATTTTGTCATATGAAACATTACTTTAACTTTTTACTGGACATTGAATGTAACTTGTTTAAAAGGACCACAGAGCTGAACAGCTAAAACATGGCTGCATATTTGCATCCTGACAAACAGTTGCATAGTGTCATGCAGGCCCCCACCTGCCAAGAATGAGGCATGGATATTTCGCCACATGGACATTACATTTTAAAATTGTTGCTGGGAAGAAAAGAAGTCCTATTACAAGGGGTTGCCAAGCTCCTGACTGGAAAGACATTTGCATAGTAACAGACAGTGCTTGGAAAGGACAAAGGGGCCACTCCCTGCTCCAATTTAATCCACAACGCACTTTTGATTACCAGACTTTGAAGGTGGAGAGGCTAGCATTCCAGATTAACTACTAAAATGGCTGAATACACAAACAGACGTGGCCAGACCAGTTTAGTCACATGACTAACTGGCTGTTGGAGTTTTTTGAATTTGAATTTGCCACAGAGAATTGGATCTCAGAAAGCTGTTTGCTCCTGGACTGAAAAGACCTCTCTCCTGTCTGCTCCCATCTCTTTCTCACAGAACTGAAGACCCATTGAAGACACATGAACCCCAAGAGAGAAAAGTCTTCTACCAGTGAACAAGGTTTAAGAAGAATACTGGGCCCCAACAAAAAGCAAGAATTACCTACAAAAGGACTACAGTGAGCTCGAAGCATAGTAACAAGAAACTCTTCTGATATTGCCTCAAACCTCTCTACTTTATTTTTTTTTCTGCTCTTTTCTGTCTCTATTTGCATGTGCGTATCGCACATGCATGTTAGTGTGGGGCACGACGTGTATCCGTAGGCATCAACCGAATTAGAGTTTAAGTTTAAGTTTTAATTTTTTTTTTCTTTTAGACCTAAGAAAGCCTGTTTATGCTCATTTTTTGCTTAATAATTGGAAACTGAACGAGGATTCACCAAGGAGGAGCTCAAAACATGGTGCATTTAAAAATTAAACCTTGTTACAATAAGACCAGGTGAAGGCTGAAAGAGACCCCTAGACACCTTTCTCGCCTGGTCATAACAATAGAGAGACAATGGGAGTTCTCCTTGATTCAGATAGTGAGATGAGTTTTGTCAATAGTGACAATCAAAGGACCATAAGAGCCATTATCTGTGTAAGAGCCAGCACTCCACCCTGCCCCCACATCATCCCCACCGCACCCCCGCCACCCCCCAATCACCACTGAGTGTGTCAAGAAAGCTTTGGAGACTCAACAACCCTCGCAGGTGATGCTGTTTCAAACAAAGAGCTGGTCACATGACTAACCTGCTGGCCAGACTGGGAACTGTTGAATTGTATCTCACAAAGGTTTGGGGCAAACTGCAATTTGAAGACCAAAGAGAAGGAAGGTACCTCTCTCTCTCCCTGTCCCTCTCTCTCAAGCAAAATCGCAGGGGCCCACGGAAGGAACTTAAGCATCAAGACAAAGGACCTCTTCAGTCTTCTGGTTCCAGAGAAGCAAGTTTGAAAGTGTGCATTAGGCCCCAGCGAGAACTGCAAGACCGCAATTCCCACCAAAGACTTTACAGCAAAACTAAAGACAGTAACTGAATTCCATCTACTACTCCAAACACTCCCCCTTTAATTCTTTCTCCTCCTCAGTATCTATTTGTGTCTGGGTTTATCTCATATGCATGTTAGCGTGGTTGTGTTGTGTATTTTTAGTAATTTTAACTGAGTTAGAGTGATAAGGTTAATAAACTTACACCTTTCCTGTTTAAACCTAAGAAAGCCTGTCTGATTGGTTCATGTACAATTACAATTAGAGACCAATGAGTAACAATCACTGAGGTGAAGCTAAAATGTAGTGTTTTAAAAAGTTAAACCCTGTTACGACCAAACCAGGAAACGGGCCAGAGGGGAACCTTAGAACCCTTCCTCACCTGGTTGTAACAACTGAGATTGATAGATTTTTGTTTACTAAAGGTATTAAGGGATATAGGATAAAGGCGTGCGTATCTTGTTAGTTCAGAGATCAGCCGTGATCTTATTGAATGACGAAACAGGCTTGAGATACTGAATGGCCTACTCCTGTTCCTATGTTCCCACAGAACAAGCTCCTAAGTTTTGGGATTCCCCTATTTGATCTTCTCTGTGACCACCATCTTCTGGATTGTAATGGTCAACCACTGGGATGTTAGTCTGTGGTGCCTGAGGCAATTTCTATGAAAACAAATTGTGTAAAATGGTGCAATCTGACTGCTGTATTTCCCTATTCTATTTATTAAAATACTTATTTTTATTTCAGGGCCATAATGTAGTACATATATTGGGGATTTCCTATTATATTCAGAGAAAGTCCACTGACCTCATTCATCAATCTTACTGAAGCCTGAGTGAGGAACCTGGGTGGAAAAATTTGATAAGATGCATTAGCATCGTACATTGCACTGCCTGCTCATCTCCATGATTGTGATGTGCAGCCAGCGCAAAAGACACTGCTGAGTGGCTGCACACTCAACAGCAGCCTGGGTTGATGTGAGGCTAGCACCAGTTAAAGCAAGCCTGTACCTCTTAAAAGGGAGGTGCATTCTGGCTGCAGCAGGTGTTGGAAGTAGCTGGGAAAGAGTCTCTCAGTTGAAAGAAACCAGAGTAATGTAGCACCAGCCCAGAGGGAGGAATTCTATGTTCTCTGATGCAGCACTGGTGGCCTTACTGCAAGAGGTGGAGAGGAAAACTGAGATCATCATTCCACCAGGAGGCCCTCCAGACATACACTGTGAAGGCAGTGGGAGTAGATAGCCATGGAGGTTAATGCCCAGAAGCTGGCCCTGGGGATCTGGATGCAACATTGTAAAAAGTTTAATGAACTCACACTGAGTTATCAGGTTGAATGCATCTCCAAATATCATCTCCTAATAGCCACATCACCAACCTCACATACTGCTCAATGCACCACACGTTAAAGCCTGGCTTGGGTATAAAATTAAAACCCCACCCGGGCCCGAGTCCTTTAATTTTTTAAAATGCCGGACCCAACCTGAACCCGACACATGTCGAGTTTGGTCGGGTAGCCAGGCTTTACTGCAGAGTGCGGAGTCCAGACTGCACGTATCCCACCTTGATGTCCTGAATATTCATTTGAAGATTATTTCCTGGAGCAAGGCAGCACTGTCCACGTCCAGCCTGACCCGACCCGAGCCCGAATGCTGGACCTGGAAGAGAGACCCGACCCAAACCTTACACATGTCGTCGGGTCTGGTCAGGTTCAGGTCGGGTAGCCACGCTTTACCACACGCTCTCACTCAGCCATCAGCAATCCCTAGTAATCAGGACTTATGCTGAAAATTCATGTGCTCCACCTCACCCTCAGAGATTTAGCATGGCTGCAAGCCTCACACCCTCATCTCGCAGCTTCCACACACTGCCAGCTATTCAGCAATGACAGGCACATCACCTAAACACATTGCAAAACACTCACTGACACTCTTCCCTCTCTCTTGCAGGACAAGGTGGCAAGTGACAGGAGATTCCAACAAAGAACTGGCAGGGGACAGGCACGGCTGCTTGTCCTCACCACCATGCCCCTCTTGCTTTCTACCCACCACCTCCGTCCCTCAACCCAATCCTCCCCTTGTGCATTTATGTTTTCAGACACCCAAGAACTGGCACCTGACCAGCCAGTGGAGGCTCAGGGTGATGTCCCAGCAGAAGAGCAGACCTGATCTGACACTCGCAGTCACCAGCTCAGATACTGGCATAGTGGCTGTGCATACATTAGAAGGTATAGAGGCAGGATCTGTATGTGATGAGTCACCAGGCACTGGTGTGTTGCATCTAGGCTAAGGGGAAAGGATAGCGCATGTGCCAACTCCTCGGGGTGTGAGCTGGCACACGTGTTCTGCCACAGAGTACTCAAATAAAAGCCCATGGGTTAATAAAATAAAAGCCCACGGGATCCAGGGAAATGTAGCAAGCTGGATCCAAAATTGGCTTAGTGGTAGGAAACAAAGGCTAATTGTTGACGGGTGTTTTTGCGACTGGAAGGCTGTTTCCAGTGGGGTTCTGCAGGGCTCAGTACCAGGTCCCCCACTTTTTGTGGTATATATTAATGATTTGGATGTAAATGTAGGGGGCATGATCAAGAAGTTTGCAGACAACACAAAAATTGGCAGCGTGTTTGATAGCGAGGAAGACAGCTGTAGACAGCAGGAAGATATTGATGGACTGGTCAGGTAGGTAGCAAAGTGGCAAATGGAATTCAACTAGGAGAAGCTCAATGTGATGCATTTGGGGAGGTCAAACAAGACAAAGGAATTTACGATTAATGGGAGAATACTGAGAGGTGTTGAGGAAGTAAGGGTCCTTGGAGTGAATGTCCACAGATCCCTGAAGGTAGCAGGACAGGTTAATAAAGTAGTTACGAAGGCATATGGAATCCTTTCCTTTATTAGCTGAGGTATAGAATATAAGAACAGGGAGGTTATGTTGGAACTGTATAAATCATTACTTAGGCCACAACTTGAGTATCGTGTGCAGTTCTGGTCACCTCATTACCAAAAGGATATAATTGCAATGGAGAGGGTACAGAGGAGATTTACGAAGATGTTGCCAGGACTGGAAAAATGCAGCTATGAGGAAAGATTGGATAGGCTGGGGTTGTTCTTCTTGGAACAGAGAAGGTTAAGGGGAGATTTGATTGAGATGTACAAAATTGTGAGGGACCTAGATAGAGTGCATGGGAAGGGCCTATTTACCTTAGCAGAGAGGTCAGTGACTAAGGGGCATAGATTTAAGGTGATTGGTAGAAAGGTTAGAGGGGAGATGAGGAAAGGTTTTTTTTTCACCCAGAGGGTGGTGGGGTCTGGAACTCGCTGCCTGTAAGGGTAGTAGAGGCAGAAACACTCAACCCATTTAAAAGGTGGCTGGGTATGCACCTCAAGTGCCTTAACGTGCAGGGCTATGGACCAAATGCTGGAAAATGGGATTAGGCTGAATAGCTCATTTTTCAGCTGGCACAGACATGATGGGCCAAGTGACCTCTTTCTATGCCGTAAATGTTCTATGATTTCAAATGAGGACTTCGATGGGATGGCGTACAGGAAAAGCTGAGGGACAAGCACACCAAAATTATTGATGCATTAAAAGTTCTGCCATGTAGTCTATTGTCACTGTCAAGAAGCATGAAGGAGTCTGGTTCCAACTTGGCACTGGGCTTTGCACAGAGATTGGAGCCCATCCTTTCCAGCAAGAAAGTGGCGCTAAACTCCATGACAACACTTGCAGACCCAGCCATGATGCAATATCTGATGGCCGATGTCTCAGCTTCCACTGCAGCACAAGCAGAAGGCACCCCATGTCTGAGTACTGCAGTGGAAGCTCAGACTGAGGTCAGGAGATCTCTGATTGTATTCATGCAAGCCCAGCTTGACATCATGCATGCTCAGGCTACTGCCATCATGTTTGCGGATACCAGTGCTCAAAGGGTGTCACAGCAGTTCAGCAATCTTTGCTCCAGCAGACAACTCGGATTGCCGAGGATCCATGCTGGGGAAGTGGCAGTGGTTCTGTAGTGCACGAACCTCTGTCAGGATGACAGCATTTGTGTTCCCACCACTGCCACTCCACCAGTCCCCTTGCTGTTGCCTGTCAGCCAGCCAGCCTAGGCTGCTGCCACTCTTGCTGAGGAAGTATAGGCCAAAGCTGTCCCTCAAGACCCAAAGCTGCTCGAGGGCATCCTGTAAGGTCATCTGCAGTCTTCGCCACTGAAAGTCAGCAGCCTTCCAACAGCCATGCTGCAGCCACTGGGGGTAACACTGTGTAGGAGCACTAGGCCAAAGATGCCGGCAAGACAGGCAGTAAGGGAAAGACAAGGATGGATAGATGAGTATTGTATGCATTATTGAAAGTGTTGTTCGATAAAGTTGGTATGGAATCTTTGTTTTGTGGTGTCTTTTATTTCAGGATTTTGGCCAAGAGGACCTTGTGATGGTTCATAATAGAGGGATGGAAAGGTGGGAAGTGTAGAACATTGGTGATCTGGGGATTTTCTCATGAGAATCAGAGTTTGATCACACCTTCACAACAGCCAGTCTGGACATAGGAACATAGGAAATAGGAGCAGGAGGAGGCCATTTGGCCCCTCGAGCCTGCACTGCCATTCAACTAGATCATGGCTGATCTTCTACCTCAACACAATTTTCCTGCACTATCCCCATATCCCTTGATATCTTTAATATCTAGAAACCTATCGATCTCTGTCTTGAACATATTCCACAGCTCTCTGACGTAGAGAATTCTATAGATTCACTACCCTCTGAGTTAAGAAATTTCTCCTCATCTCGTTCCTGAAAGGCCTACCTCTTGTCCTGAGGTCTGGTTCTAGACTCCACAGCCAGGGGAAACATCCTTCCTGCATCAACCTGTGGAGCCCTGCAAGAGTTTTGTATGCGCCAATGAGATAATGTGACGGGCTAAAATTTTGCCATGGAGGTGGGAGCAAGAGTCCGGTTCATTTTTGGGTCAGGAACCTGCCTCCGGTGGGAAACTGATTAAAGTCACATTTTTCATGGGCATGAGCCCTTAATTGATATGGAGTCGGGTTTCCTGCCCAATTAGAGCCAGTGAGGCGGGAAAGGAGACAGGTCAGATGAAGTAGGGGACTGATGTAGAATCCCCATGGCAACCATCACTGGGCCTGCTGGTTGGCCTGAGAGAAATCTGTAGATTGTGCCAAAGCCTACCACTGCACCAGCAGAAAGTGAGATATCACAGGAGAGCCAGAGGCCTAGCACCCAGGACAGGGCAGCCCCTCTTTTCATTGATGCTGACCGAGGGAGGTTGTGAGGGAGAGGAGTGAGATCCTCTTCCTTGTGGGTGGCAGGAGGAGGCCACCAGCTGAAACCAAAGAGGCCTGGATGCAGATTGCTGCCACAATCAATGGTAGAAGCGTGACTAGAAGAACCTGGGTTCAGTGCTGTAAAAAATTCAACGACCTCATACGTTCTGGCAATGTGAGTGCAAGCCCCAACCCTCTGGACAGGTCTCAGGACTTGCACCTTCCAACAAACACACCACCTGAGGAGAGGAAGGATATATGCTGTTCCTGAGCATGGGAGGGTGTGTGCCCAGGCCACTTGCTGAGCTCTCAGAATGACTCACAGCCATACAGCTGCTGAGGACCTGCCAGCGCTAAGACGTGCAGCTCCTAATGCCTGAGACAAAGGACATTGGACACTAGGGCAACAGTGCCTTATCTCGCTCTTTTTATCCTTGCAGGAGAAAAGGGCACACAATGTCCAGGAGAGGGCCCAGACGGGAGGAAGAGTGCCGCTCTTCTGCTGCATCACCCCACTGGAGCAGACAGTGATGGAGATAGCCACTACAGTGGAAGAGGAGGCAGTCGGGCCTGGTGAAATGGGAGGTCTTGGTGTACCTAGTTATTACAGAGGGAAATGTGGTCATTAAAGGGGTGCAGAGCACTCCACCCTGTCCAATAGTATCAGCACTGCAGTGGTTTCCAGTCTCCTAGGCTAGTTCTCATCACCTTTTCTTGTGTCCCCCACAGGTGCAGATGTCCAACCCAGGGCAGGCTCTCTCCCTCCTTTCAGGGTCCAGAGCAGCAAGAAGGCGATTAAGAAGCACCACCACACCTTACAAGTGGACCGTCTACCAGCGCAGATACGCTCACCACTGTGGGTCCTCACGTGCATATAGATATGGTGGCACAGGATGATGATCATGCCACTGCCAGAGGCAGAGGGAGCTGTGGTCAGTCCCCCTCGGAGGAGGGAGGAAGACACAGCCCTGTTCAGCTGGGCACAGGTGCAGGTCCTCAGGAATCACTGGAAAGGAGGATCTACCTTGAATAGCAGCAGGAGATGTGCTCCTGCATGTCGGAGTTTCCTGAGTCAGTACAGGGTCTTGGGCAGCGGATGGAGGAGTCCATCCAGCTCATGTGTGCCACAATGCCTCAGGGCTATGAGCGCATGAGCTCCTCCATAGAGAGAGAGCTGCCAACCTCTTGGAGAGTCATATGTGGTATCACTCGGAGTGCATGCAGGAATTGCGGACTGATGTCCATAGGATGCATGAAATACTGTGTAGCGTGGACCAGTCAGTGGCGCTGGTGGCGCAGAAATCTTTGGAGGGGACACCAGTTGACCTCCAGCTGGTGTCCTCTGCCAGATATCGGGAGCGCCTGCCAAGGGCTGGTGATGCCAAGGAGGAGGATGAGGGTGCCACCGCTCACAGGTCATCATCCTTGGTTTCCTTTGACCCTTTGACTGAGGGACGATCTGTGCAACAGGGCCAAGTGACGGAGGCTGCCCCTTCAATGATGCAAGTGCAGCAGCCTCTGGAAATACCCCTACACCATCACTGTGATGAGGACGACCACCACAGGTATCTCAGTCACAAGCTGAGGAAAGTGAGTAGACTGCCTCCACCTCTTCTGAGGTCATGATGGGAGCACCATGTGGGAGTGGCCGAGCATGGAGCCTTCCCCATCGCATGGAGCACTGAGTGGGTCATTAGGGTTTGCTCTTACTGTCTCTGTCAACCGTATTTCTCTAGTGGCACTGTACAAATAATGACACTTTAAGGCTTAAGTCTGGGTCTTTTTTTTCTGCTGTGACAGGAAAAATGGTATGAGGTGGTGAAAGAGATAATGGGATCCTCCGCGGTGAGGACAAAGCCTCTGGGCAGATGTGATTTTTTTTTATTCGTTCATGGGATATGGGCGTCGCTGACAAGGCCAGCATTCATTGCCCATTCCTAATTGCCCTTGAGAAGGTGGTGGTGAGCTGCCTTCGTGAATCACTGCAGTCCTTGGGGTGTACGTACACAAACAGTGCTGTTAGGAAGGGAGTTCCAGCAACAGTGAAGGAATGGCGATATAGTTCCAAGTCAGGATAGTGTGAGGCTTGAAGGGGAACTTGCAGATGGTGGTGTTTCCATGCATCTGCTGTCCTTGTCCTTGTAGGTGGTAGAGGTCCCAGGTTTGGAAGGTGCTGTTGAAGGAGTCTTGGTGAGTTCATAGAGTCATAGAGTTTTACAGCACAGAAACAGGCCTTTCGGCCCATCGTGTCTGTGCCAGCCATCAAGCACAGAACGTTTCTAATCCCATTGTCCAGCACTTGGCCCCCAGCCTTGTATGCTATGGCGTTTCAAGTGTTCATATAAATACTTCTTAAATGTAGTTGCTGCAGTATATCTTGTAGATGGTACACACTGCTGCCACTATGCGTCGCTGATGAAGGGACTGAATGTTGAAGGTGGTGGATGGGGTGCCAATCAAGCGGGTTTCTTTGTCCTGGATGGTGTCGAGCTTCTTGTGTATTGTTTGAGCTGCACTCATCCAGGCAAGTGGAGAGTATTCCATCACACTCCTGACTTGTGCATTGTAGATGGTGGACAGGCATTGGGGAGACAGGGGGCGCGTTACTCACAGCAGAATTCCCAACCTCTGAACTGCTCTTGTAGCCACATTACTTAAATGGCTGGTCCAGTTCCATTTCCGGTCAATGGTAACCCCCAAGATTTTGATAGTGGGGGTTTCAGTGATGGAACATCAAGGGGATGTGGTTAGATTCTCTCTTGTTTGAGATGGTCATTGCCTGGCACTTGTGTGGCATGAATGTTACTTGCCACCAATCAGCCCAAGCCTGGATGTTGTCCAGGTCTTGTTGCATATGGACACGGACTGCTTCAGTATCTGTGGAGTCATGAATTGTGCTGAACATTGTGCAATCATCAGTGAACATCCACACCTCTGACCTTATGACGGATGGAAGGTCATTGATGAAGCAGCTGAAAATGGTTGGGCCTAGGAAACTACTCTGAGGAACTCCTGCAGTGATGTCCTGGGACTGAGATGATTGACCTCCAACAAACACAACCATCTTCCTTTGCACGAGGTATGACTCCAACCAGCAGAGGGTTTTCCCCTGATTCCCATTGATTTCTGTTTACTAGGGCTCCTTGATGCCACATTCAGTCAAATGTTGCCTTGATGTCAAGGTCAGTCAGTCTCACCTCACCTCTGGAGTTCAGCTCTTTTGTCTATGTTTGAACCAAAGCTGTAATGAGGTCAGGAGCTGAGTGGCCCTGGCGGAACCCAAACTAAGCGTCAGTGAGCAGGTTATTGCTGAGCAAATGCCGCTTGAAAGCTCTGTCGACGACCCCTTCCATCACTTTGCTGATGATCGAGAGTACACTGATAGGGCAGTAATTGGTCAGGTTGAATTTGTCCTGCTTTTTGTGCATAGGACATACCTGGGCAGTTTTCCACATTGCTGAGTAAATGCCAGTGTTGTAGCTGTACTGGATCAGCTTGGCTAGGGGTGCAGCTAGTTCTGGAGCACAAATCTCCAGTACTATTTCCGGAATGTTGTCAGGGCCCACAACCTTTGCAGTATCCTGTGCCTTCAACCGTTTCTTGATATCCTGTGGAGTGAATCGGATTGGCTGAAGACTGGCATCTGTGATGCTGGGGACCTCAGGAGGAGGCCGAAGCGGATCATCCACTCGGCACTTCTGGCTGAAGATGGATGCAAAAACTTCAGCCTTGTCTTTTTCACTGATGTGCTGGGCACCCATCATTGAGGATGGGGATATTTGTGGAGCCACCTCCTTCTGTTGGTGGTAAGTGATTAGAAGTTCTAGGCTACGTCTTTCATCCATGTGGTAGTGCAGGTATCCCAAACTCCCTTCCATGCCAGACCCTCCTCAACCTGGGTTAGAGGGTCTCAGTTGAAACATTCCTGAATCAGTTCCCTGACATTCATGGCATCCTCATGAGCCCTTCAAGCCCCAAGCCGTGCCCAGCCGGGGATCTCTCTATTAAAGAGTCATCTCGCTCCGCCTTCACTTCCTCCTCCTCTCTCACCTCCTACTCTTCCCTGATGAGCTATCGCCTTCCAGTGCCTCACCGTCCTCAAGGTCCACGCTCTGGAGAACAAAGTAGACCACCACAATGACTGAAACCCTTGCAGGAGGGTATTGGGGGGTGCCAGCCAACCAGACCAGGCACCAGAAGCACATCTTCAGAAGTCCAATGGCCTGCTCATTTATGGTCCTAGTGAACAGGTGACGTTGGTTGTATCGCCTGTGTCTCTCTGTCTGGGTCTCCTCTAAAGGGGGTAAAAAGGTATCTTCAAGGGATATCTCTTTTCCCCAATTTCCATTCACACACTTTGGGGGTTGGAGCAAAGATATGAGATTGGCAGAGAATGAAGGAGTCATGGCAGCTGCCAGGAAAGCGAGCGCACACAGGGAGGAAGCACTTGTTGTGGTCACAGACCAGCTGAACATCCAGGGAGTGAAAGCCTTTCCAATGGATGAAGCTGATTGGACGGACTCTGGGTTCCTTGATGGCCATGTGGGTGCAATGGATGATGCCCGGCACCTGGGGGAATCCAGCGATGGCTGCAAAACCCACTGCCCTCTGACAAATAAGGTTTCAGTGACCTGCGAGATGCAGTGGTGTGCTGCCATTTACTATATGCCACAAAGGTCTGCAGCTGATCCTTGGAATGAGACAGAAACAGAGAAGTTCAAGGCAAAAGTAACTTTGATAACCACTGGTAGGGCATGGCGACCAGTGCTGCGAAATGCGAAGTCCTTGGCAACAAGGACGCAGATCTCTGTAACCATCTGCCTGGAGAGTTGCGGTCTCCTGCGACACTGGGTCTCAGTCATTTCCAGGTAACTCCATCTTTGGAAGTAGATCCTGTATTGTGGGTATGGCCTCCACTGCCTTCCTGCCCCTCTTTCATCCTGCAGAGTGTGTCACTCTTCATTGCCACTGGGCCCAAAATCTGACAGTCATGCCCCAATTCCAGCTGCAGCCTTCCTTTCGGACAGGTGACCACCCTATTGTTATTGGCAGCCTTAGCACCTGCTCTTCTGCCCCTGTGATGCCGGGGAGGTGACGACCCTCTTCAATGCCCAAGCACTGAGTGCTCACTCTCCCTGCCACCTGCACAGCACCAAGGACACTTCCTTTCCAAATGCTGAGTTTCCCTCTGGCCTGCTGACCTTCTTTATGGGGCCGGAATAATTCCCTGGGGCAGCCATGACTGGCTCCCCACTGTGTACCTGCCTCCCTTCAGCTGGTCAGCAATGAACAGTGCATGAAATCCATATGCCCCTTTCAGAATTCCAACCTCCCCCACTAACAAGCCATTAACAAGCAGCTTAAGTAGTTCAATTGGCCACAATGGGGAGGCGGGTAGGATTGCAGTCCCACCATCCCCCCACCCTGATGAAGATAGCGGGCACTGGAGGCCCTGGAAATGCATCTCGAAACTGACATGCCGGTCAGCACTGGTATGTTTTGCCCTCCCACCCCCACCACCACCACCCAACACCATCCCCCCCCATCACCACCCCCCACCCCCCCATCTCCATTTCTGATCTCAGTGGGGTCCAAAAATTCAGCTCGATGTCTTGGATGTCTCCTCCCTTCCTCCTTCAAATTTGGAGTAAGATTTGGGCCCTCATGAAGGCGAGATTGTGGAAAATGCAGCAGTCCACCATAAATCAGGAGACGCACTGCTGTGAATACTGGAGGGCTCCTCCAAGTGCTCCAGACAGCTGAACCATTGCTTCAGAACACCAAAGGTCTGTTCGACAATGTTCCTAATTGCAAACTGACTGTCATTGTAGGAGCACTGTCCACGTATGCTCGGATGGCAGAAGGGAGCCAGCCACTTATACAATAGGTATTCCCTGCTGCCGAGTAGCCACCCTCTGATTCGATCCAGTGGCTCGAAGATGGCTGGAACAACTAACTGGCTGACGCGGGATGAAAGCATTATGAATGCTGTCATAATAATGGGCGATGATGGTCTCAGCTTGTGGTTGCAGTACATCTTAATTGAGATGCAATGCCCACATAGCCACATGCCTGCAGTCAATGGTTCCCTGCACGTAAGGAAAGCCTGCTATTCTAACAAAGTCACATGTCCACTCCTCCAGCTTCTCTTTGTTTAGAGAGTAGAATACAAAGCCCCCTTTCCTGGCATACAGGACCTCGGTGACCTCTCGTATAGCAATGGACGGTGAGCTGAGAGATGTCGGTGATGTCGTCGGCTCCAGAAATTGAGGGTCACATTGACCTTGACAACCACTGGCAATGCCGTCTTTGCTCTGCTCAAGAGGAGGTTGGACGGCCACCTGAGAGAAATAGACTTGGAGGGCTACGGGGATCAAGCCAGGAAGTGGGCAAACAAGCACCAAACCGTAGCTTGGCTGGTGGTGAGAAGGGCCCTCCCTGTCAGATCCTTCCTGCACACCTGGAGTCTCGCCCCCTTCACACGCTGCCCTCGAGGTGGCTGCAGTGGGGAAGCGACAGTTTCCCACATCCTTCTGGAATGTGTCTTTGCAAAGCAGATGTAGAAAGAGATGCAGTGGTTTTTATCGAGGTTCATCCCAAGCAACTCTGTAACACAGGAGTCTGTGCTCTATGGGCTGTTCCCAGGGACGCACACCGAGATAAACATCAACTGCTGCTGGAGGACCATCAATTCGGTGAAAGACGCCCTTTGGTCTGCCTGAAACTTGCTGGTCTTCCAGCGAAAAGAGTTGTCCACGACCGAGTGTTGCAGACTGGCACATTCCAAGGTCCAGGAGTACGTACTGAGGAATGCACTAAAGCTTGGGGCAGCTGCTGCAAAGGCTCAATGGGGAAAGACCACTGCGTAAGGTCCCCCCACCAAAATGAACTGAGGGGCTGGACCCATGGGAAACCCCTCGGGCTGTATACACCAAATATGGGTTTGCTGTAAAATGTACATGGCATGTAAAATGGAATGGAAGGATTGTGAGGCAACTCACTCCTGTATCGAAGAAAACTGATTTCCTTTGCACTTTTTGGAATGTCAACTTGGTACTGTTTTGAACTGTTTTGTAATGCAATTTTTTTTTACAGATTTTTATGAATAAAGTATATTTCTGGGGAAAAAAATCAAGCCAGGAAGTAGGACTGACTGCATAGCTCCGTGGAGAGCCGGCATGGACCCAATGGGCTGAATGGCCTCCTTCTGTGCTGTAAATAACTCTATGACTCTATTACTCTATGGCTGCAGGTCCAGTTCGAGGAGGTGGCGCAGTTCGGTGACCATCTCCTTGGTGAAGCGTACCCACTGCAGACAGTGCTCCTGGCTGAGATCCAGGTTGGAGAAGTGCTCTCTGGATACCCGAGGTGGGTAAGACCTCCTGCAGAGAGTCTACCTTGTCCTGCCTCAGTCAACAGCTTCTCTTCTGTGCAGCCTCTGCTCCATCTCCTTCTAAAGCTGCAGCCCAAGAAGAACTGCAACTATAACCCCCATGACAGGGAGCAGGCAGTGAACTCAAGAGCCCTTGTAAATTCACACTCCTCCTTTCTGAGTAAAAGAGCTTCTGTCAACTCCTCCAACAACAGAGTGCCTCGGTGGGGTGGGGTGGGTGTGGGTGGTGGTGTCTCTCGCAGCAGAATGTTCAGCTATGCATGTTCAGCTGCATGTATTTAAGAAAGGGTATTAACAGGATCGTTGAACTCCAAGATGTCAGGTTGGGTACCAAATTAAAGTTAGACTCTGATGATTTGCCCACGCTGCCTGCTTCCAGCATTCATACGGGTGTTGACGCTATCACCCATTAAAACATGCCCATCAGATGAGCCACGCCAGAAGTCATTAGGAGCAGACTGCCGCCATTTGTTTTCGTCACCCGTCTCCCGTAGCACCAAAACTAGCAGCACTACGGAGCTGAATTTTGCCACCCTAGTTTTTGTAAGTTCACTGTAAGTACGTCTTTCTGTTACTGTCTACCTGTGTCTCTGATACTGTCAGCTTTCTCTGTGTTTTGTCTTCCATTATGACACAGTTAGTGCTTCTCTTATTTGCTTTTCTGTAGAGTGGTATCCTGCACCAGTTCCCTGAGGTCTTTCTTTCTATGTAACAAAATGTTATTTTACCAAACTGCAAGGAGAATCATTGCAGGAGGAAAAGACTGAACAAGAAAATAAAATCTAGATTTACCCACAATGCATCAGTACACAGGCCCATTGTACTCTCTCTGATTTTCTATTCAACAATTGTTTGAAGCATAGCACAAATAAAGATCACTTTTTAGTCAGCTGCCCAATCAAACTATTATGGTGTACCACATTACATGTTTAGCGCTACATAATTTATTTCACAACAAAATAAAAGTGCATTCTAAATCCTACAATATAATCAGCAAAGCTAACTTTACGATACTATGGAAATGATAGGGCACAAATTTAATATAATTGCGAAAATTATTAAAGAGCAGGATAGAAAAACATTCTTTGCACAGATGACGGTTTTGTGGAATTCTTTACCACGAGTGGCTAAAGCAATGTTCATCTATAAATTCTATTGTAAGTAAATTAGAGAGTTGATTGAAAAACAGAAGTATCAGAGAATATTTGGAGGTAACAGGAGAGCAGGTTAGACTAGGTGTCTCATGTGGAGTAAAGTACCGGCACTGATTTGATGGGAAAACCGATTTATTTCTGTGCTGTAACATTCTGGGATTAGGGGGTTGTGATGTAAACCCTACCTGCTTAGTTTTCCCACCAGGTGAAGGCCAATATGAAAAGAATCAGGAACCTCCGTGTAAGGTTTTTAAGTGCTTCTCCAGGCCCCACAAGGAAGGTTTAGCTCTGTCCTGCCGTGAAGAGACAGCGAACACAAAGAAGCCAGAGGATTCACATGTGAAAGTGGAGCCTGAGGAAGTCAAGTGGAAGCACATGACATGTAAATCCCTCCTTGACTTCAAAGCTAAACAGATGATGATCTCAGGGGTTCTGCCATCGAGAGAAGGATGCTGGCAGAACATCGTACATATATGGAGATTCTGCATGGCCTCAAGCAAGGTGTGCAGCAAATTCCTGGGATAGCAGTCGAGCCTATTGACCTACTGTGCAACAACAGTAGCTCCAGGGACATCTGCAAACCTTCTCTTACTTCATGAGTGATCCAGCCAAGTCAGTCAACTCAATGTGGAGGCAATGCCTGAAGGATTCCAGGTCCTGGAAAGTGTTCAGGACAACATCTTGGAAAAACTAAAAGACATTTGGTCAATTCTCTGATCTTCCTGATTCCATGTGAGATCTGTTCTCCTGCTGATGGTTGGCAACTAGAACACTGTTCTCAGTACTTGTGAAGAAACTGTCATGCATCCCTCTGAGGCTGATGTTCCTCAAGGCAACTGCCCTAGGCACCCACCACAGAAGTAACTTGTCTCATATCTATCCCAGAACTTTAGGGTGCCAGAAAAGCCACCCTCAATCCAAGAAGCTCATAATATTTTACAGTAGCCATTTGCATCTCAGACCCCAGGCCCTCAGGTGGCACACAGAAGAAGTGATACAATAGAGCAGAGGAAAATCCAAGTGTTCATGAGGAGTGTGAAGAGCACCAGAACCGTATTATGCTTTTGTAAATACAGGCAATAAATCATTACAGTGAATTTACTCGCCAAAGCATAGTTTCTTGTGGTCACAGTGGGCAGAATCGCCTGACCCCTTGGAGATGGGGGGCCAGGAAGGAATCAGAAAACCATTTGCAGACGGTTTCCCAATGCTGTCCTGCTTTTGCGAAAGTTTCCCAGGTGCGGGCTGCCATGGGAATAGACAGCCACTCCACTGAGGCGGGCAGCCAATCAATCCAATTAAGACCACATTCAAAAGACATTATTCCACGCCTACTGAACTTTCCCATTTTCCTGAGCCCGGAAACTACCAGGAGGCGGCCGCCCAGCAGCAGGTCAGTGTGCCATCGCAGCCTCCTCTCATACCCTCAATGACAGAAATGCAAGGCTGAAATGGCCACAGTTGCTGTCACAATCATTCCTGTCAACAAGATTCTGCCCAATGTGTCAGAATCTAAACTGGCCTGAAATGAGAGAAATATACAATTTTTCTCAACAGATCTGAATTCTACCAATTTAGCATGTTACTATTCCTCCGTATCTTTTTTATTCTTGTTTTACCAAATGGTCAAATAGGTTCAAATTATGACAATGGAATGTTTAAGTACAAACATTTTTTTTAATCCAAAGATTGCTGAGTCTGGAGTTGTTGTACTGGTTAGACTACGTGTTAAATAAAACTGTTATCTCATTGTGAAACTAGCTGTCTTTGTTCATCCAAGTTCTCGATTGCTGACACAAACCACATCAGAGTCTTTATTTAACAGCTGTGGAAAGCTGTAGATTTTAGGTTGGAAATTGGTCATTGGTATACCTGTTTTCCAATTTTGCAGAGCTATGCCCTGTGCCCCAAGGGTACTTAAAAATATCTGATGCCATATTGGCTGCAGCGACCATCTAACACAGGCATTAGGCCGCTTACCTATGCTAATGAAAGGCCTAATGCCTCTTTTAGGACACCTCAAGGAAATTAGCTGCCTGAACGCAGCAGAGCAGGGCCCGCTCCACTCTGGTTTGCTGCCATAAATGAAACCACCACCAAAAAGGTAAGTGTCATGCAGGCCCCCCACCTGCCAAGAATGAGGCACTCATATTCCACCACATGAACATTGATTTTTAATCTGTTACTGGAGTAAAGAAAGAACTTGTTTTTTTTTAAAAACACCAGACCCTGACTGGAAAGACATTTACATAGTAATAGACAGTACTTGGAAAGGACAAAGAGGCCACGGCCTGCTCCAATTTAATCCACGATGGACTTTTGATTACCAGCCGTTGAAGGTGAAGAGGCTAGTATTCCAGATTAACTGGCCAAATACACAAACAGACATGGTCAGACCTGTTTAGTCACATGACTAACTGGCTGTTGGAGCTTTTTGAATTTGAACTTGTCACAGAGAATTTGAACTCAGAAAGCTGTTTGCTCCTGGACTAGAAAATGCCTCTCTCCTGTCTGCTCTCATCTCTTTCTCATGGAACTGAAGACCCATTGAAGTCACATGAATCCCAAGATAGAAAAGTCTCCTACAGTGAACAAGGTTTAAAAAGAATACTGGGCTCCAACATAAAGCAAGAATTACCTACAAGCAAAAACTACCTACAAAAGGACTACAGTGAGCTCGAAGCACAGTAACAAGAAATTCTTCTGATATTGCCTCAAACCTCTCCACTATTTTTCTTCTGCTCTTTTCTGTCTCTATTTGCATGTGCGTAGGCATTAACTGAGTTAGAGTTTAAGTTTAAGTTTTAATAAATTTCACTTTTCTTCTTTAAACCTAAGAAAGCCTGCTTATGCTCATTTCTTTGCCTTATAATAGGAAAGTGGTGAACAAGGATTCACAAGGGGGATCTCAAAACACAGTGTCTTTAAAAATTAAACCCTGTTACAATAAGACCAGGTGAAGGCTGAGAAAGACCCCTAGACACCTTTCTTGCCTGGTCGTAACAGTAAGCAAAAAGCATTTCTTTCTAATTTTAATGTTAAGCCAGGAGGAACAGGAGAGCCAGTGAAGCAGTCCAAAATTCAATCATGCAAGTTGAGCTATCTCATATTTACATACGATCCAAGGTCCAATCCTGGTTCATGTGCACGCTACAGGCTGGGATTTAGTGAACCCGTTTGGATCGGAAATGGAGGCGATGGGGACCGGAGAATAGCACTGAATAATTCTGCCTGGAAATCTAACGTCACAGTTATGGATTTAGTCAGCGACGGGAAAGCACCAAGGCAGCGTCATCGCCCCAATGTGACAGAAGTGCAATTTAAATTGTAGAACAATTAGTTTTCATACATTAGTATGTAATTGATCACGACTCAATGGGGAACTTGGAATTAAGTTGGTGATGAGTGACACTTACATGCCTTCAGATCCCCAATCATTGAAAGCTGATGGCACCAAGGCTAGGCCTCAATGCCACGAAGGGTAGGCAGCTATGACCAGCACTGCATAGGGGATGAGTGGGGAGCAGAGGCCATTGTCAGCCTACAGTGCTGTGTGTTCTGCATGGGTGGGCTTGGTCTCAGGTGCCAGTACTGGGTGGGCTTGGTCTCAGGTGGTCGTACCAGGTGGGCTTGGTTTCGGGTGGCAGTACCAGGTGGTCTTGGTCTCGGGTGGTCTGCAAGTGGGGGTTTTGGTCTCGGGTGGCAGTGCCAGGTGCCCATACTGCTGGGTGAGAGCGTCGGGTGGCCATACTATCAGTGAGAGGGTTGGCTATCAGCAAAGGTAGGCACTTAGGGCTATTAACAAGACATCCAAGAGGATTAGCAAAGGGAAAGTTGCCAAAGCAGGTTCGTCTCTGCAAGGACAGTGCTCTGGAAGCCCACTGATCACCTGGCATGGTTCTCATACACCCCGTGATGCAGCACCTCCAATGGAGGGGGGGTCCTGGAGTAGCTGCGCCTGCCCGTGAAGGTCCACGAAGAGAGCAGCAGCAACCAGCCATGCAAGGAAGGGTCCACCTGCACCAGAGAGTATACCGGACTCGACTCAGCTACCTCCAAATGTCTGAGCGGCACTGTCAGCGAAGACTACGCACTCCAGGGAGGCCGTCACCAACTTATGCACCATGCTGCAGGACGAGTTGCAAACTGTAGGATTCAGTGGTCACCAGTGGCCCTGAAACTCACCATGGCACTTAACTTTTACATGTCTGGATCATTCCAAGGATCCACAGGAGTCATGTCTGGGGTCTCCCAGGCAGCAGCCCACTGCTGCATCAAGGACTGTTACTGGACTGACCCTGACAGTCAAGCCAAAAAGGCCATCGGATTTGGGGCCATCGCTGGATTTTCACAGGTGCAGTGTGTGATAGATTGCATGCATGTGGCCATCAAGGCTGCATCAGACCAGCCAGCTGCCTTCATCAACAGGAAAGGCTTTCATTCCATCAATGTTCAGTTGATCTGCAACCACCGAAAGCATTTCCTGCAGGTGTGTGCCCGCTTCCCAGGAAGC
This sequence comes from Heterodontus francisci, assembly GCF_036365525.1. Classification (NCBI taxonomy): domain Eukaryota; kingdom Metazoa; phylum Chordata; class Chondrichthyes; order Heterodontiformes; family Heterodontidae; genus Heterodontus; species Heterodontus francisci. The sequence goes on from NC_090383.1 coordinate 73,964,632, forward strand.
AGCTACGACGTCAACACACATCGGCAGATTCAGGTGCTACACCTCCACACCTTTTCTGGCCCCCTGCTCATCTTCAAGGATGGATTATTGGGGACAAGGGCTACCCATTGAAGAGATGGCTACTGACGCCTGTGAGGAAACCTCACACTGCAGCAGAGGAGTGGTGCAACTCTTGCCATGGGTCCACCCGAGCAACCATCGAGCAGCCCATTGGGTTGCTGAAGTTGAGAGTCCGGTGCCTGGATCAATCCGGTGAAGTCCTGCAGTATGCCCCAGTGAGGGTCTCGCATATCATTGTGGTCTGCTGTGTTCTGCACAATCTAGCACGGCAGAGCCGGGAGGCCTTGCATGATGAGGACATGATTGATCACCTCTCCTCAACTGACGAGGAGGATGCAGAGGAGGTTAATGAGCAAGCAGCACTGGATGTTGAACGTCTTACACCGGAGGCCAGGCACACTGAGCGACGGGCCAAGGAGGCAAAAGACAATCTGATACTTACCCGTTTCCAGACAACATGAAGGCCACTCAAAGTGAAATCAATAAAGATTCACTTCAATGCATTCAGCTTGTCACCTCCTTTGTATTTGTGTTCCATGCATAGCACCCAGCATAACCACACGCTGTGGCCCATGGGAGGCGTTAATCAAATGGGAGCTGTGCCTACACAAATAGCCACTAAGGTGGAAGGGGGAAGTCAGCATCTCACTATTAAGGCATGAAAAAATAAGCATTTTCCACTGTGAAAGTTAACTTCAAAAATGAAAACATTGTAAAACAAACCAAATGGCAAATGTTAAACACCCGTGAAATCCCAAGTGTGTATTACATGTTTTCAAGTTCTTCTACGAGGTGTAACACCTGCGCAAGCAGCTGGACTGGAGACTGGCTGTTGATCACACTGCCCCTTGGCCTATGATAACTTCAGCAACCGTCCTCTGGATGCCTGAGACCTGGAGGTCCCCAGCTGCCTGAGGACCACCACAATACGCGAGACCCTCACTGGCGCATCCTGCAGGACTTCACCGGATTGATCCAGGCACCGGACTCTCAACTTCAGAAACCCAATGGGCTGCTTGATGGTCACTCGGGTGGACCCATGGCAAGAGTTACACCACTCCTCTGCTGCAGTGTGAGGTTTCCTCACAGGCGTCAGTAACCATCTCTTCAATGGGTAGCCCTTGTTCCCAATAATCCATCCCTGAAGATGAGCGGGCGCCAGAAAAGGTGTGGAGGTGTGGCACCTGCGACTGCCGATGTATGTTGACATCGTGGCTGCTTCCTGGGAAGGGGCACACACCTGCAGGATATGCTTTTGGTGTTTGCAGATCAACTGAACATTGATGGAATGAAAGCCCTTCCGGATCTGCGAAATTCAGCTCGGATCTGTGCAGAACCAATTCCAGGGCCAAAAATGGGCCAGGCAAATTTCTTTCACTATAATTTAGGGAAGACAACAACAAAAACATATATTTAATAAGTGCCTTTAACGTAATAAATGGTCCCTAGGCGTTTCACAGGAGTATTATAAAACAGAAGTATGACACTGAGCCACAAAAGGAGTTATTAGGTCAGATGACCAAAAGCTTGGTCAAAGAGCAAGGTTTTCAGGAGTGTCTTAAAGGGGAAAAGCAAGGTGAAGAGTTGTGAGGAGGGTATTCCACAGCTTGGGACCTAGGCAACTGAAGGTGCAGTCACCAATGTGAAGCAATTAAAATCAGGGATGGACAATAGGCCAGAATTAGAGAAGCGGAGATATGTGGGAGGGTTGTGGGGCTGGAGGAGATTACAGAGAGGGAGGGGTGAGGCCAGGGAGGGATTTGAAAACAAGGATGAGAATTTCAAAATCAGGACAGTGCTTGACTGAGAGCCAATGTAGGTCAGTGAGCAGAGGGGTTATAGGGGAACAGGACTTGGTGCAAGTTAAGAAATAGGCAGCAGAGTTTTGGATGACTCAAGTTTACAGAGAATAGAATGTGGGAAATCGGCCAGGAGTGCGTTAGAATTGTCAAGTCCAGAGGTAACGAAAGCATGAATGAGGGTTACAGCAGCAGATGAACTGTTACAGGGGCGAAATCGGGCAATGATAAGTAGGTGGAAATGGGGATCTTAGTGATGGCATACATATGAGGTCAGAAGCTGATCTCGGAGTCAAATGTGACACCAAGGTTGCGAACAGACTGATTTAATCTCAGACTGTTGGAAGTGGAAAAAAGCTCATATTTTGCCATTTACCTTTACAAAAGGGTCATTGGGGGAAATTTCAACCTGACAAGGTGAGTGACTTTTGGAGCAGGCAGCAAGTTGAAATATTGAAATTGCCAACATGTTGAGAAGCCAGCAGGAACCAGCCAACTTCCACCTATAACCGGAGCATGATCTGGAGCCACGGGAAGCCCCTCGGGGTAAAGCAAGTCTACTATTTAAATATATAAACTGTTCAGTAGCTGCTTCTTTAACCCTGGGTTTTGAATTTACCTGAGTGTGCACGAGTTTCCTAGGCTTATTGGAACTTGCCAGGGAAAACAAGGCAGATTTGTAGGGCAGAATAATTGAAAGGCAAAAAATGTTTTAAATAATGAGATCTGACCCCTGTTGTATGATTTCTTAAGAGTGATGTCTATTTAAGGTCTCAGAATGCTAATGAGCTAAGTAACAGGATGCAGTCATGTGACTCAAAGCCAGAGTCACTCTGCAACTGTAACACCCAGATGAAGGTTCTGTAAATAGTTTGCTCTGTACTATACATAATATTTTAGCATAACTGGACTCCACACATCTCATTTATATTGCATCAGACAACATAAAGAACTCATTATATGGTGGCAGCTGGGGTGAAAAAACAACATCTAAGCTTGAAGACCACAGGTAAGACTGCTTTGAAAACAACCCTTCCTACAGCCAAAAGAAAATTAGTTCAGAAGAAATACTGGTCCAAAAGTGAAAAGAAGAAAGAACCTACCTCAAGGTGTAGCATACAGAGCTCATAACAGGCTACAAATTAATACCCGTGATTGGGTGAGTCATTGTGCCGACAGTCGAGGGATCCTAGTTTAAAAAAAAAACAAGCTTTGAAGTGCTTAAGGAATTGATTTTTTTTACAAAGGCTCCATGGGAGAGGATAAAAATGGGAAAACCAAATTCCTGTCCCTGGCTGATCGAGGTTGGCGCTATTACAGGAAGTGTCCAATAGCAAAAAGGCACAGGAAAACCCCAATCACTGCAGAGTCTCCATTCATGCAGTCAAAGTAAAAAAAAATCATTAAACCACTTGAGCATGAAGAAGAGTTTCCATTCACGCAGCCACAGCTAAATAAACCATTAAACCACTCGAGTGTGAAGAACATAAACAAACTCTGGTCAAAAAAGCAATTGAACTGCCTATTGAGCAGCTGTGTAAATAGACAGGCTTAAGTGCTGTAAGCAAAATAAACATAGAACACTGTCAAACACCTGCTCCTCTCCACCCAAGCAGCTAGTTTAGATAACGGTGAATTTCTTAAAGGGAAAACAGCATGGACTGAATAGAACAAAGTTAAATAAAGAGCAGAAAGCCAATGAACAGCAGAAAGATGGATACCAAATTTCCCAGCGTGAACTGGAAGGCCATTGATAGCCTATGTGAGTTCAAACCTTTTAAACAAAGAATGCAGTTATGCTTTACAGACCAAGTAATTGTAGAACCAGAGAAGCAGGCTGGAAAAATAATGATAGCAATTGGAAATGAGGGGTTACATAGAATCAACACCTCTGGCTTATCTGAAGAGGATCAGAAAGATCCCACAAATATATGGAAAGTGCTAGAAGATCAGCTCTGATTAAGAGTGAATTTTAGAATTCACTGCCTGGAATTGATGTCCTACAGGCAACAGGAATCAATAGACCAGTTCATCAGTAAGTGCCATAGTAAGGGCAACAAAAGCATTTTTTCAGAAACTCAGCTGTCAGAGTGAATATTGGAGCTGTTAATTGTTTCTACACCTATTGAAGCATTTCAGAAAGACTTCTTGGGGGAAAAGAAAGGTCACAGCATTGGTGCGCTGCTAGAAGATGGTAGGAAATATGAAGCCATTGTAGCTGGACAACAGCATCTGCAAGCACAAGATACAACCAACAGTATCCGCGCCTGTCGCGAAAAGCAAGCAAGCTGTGTGGTAAGTGTGGTTTGTCCCACTACTCACAAAGTTGTCCTACATTTCAAGATCTGTACAAGGCATGCGGTGCAAATGGACAAAGGTCTCATCTATGCAAGAGGTCTGGCTCCAAAGACGCAGCCAGAAGTCACAGCAGGAAACAAGCAAACTAAAGACAGGTGCAGCAGTAGGGTAACAGCAGCAAGGAGAGCTCCAGAGACCGGTGTAAACGTAAGCCGATACACAAAGTCCACAGTGAAACAGACCTGAGGCAAGACTCAGAGTGGAATAATTTTCAGCCAGAGGACAAACAGGCGTTCCATATTGTGAACCTGACACATTGGGATGAAATTTATACTTCTGCTGCCGTAATCGGCGTGGCCAAAAACAATGGCGGTCTGTCCATGCTGGCCACACGTCGTGGAGCCGCCGCGATATTTAGTGCCGCAGCTCATTTAAATAGCCGGGGTGGACCGCCCACGCCGATGACTTGTAGGGGGCAGGCTGTCCATCCCTGGCAACGGCATCAGCTGCCTTTGCGCAAGCATTGACGCCATTTTTAAAGGCCTTCAAGACTACACTTCAATTTAAATATTTAAAGAAAGATTGAAGGAAAAAGTTAAAAACATTTATTTTGACCTTCTCCCACCTCCCCCAGTAACCATATAATCAATTACTTTCCCTCTCCTCCCCAATACACTTATCTTGTCCACTTGACCTACCCCCACAAAGTGCATAAACTTTAAACTATCACCCTTCCCACCATCCCCTACACCAATGAACTACTTTTACCCCGCTCGCACCCCCACCCACCGCACTGAGAAACTTACCTGCTCCCCCCTCCCCACAAGTGTTCCACCTCGGTGCCCCAGCGGGAGCATAACGATAATTAATTTATTTATTTACGTCAATTTAAATATTTAAATTGGGCTCCCATCACCGAGCAGCAGCAGGGCCATCACAAGGCCTTGTCACCACTGGCAATATCAGGCCAGGCCTTCCCGGCGTCGAGGTCCATGGTGACCTCTCCTGGAGGCATTTTCCAGCCCCCACCACCATTACCCCTGACATCGGGGGGTCTGTAAATTTCAGCCCATCGTATGGATGAAGTCAAGCAACTGGAAGCTTTTGCTACTATGAACATCATGTGCCCAAAGAAAGTTGGCAAACACACACTCAGGGTTAAGATTGACACAAAAGCTAGTGCAAGTATCCTACCAGTCCAAATCCTGAAGGATATATACTGGAGTTGTTGGAAATCAATGATACAACCGACAAATACAAAGTTAACTGCATACAATGGGTCACCCATCTCTTGCAGAGCCACATTGATATTGCAATGCAGCTATGGCGAGTTGGCGTGGTAACTGTAAATATTTCACCTGGTAGACCCGAGTGGGCCAGCAGCAGCAAGACTACCAGCGTGTAAGGACCTCACTATCATAACTATCCATGAGGTCACCAAGGTACCCATTACAGCAGAAGAAACCAAGGGTACCTGCATTGAGTCAGTCCATGACCTACGACAAACGTACCTGGACAGGTTCGACACCGTAGGAGATTTTAAAAGGCGATACCACACTGCACCTCAGAGAGGATGAAATTCCATCAATCAACCCTCCCAGAAAGTGCAGCGTGCACATACAAGAAAAGCTTAAGCGCAAGTTAAATGACATGGAACGCGATAGCATCATCCGTCTTGTGCAGTTCAATTATATGCGTACTGAAGAAGAATGGAGCAATCCGGGTATGTCTAGATCTGAGGTGTCTAAACCTCTCCCTAAAGAGATGCTCCCACAAGATTCCAACACTAGAGGAATTGAATCCCAAATTCACAGGAGCCAAATTCTTCTCCAAGTTGAATGCTAGACATGGATATTGGTCGGTACACCAAGCTAAGGAATCTCAGGAAGTCACCACCTTCAGAATACCATTTGGAAGATATTGCTTCCAGATTCTACCCTTCGGCTTTTCTGTCAGTCAAGATCTGTTTCAGCAGTATATGGACAACCAAAGAATAGCATGATAGAAATCTTCATTCACTGATAGCAGTAACTCGTTGCAAAGAGCTTGTTTTTAACAGCAAGAAGTACCAGGTAAATGTAAGTCAGATCAATTTCTTTGGCTCCATCTATTCAAGTTGCAGAATCTGTCCTGACCCAGGCAAAGTCGAAGATGTAAGGCATATGCCTACCCCACAAGACAAGGAAGACCTCAAGAGATATCTTGGATTTTTCAACTTCTTGGCACCATACATTCCAAATTTCTCTGACAAGCCATCATTACTCAGAGCTCTTAAAGAAAGACATACCATTTGTATGGCAGGAGTACCATCAGCATATATTTGAGTTTCTCAAACAAGCATTGCCAGCAGAAACCTATACCCTGCAGTACTATGATCCAAAGAAGAAGGCAATCCTGGAATTCGATACCTCACAGAAAGGGATAGGAGCTTGCATCCAATTGCATTAGGCTCCAAATGTTTATCCTCAGCACAATTTAATTACTCAAACATAGAGCGTAAAACACTTGCTCTGGTGTTTGGGATCACAAGGTTCCACACTTATCTGTTCATTAAGTAGTTCACTGTGGAATCTGAACTTTCTGAGCAGCAGCATGGGAGCCACTTATACAGCTCAACTTTGAACCTCAGATGAGGAACAAGAGGAGCTGCAACAACATGAACACTAGCAGCAGGAGAGACAGCAGCAGGAGCAGGAGCAGCCTTCTCCTCAGCCACTTGCCACTCCATAGGATAGAGGGGATGAAAACAAAGCTCCAGCTCGCAGGAGGCAATACCTCAAACACAGGGCAGACAGTCAGAGAACAAATGTCCTGGACTTGACCGAATACCAATTCCTTAGGAGGTTCAGAGTCTCCCATCAGGTGAGTGCTGACATTTGCAGCCTCCTGGAAGAAGACCACCTGCCAAGTGGGACCAAGTGGACACAGATTGCCAGTGGTGGTCAAAGTCACCATATCCCTAAATTCCTTTGCCTTTTGTTCCTTCCAGGGATTGGCTGGTGATATTTGTAGAATCTCACAATCTGCTGCCCACAAGAGCAACTCACAGGCAACCAATGCCATGTTTATCGGGACCAACAGTTATGTGCACTTCACAACTGATGAGGCTAGTCAGGATGAACAAATGTTCAGATTTGCTTCTCTGCCTAGATTCCCACAGCTCCAGGGAGTCATCGATTACACACATGTGGCAGTCAAGGTGCCCCCAGATCACCCATCAATGGAAAGAAATTCCACTCCAGTAATGTTCAACTGATCTGCAACCACCAAAAGATTATCATGCATGTCTGTGCAAGGTATCAAGGGAGCTGCCATAATGCATTCATCCTGTGCCATTCAAATCTCCCACAGATATTCACACCTCAAAGCAGAGTTAAAGATGGCTCATTGGAGACAAGGACTACCTTCTGAAGATGGGACTGATGACACCAGCTAGTGTTTCTGAATGGTAGTGGTCAGCTGTGCCTTGCACAACATTGCTCATTAGCGAGAGCTGGAGCTCCAGGAGGAGGAAGGTGATGAGCGCTCTTCATCTTTGGAGGAGGATGAGGAGCAACAGGAGGAGGAGGAGGAGGAGGAGGAGCCTGATGTGCTGCCGGCACCAGTAGCTGTACATGTAGCTGCCAGGATGCCTAGGATGGCCTGGTTCAGGCATGCTTCAGTTAATTCGAGGCAGTGCAGCCATCTGACACACCAATGCTAAACCCACTGTCCCCCATTCCCCAGAATAAAGCTGTTCCACAAGCAACAATTCATATCTCTCACAGACATGTATTGATCGTTTTTAACTCTTGCCCTACCATGCTTCACAAGCTAGAAGGCCACATGGTAGGTGCCAGGCAAAAGTGGACAAGATGGCACAATGGAGCTCTGAAATAAGTTTGAAACATGAAACAGAAATATGATATTGGAATACTGTGTTAAACACCCAACTGAATACCCTTGTGCAATGACAAATCCTCACTCTTGCTTTTTCTACTACCCCTATGTGGTACAACCTGTGTACCCTCAGCAGGGCTAGAGGCAGGATGCTCATATCCCTGCTCTCACTGTTCAGATGCTCTTGGTTGAATCATCTGGGTTTGGGAGGCCGGGAAGGCCCCACCAAAGACTACCCTACCTGCACCTGTGCAGGGCAGACTCGGCCATCGGGGCAGGAAACAGCACTGACTGGGGGGAGGAAAAGGGATCAGACTGGAGCCCTTTAAGCAGATCCCCACTTCCATGACTACTTTCTCCATCTTCCCACTCATGGCCCACTTGTACTTCCCTGCTAGCCAAGAGCAAGAGAGCACTTTGCTGCACTTCAGTGGTGAGGTCAGGTTTGCCTCAATCCTCAATAAGGTGGCAGTCTGAGTGTGCAGGCCATTGATGAGGGCCAGCATGCACTCAATGGAATGCTATGTCTGGTGCTCCATGGAGATGCCCTCTATTTCCTGGACAGTGACATCATTGCAAAGGCCTGACACATCATGGCATTCATGCTGGACGAGATCGCGGCTGCAAAGACTCTCAGAACCTTACACATTTTCTACTTCTGCTCCAGAATAGTCCCCTACATCAATGGCTCCCAAGGCTCAGCATCTGCCTCCAGATGAACAGAGCTTGGAGGGCAGTACGCTGTCTCCACTGCTGTATCTATCTCCACCATCTGCTCCTGCTTACTTGTGGCATGTGATTCACCATGTGACAACCCAATTACCTGTCTTGGCAGCCCCACCAATGTGTGCCTATTGGAGCAGGTAGAGGATGTATATAAGTCATGTCATGGTGCATCTCCAGAGTGAGTTAACTCCTCTAAGGAGTCTTCCAGAGAAGCATCGCTGAAGCATGGTGCTGCCTTGCCACATTGAGCCTCAATTTCTGCAGGTTTTGGCTGTGTCTACACACCTCTACCATCCTTCAAGTCTGATCTCACAGAGTCCCTTTAAATCAGGGTTGTCCAACATCCGGCCCACGGGTCAGGCTCTGGCCTGCCAAATATTTCCATCCGGCCCACGGATGTAAACTGTTGCCGAGGCCGTTCCTCATCCTCACCGTGACTGGAGGTGCAAAATTCCCCATTGTCAGACTGGCTTTTAAACTATTGCACTCTCTGTCTGGGAGTTTTCTGGAGGGTTCTGACTTTTTTTTAAAAGCCTACCAGAAAACCCTGAGTATGTTGGGGAATGGCTGTTCCCGATGTGAGCAGCTGTGAGCTGTGAAACTGGCATGATCTTTTTTAAAAGAAATGACTAACCATCTGCCTGAGACAGTTAGGGGGAAGAGACAGAGAGATGGGGGGAACACAGAGAGAGAGAGAGAAAGGGGAACAGAGAGAAAGAGAGAGGAAGGATGGGGGGGGTGCATAGAAAGAGAAAGAGGACAGACAGAGAGGGAGGGAACAGAGAGAGAGATGGAGAGGGGGGAACAGAGAGGGGGTAATGGAGAGAGGAAGGAACAGAAAGACAGCGAGGACAGAGAGCTCAGGGAACATTGAGCGGGGAGCGGGGAATACTGGAGACACAGGGAGTAGAGAGGGGGGGGAGAGATACAGAGGGAGGGGTGTGGAGAGGGACAGGGAGAGGGGGTAGAGGGAGACAGAGAGACAGCCAGAGAGTGGGAGAGAGAGACAGAGAGACAGAGAGGGGAGAGAGAGTCAAAGAGTCATTTATTTACGGTACAGAAGGAGGCTATTCTGTCCATCGAGCCCATGCTGGCTCTCCACAGAGCTATGCAGTCAGTCCCACTCCCTGGCTCGATCCCCATAGCCCTGCAAGTCTATTTCTCTCAGGTGGCCATCCAACTTCCTCATGAAGTCATTGATCATCTCCGCTTTCACCACCCTTGTGGGCAGTGAGTTCCAGGTTACTACCACCCACTGCATAAAAAAGTGCTTCCTCATATTCCCCCTGCATCTTTTGCACAAAACTTTCATTCTGTGCTGCCTAGACCTAGAGGGGAGGGAGGAGGGAAGAGAGAATGAGACACACACAGAGAGCATGGGGAGAGGGAGGAGAGAGATCAGGATCTCTCCTGAAAGATGGACATCTATCCAGAATACTCTGCATCACTACATCAAGTGTGCATGAAGAGATTGACTACTTATGCAAGCAAAAACAATGCAAGGTGTGTCACTAAATCAGTGTTCAATATAGAAGACGAGAAAGCAAGTCAATAAATTAGTCTTCTCTTAAAAATTGTAATGTGGCCCTCTGCCTGAAAAGGTTGGACAACCCTGTATTAAATAATGGATCATAGACAGACTAATGTGAGTCACCATCATGACTGTTCACTCTAAATTGGTCGGGAAACCCGGAAATCAGATGCAAATGCATTGGCTGGGTTAAAATGCCACTGACAAACAGACTTCTGAAACTTCCAGATTTCCAGTGCCCTGTGAACAGTTCGAGAAGTTAAAATAAAGCCCATTATCTCCAAACATTCTTCAGATATTTTCAGAATCATAGTTGATCGTATTTCAATGAATATGTCATTGGTTACATAATGTCCTTCACCATAAATGTGCACATCACCTTTTATCTAATTACTACTTTACATCTGCACATTCCAGACGGAAAGAATATTGAGATTATATAATGATAGCTTATGGTATCACACTACCAAAGGATTCATATAGTTTTCAAAAGCATAGCCTTCTGTTCAGTATTTGTGGTATCTTTGGGCTTGAGAATTCCTTCAACAACTGTGTGGGAACAGAACAAAAATGTTAATTAATAATGATGTTTGTGTTTATTTTGAGTTTATTTTATCTTTTTTATGTCTTTAAACAAAATAAGACTCATACTGAAACATAAGAACATAGGAAGAACATGAGAACCAAGAACTGGAGTGGGCCATAAGGCCCTTTGCGCCTACTCTGCCATTTAATAAGATCATGGCTGAACTTCTACCTCAACTCCACCTTCGCACACTATCCCCATATCCCTTGATTCCTTTTGTATTGTTACAACTTCAGTGAGACCGTTAAAATACAAGATATGAACCCCCAGACCAATTTAAAAAGTTACACAACAAGATTTTATGTTTTAAGACTTTTATTATAACAACTAAACTAAAAGAAATCCCCATTAACTAAATAGTACTTTGTAAGTAGCTGACATCCCAAATTACAAAGAAAGGTATTTTCTTGACTTATTAAAACATTTGAAAACTTCACACCACGCTTATACATTACACAGTCCCCTTTGATAGCAAAATGTTTGCGGTTAAATGTCCCAAACTCCTCCCAGTTGCAATGGGTTGGCTCTCCCAGACCTTTCTCAAAGTCAATGGCCTCTTTGTTCACTTCACTGAGCACTTTCAATCTGGATATCTGTGAATAAGGTATCCCTGGTGATCCAGTTGGTCTTTTTCTTCTCCACAAACTTCAACTTGCAAAACAGGTTCAAGTCTTAGCAGCCTTTCACTGTGTATCTTCTGAGAGCAGGTGTTCCCTCTCTCTCTTCCTTGAGGCTGCTGCCGCTGGTTGTCTTCCTCTCTTCTAGCCTGTCCACCTTCAGAAAATTTATCTGAAATCACACGTTAATAGCCTATTGCCCTTTTCCAATATGCAAAGTCCACAAGTCTGGCTTCAGCAGCACCACCCGGCCTTTTCATTGTTTTCCGGTGTTAGCAACTGCCATGCACATTTGCATCCTCAGAATCACTAACTCTTTGTTTAGGATTCAAAAGTCTGGGAGGGTGAAACCCATTGTTCTTCAGGTGTTATAGCACTGCAGTCTCTGTTTATCAAAAAAGTCTTTGATCTGTGTTCTCTGTTGACCTGGTAACCAAGATTTCTGTCTTGTCTTTAAGCACAGTTGATGTGAGGTCACCTGACTATTCTGATTCTATCTTAAACTTTTAAAAATCACAGTTTTTCAAACATAATCATGTTACAAGGTCCAGCGATCATAACAGTATCCAAAAATTTATCAATCTCTGTCTTGAATATCTTCAATGACTAAGAATCCACAGCTCTCTGGGATAAAGAATTCCAAAGATCAACACCCTTTGTGTGAACAAATTTTTCCTCATCTCAGTCCTAAATGGCTAACTCCTTATTCTGAGACTGGGACGCTCTAGCTCTAGACTCCCAAGCCCAAACATCCACCAAGCCCCTTAAGAATGTTATATGTTCCAATGAGATCACCTCTCATTCTTCTAAATTCCAAGGAATATAGGCACAGTCCACTCAATGTCCCCTCAAAGGACAATCCCCTTATCCCAGGAATCAATTTAATGAACCTTCATTGTATTCCTCCAAGACTAGTATATTCTTTCTTAGGTAAGGAGAACAACATTGTACACAGTAATCCAGGTGTGGTCTCACCAAGGCCCTATAAAATTGCATTATAACTTCTTCACTGTTATACTCCAATCCCTTTGTAGTAAAGACTAACATACTATTTGCATTCCTAATGGCTTGCTGAAACTTGTATGTTAACTTTCTGTGATTCATGTACAAAGACAGCCAGGTCCCTCTGAATATCAACATTTCCCAGTCTCTCACCATTACTAAATATTCTACTTTTCTATTTTTCCTTCCAAAGTGGATAACTTTACACATCTCCACATTATATTCCATCCACATTATTCTTGCCCACTCACTTAATCTGTCTATATCCTGTTGCAACCTCGTTGAGTCCTCCTCACAGCTTACATTCCCATCTAACTTTGTATCGTCAGCAAGCTTGGATACATTACACTTAGTCCCCTCATCTAAGTCATTGCTATAGATTGCAAACAGCTGAAACAGATAATGGCATATTAAATCAACACTAACATGTTGAAACAATTAAAATTCAATTTTGGATATTAAATTTCCAGCTCTCTGCACTTCATGATTGAAAAACATGTGTTTTTTTTAAAGAATCCCACTCTTCCTTATTGTCCTTGCTGTCTTTAGAAAACCTGATGCCAGTCACCAAAGTGTAGCTGAGCAGCAAGTTAAGTGACCTCCTCCTAGTCCTTTACCAATGCAAATCTGTAACTGGCTGCCAGGAGGGATATGAGAGTAGAACAAGCTTATTCATCTTTAGCTTTTCACACTCTTCCAATTAAAGTCCACCAGCCCATAATAAAACAGTAGCAATCAAATAACTGTCTTAACTACTGTGCAAATACAGGAAATACACCGCTCAATGCTTTCGAATGGGGAGCCAGACAGTGAGATCCTGTTTTCATGAAGCTAATGGCAGAGTGACGCATCTCCCTCAGCAACTTTTCAATTTCTGCCTTTAATCACGCATCTGCACATACCTGAAGTTGCTGTGGTATTTGCACATAAATAACAACAAGTGCTATTCGCCTCACTGTTACATTGACACCAAATTTTGGGACAATGTTGCCAACTGCACTTTTTCGCAATTAGCAGCAGTGTTAAACTGACCTAAGAAAAAGTCCAATTGCAATCAATTCCAATTCAGAAATGTCTGGTATTAGTCCCGAGAAAGTGTATGTTCATTACTACAAGTACGGCTCAGAATTTATTCATTTTATTTATAGAACGATAATGTTCTTAACAAATAGTCAAATATGAGTAAGAAATAAATGGAATGCATTTATAACTGCTGAAGGTTTTACTTCTGTGTTCATTCATTTTTATTACGCTTCATATTTTTATTATTTAAGTACTCATAATAAAATTGTAACAAAGCTTTAAATCAATCAGACAGAGGTTTATGCTATTCAATGTTTCTGGACTAATATGTATAACCCATTAATTCTTCAATGCAGATCTTCAAAAAAGAAAGACCATGATTTCCCAAGAGCTCTATAAAATTAAAAAATGAACATTATGTCATCATGGATCATGACTGGCTTCTGCTTTGTAAATGCTAATAACAGAAGCAGGAACACGTCATCATATTCCTTGACTGATGCTCCAATAGTACATACTAACCACATGGATCTTGCTGAACTACTAGCCACCTCTGCTTCCTGCATCTGCCCAGACAGATCTCACTCATCCACATATGGCGCTGACTATTTTTCAAGTTTCCCATCTTCATCTTTCCCAGCTGCTTTGGACATCCACTTGATCTTATCGAGCAGCAGGATTTCCTCCAGGCTTTGCAGTGTCACATTTTTTTTCATTGCAGAAATGTGAGACATGCACAGATCCAATACCCATTATAAAAAAATAACTATGTAATGAATTGTAATTTTGCACCAAAAAACTTCATATTATTTGCTGTTTACTACAAAAATACTAGTGCATTTATTATTTCACTTAGCTTAAAAAACGTTGGAAAGACTTACAGTTTCCAAAGCCTCTTTCAATTTAAAGATGGCCTTCAGTTTATCAAAAGGGAGATACTGTCCTCCGGGCAAAAGATGGCATATTTATTCATTTTCAAGTTCATTTTTCATCTGTTGGGGGTCATTATTCCTTATCCAATTTATTGCTAACACTGTGCAATTCTATTCATTCCCCGATATCGATTTCTGAAGAGCCCACATCTCAAACTTACTCAGCTAGTTTTTGAAATTGTCCATGACCATTATAGAATCATAGGGGGACATTTTAACATGAGTCAGTGCATGGAATTGGGTGAGAGTGAGAGGTTAAATCGTCCAAAATTCCAGGCATGTTGGGAACAGACTTTCAACCTGCCCACTTCTGGGTTTAACAGAGGTGGGACAAAGTGGGGGAGGGGAAACCAAACCACTCTCAAGAGGCGAGCTGGCAATACAAATATCTTAATGAGGTTGACAGCCTCTTATTTAACCTGCTTTGAAAGTTTTACAGTGGGAAAGTGGGTTTCCCAAACCTAGGGAAACCCAGCAGCTGATGTGAGAGAGATAAGTGCCTCCACAGCACCGCTTGTGGGCCTGGAGGAGCAGGAAGTGCTTCCCCCGGACCCCCAATCTCCACCCCCATGAGAAGCCCCCAAAGATAGACCCCCGGGATTAGACACTCCACCCTCCAGGGTCAGGGAATTGGAGACCATGCCACACCCCCACCCTTGGATCATATCCCCCTGAGGTCATGGTTCGGACCAACCTGGTCATGCGGCCTGCTGTGGAGTGCGCCCAGTCTGACTGGAA
This sequence comes from Heterodontus francisci, assembly GCF_036365525.1. Classification (NCBI taxonomy): domain Eukaryota; kingdom Metazoa; phylum Chordata; class Chondrichthyes; order Heterodontiformes; family Heterodontidae; genus Heterodontus; species Heterodontus francisci. The sequence continues at coordinate 73,979,823 of NC_090383.1, forward strand.
GCTAAGCCTATCTAACAGGCTGACTTCTGGGCAGGGAACCTGTCAAATACAAAGCCTTCCAGGTTTCCCATCCGAAACTCTGCCCCTCTGCCTACGTAACCCACCCCTGTTAATATCCAGGCCAAACCCCCTGCTCTCATTCTCCTTTGCTGATTAACATGGACTTCAAACAGAAGTGAAATGTTTCTGTGTGGTGTTTGGTTCAGTCAAAGGGCTATGAAAATCACTAATTCATGTGAAAAAGTCGAAAAGATATTGGATAACCCAACGTTTTCCTTTTAAGCGCTGGCACTAATAACCAAACTTTATCTGCAGAGTTGGAGGACTGTCTCATCTAGCATCACAAATGAATTGCCTGCTCCGAGGTACAAAATCCTCACTACAATGGAGTTTAAATGTTACCGATATCATTAATTACCTTGTGTGGAAGATAATGCTGAGGAGATAGTGAAACTTTGGGGTCTGTTCCCCTAAGCTGATATCAGACAATGCAGAGTGTAAATACATTATATCCAAAGGAATTGATATCTCCTATAGTACCTCCCGTAAACTCCTGTCTATATCTCCCATCTTTCTATGCATATTAGGGATGCATTTATGTGATCTCGAAACTGTACTTGTCTAGGGATTACAGATTCAATTTTTGAAGTGTCAGCTTGGCTCAGTTAATATCACTCATCTCTGAATCAGAGGTAATAGATTCAAGCCCCACTAGAGAACGTGAGCACATAATCTAGCTGACACATTAGTGGAGTGCTGTGCTTGTAAAAATGCTGTCTTTCATGTGAGATATTAAATTAGCACCTTGGCCAGGAATTGCCTCAAGGCTGTTCCTGCTCCATGTGCCGTAACTTTGCCGGAAGTGTAGTCGGCCATTCATATGTGTAACCTTCGGTGGAGCTACTGCAGTGGAGTGGAAGACATCTCTGAGGAAATTTCGAGCCCTTTTTACTTATTCAAGTGCACTAATTAAAGAAGAACAGGGAGGTATCCTGCTCAGCATCCCTCCATCAATCAACACCACCAAAAACAGATTAACAGGTTGGAAGCTGTAGAGGGAAGATCTCTGGAGGAGATGAGGTCAGTGACAATTCTGGAGACAGTGGCTTGATGTTCGGTGGTGGGGTCATGGTCCAGGGGGAGGTGGGAAGAAGTGTCTGAGAGTTGGTGCTCAGCCTCTGCAAACCACCACGCCCGCACCTCCCCCCACCCCCCACCCTCATTTGCTAAAAACCTAATTCTTTGCCAGTTCTGATGAAAGGTCACAGACCTGAAACATTAACTCTGCTTCTCTGTCCAGAGATGCTGCCTGACCAGATGAGTATTTCCAGCACTTGCTGTTTTTATAACTGCAACTTCTTTTGTTTATATTAATAAGAACAATGGCCCCAGTTTTAACTCCCTCTGCCTAGTTCAGACCAGGCTATAGGTGGGGAGGAGATGGGAAGGAGCAATTAAAATGGTTTGGGGGTTGTCATGCAGGCCCCGCCCCCCGCCAAGAATGGGGCACACATTATTTTGCCACATGAACATTAAAACTTAAAATTGCTGCTGGGAAGAAAAGAGGGCCTATCATAAGGAACTGGCAGGCCACTCACCAGAAAGACCTGTTTTGCATACTGGCAGACAGTTTTGGAACAAAGGACCCAGTCCCTGCTTCTCCAATACACAGAAGACCTGGTCAGGCCAGTTTAGTCACACGACTAACTGGCTGTTTGAATTTGAACTTGCTAAACAGTGTTTAAAGACAGAAAGCTCTTTTCTCCTGGACTGAGAACACCTCTCTCCTGTCTGTTCCCATTTCTTTCTCACAGAGCTGAAGACCCATTGAAGACATATGAACACCAAGAGAGAAAAGCATTCTACAGTGAACAAGGTTTAAGAAGAATACTGGGCCCCAACGAAAAGCAAGACGACTTACAATCAAGGACTACAGTGAGTTCGAAGCACAGTAAAAACCCCTCTTCAGAGATTGCCTCAAACCTCTCCATTTTATTTTTCTTCTGCTCTTTTCTGTCCCTATTTGCATGTGCGTATCACATATGCATGCTAGTGTGGGGTGCAGCGTGTATCCGTAGGCGTTAACCGAATTAGAGTTTAAGGTTAATTTTCAATAAAATTTCACTTTTCTTCTTTAAACCTAAGAAAGCCCGTTTATGCTCATTTCTTTGCCTTACAATTGGAAAGTGGTGAACAAGGATTCACCAAGTGGGGAGCTCGAAACATTGTGTGTTTAAAAACATAAACACTGTTACAATAAGACCAGGTGAAGACAGTAAAAGATTCCTAGACACATTTCTCACCTGGTTGTCACAGGGTCTATCCACACCTTTCCATCTGAGCAACTGATATTCAAATTGCAAGAGACAAAGATCCGTTCCTCCAGCCTGCGGGGTTCTCTTTATGCAGATCAGGCTCGACTGACATCATAGGGACCTGATCTGCATTTGAACTGAACTGAGAACAGTCATTGTTTCCCCTATCCAGCCAAACCTGTCAGCAGCTGAATCAAGGGTTAGAAGAGGCCCAGTAAAGTACATTTTGAGATTTCTTTTTCATTTCCTTGAGGACAGGGGAACAACTATCCCAGTTCATGTCTGGGGATCCTCCTTCATCCACTTACCTGTTGGTGACTGCTCCCCTGGGTTCCTGGAAGCAGACTTTTACCACTCGAGTTCGCACTTCCAACTACCAGCCAGGCAGATATTTAAGCCAGGTTCGGACAGGAGTCAGGGCCTGAGCATTAAACTGAGGCCCGGGAGTTAAAATCTCTCCAGGCCACGATTTACGAGCTTGTTGTTTGCCCAATACCCTCGCATGGGCCAATTGTCACTCAGCATCCCACCTGTGCGCACCCCCGCACTCCCCCACCCCCCCCCCCCCCCCGAACCCTGATAAAATCAGGGTAATATGTTCAGACCTTATGGTATATTTGATCAATCTGCATTGGAACCAATTTTCTGTATATCTGCTTATTTGGTATCTCATTTATGTAATTAACTGCAACAAAAATGTAACCACCATTATATATAAGCATTTCAACTTTTACCAAAGTTTAATATGACAGTCCCTTCAATAAAGTTCAAATCAAGCATTACATTCCAAACTACAAATCCACTCCCAAATTACTGCTATTATACAGAGTCCTGATCCAAACAAAACATTTACATTAAAATCCTATTTCAAGCTTAAAATATTCCCCTATTTAATGTACAGCAGCACACTAGTCTTTTACTGTCAAGAGCCCCATACAGACTACAGCATGTTTAAGAAATCTAATCATAATTGGATACAATAAAGTTAATCTTGCTTAAATTAAATGAATGAATAGATGTGCCACGTTACAATGATATACAGATAGATTATTTATATCAAAAATTCATAGAAACCCTTATCTAAGCAGTACATTTCTTGGCATATCAGTTATTTGCTTATCAGAATCTAACTATAATGTGTTTTGGATAAAGAGGCTATGAGGCACTATGAAATAATCCAGGGTAACTATAAAATATAACTTTTATTCTGTAATGACAGGTTGATAACTCGTGAATGACTAGTGATGGGAATTTCCTTGGAGCTGCTCTTGTCCACTCCAGTAAAATTCCAAGGAAATTTCCTGCCAAAGTCTTGAGTTAATTATGAAATAAAGTGGGAGGTGGCATCAAGCTGCCTTAGAGTAAGTTAACACAAAACAAGGGGTGCCTCAGTCCAGTGACCCTTCTGTGCAGCATTAGGATCATCAATCACCTCTGAACACAATGTTAAATCGACTAAAGGATCGATTCCACTCTATTTAAAGGAATCATGAACTACATACAGGTAAATTGCTGGGTTATATCCCCTGGCTGCAGATGGAATTCTATGTGTTTTTGGAGCTTTCCTATACTTGTATACTGTACAGGGCGTGGTCTGGCTGGTGCTGAAATACCTGTCTTACCATTTAACATCTTGTGCTGAAAGAAGAAGGTTCCAGACATGAGAGGCATCGAGTCGGGCTTCTTCTGGAAATTGAGCACAACTGGGAGAATAAGGAGAGGCCACACAAAGCAGGACCAGCTTCTAGAAGAAGGAGGAGGAGGATGGGGAGAAGTGTTATCAGCATGAGTTCATATTCGCTGGGGTCTTTAGGGAGAAATGATCTTACCTCAACTTCAGTGAAGACCATTGCACAAGATGTCTTTGTTTCACTAAGGAGGCTGTGGCTGAAATCTGACTACTGCTGCAGTCACAACTGCAACTTCAACGCTCGGAAAGGACAGCATTACCCATGGCTTTCAAGGGTGATCATGGTTCTCAACTTTTATGTGTTTGGCTTTGAGAATGCAGAAGTAGAGTTAGCTACCTACGCTTGATGCAGTTTCTGTTTTATGTCTGATGATTCACCACCTCTTGCACACTGTGCTTTTCTGTTATGTATGTGTTTTGCTTTTAAACATTACAGCAATAGGGATGTAGACACAGGGACCAAATTTCTGCAAGATTCTGCCAGTATTCCACTGTAGCTCTGGCAGGAGACTGCGAAAACATCAAGAAACCAGTGGATACCTGTTTGCACTGCAACTTCAGAATGTCCAACTGTTACCGCTCTGTCCATCCCGAAAGAGGTAAATGACACCACATCTGCTGAATTCCCTTTGTCTGTACATTAGGCCCATTGTTCAAGATATGACATTACATTTATCAAACATGTCTTGCTTTAAAGAAGTCCATGCCATTTATCTTTGATTATTCCCTGAATCTCTTAATGTTCATGAATTTGAATGAATGGCCTTCCATTCTGCATTCTAAGAGTTTACCCATAGGTGACATTAGACCAAATGGAAAATTACTTAATTTATCCTTCTCTACCTTTTTGCACAGAGGTACACCATCCAGTTCTCATTTCCTACAAAAATGCTTTTAGTACTGTCAGCGTTAAGAGCTCTCAGGCTAGTCATGACATGGATCGAATGAAGAATAAAGATTTAGTAGTCTGCTTTCACAATATTCTGTAACCCAATTCTCAGAAGAGTAACCTTTGGTATACCTGGATGAATATTCCTCTTCCCTGCAATTAACAATCATTGTGGCCTCTCTGAGTAATATTGCCAATTTGGATTGATCTCGGAACAGTTTTGTGCATTTAACTTGCGTCCAGTGTAGGTACCAGTTACACTGTTGAACTACAAAAAAGCCCCCAGCGAGTTACATCCGTAGCACTTAAAGTAGCCAGAAGTGCTGCACAAAGAACAGCCAGGCGCTGTACAAATGACTACTGGCAACACCTATGCAATTATATTCAGCTGGCCTCCGACACCGGAAACATCAGAGGAATGTATGATGGCATTAAGAGAGCTTTTGGGTCAACCATCAAGAAGATCGCCCCCCTCAAGTCTAAATCAGGGGACACGATCACTGACCAACACAAGCAAATGGACTGCTGGGTGGAGCACTACCTAGTACTGTACTCCAGGGAGAATGTTGTCACTGATACCGCCCTCAATGCAGCCCAATCTCGGCCAGTCATGGATGAACTGGACGAACAGCCAACAAAATCGGAACTCAGTGATGCCATTGATTCTCTAGCCAGTGGAAAAGACCCTGGAAAGGACGACATTACCCCTGAAATAATCAAGAGTGCCAAGCCTGCTCTACTGTCAGCATTCCATGAACAGCTTTGCCTGTGCTCGGACGAGGGAGCAGTACCACAGGACATGCGCGATGCCAATATCATCACCCTCTATAAGAACAAGGGTGATCGCGGTGACTGCAACTACCATGGAATCTCCCTGCTCAGCATAGTGGGGAAAGTCTTTGCTCGAGTCATTTTAAACAGGTTCCAGAAGCTGGCTGAGCATGTCTACCCTGAGGCACAGTGCGGCTTTCGAACAGAGAGATCCACCATTGACATGTTGTTCTCCCTTCGCCAACTACAGGAGAAATGCCGCAAACAACAGATGCCCCTCTACGATGCTTTCATTGATCTCACCAAAGCCTTTGACCTCGTCAGCAGACATGATCTCTTCAGACTACTAACAAAGATCGGATGTCCACCAAAGCTACTGAGTATCATCACCTCATTCCATGACAATATGAAAGGCACAATTCATCATAGCGGTGCCCCATCAGACCCCTTTCCTATCCTGAGTGGTGTGAAACAGGGATGTCTTCCCGCACCTACACTGCTTGGGATCTTCTTCTCACCTCTGCTCTCACATGCGTTCAAATCTTCAGAAGAAGGAATTTTCCTCCACACAAGATCAGATGGCAGGTTGTTCAACCTTGTCCGTCTTAGAGCGAAGACCAAAGTACGGAAGATCCTCATCAGGGAACTCCTCTTTGCTGTCGATGCTGCATTAACATCCCACACATGAGTGTCTGCAGAGACTCATCGACAGGATTGCGGCTGCCTGCAATGAATTTGGCCTAACCATCAGCCTCAAGAAAACAAACATCATGGGACAGGACGTCAGAAATGCTCCATCCATCCATATCGGCGGCCACGCTCTGGAAGTGGTTCAAGAGTTTACCTACCTAGGCTCAACTATCACCAGTAACCTTTCTCTCGATGCAGAAATCAACAAGCGCATGAGAAAGGCGTCCGCTGCTATGTCCAGACTGGCCAAGAGAGTGTGGGAAAATGGCTCACTGACACAGAACAGAAAAGTATCAAGCCTGTGTCCTCAGTACCTTGCTCTACGACAGCGAGGCCTGGACAACGTACGTCAGCCAAGTGCGACGTCTCAATTCATTCCATCTTCGCTGCCTCTGGAGAATCCTTGATATCAGGTGGCAGGACCTTATCTCCAACACAAAAGTCCTCGAGGCAGCCAACATCCCCAGCATATACACCCTACTGAGCCAGCGGCGCTTGAGATGGCTTGGCCATGTGAGCCGCATGGAAGATGTCAGGATCCCCAAGGATGCATTGTGCAGCGAGCTCGTTACTGGTATCAGACCCACCGACCATCCATGACTCCACTTTAAAGACATCTGCAAACGCGTCATGAAGTCCTGTGACATTGACCACAAGTCGTGGGAGTCAGTTGCCAGTGATCGCCAGAGCTGGCGGACAGCCATAATGGCGGGGCTAAAGAGTGGTGAGTCAAAGAGACTTAACAGTTGGCAGGAAAAAAGACAGAAGTGCAAGGAGAAAGCCAACTGTGTAACAGCCCCGACAACCAATTTTATCTGCAGCGCTTGTGGAAGAGTCTGTCACTCTAGAATTGGCCTTTATAGCTACTCCAGGCGCTGCTTCGCAAAACACTGACCACCTCTAGGCGCTTACCCATTGTCTCTCGAGACAAGGAGGCCAAAGAGAGAGAGTGTGTGTGCCAATTCAGGCCAAATGGCTTCTTTGGGAGGTTGGGCTGGAAGGGGAACTTGTGCAGTCTCTTTGAGTGGATATTGTTTCATGGGACCCCTTGCTTGTCATGTCCTTGGGGCTGGTCCTTTAGTTGGGCACCCTTATTTGCATGACACAGTCAATATGGTACTCTGAGCTGGGTGAAACCCACTGGGGTACTATTTGTTCTAAACAATTACTGTCTGTCAAATTCAACAATGACAGACTCTTGTAACTGGCCGCTCAATGGTTCTGTCACAGTGCTTATGGGAAAACTCTGTGTTATGCTTAGGCTTATATGCTTTTGTGTTAGCCTGCAGAAGGACATGAAGATGTCACTTACACCATGGTACTCAGCATTTGAATAAAACTGTCTCAGTGGACTGCAGTAATGTCAGAGATGCAGTGCTTCACAATTTCTGATAGCTACTTCTGATGGACTGAAATAACATTCAGAAACCTACTGCTCCTCTCTTCTGCAGACTGCTCCACTAGGAGATCAATCCTTTGCCTTGCTGCTGGCAAATATCAAGAAAGAACAAGAGAAGAAAAACTACCAAAAAGAAAAGTCTGTTGCTGAAAACAAAACATCTGAGGTATTATTTCTAATATACCAAAGCATAGCTTGAGTCAAAATGTCAGTTTCACCAGTATACAAGTTTCAATACACACGGGCATTGAGTGCAACAACAGAATGAAATGTAGAATGTTATTTATAGAACTTCGAAATCCTGAAGCTTAGCTTCTGTTTAAAATATGTAGAGTTGAGCAAATTATTTTTACATCTGTCAGATCCCATCTAAGTTTAAAGTAATTACTGTTCTATTAATAAAATATAGTTGATGTGGAAAGTACAAGTTTTGTCAAAATCCAGACTTTATTTTAAGCAATACATTATCATTTGTCCATTCTTTGCCATGTACGCTACTGCATTTTCTTCTCTAATTACAATGGGGTAGGTTTTGACTTTATCTGACTCTATCAGTGTAAATGCTGAGTAGGTGTACTGGACCAGAGGCGGTGAGCAGTCGGATGGACAGTATGCGATCCGAGCCATTTGAAGGTGGCTCTATCATGCTGAGCAAAGAGTTTCTGATGGTGAAGCCCATGCTGTCTTGGCTCTTCAGGATCCGTACCCTGCCAGTAAAAGGTGTAGTCTTGCTCTCTTAGAGATCTGCTCGCAGGGAGGCGTGTCTCCTGAAGTGTTGCAATGTCCACATTGAGTCTACTGAGCTCATTGTTAATGATGGCGGTCTTCCGAGAGCTGTTGATTTGTGTAAGGTCTTCCGACAGGCCAGGACACATAGTTCTGATGTTCCAGCTTGCAAAACGAAGGGCTGGTATCTCCATTCCTTTTTTTGTCGTGCTATTTGGTGTGGTGTTATAGTCCACTTGTCGGGCAATGACCCTGAGCTCAAAGCACCCATTGAAGCAGGTGGACTGTGGCGGGCCAGAACCTTTCTGACCGGGGGCTGCCCGGTTTGAGGCGGGCAATAGCTGTTAGGTGAGATGCGATGACCTCTCCCACCAACAAAGGCAACCTGTGGCGTCCAATCTCTACGCCAATTGAGCTGGACTTGTAACCCGTAACTGCTGCCTTCCGTGTTGTTTTGGTTGCTGTGAGGCGACTATGGAGTGACCTCTCCATGGCACATGCCTGGGTGGATGTATGGAGGTTGTGAGTTGCCCAACGTTAAAACACCCCTCTTGGCCTTCCTAGTGAGGTCCAAAGGAGTGCAGAGCACGACGTTTGGCACCGGTATGGCTGCAGGAACTGCCGGAAACATGCCAAAGTGACACATGACAGCCTTAGGGGTTCCGCTCCAGATTTTCTGTCAGGGTTTACTCCCTTAGCCTTGGTCTCTCCTGAGACGCCCACAAGGCAGTGGGGTTGTTAGCTCCTATCCCTGAGCAGGGGCCCTAACAAGTAAACTGTGCGATTTCATTGAGGGAGAGGGAAGTGGGGACGGGGTGCGAGGAGGAGGGGGTGCGAGGAGGAGGGTGTGCGGGGGGGAGAGGGTGCAGGGGGAGGGACTGGGGGGAAGGGGGAATGGGGGGAAGGGGGAGCAGGGGGCGTGCAAGAGGGGACCGGGGAAGGGGATACAAGTGAGGGACGGGGTGGGGGGAAGGGGGTGTGAAGGGGTGCGAAGGGGAGCTGGGAAGGGGGTGTGACGGGGAGGGGTGGGAGGAAGGGGGTGCGAGAGGGAAGGGTGTGCAAGGGGGTGAGAGGGGGCAGGGGCTGCGAAGGTACGAGGAACTCCATAATATCATTAGTAGCATTCCTAATACCGAACATTTGCTCCTGGACTTTAACGCCAGGGTTGGGGCCGACCATGACACATGGCCCTCCTGCCTTGGGTGCCAAGGCATTGGAAGGATGAATGAGAATGGACAGCGACTGCTGGAGTTGTGTACCTATCACAACCTCTGCATCACCAACTCGTTCTTTCATACTAAACCCTGTCACCAGGTTTCATGGAGGCACCCAAGATCACGTCGTTGGCACCAGCTGGACCTGATCGTCACAAGGCGAGCCTCTATAAACAGTGTCCAAATCACACGCAGCTTTCACAGTGTGGACTAGGACACCGACCACTTCCTGGTGTGCAGCAAAGTTGGACTCAAACCAAAGAAGCGACATCACTCCAAGCAGAAGAGCCGCCCATGCATCAACACTAGCAGAATTTCTTTTCCACAGCTGTTACAGAAGTTTCTAAATTCACTTGAAAAAGCACTTCAAAACACTGTTGCAGGGGATGCAGAGACCAAGTGGGCCCACATCAGAGACACCATCTATGACTCAGCAATGACCACCTTTGGCAAACGTGTGAAGCAGAATGCAGACTGGTTTCAATCTCACTTTGAAGAGATGGAACCTGTCATCGTCACTAAGCGCACTAAACTGTTGAACTACAAGAAAGCCCCCAGCGAGTTAACATCCGTAACACTTAAAGTAGCCAGAAGCGCTGCACAAAGAACAGCCAGGCGCTGTACAATTGACTACTGGCAACACCTATGCAGTCGTATTCAGCTGGCCTCCGACACCGGAAACATCAGAGGAATGTATGATGGTATTAAGAGAGCTTTTGGGCCAACCATCAAGAAGATCACCCTCCTCAAGTCTAAATCAGGGGACACGATCACCGACCAACACAAGCAAATGGACCGCTGGGTGCAGCACTACCTAGAACTGTACAGGGAAAATGTTGTCACTGATACCGCCTTCAATGCAGCCCGATCTCAGCCAGTCATGGATGAGCTGGACAAACAGCCAACAAAATCAGAACTCAGTGATGCCATTGATTCTCCGGCCAGTGGAAAAGCCCCTGGGAAGGACAGCAATGCCCCTGAAATAATCAAGAGACTCCAGGCGCTGCTTCACAAACTACTGACCATCTCTAGGCGCTAACCTATTGTCTCTCAAGACAAGGAGGCCAAAGAAGAAAGAAGAAGAAGATAGTGTAAGACAAGTGATAGCGAATCGACAACTCAATGCACATCTCTCCAGAATGGGGTAGCTTTTGACTTCAACGGCAATAAAAAATGAAGAGATTTAAAATGTGCTGCTGACTCACTATCACCTGTTTTACGTTGTCACACAATGTCGAAATATAACCCAATTACTTTTTACAGCACATTACTGTATAATATGCTAATGGATTCTTCTCTGGTAAGGCAGAAGTTCCATGCGGGGGGGGGGTTGGGGGCGGGGTCACTGCTGTGAGGTCAGGATACCTAGAAGAACGGGTTTCCTGAATGCCCTGTAGTTTTTAACTGCGTGGCTCCTTTAAATATTTTTCCGTCAGATTCCGGCCCACAGGCAGCCTGATTGAGAGGTTGAAGGCCTCTCAGGCAGAAAACCTGCTTCACAAGTGGTGGACTGAGAGAGATCGTGAGGAAGGTCCTGATGGTGATTGGTGGTGTCCCGATTGTGGAGGTTGTTCTGATCGTGGTTGGTGAGGGGCATGGGGGTGTGGTCTCATGGTGATTGGTGGTGGAGCAGACAGATTGCAGGTGGTTATACTGGTTCACTTGTTGGGCCTGAAAGAAACACTGCTCCTTCTCCTGGCCCACATGCAGTGTTATAAAGGGTTCAGCCCTTCTCACCTCCTTGCAGCTGTTGGGTTTCCCAAAGCCTGGGAAATCCAGCCTAGCTGAGTTAAAACAAAATGACTGTTAAAGTGAAGACAAGCAGCCTCATTATAATATTTAAATGACCAGCCCATTTCCGTGCCTCCATTAAAACTGGAAGTGGGTAGGTTTGAGGCATATTGGGTTCCTGTTTCAGATTTTTTGCATTTTAACCTCTAGCTTTACCCCATTCTGACACATTTTTTGAAGTTAAGATTCAGCCCTCTGTCTCTAGAAACCATTAATAATAATGTAAAATTTCAGTTGCAGATATGCTGACATAAGTTTATACAGCAAAACCATTAAAATCAATGGCAACTGCAATAGCAATATCACTGAAAACCAGGCTTGTTTAACAGGTTTCTCTATGCATAGATATGGAGGGATCATTTATTTAAATTAGCATATTGCAAAACAAACCCTTTCAAATGGAGTTTAATGCGGAAAAGTGTGAGGTGATTCACTTTGGAAGGAGTAACAGGAATGCAGAGTACTGGGCTAATGGGAAGATTCTTGGTAGTGTAGATGAGCAAAGAGATCTTGGTGTCCAGGTACATAAATCCCTGAAAGTTGCTACCCAGGTTAATAGGGCTGTTAAGAAGGCATATGGTGTGTTAGCTTTTATTAGTAGGGGGATCGAGTTTCGGAGCCACGAGGTCATGCTGCAGCTATACAAAACTCTGGTGAGGCCGCAGCTGGAGTATTGCGTGCAGTTCTGGTCACCGCGTTATAGGAAGGATGTGGAAGCTTTGGAAAGGGTGCAGAGGAGATTTACTAGGATGTTGCCTGGTATGGAGGGAAGGTCTTACGAGGAAAGGCTGAGGGACTTGAGGTTGTTTTCGTTGGAGAGAAGGAGGAGGAGAGGTGACTTAATAGAGACATATAAGATAATCAGAGGGTTAGATAGGGTGGATAGTGAGAGTCTTTTTCCTCGGATGGTGATGGCAAACACGAGGGGACATAGCTTTAAGTTGAGGGGTGATAGATATAGGACAGATGTTAGAGGTAGTTTCTTTACTCAGAGAGTAATAGGGGCGTGGAACGCCCTGCCTGCAACAGTGGTAGACTCACCAACTTTAAGGGCATTTAAGTGGTCATTGGATAGACATATGGATGAAAATGGAATAGTGTAGGTCAGATGGTTTCACAGGTCGGCACAACATCGAGGGCCGAAGGGCCTGTACTGCGCAGTAATGTTCTAATCTAATCTACATAGATAAATTAAGTATTCAATGTATTCAGTAAAACAACTTTCTATGCCAACTAGACAGCGAAACAAAATATTGCATAATATCTATCCTTCTCTAAATTCGTAAGTGGTAGGCCTGGGTCCACATCCAAACCTCAAGTGCTTTATTTGCATGTCTCTCGATGTTTCAAATAGCATTGGGTACCTTCAAGCCTTTAATAGGCTTAATTCCTAACTTTCCATTTGATTGCACGTTTTATTTACAGAAGCTCAAGAATTAGAGGGCATGATGAATTTTTCCTAGAAGTGTATTTACATTACTGAACTGAACATTGCATTGCATTTAAGAAACTCTTCATGCATACTGCTGTGACAATGTTTTCATGTGTAGCACTCGACAATTTTTCATTGTTCAACTAATTATATTACAATATTACATAGTTCCCATTTAAGACAGAGATGAGGAGAATTTTTTTCTCTCAGAGGGTCATGAGTCTTTAGAATTCTCTTCCTCAAAAGACAATGGAAGCAGAGTCTTTGTATATTTTTAAGACTGAGGTAGATAGATTCTTGATAAGCAAGAGGATGGAAGGTTATCAGGGGTAGGTGGAAATGTGGAGTAATCAGTTCAGCCATGAAATTATTGAATGGCGGAGCAGTCTCGAAGGGCCAAGTGGCCTACTCCTGTTCCTAATTCGTATGCTCGTATGTTCCTAACCACTATTTCTATTAAAAACAACTTGAACATATTCCAGAAATTTTGAAGAACAGACCTTTAAATGCCAATGTTATAACAGCAATTAACAAGCCAGGCATTGTGTAGCTAAATGGAAACCATTATATAGAAAAGAAGGTTGTTTGTTACAAGTTGTATGAGTTATGGTCATGTGAGATCATCTGGACAGCAAAACTAATTGAGCAATAATAAATGAGTAACCTCTCCTTCGTAAAAAGCTAGAATCAGTTAGGAGACTGGACTGTTACTTTCACAAAGTCAACATAAGTAGGAAGAAAAGGAAATCATAGCTATTATCAGCTTACACCATTGATTCAACAACAGTAAAGCAATTGTAAAAATGAAGCAATGAGAGCTCCATAAAAGTTTGACTCAGTTGATTGCCCTCCTGGATCAGAAGGTCACAGGTTCAATTTGGACCCCAGCAGTTGAGTACATGAAACTTAGGGTTACAAATGAAGAAATGTTGCAGTATCAGAGATGCTGTCCTTTGAATGGGGGGTATTTAACTGATATTCCACCTGCCTCTTCTTGTAGTCTTAGTGGATATTAGCGATCCCATGGCTATTCAAAAATTCAAGGAGTCCTTAGCAAACACCACTACAAACAGATTAACTTTTTATCCATCTCATCTGTGGGATATTACTATGTGCCAAATGGCTGCTGTATTTTCCCGATAATAACAAAACGTCAAAAAGTATTTCATTATATGTGAAGCATTTTAGCATGTCCTGAAAGATGTGCTAAGCTGCTATATAACGGAAAGTTCTTTTTTAACATCATTACTTGCTGATAAATACTGACAGTTCATCACAATGATATTGGCTAATAACAGTCGTTGAACTGTGGTGAACGTCAAAAGATCACTTTGATAATAAGTCAGTATGAGTCTGTTAGGTGCTTGCATGTAATATTGCAAACACCAATTTCTCGGTTTAGATTGCTCTGGATAAGTAATATGATTATATCCACTTCAAAAGCTGCCTTCGCCTATGCCTTCACTAAGGCTTTAACCCATTTATTTTAAACTTGGATATTACATCAGAACAGTGGATATAGAGTTTTCATACGAATGTTGTAGGTTTAAATTACTTTATGTATATTGATCTAATTCTGTTTTTGTCCTTGTTCTGCTGTTAACAATGGGCTGGATCTTGTTCTCCCCCAGGTATCCGGTTCCGTGGAGGATGGTGGGGTGGGGTGGGGTGGGGTGGGGGGGGGGGGCCTGGAGATGGCTCCAGATGAGGCCCGCCACGGACCTCGACGCTGGGAGGGCCCAGCCCAATCCTCATGGCAGTGGTGAGGCTGTGTGGCGGCCACCCCGCTGAGTGGTGAGGGGACCTCAATAAATATATTCAAATCAGTAAAATGAATACATTTAAATAGACTTACCTGTGATTTTGCGAGTCAGCGCAAACTTCAGTGTGGCATCTAGCACCCCCGCGCCTTCAAATCCCTATCCAGGGAAATGCGGTGCCACAAAGGTGGGGAGGGAAAAGGAGGTATGATTTTCAGTGTGGGGGTGTTGTGGGGGGACAGGGTCAAATAAACGTAATGGGTGTAGGGGATGGTGGTAAGGGCTGAACTTTAAACTTTGTGCAGTTTGTGAGGGGGAAGGTCAGATGGAAAAGGTAACTGTTTTGGGGGGAAAGGGCAAATAGTTAATGTGATTATTCTTTGGAAGGGTGGGAAAGGGGCATTATACGTTTATTTATTTAATTTTGGGGGGTTACTTCTTTAAAAATTTAAGTGCTGGCAGGGCTAGCTGCCCTATAAAAATGGCGCCAGCGCCTGTGCATAAGCAGCTGACGCCATTACTGCCGATGGACAGCCCGTCCTCTCCACATGATTGGGGGAGGTGGGCTGCCCCGGCTATTTAAATGAGCTGCCACATGGGAGATTGCAGCGACTCTTTGACGTGCAGCCCACGCAGATGGGCTGCCATTTTTTGAGCTCACTGCCGAGATCGGCGGCAGGTCTTAAAATCCAGCCCAATGTTTGCAGTTCATTAGTGCAATAAATGTTGAAAATACCAAATGAAATTATTGTTCAAAAAATGCAAAATCCGCTTGGATAAAGCATCCTCAGACCATCTGATTTCCTATTTTTAGAATACCAAACACAAAACAGCATCTAGTTGCTTCTTAAATAGATCTAATCTTCTGGCCTCAGCTGTTCTTCCTGACAACCCAGATCACTCTAGGTGTAAAGATTTCCTTTTTGGCATCTGTCCTGAATTTTTCCTACACAATCCTGAATATATGGACTCTTCATCTTCTGCACTGACAAATCTGAAAGTATTGTTTCAAACTTACTTTCTCGATCCAGTGAAGTATTTTTATAGCTCTACAACAGCTATCGCTCTAGCTTATGAAGTCATCAGAATTTCCTGGAGCACCACACATTAGGAAGGATGTCAAGGCCTTTGCTACGATCAGGTGAGGAAGGGTCACAAGGCTCCCCTCTTGTCCTCCTCCTGGTTTGACCGCAACAGAGCTTATTCTCTTTTAAAACAGTGGATATTCTTATCTCTTCAGTGAGGGGTTTACCTTTTACCTTTGTTGTGATTGTAAAGAACCAATTGGATAGGTTTCCTTGAATTTAAACAAGAAAGAGGTGAGTTAATTGCACTTAAAAAAAACTAAACCTGATCTCGATAAAATAATAAAATACGCTACACTTTTACTCACACACACACGAGAATCATCACACAAAAAGTACAGAGTGATAAGAAATAGTTTGGTTTGGATAGTTTGAGTCCAGAATAAGTAAAAATTAATACACTGTCTGTGGGGTTGGGTGATTCCATTGTCTTCCAGCTGACGTTGTGATCCTGAAGTTCTGGATTGATAGTTGTTCTTGGAGACAGTTGGGCAGAGGGTGTCCTTCCCATGGTCTTTGTCTTGGATCTAGCAGCTGGCAGCTAGGCTTCGCATGCCCCGCACGAGGTCTTCTGGAGAGATAGAGAGAGGCACACCCCTTCCGGCTTCTGCACAGATTGATCTCTGGCTTGTCTGCTGTGTGTAAGAAAACTCCCAGTTTTACACAGCCTGGGGAGATGGTCACATGGTTCTCTCAATCCTCTTTAGTTTTAATGAGATCCAAAGTGCAAAACCCAAAACCTCTGCTTGGTGATATTGTCATTGTTCGCCCCCTGGAGGGACGTCTCCAGTCATGAATACCTCAAGATGACATTGAATGTCTTGCTAATGAAAGCAATTTCAGGTAGTTCAATCAATAGGGCAAACCATTGTGTTGGATAAAGGCTAATCAGACATGTATTTCCACTTTGGTGCCTTGGAATGTGAAAGGTGTTCAAATGCAAATGGTGGCGGCCATCTTTGGCTCTGGCAAAGTCTTTGTAAAAGTTAAATGTACTATTCCAGCTTTCCTTTTTTTAAATTTTAATCTAGGTTTCCAATGGATGAATTTAACAAATCCTCCTTTGGCACAGCAGGTTTTCTTGACACCTTTTTTTTTATTCATTCATGGGATTTGGGTGTCGCTGGCCAGGCCAGCATTTATTGCCCATCCCTAATTGCCCTTGAGAAGGTGGTGGTGAGCTGCCTTCTTGAACCGCTGCAGTCCATTTGGGGTAGGTACACCCACAGTGCTGTTAGGAAGGGAGTGCAAGGATTTTGACCCAGTGACAGTGAAGGAAAGGCAATATAGTTCCAAGTCAGGATGGTGTGTGACTTGGATGGGAATTTGCAGGTGGTGGTGTTCCCATGCATTTGCTGTCCTTGTCCTTCTAATTGGTAGAGGTCGCGGGTTTGGAAGGTGCTGTCTAAGGAGCCTTGGTGCATTGCTGCAGTGCATCTTATAGATGGTACACACTGCTGCCAATGTGCGTCGGTGGTGGAGGGAGTGAATGTTTGTAGATGGGGTGCCAATCAAGTGGGCTGCTTTGTCCTGGATGGTGTTGAGCTTCTTGAGTGTTGTTGGAGCTGCACCCATCCAGGCAAGTGGAGAGTATTCCATCACACTCCTGACGTGCCTTGTCGATGGTGGACAGGCTTTGGGGAGTCAGGAGGCGAGTTACTCACCACAGGATTCCTAGCCTCTGACCTGCTCTTGTAGCCACGGTTTTTATATGGCTACTCCAGTTCAGTTTCTGGTCAATGGTAGCCCCTAGGATGTTGATAGTGGGGGATTCAGCGATGGTAATGCCATTGAATGTCAAGGGGAGATGGTTAGATTCTCTCTTGTTGGAGATGGTCATTGCCTGGCACTTGTGTGGCGCGAATGTTACTTGCCACTTATCAGCCCAAGCCTGGATATTGTCCAGGTCTTGCTGCATTTCTACACGGACTGCTTCAGTATCTGAGGAGTCGCGAATGGTGCTGAACATTGTGCAATCATCAGCGAACCTGCCCACTTCTGACCTTATGATTGAAGGAAAGTCATTGATGAAGCAGCTGAAGATGATTGGGCCTAGGACACTACCCTGAGGAACTCCTGCAGTGATGTCCTGGAGCTGAGATGATTGACCTCCAACAACCACAACCATCTTCCTTTGTGCTATGTATGACTCCAGCCAGCGGAGGGCTTTCCCCCTGACTCCCATTGACCTCAGTTTTGCTATGGCTCCTTGATGCCATACTCTGTCAAATGCTGCCTTGATGTCAAGGGCAGTCACTCTCACCTTGAGTTCAGCTCTTTTGTCCATGAGGGTGCAAAACAAATTTACTAGAATGGTACCTAGAATGAAAGAATTCAGGTACATGGAGAGACTAAAACAGAAAAGGTTAAGGGGAGATATGATAGAGGTGTTCAAAATCTTGAATTATTTTTATTTTGATTTGATTTTATTAACCAAGAAGAAACTGATTCCAGTGGCAAAAAGGTCAGTAGCCAGGAGACACAGATTTAAGGTAATTGACAAAAGAACCAGAGGCAACATTGATAAAGAGGATGTGTTGTGATATTGCCGTAACTGCTTGAGTACTAGTTAACATACTGTTGAATATGTAAATAGTTTAGTATACATCATTACAGGAAGTGATGCAAGCCAACATGTGATATAATAGTTGGAGCAGTGTTCGTCAACAGTCAGCATGTGTATCTTAGAGCTCTCCTGTAATTCTGTTAGTTTGTACTAAAGAACCCCTCATTCAACTTACCATTCATCCTCAGATTGTTTGCTACATTTGTGTTGAGAACTCAATAACACGATATGGTGGCAGCAGAACACAATAGGGTAGCAACGATGCAGAGGTGCTCAACATGCCTTTAATGGTGTTCAACACAGGACAGCATTCACAAGCACAACATCAAGGATAGCGGTTTCTCCCGTAGAAAGCCATAAAGCCTGGGACAACACTGAAGATAGCTGGAGGAAACAGCAGCAGCACGACATAGGGTCAGATTCGAGGACCACCCTCAAAGTCAGTATTCCAGGAGAGTGTGAGTAAATGAAGGGGGTAGTTTATTCAAATGGTGGTCAGGAGGAAAGGCAGTAACTAGTGCTCGATAAAAAGGCGAGTCAGTTCAAGTTGGGGCTGCGATACTGCCCCACCATTATGCGTCGCAGTTTTCCTGTCAAAACAGCTTCATGGGCGGAGTCTCCTGAGCAGAAGCTGAAAGGTCGCACTGCAGCTACAGAGTAGAGGGCATGGCAGAGGTCCAACACTGCAGATACAGCAGACCTGCACTGTTTCTTCCTTCAAAGAAAGCTTTTTAAAAAGATAATAATTCAAGAGGAAAGCTCTGGCAGAGAACTCTTGTGAACAAGACGTTTTGGCAACATGACCACAAAATAGCCAGCGATGAACTGGAAGGTTCCAGATATCCTTCAGGAGTTCCAACTCTTCAAGCAACGTATGGAGTTATGTTTTTTAGATCTGGCATTTGCAAAAGTACAGGCTAATAAATGAAATTCAGCATACGTTTGTTATGGGCAAATCATGTTTAACCAACTTGATCGAGTTCTTTGATGAAGTAGGCGAGAAGGTTGATGAGGGCAGTGCAGTTGATGTTGGGTATATGGACTTTCAAAAGGCATTTGACAAAGTACCACACAATAGACTTATTAGCAAAATTAAAGTCAATGGGATTAAAGGGAGATTGGCAGCATGGATACATAATTAGCTAAGGGACAGAAAGTAAAGACTATTGGTGAAAATAGAGGAAATAGAATAGAGAAACCCAGGGGTTATGTACATGAATCTTTAAAGGTGGCAGGGCAAGCTGAGAAGGCTGTTAAAGTATTTGGGATACAGTACAAAAGCAAGGAAGTTATGCTAAACCTTATAAAACACTGGTTAGGCCTCAGCTGGGGTATTTTGCCCAGTTCTGGACACCGCACATTAAGAAGGATGTCAAGGCCTTGGAGAAGAAGCAAAAGAGATTTACTACAATGGAGTTCTGAAGAAGGGTCACTGACCTGAAACGTTAACTCTGCTTCTCTCTCCACGATGCTGCCAGACCTGCTGAGTATTTCCAGCATTTCTTGTTTTTATTTCAGATTTCCAGCATCTGCAGTATTTTGCTTTTATTTTACTCGAATGGTACCAGGGTTGAGGGACTTCAGTTACATAGAGAGACTGAACAAGCTGGGGTTGTTCTCCTTAAAGCAGAGAAGGTTAAGAAGAGATTTTGTAGAGGTGTTCGAAATCATGAATGATTTCGATAGAGTAAATATGGAGAAATTGTTTACAATGGCAGAAGGGTTAGTAACCAGAGGAGACAGATTTCGGGTGATTGGTAGAAGAATCAGAGGCGGCACGAGGAAACATTTTTTACAGAGCGAGTTATTGTCATCTGGAGTACATGGCCTGAAAGGGTGGTGGAAGCAAATTCAATGGTAAAATCCAAAAGAGAAATGGATAAATACTTGAAAGGGGAAAAAAAATGACAGGGCTATGGGAAAAGACTTGGGGTGGGGGAGGGTGGATTTAATTGGATTGTTCCAGCAAAGAGGTGGGAGAGGCATGATAAGCCAAATGGCCTCCTTCAGTGCTGTATTATTCTGTCATTCTCTGATTCTATGACATCAGGGATCAGCCTCACTACTCTACACTGTCTCTAGTGTCTGATTCTCCCCTTTGTATGACCAGAACTGTGCACATTGCTCCAGATGCATACATGTGCTTATCACAATCATATGACAATCCTCTTTCCACTATTTCAATGGAAGCATTATCTGTTCAAAACAAATGGGGTAAGCCTCTGTTAAAATAGGACAGGCATTTATACAGGCATGTTAAGTATTTCAATATTAATATCACAAACAATAATATCAAGCCTTTAGTAACAAGTACAATAAAGAATGTCAGTATAGAAATTGATCAGGGAACTGCACATTACAGGCTGAATTTTGTCAGCCCGTCACGGGTCCCAGTGGTGGCACAGGATTAGGGTGGCATCACTGCACATCACATGTGCGGCCAACCGTGATCACACAGCAGCTGGCCCATTTGAATTCAGAAGGCGTGGGGCTTGTCCCATTGGAGGACGGGGATGGGTGACGGGGTGCCAATGGTGTCATCAGTTGAGATGAATGCAGGTGCTGGCTCCATATTTTAAAATGCTGCTAATCCAGCTTGAAATGCTACTTCACTTGTTGAGTTTGATGCTGGTTTTTCTTTATGCTGCAATGCTGCTGTACTGCTGACTGGAGACCCTGTGCTGCTGACGGGAGACCCTGTGCTGCTGTGTTGTTCATATCCCTGACTGGAGACCCTGTGCTGCTGAAGGGAGACCCTGTGCTGCTGTGCTGTTCATATCCCTGACTGGAGACCCTGTGCTGTTGACCACCCCCTCTCCCCCAGCAGTAGACCCTGTACTGATGACACCCCCCCCCCCACCCCCCACTCTCCAACTGGAGACCCTGTGCTGCTTTTCTGCTCACTGGAGACCTTGTGCTGCTAAACCACCACCAACAGCCCCCACCCTGGCTGTACACCCTGTGCTGCTCTGCTGCTGCTGACCCCACAGGCTGGGGACCCATGCTGCTCTGTTGCTGACCCCTCCCCACCCCAGGCTGGACACCATGTGCTGCTGTGTTGCTGACCAAAGCCTCCTAAGGCCAGGAGATGACCAGGAACCAAGAGGGACCATGTCAGGTAGAAGACACAGGACGGTCCACAGTTTAGCATTGTCTGCCTCTAGATTCTCCTCCAGGCTGTAAGGGAAAGGAGGGAGGTCCTTTCCCAAAGGACAACAGGAAGAGACCCTCTCGCCTTACCAAGCAAGCCAGGATGGAGATCACAGAAGAGGTCAGCAGTCGTGGGGTCACCCTCCGAAACTGGATCCAGTGCCACAAGATGGTCAATAACCACCGCCAAGGTGAGTCCTCCATACCCATCTCAGCTTCGGGGCTTGCATGTGGTTACATGGGAGGGAGTGCCACATGGTCAGGGAGAGGCTGCAAAGGGGGTGGCAAGGGGCTGAGGCAACAGCAGATCATGTTAGATGCATAACTGCACCTCCAAGACAGCTGGCCTTCTGTCCTAGCTTGCCCCTTGTACATTCCTTGAGAGCAGACATGAGGAGGAGGCATTTGGGAGCCCCAATCAGGGGCCAAAGAGTTTCCGTCAGAACAAGTGTCCTGCTCCTCTCCGTAGGAAGACTTACAGTGTCCCTCTGTTTACATGCAGGAGAAAACTGCACACAACACTAAGGAAAGGGCAAAGACTCAAGGTGGGATCCTGGACATCCTAAATCTGACCCCAGCAGAGGAGGAGGCCCTGGAACTAGTGAGCTCCCAGGGCGGCTGTTACATAGTAGATGGAGAGACTGGAGTGTCCACCAAAGAGAGTGAGGAGGGATTGTGTTCATTGTGTGCCCTTCTAGAGAACCTCAAAACACATGGTTGGCATGGGAAGATCCATGCAGCAGGACCCCTAAATATTTGTGTTTTCTCACGCAGGTCGTGGCACCTCAGACAGAAGATCATCTGCTGGTCTGTTCTCCTTCAGGACTCAGCCAGCTTGGTCAGTAGTGGTACTACCGAGCCACTCTTGGTGATGGACATTGAAGTCCCCCACCCAGAGTACATTCTGTGCCCTTCCCACCCTCAGTGCTTCAGGTGTTCAACATGGAGGAGTACTGTTTCATTAGCTGAGGGAGGGAAGTAGGTAGTAATCAGCAGAAGGTTTCCTTGCCCATGTTTGACCTGATGCCATGAGACTTCATGGGGTCCAGAGTCAATGTTGAGGACTCCCAGGGCAACTCCCTCTCAACTGTATACTACTGTGCTGCCACATCTGGTGGGTCTGTCCTGCCAGCGGAACAAAACATACCCTGTAATGGTGATGGTGGTGTCTGGGACTTTGGATGTAAAGTATGTTTCCGTGAGTGTGGCTTTGTCTGGCTGTTGCTTCACTAGTCTGTGAGACAGCTCTCTAAATTAGTAAGGAGGATTTTGCAGGGTCAACAGGGCTGGGTTTGCTGATGTTTCTGGTGCCTATGTCGATGCCGGGTTTTCGTCCAGTTTTATTCCTTTTCAACTTTTGTGTAGCGGTTTTGTACGACTGAGGCCAGTTAAGAGTCAACCACATTGCTGTGGGTCTGGAGTTACATGTAGGCCAGACCAGGTAAGGACAGTAGAGTCTTTCCCTAAAGGACATTCAAGAACCAGATGGGTTTCAGAACTGCTGAGTATTTCCAGCATTTTCTGATCTTATTTCAGATTTCCAGCATCTGCAGTATTTTGCTTCTGTATTATCTCTATACCTGTCTTTCTATGTCTCATCACAAATACATGTAAAGAGTGGACCTGACCAAAGATAATGACTAAGGCCTGGATTTTGTGGGGGCCGGAGGAGGGGATGTTGGTGGCAAGCCTTCTGAAATTGAGCTCAACGTCATGATGTTGGGGATGTGCAGATTAGCATGGAAATCCTAAAGTTGCGGTCTGTCACGCAGGTCTCCGACACAGGCTGCGCTGTGGCTCCTCTCAGAGCTGGCAATCAGTGAAATCAGCAAGAATTGCAACTTGCCCATCCCCACATTGCTGTTTGAAATCGCATAAAAAGTTACACCTTGTTCAATCAGGTTTAACTGAGTTTTTAATGGCTATGTGATTCATAAAATTTTATGAATAACAGAACTGACACTTAAAAGTAATTTTATAATTGTGGAGTGATGTTAAATAATTAATTTGTAGTTTTTTTAAGCTAATTTTTTAGCTTCTACCTTCACCCCATGTATATGTCCCAATCTTTAATTTGCTCTTTGTAAACATTCTTTAAAGTGATTTTATTTTACTGCCTTTTGTTTCCTGTTTGCGTTTCTGTGAAAATCCTTTATTGTGATTGGCTGCTTTGGCAGCTTGATGACATCATTGCTGCTCCACACTGTGAATCCCCAGAAGACAGCGTTGCAATCGGTTGCAGTACCATTGCATGGCGATAGTGGTGATATTCTCGTCAGAGAGATCACTAGATCTCTCAGTGAGATTTACTTCGAGGTCAGTGGTGAAACTCTTACTTCACCACTGACTGCAAACAGGGTCAAAATGTTTTAAATTGTGGTCTTCTCCAATGCCAACTATGTACTTTTCATATGACGTGATCATACCCTGGGCCTACTTGCTGGTAGAAGTACCACAAGTGGAAGATGGCTTGTCTCTGGGGGAACCTTCTGATTGTTCCAACATAATGGTGAAAGATTCAGCAGCACTTCCAGATGGGGTGGTATCAGGGTGAAAAAAGCACTCAAACGTTGCCTTAGAGAGTACACTGGCTTTGAGTAGTGTATGAAAAGATATATGGCCAGCGATCCCAATCATCAGAGATAAACTGCTGGCTTGAGTTCCAATTTCCTGTCTCTGATGTGTGACTTCTTATGGCCAGAATCTGTTCATGGCAGATTACCTTTAATTACAAGGCCAGAGAAAATCTGTTTGCTTGCACCATGTCTCCAGGAAAATTCAGAGTGGTGAAAACCATCTTAGACATAGGAGCAACTGGAACGATTTGGTGAAGCCACTCCACTGTGCATTGAAATGACTCAGTATTTTATAGCTAACACATGCACTGATGTGTTTGTGTGCATTAATTTGGTGCTTTCATGGAGTGGTTTTGTTCACACTTTCAAAATTTCTCTGGGGAGTGGGGCAATCTGGATTAATGCACACAAATACACAGACCCTGTGTTGATAATTCATGGCCTGTTAAAATCTTGTTAAGCACCAATTAATGGCGATGTGGATTTCTATTATCTCCTTGGCTAAAGGTTCAAGGTTTTTTTAAACACATTAAGTCCAATTACCTAACTAGATGTCCTGTCCTGAAAAACAGAATTTGTAAAATTTTTGCTGCTCTATTTTGACTAACCTCTGTCCTTTCCACAGCTGGATGAATGAAAACTTTCCCATTTATGTAAACTAAGTACCAATTTGAGAAGTGTTATAGCAGCATTATTTCAGGTGGACCTGATTGGTTTACTTTTCTGGCCACTATAAAGCAGAACATGTGCAGTGAGGGGGAGGGTGGCATCTCAACTCCTCAAATACTGAAGCACTCCATGTCCACATGCAGCAAGACCTGGACAACTTTCAGACTTGGGCTAATAGGTGGCAAGGAACATTCATGCCACACAAATGCCAGGCAATGACCATCTCCAACAATAGAGAATCCAACCATCTTCCCTTGACATTCAACGGCATTACCATCGCTGACTTCCCCGCTATGAACATCCTTGGGGTTATCATTGACCAGAAATACTGTGGCTACAAGAGCAGGTCAGAGGCTGGGAATTCTGTGAGTAACTCCCCGAAGCCTGTCCATAAGACACAGATCAGGAGTGTGGTGGAATACTCTCCACTTGCCTGGATGAGTGCAGCTCCAACAACACTCAGGAAACTTGGCATCATCCAGGACAAAGCAGCCCGCTTGATTGGCACTCCATTGACCACCTTCAACATTCACTCCCTCCAACACCTACACATGGTGTGTACCTTCTACAAGATGCACTGCAGCAACTCACCACGCCTCCTTCGACAACACCTTCCAAACACACGACCTCTACCACTAGAAGAACAAGTGCAGCAGGCACATGGGAACACCACCCTGCAAATTCCCCTCCAAGTCACACACCATCCTGACTTAGAAATATATTGTCGTTCCTTCACTGTCGCTGGATCACAATCCTGGAACTCCCTCCCTAACAGCACTGTGGGTGTACCAGCACCAGATGAACTGCGGCGGTTCAAGAAGGCAGCTCACCACCACCTTCTCAAGGGCAATTAGGGATGGGCAACAAATGTTGACCTTGCCAGTGACTCCCACATCCCATGAAACAATAAAGACAAACATCTGTGGAGAGAGAAACAGAGTTAACATTTCAATTCTGATGAAAGGTTATCAACCTGAAACGTTATCTCTGTTTCTCTCTCCACAGATGCTGCCAGACCTGCTGAGTATTTCCAGCACTTTCTGTTTTTATTTCAGGTTTAGAGATGGTTGGTGATTTGTTGATCATAATTACAGGTACAAATCTACTTAATGGCTTCTGATCAGTCTCAAATTGTCCATCATTTTGAAACTTCTGGTCTATTCCATGATGCCAGTACAGTTTTTGGCACAGCTTTTCCAGTGGTGATTTTGTTGCCTATGTTACTCATTTGTGGAGCTTTGAACTTTTTGATAAATCATATTACATCGTCGGCATCTTCAAAACCTTAGATAGAGTCTGGCACTTTCCATTTTAAAACAATGCAGCATCAGGTGGCACAGTGGCGCAGTGGTTAGCACCGCAGCCTCACAGCTCCAGTGACCCGGGTTCAATTCTGGGTACTGCCTGTGTGGAGTTTGCAAGTTCTCCCTGTGTCTGCATGGGTTTCCTCCGGGTGCTCCGGTTTCCTCCCACAGCCAAAAGACTTGCAGGTTGATAGGTAAATTGGCCATTATAAATTGCCCCTAGTATAGGTAGGTGGTAGGGAAATATAGGGACAGGTGAGGGTGTGGTAGGAACGTAGGATTAGTATAAATGGGTGGTTAATGGTTGGCACAGACTCAGTGGGCCGAAGGGCCTGTTTCAGTGCTGTATCTCTAAATCAAAAATCATATGGAACATGAAACTATGTGTATGACTAAAATCACATTAGTTGTTGTAATTGATGGCTCATCCATTAATTTGGGTTTCCAAGATCTCCAACCTGTCCCTTTTGGCTCCATTTTCATATCAATGATCTCTTCAAACCATCATCCCATGCAATTCAGTCGAGCTGGTAATATTAAATAAAAACAGAAAATGCTGGAAGTACTCAGCAGATCAGGAAGCATCTATGGAGAGAGAAACAGAGTCAACGTTTCAGGTCATTGTCCATTTATTAGAACTGATAATCAGTACTGATAATATTATTTAAATTCATACTCATACATTCTACGTGCACATGCCGTTCATTCCTGAATTCTAGTCACCAACCTCTTTCTATTTGTTATTTTTCTTTACTTTAACAATACTACAATGCTCAATGCTTCTCTGAACTTTCCTCACTTGTTCTTTCTAGACTCCAGTAGCTAGAAATTCATCCCTGTGTTGCCACTAGGAGGCGAGCTGCACCACCAGCTGCTTCCTGCACAGCCCGCATGTGTACCCTGCGAATGGCTGAAGGCTGTGAATCGGCGCTATCCTAATGTTACACATCCCAAGATGCGATGCCAGGATACCTAAAGCAGACTACACAGGTCCAGGCAAGAAATTTGTACCTCACGCACTAAAGATCAGGTGTTCTGCTGCAAGATGGGCCCTGAACCAGGGCTATCTAAAAGGCCACACAACAAGTTGCAATGAGGTGCTTTTGACGTACTTTAGCTTAGACTGAGCTTGTGAAAGCACAGTGCTGGTGTTTTGAAGGTGGTCCTTGGCAATTGGTGGTTACGGTTGTGTGTGTCAGGATTTTCCCTGCTATGGACAAGTGGGAAAATACATCAACAGTTTCCATAGCATGATTGATCTCTCTTCTTGAAGATAGTAACAATTGTCGTATTCCTGAAGTTGGGGGGTGGGGGTGAGTTCTCTTTCCTCCTAAATCTGTAGGATGAGTGCATGGAGCCTTCATGGAAAACTCTTTCAACTCAGTCATCTCCGGGCCAAATCTAAACTGATCACCATAAACATACATGAACTACAGTTTGCGGACGACTGCAGTGTCGTTGCCCACTCTGCACCAGATTTGCAAGCCACTCTCGATCTCTTCAATTCTGCATACAAGAGATTCAGCCTGTCCTTGAATGTTTCCAAAACAAACTGCATTTATCAATCCACACCTGGTCAGGCAAATATTTCACCTCCCATATATGGAATATGTTGAGCACTTCCCACACCTTGGCAGCCACCTCTCTCAAAAGGCAACCATTGACGAGGAGATCCAACACCGGATCAGCTGCGCCAGCTCAGCCTTCTACAAACCACGGCAGCGAGTGTTTGACAACAAAGACCTCCACAAGTCAACAAAAGTCCTAATGTACAGTGCAGTTGTCACCACCGCACTTCTGTACTGCAGTGAGACCTGGACTGTGTATCAGCGACACATAAGAGCGCTAGAGAAATTCCATCAGCAGTTCAATGGGAGGGCCATTGAACAAATGCTAGTGTCCTTCTTGAAGCCAGCTGAACAAGCATTCAGGCAAAACTCATTCAAAATCAATTTCAATGGACTGGACATTGTGTCTGGATGGCCGGAAACTGTCTCCCCCGCCAGATCCTCTTTCCTCAACTCTCAAATGGCCAGGGTTCCGGGGAGGACAAAAAAAATGTTTCAAAGACACGCTGAAGCTCTCTTTGAAGCATGGTAGCATTGACATTGATGACTGTGAGGAGTTTGCTACCAATTGTTCAAAATGGCGACAACCTGTCCTTCAAGCTGCATCGTGCTTTGAGTCCAAACGCCTTCATGATGAGGCAGAGCAGCGGCAGGGAAGGAAAGAAAAGGAAGCAAATTCTGCACTCTGGCTCCCACTACCTCGTGGGACATCCTGCCCCCTGTGCCCAAATATCTGTGGGTCGAGAATCAGCCTGTTCAGTCATATGAAGACCCATGGCAGAAACTCGAGACCCTGAGTAGACATTATCCTCGAATCAAGGGACAGTTATGGAGGGCAGACAAAACCTGCCTCAGGTATGGGATCAGGTTTTGCAGTGTCTCTTGGCCAAGGAGGCAGAGAGCAGAAGCTCTGCAAGAATAGAGGAAGAGGAGGGCACTCCACAGAAGGCCCTATCCTACCTTTACTTGACTGAGGAGCAATGCCTGAGATGATTCAGGTCCAAATAGGTGGATGATCATTGAGCTGTGCCACCTCCTGCAACCTGACCTGGATCCCCTCACCGGGGCAAGGACGGCTTTGCCAGTGGTCCTCAACTTTTACACCTCCAGCTCCTTCCAATCAGGAACTGGAGGTATTGCAAACATTTCCCACTATGTCGTCCATCACAGCATCAGGAAGGTGACAGAGTCCATATATTCCAGATGAGGGGGGGCTTAATCCTTCTCATTCAGGAGGGACAAATAGGACAAAAGGACACATGGCTTCACCAGAGTAGTAGGATTCCCGATGGTGCACGACACCAGCGACTGCACCCACAGGGCTCTGTGGGCCCCCCTCATCATAGTAATTAAAATACTACAAAGAGCGGGACTCAAAGTTTGTGCTGGTCTGCTGCGTCCTCCACAACCTCGCTATCACAGGGGCACATTACCTCCAGGGAACCAGAGGCCACCTTGAGAGGAAGAGGAGGAGGAAGACTAGGAGGAAGAGGAGGAGAAGGAGGAGGGATCCTGGGCTCCTTGAAACCAGATGGGGTGTCAGAGAGCACATTATCAGGCTCCGCTTCCAAAACATCCCCAGGCCAACGTGGACCCATCATTCACCCCCAACACAATCATCCCAGATGCCCCATCACAGGGTCCTCTTGGCCACCATCCAACAATAAACGCCACAAACAAAAACATTCACATAACATCTTTATCCAACAACACATCCAATTATATCAACCAAAATGAGTATTCACCCTTGTCAGTCCTTGTGCTCCTATGCTGTGCTAGCCCAGTGGCTGCAGCATGGCAGGTGGAAGGCTGTTGACTTTCATTGGAGGAGATTGCAGATGGCCTTGCAGAATGACCTCAAGCAGCTCTGAGCCTTGAGAGCCCAGCTTCGGACTACACCACCTTGGCATGGGCAATAGCAATCTGGGCTGGCTGGCTGAGAGGCAACAGCAAGGCCACTGGTGGAGTGACAGCCATAAGAGCATGAATGCTGTCATCCTGCATGCCCCTTTAAGCACTGAGATTTACAGCCATGATGGCAGCAGTGTGAGACTGCATGGCACCAAGCTGGGCTTGCATGGCCCCAGCATGGATCTTATGACCTTCATCTGAACTTCCACTGAAGCACTGAGATGTTGGGTGGCTTCTGACTGTGTTGCATTGGAAGCTGAGACACCAGACACCCTGTCACAGCTGAGTCTGCTAGTGCTATCATGGAGTTGACCATCTCTTCCACATTGGAAAAGATGGGCTCTAAGCTCTGTTCAATGTCCTCTGACACATGGAGCTGGACTCCTCCATGCTCCAAGGTTGTCTAGCAGGCCTGCCAATGCCACAAGTATCTTGTTTTGCATTGTCATCAGTGTTCTCCTGTATGTCACCCAATCGAAGTCCTCATCTTAGTCCCCTGCAGCAGATCTCATCTGCGACCTTGCCCTCCATTGAGCTGGCACATGAGCTACTTTTTCAGCCTGGCATGTCTGCAGCCCACTAGCATTTAGTAAATCACCACATGCTGATCCTGACTCTATATTACCCTCTAAAGTTCACACATTGCCAGCATTTGACCTGGTGGCTGTGAGTATCAGTTCAAGTGACAGCGACTCCTTATCACTGTCATCAGGTTGCTCTTCCTCCCCCTCCTCCTGTCTACATTGTGGCTGTCCACCTGGCAGTTCTTGGGAATCTGAAAGCAAAAAACCAGAACGGGAGGGTTGGGGTGAGGAAAGGGTGTGGGGAGGAAAGCAGGAGGTCCATGGTCATATCATCTGCAGCTTTCATTGCATGCCACAATCCCAGAATGAGGGTGAGAAGGGGATTGAGAAGAGGAACAAGTCACTTACTGTCATCCTGGATGGCCTCAGCAGCACTGGATGCCACGGATTCTGTCGCTACTGACCCCATGATTCAAAGCACTATCTTCTCGAAGGAGAATAGGGGATGCAGTCAAGTCATCTGCGGATTTGGTGGGTCTACCTGGTGTTGTGAGACACCTTCTCCCTCAAGAGAGAGGGCAGAATATTGGTGCCTATGTTACACTGTGTTTGGGTGATGTGCCTGCCATAGCTGAATGTCTGGAAGTGTGTGGAGGCACTAAGAAGTGGGTGTAAGTCTGGCATGATTATATGGTATGTGTGGGTGAGTTGGAGTATCTGGATGTTAGGCATGAGTCCTGAGTGCCAGGGAGCGCTGAAGGGTAAGTGATGGGGGTGTAGTCCATTGAGCAGCGTGACAGGTTGCTGTGTGGTGGTAATGAGATGTCATTCGAGCAGGCAATCACTGATCTTGACAACACATGTGAGGTCATTAAACTTCTTGCACCGCTGCTGACAGGTCCTTGGGGTCAGACTGTGGTGATTCACCTCCCTCGCTACATTCTCCCATTCCTTTCGGAGGCTCCTGCTGATGTGTGAGGACCTGCAGATCCCCTGGGGAAACATGACCTCCGTTCTGGACTCCACCTGGGTAACACCTCCAAGGCAGTGTCAGAAAATCTCCCTTGCATGTTGTGACATTTCTACAGTTCTTCACTTCCCCAAAACCAATAACACGTAACCTTTAGTTTTGTGGTCAGTTTCCCTTTAAGAGGGACAGGTTGCCTTTAAGGGCTGGAGGCTAGCTGCACCATGTGTTAGCCTCACACACTGTTAGTCCCCCCACTGCATGGCCAGCCAGCCAAACAGCAGTGCAGCAGATGCTCATCCCTACACTAAAATCATGCTAATGAGGAGATAGCACAAAAACGGGAACAGACAAATTTGTAGCCCCAATTGTGCTATACTGTATTGTCTTTCTCCTCCCTATGACCTCCCTGTGTAAAAGTGGATAGTCAGAAGCTTTTCCCAGGGTGGAAGAGTCAGTTACTAGGGGATATAGGTTTAAGTTGCGAGGGGCAAAGTTTAGAGGGGATGTGCGAGGCAAGTTTTTTACACAGAGGGTGGTGAGTGCCTGGAACTTGCTGCCGGGGTAGGCGGTGGAAGCAGGTACGATAGTGATGTTTAAGAGGCATCTTGATAAATACATGAATAGGATGGGAATAGAGGGATACGGTCCCCGGAAGTACAGAAGGTTTTAGTTTAGACAGGCATCAAGATCGGCGCAGGCTTGTAGGGCCGAATGGCCTGTTCCTGTGCTGTGCTGTTCTTTGTTCTTTGACTCATCGTTAAGACCTCAAAATCATGGGATTTGTTACCCCTCATGATTTCCCTTCCTTCAACAATCTCAGGCTTTTTAAACTCATTTTTCCCTCATTTTAACCTTGGTATTGCCTGCATTTTGGGCTATGTCCCTTTACCATGTTTTCTCAACACAAGAGGCGGGTGTAAAAACCAGATCTGTATATGACATATTTATGCTTAGGCATGGGAAAGTTCATTAACTGAAATATGTGACAATCAGATTTTTCAGAACCTCCTGTTCACTCCCTTTATTTTCAGAAGGGATAATGGAATCTACAATAGGACAAAATTCCATGTTGCTGCTCGGTTTGGCAAATATTTTATTCCATTTGTGGCACAAAGAAGACATGTTCTCAAGCCCTTCCATTAATTGAAAGCTAAAATTTAGCTGATTCAATTCAATCTGTCACCATTTAATGAGCTTAATTACAGTATTCATGACAGTTTCACATAACTGTTTGCAACAGCTGAAACTTGTGTCAGAAACTGGTAGCTTCTGTCCACACAGATGATTCAGCACACATAGAGCTGCTGTTTTGGGATGTTGTTAGATCATCGGAAACATTGCCCACATCCAGAGATTCAACCCACATATTATCACTTCAACATATTTACACAAACGTTCCCACCAATAACAATAATTCTTAGCTGGAAAAGTTCAAATATCCCCATTTCAAAACAAATTCGAAGCTGAATCAAACGGAGCTTATAATTTGTCCACATTAAGTACTCTACAAATTAGAGCCTTTTAAATCCAAACATGACATCTCCTAACCACTACTTTTTCATTTACCTTGTCTTCTCTCCTACTCTTTTCAGCCTTAGTGGTGTCTTGCATTATGGGCGTAGTATTTTAGGTTTCTCAAAAGCAGTTATACTACATTAAAGTGATGTTGTTTGTTGGAGCCCAAATTGGCATCATCCCTAGAACTATATATGGAGAAAACACAAGCTTGCATTTAACATCATTATCATTTTAGTCCTCCCAGCATCTCTTAGAAAAGGCCATGTCTACTGATTCTCATTTATAAAGGTACTTATCCAATAGTATCCACACTGAAACATAATTTTAAAGAGTAATTTTGCACAGCTCTGTTGATAACTTGAACCACAAACAAGAAATGCTGGAAATACTCAGCAGGTCTGGCAGCATCTGTGGAGAGAGAAGCAGAGTTAACGTTTCAGGTCAGTGACCCTTCATCAGAACTGGCAGATATTAGAAATGTAAAAGGTTTTAAGCAAGTAAAGCGGGGGTGGGGCAAGAGATAACAAAAGAGGTGTTGATAGGACAAGGTCACAGAGAATAACTGACCAGAAGGTCATGGAGCAAAGGCAAACAGGAAGTTAATGGTGTGTTGAAAGACAAAGCATTAGTACAGAGAGGGTGTTAATGGACAGAAAACTGAGCAGCCTGGCCCCAAGCACAAACATGAAAAAACATTGGTAGGCAGAGTAGAAACAAACTAAAATAAAATAAAAACAAAAATTAAAAAAATTTTAAAAAGTAACTAAAAATAAAAATAAAAAGGAGGGCCCGTTATGCTCTGAAATTATTGAACTCAGTGTTCAGTCCGGCAGGCTGTAGTGTGCCTAATTGGTAAATGAGGTGCTGTTCCTCGAACTTGCATTGATATTCACTGGAACACTGCAACAATCCATATAATAACATGTCGGTGAGTTAGCAGCAAACATAGGTCAGATCACTGCAGCCAAAGTGCTCCAGCAACAAAGCCTTGCAACATTACCCTTGACAGAGTAACAGAGTAAATAATGAATGATTAAAATGAATGATTTAGGGCAGCACAGTGGTGCAGTGGTTAGCACTACAGCCTCACAGCTCCAGTGACCCGGGTTCAGTTCTGGGTACTGCCTCCGTGGAGTTTGCAAGTTCTCCCTGTGACTGGGTGGGTTTCTGCTGGGTGCTCCAGTTTCCTCCCACAGCCAAAGACTTGCAGGTTGATAGGTAAATTGGCCATTGTAAATTGCCCCTAGTGGAGGTAGGTGGTAGGAGAAGTGTGGGGGTGTGGTAGGGAATATGGAATCAATGTAGGATTAGTATAAATGGGTGGTTGTTAGTCGATACAGACTCAGTGGCCCAAAGGGCCTGTTTCAGTGCTGTATCTCTACATAAATTTTTAAAAAGTAAATGATAAAGTAGGTTCATTAATCCTGCATTGCCAGTAGAGAGCCATGCTCAAAAGGAATGGAGTATACAGGTTTGCAGCCCCTATCTCCAATCTAAATCTTCTCCAAGTGCAGTTCTTTTATTCATTCTTGGGATGTGGTTGTCGCTGGCAAGGGCAGCATTTATTGCCCAACCTTAATTGCCTTTGAGAAGGTGGTGGTGAGCCACCTTCTTCAATATAACTGAGTGACTTGCTAGACCTAGCACCCAGCAAGATTGTGAGAATCTGTGCATTTGCACATTAATTTCCACAATGTTAGATTCTAAACCTTGGTTCAGACTTCAGGTCTATAGGTAGGCCTCTGCCTCTGCTTCCATTCTTGAATCAAATAACTGAGGACATCACTTGAAAAAATCAACTTACTTCAATCTTACAAAATATTTTAGACTGGTTCATTTTGCAGTTAAATATTGTGCTGTGCTGTGTTGATTAATGCTTCAGTTGACATTTTGACATCCAACATAATTTACTGACAGCACAGTTTCAGTTTCACTCACTGTCATCTGTTTCTTAGGAAGTTGATGCTTCATATGATGCAATAACCCTATAAGGCCATTTTCTCTTTAAAAATTGAGAACTTAATAAAAACTGATATATCTTGAAATCTATTAGAAAGTGAATCTTGCAAAAGCTGCTGTTGTATTTGCGAAGAGTGTGGTATTTTATTAATGTCACATGTCTCATGATTCTATGTCATAATTTTTTAGCCAGCACGTAATAAACCCAACGAAAGGAGGTGCAATTCTAGATTTAGTCATCAGTAATGCAGCTGGGCAAGTAGAGGAAGTAACAGTAGGTGACCATTTTGGAGATAGTGACCATAATACAGTAACTTTTAGCATAATCATGGGAAAGGACAAAGATAAAACCGGAGTAAAAGTTCTAAATTGGAGGAAGGCAAATTTTAAGAAACTGAGAGGTGACCTGGCCAAAATGGACTGGATACAGCTACTTGATGAAAATCAGTGGCAAACCAGTCGGAGGCATTCAAAAGCAAGATACTACTGGCACAGTGTAGGCATGTCCCCACAAAGATAAAGGGTGGTACTGCCAAATATAGAGCCCCCAGTTATCTAGAAGCTTACAGGATAAGTTAAAGCAGAAAAAGCATATGACGATCACAAAAACCTTAATACTTCAGAAAGCCTAGAGGAATATAGAAAGTGCAGGGGTGAAGTAAAAAAGGAAATTAGAAGACCAAAGAGAGGACATAAAAAATTATTGGCAGGTAAAATCACGGAAAACCCAAAGATGTTTTATCAGTACATTAAGAGCAAGAGGATAACTAAGAAAAGGGTAGGGCTTATCAGAGAGGTACAAGGGAACTTATGCATGGATGCAGAAGATGTGGGCATGGTTCTTAATGAGTTTTTTGTCTCTGTCTTCACAAAGGAGAGGGTTGATGTAAAAGTAGAGGAGTGTGAAATATTAGATACGATAAGCATAATGAGAGAGGAAGTACTAAAGGATCTGACATCCTTGAAAGTGAATAAATCGCCAGGGCCCGATGGATTGCATCCCAGGCTGTTAGAGGAAGCCAGGGAAGAAATAGCGGATGCACCGAAAATTATCTTCAAATCCTCACTAGATACAGGAGAGGTACCAGACGATTGGAGGTCTGCGAACGTTGTACCATTGTTTAAAAAGGGTGTGAGGGATAGGCCAAATAATTATAGACTGGTCAGTCTGACCTCGGTGGTGGGTAAATTGTTAGAATCTATTCTGAGGGACAGGATAAACTGCCACTTAGAAAGGCACGGATTAATCAGGGATAGTCAGCATGGATTTGTTAAGGGAAGGTCGTGTCTTACAAACTTAATTGAGTTTTTTAAGGAAGTAACAAGAAGGATTGATGAGGGTGGTGCAGTGGATGTGGTCTACATGGATTTTAGTAAGGCATTTGACAAGGTCCCATTGGCAGACTGGTCAGTAAAATGAAAGCCCATGGGATACAAGGGAATGTGGCAGGTTGGATCCAGAATTGGCTCAGGGACAGGAAACAAAGGGTAATAGTCGACGGATGTTTTTGTGAATGGAAAGCTGTTTCCAGTGGAGTTCCACAGGGCTCAGTGTTGGGTCCCTTGCTGTTTGTGGTATATATTAATGATTTGGACTTAAATGTGGGAGGCATGATTGGGAAATTTGCTGATGACACAAAAATTGGCCATGTAGTCAATAGTGAAGAGGATAGCCATAGACTCCAGAAAGATATCAATGGTTTTGTTGAGTGGGCAGAAAAATGGCAAATGGAATTCAATCCAAATAAGTGTGAGGTAATGCATTTTGGGGAGGGAATACACAATAAATGGGAGGATATTGAGAGACCTTGGAGTGCACGTCCACAGGTCCCTGAAAGTGGCAGGACAGGTAGATAGAGTGGTGAAGAAGACATATGGAATGCTTTCCTTTACTGGCCGAGGTATAGAATTCAAAAGCAGGAATGTAATGCTGGAACTATATAAAACACTGATTAGGCCACAGTTGGAGTATTGTGTGCAATTCTGGTCACCACATTACAAAAAGGACATAATTGCTCCGGAGAGAGTACAAAGGAGTTTTTACAAGAAGTTGCCAGGGCTCGAAAGTTGTATGAGGAAAGATTGGATTGGCTAGGGTTGTTTCCTTAGAACAGAAGAAGCTGAGGGGTGACTTAAAAGAGGTGTACAACATTATGAGGGGCCTAGATAGAGTAGACAGGAAAGACCTGTTTCCCCTAGTTGGAGAGGTCAATTACCAGGGGACACAGATTTAAGGTGAATGGTAGAAGGATTAGAGGGGACATGAGGAAAAACATTTTCACCCAGAGGGTGGTGGGTGTCTGGAATTCACTGCCAGGAGTGGTGGTGGAGGCAGAAACCCTCAATTCTTTTAAAAGGTACCTGGACCTGCACCTGAAGTGCTGTAACTGGCAAGACTATGGACCAGGTGCTGGAAGGTGGGATTAGATTAGGCGGCTGGTTTTTCGGCTAGCATGAAAACGACAGGCTGAATGGCCTCCTTCTGCGCTGTAATTTTTCTATGGTTCTATGGTTCAATATAGCATCAGGAACTTTGATTTTATGGATTGTGAGGTACAAATTTTATATTTTAACAAAAACTAGAGTTCCCCATGGTAGGTTGATGGAGAAAGTGAAGTCACATGGGGTCCAGGGTGTATTAGCTAGATGGATAAAGAACTGGCTGGGCAACAGGAGACAGAGAGTAGCAATGGAAGGGAGTTTCTCAAAATGGAGACGTGTGACCAGTGGTGTTCCACAGGGATCCGTGCTGGGACCACTGTTGTTTGTGATATACATAAATGATTTGGAGGAAAGTATAGGTGGTCTGATTAGCAAGTTTGCAGATGACATTAAGATTGGTGGAGTAGCAGATAGTGAAGGGGACTGTCAGAGAATACAGCAGAATATAGATAGATTGGAGAGTTGGGCAGAAAAATGGCAGATGGAGTTCAATCCGGGCAAATGCGAGGTGATGCATTTTGGAAGATCCAATTCAAGAGTGAACTATACAATAAATGGAAAAGTCCTGGGGAAAATTGATGTACAGAGAGATTTGGGTGTTCAGGTCCATTGTTCCCTGAAGGTGGCAACACAGGTCAATAGAGTGGTCAAGAAGGCATACGGCATGCTTTCCTTCATCGGACGGGGTATTGAGTACAAGAGTTGGCAGGTCATGTTACAAATGTATAAGACTTTGGTTCGGCCACATTTGGAATACTGCATGCAGTTCTGGTCGCCACATTACCAGAAGGATGTGGATGCTTTGGAGAGGGTGCAGAGGAGGTTCACCAGGATGTTGCCTGGTATGGAGGGCGCTAGCTATGAAGAGAGGTTGAGTAGATTAGGATTATTTTCATTAGAAAGACGGAGGTTGAGGGGGGACCTGATTGAGGTGTACAAAATCATGAGAGGTATAGACAGGGTGGATAGCAAGAAGCTTTTTCCCAGAGTGGGGGATTCAATTACTAGGGGTCACGAGTTCAGAGTGAGAGGGGAAAAGTTTAGGGGGGATATGCGTGGAAAGTTCTTTACGCAGAGGGTGGTGGGTGCCTGGAACGCGTTGCCAGCGGAGGTGGTAGACGCGGGCACGATAGCGTCTTTTAAGATGTATCTAGACAGATACATGAATGGGCAGTAAGCAAAGAGATACAGACCCTTAGAAAATAGGCGACAGGTTTAGATAGAGGATCTGGATTGGCGCAGGCTTGGAGGGCCGAAGGGCCTGTTCCTGTGCTGTAATTTTCTTTGTTCTTCTTTGTTCTTTGTACAATGTAAGATTGATTATAAATCTCGTTTTGCTGTCACAAACTCATCTTAGGAAGTGTTACTTCTTCTTTAATAAGGTGTCAAATACTTTACCTAACCACCACCTCATTTACAGTTGGTGATGCTGCTGTTGGACCCTGTCCCTCATATGCAGGTAACGTATAAACAGTAACAATGGTGAGGTTAATGGGTCTTGGGGCTGCCAACACAGAATTGATAAGCAGCAGCGGTGGGATGTGTTCCCCTCTAGCTGAGAAAAACAATATATTTCTTTGATAACTCTAAGTCTTCTTCCCATTGCAGTTGGTCTTGCCTTATTTGGGAAAGGACTGCTTCAGTATCTGAGGAGATGCGAACAGTACTGAATGCTGTGCAATCATCAGAGAAAATCCCCACTTCTGACCTTATGATAGAGGGAAGGTCATCGATGAAGTAGCTGAAGATGGTTTACTACCCTGAGGAACTCCTGCAGTGATGTCCTGAGATGATTGGCCTCCAATAACCACAACCATCCTCCTTTGTGCTTGGTATGACGCCAACCAATAAAATGTTTTCTCCTTGATTCCCATCGACTTCAATTTTTCTAGGGCTCCTTGATGCTACAGTCAGTCAAATACTGCTTTGATTTCAAGGGCAGTTACTCTCACCTCACTTGTGGAATACAGCTCTTTTGTGCATGCTTAAACCAAGACTGTAATGAGGTCTGGAGCCATGTGACCCTGACAGAACCCAAACCGAGCATCAGTGAGCAGGTTATTGCTGAGTAAGTGCTACTTGATAGCACTGTCAATAACACCTTCCATCACTATGCTGATAATTGAGAGACTGATGGGGCGATAACTGGCCAGATTGGATTTGTCCTGCTTTTTGTGGACAGGACATACCTGAGCAATTTTCCAGTGTTGCCAGTGATGCCAATGTTGTAGCTCTACTGGAACAGCTTGGCTAAGGGCATGACTAGTTCTGGAGCAGAAATCTACAGTACTACAGCCAGGATGTTGTCAGGTCCCATAGCCTTTGCTGTATCCAGTGCCTTCAGCCATTTCTTGATATCAGGTGGAGTGAATCGAATTGGCTGAAGACTGGCTATGTGATGCTGGGGACCTCAGGAGGTGGTTGAGATGGATCATCCACTCGGTATTTCTGGCTGAAGTTAGTTGCAAATGTTTCATCCTTGTCTTTTGCACTGATGTGGGCTCTGGCATCATTGAGGATGAGGAAGTTTGTGCAGCTTCCTCCTCCCGTTAGTTGTTAGTCCACCACCATTCACGAGTGAATGTGGCAGGATTGCAGAGCTTTGATCTGATCTGTTGGCTGTGGGTCACTTTTCTCTATCATTGTTTAGCATGCTTGTAGTCCTGTGTTGTAGCTTCACCAGGTTGGCACCTCATTTTTAGGTATGCCTGGTGCTGTTCCTGACATGCTCTCCTGCACCCCTGATTGAATCAGGGTTGATCCCCTGGCTTGATGGTAATGGTAGAGTGAGGGATATGCTTGGCCACAGACTGTGGTTGCAAACAATTCTGCTGTGCTGATAGCCCACAGCACCTCATGGATTCACAGTTTTGAGCTGCTAGGTCTGTTCTGAATCTATCCATTTAGCACGGCGGTAGTGCCACACAACATGATAGAGGCCATCCTTGTGTGAAAATGGGACTTCATCTCTACAAGGACTGAGTGGTGGTTACTCCTACCAGTACTGTCATCGACAGGTGCATTAGCAACAGGTCGATTGCTGAGGCTATGGTCAAGTAGATTGTACCATATTGTTGGTCCTCTCACCCTCTTCCATGGGCCCAATCTGGCAGATAAGTCCTTCAGAACTCTGCCAGCTCAGTCAGTACTGATGCTACCGAGACACTCTTTGTGATAGACGTTGAATTCCCGCAGCCTGAGTGCATTCTGTGCAGTGGCTACCTTCAGTGCTTCTTCCAAGTGTTGTTCAACATGGAGCAGTACTGATTCATCAACTGAGAGAAGGCGGTTGCCAGCAGGAGGTTTCCTTGCCCATATTTGACTTGATGCCATGGAACCTCTTGGGGCCCAGAGTCATTTTCTGCTGACTGTATGTCACTGTGCCACTACCTCTGGCGGATCCGTCCTGTCAGTAAAACAGGACATAACTAGGGATGGTGATGGAGGAGTCTGGGGCATTAGCTGTAAGGTATGATTCAGTGAGTGTGACGATGTCAGGTTGTTGCTTGACTAATCTTTGAGCCAGCTCTCCCAATTTTGGCACATCCCCAGATGTTAGCAAGAAAAACTTTGCAGGGTCAACCGGACAAGATGTGCCTTTGTCGTTTCCAATGCTTAGGACAATACCGGGCGATCCGTCAGGTTTTATTCTTATTATTGTTTTTCATCACAATTAATTGAATGAGTGACTTGCTAGGCCATTTCAGAGGATAGTAAAGAGTCAACATTTCTGTGGGTGTGGAGTCAAATATAGGCCAGACCAGGTAGGAGAGCAGATTTTCTTCCCTAAAGAACAGTAGTGAACCAGATGGATCTTTACAACAATCTGGTAGTTTCATAGTCTATTAATGATACCATTTTTTATACCAGTTTCATTTAATTAAACCGTATTCAAATTCCCCAGCTTCCATGTTGGGATTTGAACTCATTTCTCTGGTTCATTATTTAAGATTACTTACTATTCCCTAACATAACCACTATGCCACTGTACCCTTCCTTATAAACTTATAATCCATGGACATTTTCCTTTGGCGAGGTTCCCTATATAGTTTGGTCTAGTTCTGCAATTCTCATTCTAATAACGTTAGCAAGCAGAGAAAATTGACTTCACATCCCTCCATAGTTTCACTCTTCCCTATCTTTGTAATCCCCTGCAGTGCTACATCACTCCAAGAGGGCTTTCCCCAAGGAGGTTGGTTAGCAAAATGAAAGCACATGAGATAGGAGGTAATATCCTGGCATGGATTAAGCATTAGTTAACAGGCAGAAAGCAGAGATTAGGAATAAATGGGCCATTCTCACATTGGCAGGCTGTGACTAGTTGGGTATCACAGAGGCCCCAGCTGTTCACAATATATATCAATGATTTAGATGTGGGGACCAAATGTAGTATTTCCAAGTTTGCGAATGACACAAAACTAGGTGGGAATGTGTGTTGTGAAGAAGATGCAAAGTGGCTTCAAGGGGATTTGGACAGACTTAGTGAATGAGCAAGAATGTGGCAGATGGAATATAATGTGGAAAAATATGAGGTTATCCACTTTGGTAGGAGGAATAGATGTGCAGAGTATTTCTTAAATGTTAAAAGATTAGAAAGTGTAGATGTACAAAGGGACCTGGGTGTCCTTGTCAATAAGCCACTGAAAGCTAACATGCAGGTGCAGCAAGGTATGTTTGCCTTTATCGCAAGAGAATTTGAGTACAGGAGTATTGCTTCAATTGTATAGATCTTTGGGGTTAGACCGCACCTGGAGTACTGTGTGCAGT
Source organism: Heterodontus francisci (assembly GCF_036365525.1). NCBI lineage: Eukaryota > Metazoa > Chordata > Chondrichthyes > Heterodontiformes > Heterodontidae > Heterodontus > Heterodontus francisci. Next base: position 74,021,509 of record NC_090383.1, read on the forward strand.
TTTGGTCCTCTTACCTTAGGAGGGATATTATTGCCATATGGTACCAATGACATCGGCAGGAAGAGTGATGAGGTCCTGCACGGGGATTTTGGGAGTTAAGTAGTAAGTTAAAAAACAGGACCTCTAGGGTTGTAATCTCTGGATTACTCCCTGTGCCATGTGCCAGTGAGGCTAGAAATAGGAAGATAGTGCAGCTAAACACGTGGCTGAGCAGCTGGTGTAGAAGGGAGGGTTTCAGATATCTGGACCATTGGGCTCTTTTCAGGGACAGATGGGACCTGTACAAGAAGGACGGGTTGCATCTAAACTGGAGGGGCACTAATATCCTGGCTGCAAGATTTGCTAGCGTCACTCGGGAGGGTTTAAACTAGTGTGGCGGGGGGTGGGAACCAGAGCAGCAGGCCAGCTAGTGAAATAAATGAGGAGGACATAATAAATAAGGTCAGTAGGAGTAAGAGGAAGAGCAGGCAGGGAGATGTTGCTGAGCACAGCGGGACTGGTGGTCTGAAGTGCATTTGTTTCAATGCGAGAAGTATAACAGGTAAGGCAGATGAACTTAGAGCTTGGATTAGTACTTGGAAATACGATGTTGTTGCTATGACAGAGACTTGGTTGAGGGAAGGGCAGGATTGGCAGCTAAATGTTCCAGGCATTAGAAGCTTCAGGCGGGATAGAGGGGGATGTAAAAGGGGTGGGGGAGTTGCATTACTGGTTAAGGAGAATATCACAGCTGTACTGCGGGAGGACACCTCAGAGGGGTCATGCAGCGAGGCAATATGGGTGGAGCTCAGGAATAGGAAGGGTGCAGTCACGATTTTGGGGGTTTACTACAGGCCTCCCAACAGCCAGTGGGAGGTAGAGGAGCAGATATGTAGACAGATTTTGGAAAGATGTAAAGGTAACAGGGTTGTAGTGGTGGGTGATTTTAACTTCCCCTATATTGACTGGGACTCACTTAGTGCTGGGGCTTGGATGGGGCAGAATTTGTGATGAGCATCCAAGAGGGCTTCTTGAAACAGTATGTAGATAGTCCAACTATGGATGGGGCCATTCTGGACCTGGTATTGGGGAATGAGCCCGGCCAGGTGGTCGAAGTTTCAGTGGGGGAGCATTTCGGGAACAGTGACCATAATTCCATAGGTTTTAAGGTACTTGTGGATAAGGATAAGAGTAGTCCTTGGGTGAAGGTGCTAAATTGGGGGAAGGCTAATTATAACAATATTAGGCAGGAACTGAAGAATTTAGATTGGGGGCGGCTGTTTGAGGGTAAATCAACATCTGACATGTGGGAGTCTTTCAAACGTCAGCTGATTAGAATCCAGGACCAGCATGTTCCTGTGAGGAAGAAAGACAAGTTTGGTAAGTTTCTGGAAGCTTGGATAACGTGGGATATTGTGAGCCTGGTCAAAAAGAAAAAGGAAGCATTCGTAAGGGCTGGAAGGCTAGGAACAGACGAAGCACTTGAGGAATATAAAGACAGTAGGAAGGAACTTAAGCAAGGAGTTAGGAGGGCTTAAATGGGTCATGAAAAGTCATTGGCAAACAGGATTAGGGAAAATCCCAAGGCTTTTTATACGTATATAAAGAGCAAGAGGGTAACCAGGGAAAGGGTTGGCCCACTCAAGGACAGAGATGGGAATCTATGTGTGGAGCCAGAGGAAATGGGCGAGGTGCTAAATGAGTACTTTGCATCAGTATTCACCAAGGAGAAGGACTTGGTGGATGATGAGCCTAGGGAAGGGAGTGCAGATAGTCTCAGTCATCTCATTATCAAAAAGGAGGAGGTGTTGGGTGTCTTGCAAAGCATTAATGTAGATAAGTCCCCAGGGCCTGATGGGATCTACCCTAGAATACTGAGGGAGGCAAGGGAGGAAATTGCTGAGGCCTTGACAGAAATCTTTGCATCCTCATTGGCTACAGGTGAGGTCCCAGAGGACTGGAGAATAGCCAATGTTGTTCCTTTGTTTAAGAAGGGTGGTAAGGATAATCCAGGAAATTATAGGCCGGTGAGCCTGACGTCAGTGGTAGGGAAACTATTAGAGAGGATTATTCGGGACAGGATTTACTCCCATTTGGAAACAAATGAACTTATTAGCGAGAGACAGCATGGTTTTGTGAAGGGGAGGTCATGTCCCACTAATTTGATTGAGTTTTTTGAGGAAGTGACGAAGATGATTGATGAAGGAAGGGCAGTGGATGTTATCTATATGGACTTTAGTAAAGCCTTTGACAAGGTCCCGCATGGCAGACTGGTACAAAAGGTGAAATCACACGGGATCAGAGGTGAGCTGGCAAGATGGATACAGAACTGGCTCGGTCATAGAAGACAGAGGGTATCAGCGGATGGGTGTTTTTCTGAATGGAGGGATGTGACTAGTGGTGTTCCGCAGGGATCAGTGCTGGGACCTTTGCTGTTTGCTGTATATATAAATGATTTGGAGGCAAATGTAGCTGGTCTGATTAGTAAGTTTGCGGACGACACAAAGGTTGGTGGAGTTGCGGATAATGACGAGGATTGTCAGAGGATACAGCAGGATATAGATCGGTTGGAGACTTGGGCGGAGAAATGGCAGATAGAGTTTAATACGGACAAATGTGAGGTAATGCATTTTGGAAGGTCTAATGCAGGTGGGAGGTATACAGTAAATGGCAGAACCCTTAGGAGTATTGACAGGCAGACAGATCTGGGCGTACAGGTCCACAGGTCACTGAAAGTGGCAACGCAGGTGGATAAGATAGTCAAGAAGGCATACGGCATGCTTGCCTTCATCGGTCGGGGCATAGTGTATAAAAATTGGCAAGTCATGTTGCAGCTGTACAGAACCTTAGTTAGGCCACACTTAGAATATTGCATGCAATTCTGGTCGCCACACTACCAGAAGGACATGGAGGCTTTGGAGAGGGTACAGAGGAGGTTTACCAAGATGTTGCCTGGTCTGGAGGGCATTAACTATGAGGAGAGGTTGGAAAAACTAGGATTGTTTTCACTGGAACGACGGAGGTGGAGGGGCGACATGATAGAGGTTTACAAAGTTATGAGCGGCATGGGAATGGAGGGATATGGGCCCCGAAAGTGCAGAAGGTGTTAGTTTAGGCAGGCATCAAGATCGGCGCAGGCTTGGAGGGCCAAATGGCCTGTTCCTGTGCTGCACTGTTCTTTGTTCTTTGTTCTTTGAACCAAACTGACATCACCATTCTTAATCTGTTAAATTCCACCTACCCATTTTCCCTTTAGAATGCATGCAACTTTTTAAAAGGTGCTGCCTCCTTGAATTTTGGCAGACCTAAGTGGTGTGCCGTCACATTTACATCATCACACCAGGGGCGCGAGGGTTATAGCCTAGTAGTTATGGTGCTGGATTCGCAATCCAGAGGTTTTGACTTTGCGGTAAGCTTGGTATAGCATCACAAAGAAGAATGACTAGCAACTATTCATCTATCTGTCCATGATGATTCAGCCAACACAAGCTATTTACACGCTGCAAGCTCGGAGACTCACATTATGTAAGGGCTGCACATTTGCTCTTTGCACTTTGTCACATTTCATGGGGCACAGGGCAATACAAAGTGGGCAGCAAATGCATGAACATCCTGGGCTGATAGGTGAACAGTTGCTAGTCACTATTCTTTGTGATGCTGTACCAAGCTTCCAGCAAGGTTCTGTGAGATTACATTGCATTCACCATCAGAAAGGGCTATACTTCCTGGGACAGGATCGCCACAACTGCAGCTTCAGTGGTGACTTTTGTCCTTGCGGGAGCTATTTCCCATCTCAGGAGCAGCACCACTTCAAGGTTACCAGGAACTCTGAAGAGTGCTGGCACTAAATAACCCACCGCATAGCTGTTGTATATTCCCAGCACACCATGCACTATGTACTGGGAACATTGTGAAAATATGTTCTGCAGGTTCACACAGCACCTTAAGAATCACGGTCTTGACTCTACTGTCCAGACTGCATTTTTAACCCCAGAGTAGAGAGTGTCAAATGTTTTCTGTTTGACAGAAATAGGCTTGAATCCTGCTTGGAAAATGAGTACTCTGCAAAACAGCTGAGACATAACTGTTCAAATGGCAGCACTAACAGTTTTTCGCAAAATGTGACTGCAGATACAGCCCAGTGCCTGACATCAGTATGTGCATGTTCAGATACTAATCTAAAGTTGGGTATTGTCAAGAAAGGCACTGATTTGCCTATTTGTTCCAGATTCTATTTCATCAGAATCAACTAAGATTTTTATTTTGCATGTATCATTTGTCACTAATAAAATTGATATTGAAAAATGTCTTTCTTTTATGTCATTGGTTCATCCATGTGTAGGTGGCAATTAGCATGGGGTTAAGTAGTATCATGGTATAACCCATGATCATGATCCATATAGGGTAGTAGCTTTGACTGTGCTGTAGTGGGTTATCTAGAACCGTTAGGAAACAAGGATGGGGAATTAAAAGCAGATCAGAGTATATTAATTATTGTATTCTAGAAAACAGAGGGAGCGGTGTCTTGCAACTTCTCCTTTGCAAGGCAATTTCAATGGAATGAAAATCAGGCGGGTTCCTCAAAAGGTGTGCAGCCATGCTTATCGAGTTGCACTGCTCACTCTGTGGCTATGAAGGTGGTCATTACACATAAGATTATGACGCAGATTCATTTCAAGCAGCCACTGGATATCTCTGTATTATCAGCCTGGCTGCAATATGGGCCTGCATTCATTAGGTGACTGATACACTTAACAGGGGAGCTAAGAAATTCATCACTTATTCTTTTGGGCCTCCTTATCTCGAGAGACAATGGATACGCGCCTGGAGGTGGTCAGTGGTTTGTGAAGCAGCGCCTGGAGTGGCTATAAAGGCCAATTCTGGAGTGACAGGCTCTTCCACAGGTGCTGCAGAGAAATTTGTTTGTTGGGGCTGTTGCACAGTTGGCTCTCCCCTTGCGCCTCTGTCTTTTTTCCTGCCAACTACTAAGTCTCTTCGACTCGCCACAATTTAGCCCTGTCTTTATGGCTGCCCGCCAGCTCTGGCGAATGCTGGCAACTGACTCCCACGACTTGTGATCAATGTCACACGATTTCATGTCGCGTTTGCAGACGTCTTTATAACGGAGACATGGACGGCCGGTGGGTCTGATACCAGTGGCGAGCTCGCTGTACAATGTGTCTTTGGGGATCCTGCCATCTTCCATGCGGCTCACATGGCCAAGCCATCTCAAGCGCCGCTGACTCAGTAGTGTGTATAAGCTGGGGATGTTGGCCGCTTCAAGGACTTCTGTGTTGGAGATATAGTCCTGCCACCTGATGCCAAGTATTCTCCGAAGGCAGCGAAGATGGAATGAATTGAGACGTCGCTCTTGGCTGGCATACGTTGTCCAGGCCTCGCTGCCGTAGAGCAAGGTACTGAGGACACAGGCCTGATACACTCGGACTTTTGTGTTCCGTGTCAATGCGCCATTTTCCCACACTCTCTTGGCCAGTCTGAACATAGCAGTGGAAGCCTTACCCATGCGCTTGTTGATTTCTGCATCTAGAGACAGGTTACTGGTGATAGTTGAGCCTAGGTAGGTGAACTCTTGAACCACTTCCAGAGCGTGGTCGCCAATATTGATGGATGGAGCATTTCTGACATCCTGCCCCATGATGTTCGTTTTCTTGAGGCTGATGGTTAGGCCAAATTCATTGCAGGCAGACGCAAACCTGTCGATGAGACTCTGCAGGCATTCTTCAGTGTGAGATGTTAAAGCAGCATCGTCAGCAAAGAGGAGTTCTCTGATGAGGACTTTCCGTACTTTGGACTTCGCTCTTAGACGGGCAAGGTTGAACAACCTGCCCCCTGATCTTGTGTGGAGGAAAATTCCTTCTTCAGAGGATTTGAACGCATGTGAAAGCAGCAGGGAGAAGAAAATCCCAAAAAGTGTGGGTGCGAGAACACAGCCCTGTTTCACACCACTCAGGATCACTTATAGTATCACAGCAAAGCAGCAGCCAAATAGATCTATCCAGTTTTATGGAGTTGCTGGCTTTTCCAAGGTCCATAGTGCAATCTGTTTGTATCTGTATGACTCTGTGAGCTTTTTCAGAAAAAACCCTCACCTACCTCAACAGGAAAGGTTTCCACTCACTCAATTTACAGATTATGTGACAACATGCATATTATCCTTCATGTCAACACCAGATATCTTGGAAGTTACATGATGTAAATAAAGATGGAACTTGCACTTAAATAGGACCTGCCATGACCTCAGAACATCCCAAAGCACTTCAATTAAATATTTTAAATTGTAGTCAATGTAGTAATGTAGGAAATGCAGCAACCAATTTTTGCACAGTAAACTCCCACGAACAGCAATGTGATAATAATCAGATAATCTGTTTTTAGTGATGCTGCTTGAGGGATAAATATTTGCCAGGTCACCTCGGAAAACTCCCCTGCTCTTCTTTGAATCATGTCACGGGATCTTTTACATCCACTTGAGAGGGCAGATGGAGCTTTGGTTTAACATCTCGTCCAAAATACGGTATCTTCAACAGTGCAATATTCCCTCAGTGAAGTGTTAGCCTGGATTATGTGCTCAAATCTCTTGAATGGGACATGAACCCACAAAATTCTGCCTGAGAAACGAGAGGGTTACCATTGAAACACAGCTTCAAAATTTCAGCAGTCCTCTTCAAGGAAAGAAATTTGAACAATGGATAGCTTCTAGGTGAAAAATCCTACCCACTGCTCCCAGGGATAATGACCCTACTTATAGTGACCTGAAGAGCTGCAGAGGAACACTCAAAATTTATAATCAAGGGAACAATTGGTGTTTTAGAGACATGCTTTCACTTCCTATACAGGTACGGATAGCCTCTACAGTATGCTCCAGATTATATGTCACAAATAGTTGTCACCTGCTGTGCCATTCACACCATTGCCATACAGGGAGGGTCTTTGATGTTGCTCAGGTTGGCCTTCAGCTTTGTAGGAGCAAGAGCTACCTGGAGGAGAACATCACAAAGACCTGCACTCAGAAGGCTTCCCAATGGCATTTACAAAGGGCATGAGAGCACACCTTAACACCAAAGTAACACAGAGACTTATCTCAATCAATTGCCCATCACAGAACATATTGATAGAGGAAAGTCATTCTGGGTCCCTGTTCTTGATTTTGATCTATGAGATCCAGTGGAAGGTACTCGTGTGCAAACATAGGGGCCTTCATTTTGTGATTAGCAGCAAAGGAAAAGCACTTACCTTTAATCTTGCTGACAGCTGCCCAAAAAGTTAGAGCCATAGAGTTATACAGCTCAGAAACAGGCCCTTCGGCCCATCGTGTCCATGCGAGCCATAAGAACCTATCTATTCTTATCCCATTTTCCAGCAAGGCCCATAGCCTTGTAGGCTGTGGCACTTCAAGTGCTCATCTAAATACTTCTTAAATGTTGTGAGGGTTCCGGCCTCTACCACCCCTCCAGATTCCAACCACCTTCTGGGTGAAAAAAAATTTCCTCAAATCCCCTCTAAACCTCCTGCCCCTAACTTTAATTCTATGCCCCCTGGTTATTAACACCTCCGCTAAGGGAAAAAGTTTTTTCCTATCTACCCTATCTATGCCCCTCATAATTTTGTATACCTCAATCAGGTCCTCCCTCAGCCTTCTCTGCTCTAAAAGGAAAACAAACCTAGTCTATCCAGTCTCTCTTCATAGCTGAAATACTCCAGCCCGGGCAATATCCTGGTGAATCTCCTCTGTACCCTCTCCAGTGCAATCACATCCTTCCTATAGCGTGGTGCCCAGAACTATACACAGTACTCCAGCTGTGGCCAAACTAGCGTTTTATACAGCTCCATCATAACCTCCCTGTTCTTATATACTATGCCTCGGCTAATAAAGGCAACTATCCCATATGCCTTCATGACCACCTTATCTACCTGTGCTGCTGCTTTCAGTGATCTATGAACAAGTACACCAAGGTCCCTCTGACCCTCTGTACTTCCTAGGGTCCTATCATCCATTGTATATTCCCTTGCCTTGTTAGTCCTCCCAAAATGCATCACCTCACACTTCTCAGGATTAAATTCCATTTGCCACTGCTCTGCCCATCTTACCAGCCCATCTATATTGTCCTGTAATCTAAGGCTTTCCTCCTCACTATTTATGGCACCACCAATTTTCATGTCATCTGCGAACTTACTGATCATGCCTCCTATATTCACGTCTAAATCATTAATGTACACTACAAACAGCAAGGGTCCCAGCACTGATCCCTGTAGTACACCACTGGTTACAGGCTTCCAATCACAAAAACAACCCTCGACCATAACCTCTGCCTCCTGCCACTAAGCCAATTTTGCAACCAATTTGCCAAATTGCCCTGGATCCTATGGGCTCTTACCTTCCTGATCAATCTCTCATGCGGGACCTTATCAAAAGCAATACTGTAGTCCATGTAGGCTATATCAACTGCTTTCCCCTCATCTAGTCACCTCCTCGAAAAATTCAATCAAATTTGTTAGACATGATCTCCCCCTGACAAAGCCATGCTGGCTATCCTTGATTAATCCCTGCCTCTCCAAGTGGAGATGAATCCTGTCCCTCAGAATTTCTTCCAATAATTTCCCTACCACTGATATTAGACTCACTGGCCTGTAATTACCTGGTTTATCCCTATTACCCTTCTTGAATAATGGTACCACATTCGCTGTTCTCCAGTCCTCTGGCACTTCTCCTGTGGCCAGAGAGGATTTGAAAATTTGTGTCAGTTTTGTTGGGGTTTAGAGTACAGACTTTCTCTAATCCAATGTCTGTTTAAGCGTGGCACCCTCTACAGAGAATCTGTGACGTCTATTTGCAGGACAAGCAACAGCGAGGCTCATCCACCAATCAGATTGAAGAATCCTCACTGAGTCAAGCAAAATAATGATTGGGAAATAACGATGGGATTAAGGGAGAGAGATAAAAGAGACAGAGAGAAAAGTTTTTAAAAGTAATTTCCATTTTGCTTTTAAAATCTCCTATATTAATTATCTTCTGAGGCAATGAGAGTCCATGCTTGTCCCTAGCTGTGGGGAGGACAGTACTCCACCACCGTCAGAGTATGCAATTTCCTTCAGCTAGCAGTGAGGTTTGTGCTAGTCTACTGGCTACAGGTGTCCCTTATTCCTAATGAACCATACAGGTGTATAACTGCCCATGCCAGTTCTTATCTAAAGTTATTCAAAACTAATCTTATTTCTTTTCCACTTCCCAAAGCTTTAAATATTTATCTGTTCATCAAGTAAATGATACAATGGTTTCTCCATCAATCACTCTTGCTGGCAAAGCTTATCACCCTGGAGACTTTTACAGTCCTTCTAGTTGCTTGCCAATTCCCCAACTTTTATGTTAGCAGAAACTTTTGTTATTGTATTCCCTATGCCCAAATCTGAATCATCTGAAAATTGAAAAAAGTAGGACAAGCAATGCATACTAGAGTATATGACTTCTAACACTTGTCCAATAAAAACAACACCCATTGAAACTAATCTTTTACTTCCTATTCATCAATCAACTTTCTATTCTATCACACTCACACAATATAAACTTATGAACTGTAAGTGTGAACTTATGAGGTAAAACCCAAAGCAGACACTTTCCTGTAAAACAATATGGAGTTGAGAAGTCAGATGGCCTTTTCTTTTCTGTCAATATACATGGAACTGCAAGAACCCTGAGCTAATTTTCATATCTGGACAATCTTGGCAAAGTCATTAAATTGCAAACAACCTTTCAGGACATATCTTTGAGAAGTCATTAAAATGCAAATGACCCTTCCTGTGGTAATGGCAGCATTTCTCTAACTAATTAAAAAATGGGTTCACAATACTACTGCAGACTCATCAACTCCAAACTTGAAATCCAGAGAATGGGTGTGAAAAGCTCTATTTTTATCCAAATGGTATATAGATGAGAGATACCTGGACTTCATTGTCTGACAATTGCCTAACCATCAGAAGCAATTTATGATGCCAATGGAAAGAGATGCTCTGGTCATATGACAGAAACTAGATTTCTGACAAGAGGCTTTAATAAAACATATTCTGGGCAAACAGACAGAAACATCTATGCCAACAAAGAAAAATGACCCTGCCTAAGAGATCACCAAGCCACATGTAGGCAGAGACTGGAGTTGACCTTGAACTTTGCAACTGAGGAACCATATCACAGCTTTGCTATTGAACCGTGACTAGAATATAACAAAATAAATCTGCTACTGCGATCATAAAATAACAGTGAATCCGTCCTCCTAAACCTCCAGAGCTTTTCTTCAGTGAATAAACAAGGATTACATGCCTGCATCATTTTAAGTCTTCACCCTGGGAAAAAGCAAGTGTAATCACATTGAAATCATAAGACCTAAAAGTATGCAACCTTTATAATCACAGTCTATTCTTGAGTGTGTGTGTATCTGCATGAATGTGAGAGTGGTGTAGTTGCGTACATTTGGGTGTTGAACAATAAACATTTATCTTTCTTTTAAAACTTATGAGAAAACCTGTAATTTGTTTGTTCCTGATAATTAAAGCACTTAAAGGCAGCACAGTGACACAGTAGCTAGCACCGCAGCCTCACAGCTCAAGCGACCCACGTTCGGTTCTGGGTACTGCCTGTGTGGAGCTTGCAAGTTCTCCCTGTGACCACATGGGTTTCCGCTGAGTGCTCTAGTTTCCTCCCACAGCCAAAGACTTGCAGGTTGATAGGTAAATTGGCCATTGTAAATTTCCCCTAGTGTAGGTAAGTGGTAGGAGAATGGTGGGGATGTGGTAGGACATATGGGATTAATGTAGGATTAATATAAATGGGTGGTTAATGGTCAGCACAGACTCGGTGGGCCAAAGGGCCTGTTTCAGTGCTGTGACTCTCTATGAGGGGTTAAAACACATTTTTTTAAACGCACTGTCTTCAGACAGTCGAGAGGTGAAAAAGGAGGAGCCATCCCTATCATCTCTTATCTGTCCGTAAAAATACATCCTGCTATATTTCCACCTACTATTAGCCTGAACTGTTATACCAAGCATTCTGTGAGGCACCTTATTGAACCATCATCTGAAAACAAGTGAGCTCAGCAGGCATGGCACCAATTCATCTGTGATGGTAAGGCCATTCGTGGTTCTTGTGCCTTCCTGGACCACTATTCCAGACTGGCTAATTGTAGGAAGATAATCAGAATATGTGCAGGAGGATTTTGGCCACAGTCTCTCTAGGGTTCATCCAGTCGGGTGAATGAATTTATGGAGTTTGTATGAGGTATGTGCTACATGCTATAATTTTAATTTAGCCCTCACACATTCTGCTACGCATAGTGTTGCTGCGGAACTGTTTTCATACCTTTCACAATTAATTATTCTTTGTGTTACAGCCTAAATGCTGCTCTTGCCCCTGAACTCTCATTTTCAAAGTTTTGTATTTTTTTTGTCATGACAATGAACATGGTGCACAGGGCGGAAATATGTCTGTAGTGGGTCAGTAAGAAGTGTTGCAGCATTCTAAGGTATTAGTCCACACTGGAGTTTAGGAGTATTACTGAATTCTGTTTGTAGATATTGATATATTATGTTATGTGAGGTGGAATTCTAAGCTGAATATTCAGTACTTGTTACCTAATTGGAGTCCATGCCAAAGATTTTGTTCATTCGCTTCATTCCTTCTGTTATGGATATCTCTAATGGAATGCTCTCCAATTTGATCTGATATATCATTTAAGAGTTTTTGAACAAAGGTGTGACCCTTATTCAAAGCAATAATTAATTGATATCAGTCTTCAATGAGTTCTCTAGCGCTGTTATATTCGACAGTTCGATCTGGAGGCACCGGCCAATTTCTTCAAAAACATTTAAACAGCAAAAAAATCTAAGTTTGTTTTTAACTTTATGATTTGACAGGAAAATGAAGAAGATATCTATCCTGATGAAGAGTAAAGTTAGATGTTGATGTAAGTTCATGCACTTTTGATAAATGTTAAGCAACTGAATACCCAACTAAGTTAAATTCCACATTGGTGAAAGATGCAGATATTAGACTATGGAAATTATGTCTAATATTATTTAAGATTAGCAACATTGGCCCATGGGAACATTTGCACTCTTTCCACTAGAAATAGAGCACAATAATGAGCAGCATTTTATTGAAAAATTTCCCTGAAATTGTGCCTAGGCCACCTGACTACCATCCTTGAGATGCATTTCATCTTTAGCCTTAGGATGCATGAAGCTCTGTACTGGTATTGATAAGGATAGAAACTTACCCCTAGATTCCTGACTAGCATGAGACAGGACCTTACCATCTGGAATCTATCTTGCATCTGAAGTTCGCAGTGGTGGTGAAAGGTTTTAGTGTGGAGTATATAAACTGGGGGCATATATTCACGTGCAACCTGAAAGATTTACTTGAAGACCACATTCTATTTATCAACAAACAAAAAAAAGGATCATTTATTTTAACACAAGACACTACTAAGAAACTAAGAAAATTTAGAAGCAATATTTGCTGGACTATGTTATTCAAATTAATGTTTAAAGCTTGAAATGGGTAAATTAACACCTTAATATAAACAGAAAATGCTGGAAATACTCAGCAGATCTGGCAACATTTGTGGAGAGAGAAACAGATTTAACATTTCAGGTCAATCACCCTGATGAATGGTCAACAACCTGAAACATTTCAGATTTTCAGCATCTGCATAATTTTGCTTTTTTAAATTAAGCCCTTGTTTGCAGAACTTACCTAGAATTATTGTGTTGTACAGTATTTGCTTAATATATTTGTTTGTGTAACCCGTTTAAGCATGAATAAATTAGCCCATAGCAATCAAATCCTGAGTGTGATATAATTTACCTTTCAAGAGAAGGACAAGTATTGAGAATACGAAAAATATTGAAGTATGCAAATTTCCACACAATAGGATAATTATTATCTATGGGATATGTAACCTAAGTCTCACATTCCCAGTTCCCAAGAGCCGAGGCTCAGTTGAGGGGAGTCTACTACAACCATTGAAAAAAGAAAAAGGCTGCAAAATTTGTCTTTGTATCGCCCATAGTTTCAGGTGACCGGGTGCCATTTTGATTGCAAATCTGTTGGAGGATGTCTATGAGACCAGCAATCCACTTTGAGCACTGGCATCCACAAGCAGCAGTCTGAGCCTCCATGGCAACAAACTGAGATTTCATGCCCGCAGTCTGAGCTTGCACTGCAGCACTGAAACTTTGAATGGCTTCTGTTTCGGCCATCAGATGCTGCATCACAGTTAGGTCTGCAAGTGTTCACATCAAGTTAGCCACCACTTCCATGCTGGAAAGGATGGGCTCCAAGCTCTGTGCAAAACCCTGTGCCAAGTTGGTGCCAGACTCCTCCATTGACTGCAGGCTTTCTGGCAGGCATGCCAATGCACCAAGCATTTCATTGTGCATACCAATCAGCTTTTTTCCATACACTCCACACATCAAAGTTCTTGTCAGAGTTCTCTGCAGCAGAACAGGTGTGGTATCTCAACCTTCAGCAGACTGGCGCCTGTGCTACCCTTTCCCCTTTCCCTTACTGCAGGCCTGCTGCCTCGGTAAGTTCTGATCCTGCCTCTATGCTACCCACTAAAGTATGTACAGTGCCAATATCTGAGCTAGTGGATGCAAGCATGAGATGAAGTGACAGTGTTTCATCATTATCAGTCTCTCTTGTTCCTCTTGCGCATCATATTCCTGTACCAATAGCTGTACTATCTTGTCAGTGTGCTATATTGAACGAGGAAAGTAGGCTCTGGGTCAAAGTTATAGGAGTTTATTTACAAGGGTCTTCTTACTAGGGTATCTACATGAACACTGAGCAGCACAAGGTGCAGACTTGTGACATCACATCCTGTGATGATGCTTAAGATCTATATACATAATCTTTTCAGCAACAGCTTATGTACATTGTACTACACAAGCCAGGTGGCAGTTCTGGGTTATCTGAAAGAAGAAAGGCACAAGGATAAGGTTGTAGTGAGGGGATGGGGGGAAAGCAAGAGATTCATGCTGACACCATCTGCAGCTTGTAAATCAGAAGAGGATGTGGGATGTGAGAGAGAGGATTAGGTATGTGGTCCGGTTGTAAGTGAATTGCATTTTAAGATGCATTCACTGATCTTGACTACTTGTCATTGAACTTCTTTTGGCACTGTGTCCAAGTCCTCAGAGCTAGACTGCTGGTGTTGACCACAACAGCTAGCTGTTCCCACTGCCTACAAAATCTCTGTCTGGAGGGTCTGCTGGTGCCCCTGTTGATGGAGGACCTCTCTCCTCCTGTTTACCTCCTGCACCTCCAAGCCTGCAGTGCTGCGTCTGAAAACCCTGCAGCACGCTCTCTGCCCGGTTGCACCGTATTTACTCTTCTTGTAGATCAGACACCCTTCCCCAGCCACTTCCAGCACCTACCGAGGCCACAATACACGTCCCCTTTAAGAGGTACAGACTGGCTTAAAGAAGTGCTGGAGAGTTTTAAGTGGTTTTAGCCTCACATGAACTTGGGCCCCCTACTGAGGCATGCAGCCACTCAACAGCACATTTAGCATTGGGCTGCATGCTGCTATCATTTAAATTAGTAGGCAGCATGAAGTTTGCCTGCTGCTTCTATTGGAAGGAACGGGTGTGGGTTAATCTCACATTGAGATCACTGCATTCATTTTTGGGCCTTATCCAATTTTTTCCCCGTGGTGCTCAAAAAGCCCAAACTGAAACAATATACCATATTAATCAAAAGAAACTAATGATATATTGTAACCTCCTATGACTATGAATTCCACATCACAAGCAAAGAATTACAACTTGACAGCATGTTCTGGGACTCATTGTTACTGAATGCAGCAGGAATGACCTCATAGGGCACTGGTTCAAAAGGCTAAAATTATAAACAACACATCACAGAAACACAAGTGAAGATAATTTATCCAACAGGTTATTTATTGTTATATGTGAGGTAAATTTAGCTAGTACGTCAAATCCATTAACTTAATTCATTGGAATTATTATTGTAGCAAACTCTTAAAGAATACCCTGTATGGATTCTATGACCATTTTAAGAAATAGATCCATTTATTTTGTATGCAGTAGGGATAACTTAACTTTGGGTGCTGGTGTAAAATGGGTGATATTGGACTGGCTGCCTATTATACGTCTGTGGAATTGCCCTTTCCATTGACCACAATGGCAATGAAAATCTGTATATTTGGCAGCCAGTCCAATATCACAATTTAGCACCATCACTGAAACTTAAAATTATCCCTAGGATTTCCAATTACAGTGGAATACACAAAATTAAGTTGCATTTTTATCATACTGCAGTTCAATTATATTCAGAAGAGTTTTGTGGCCATCTATCTACACTGAGATTTTTGAAAAGAAGTTTAATTATGATAAAGTTTCACTATGGGAATTTATTGTTATAAACTTTATGAATTCTTATGAAGCATAACATAACAATATGTCATCATGAAAACATCATCCACTAACGTTGCAATCTTGTAAATTATTTTTAAATTATTAGTGCCAACAGTAACCCACAGCTAATATACCATGAATTACCTTGATGAAATATTCTCAAGAATATTCTTGTGCTGCAAGTGCTCTATGTGAAACATCAGACATAAAAAATTCCATGGTATCAGCATTTTTCTGTAACCAAATGCTGGCTGTTTTCTTTAAAATAGATCTCTGATAATACTATTACAATGAAATCCCTTCTCATTTTTGTCCCAAGAAATGTGGTCCTTCCTGTTTTATTTCCCCTTTTTTGTTTTGCACTGACAGCAACCAAAAGACAATAATCTGAATATAAAATACACTTTGTACAATGTGTTTCCCTTTTCTAACTTCTAATTCTGAGAATTTCAACTTTATGAAGGCGTAAATAAGGACATCAATAAATATTCTAACTTAAAAATCTGGCACTATTACTCCAGATTATTCACTATCAAATATCCTGTCTCATTAATGACACTTTGCAGTAAGCTGAAGTTTAAGAGTAGATGCAGTTTATTTTCATCCAATAATACGCCTAAATTCATTGTGACTAACACAGTTATCATTTATGCAACAGCTGCATTGGGAAAGCATAGCATGAATCACAATAAATGCAAAATGGCTTTGCCAATACATTTTTTATTGACTTTAGAATTGTTTCCATCAGTCATGCTGAAGCTGAACCTGCATTAACTTTCTTCAATGTACAAAATAGAGCCAAACAAGAGGTTTGTTAGTGTGTAAAAAAACAACAAGCACTAACATATCGAGGGTACAAAATTCAGATTAGTAGCACTGCTGGAGCTTGAGTTACAAAAGCCAAACATCCTCCTGGAGACGTGTGTTGTGCCACTAGCCCCTCCAGCACAGCCCACGCAGCATAACATGTTGAGAAGGGTACTTGCGCAGGCATCCACTACATGTGCCAGAAGCAAATGAAATGGTGATATCATGACGTCATACAGCCCTACTGGGTAATGGTCCAAATTTGGACCACGCAGGTCCAGCCAATGAATTTGCTCGTCATTCACCAAAGATCAGACATTCAGCTGCAAGAAGGGCCCAGCACTAGTGTTCCTTAAAGGGCCAGGCACTCAATTTGCAGGTAAGGTAATTTAAAATAACCTCTGCTATTGAAAAGTCTCTGGAAGTACTTCGGAGTATTTCTGTAGTTGTTTTGGTAAGTTCCTGGGTTTGGCAGAAAGTGTTGCTGCATTCTCACGTGGAGGCCACAGGTATTGGTGATCTGTTCACACAAAGGCTGCAACTGGTAAGACTGCAGTTGCCTCTAGGTCTGCAGCATGAGAGGAAGATAGAACAGAAGCTCTGCACGATGTTCTCTGCCAGCTTGGAGCCAGACTCCTCAATGCTCTTTGGCAGGAACAGGAGGCTGGCTGGCAAACCAGCCAATGCACACAGATGCCCCATCGAAGATCTCATCTGAGTCCTCTGCAGCAGAATTCAATTGCAACCTCAACCTCCTGAGCTGGTAGACAAACTATCCTTTCCCCCTGTCGTAGCCACAGCCCACTCATGCCCACTGACTTACCATGTGCTGATCCCAACTCTATATTAGCCTCCAAAGTGCACGCAGTGCCACTATCTGATTATCAGATCAAGTGATAGGGCCTCTTCCTCAGTACTATGCTGTTGCTCTCTCTCCTCCTCCTGGGGCTGCTGTGGCTGGGCAGGTGGAAGTTCTCCAGTTTGTGAAGTCAGAAAATCAGAAGGGGAAGAGGAGTGGATTGGAAAGCAAGAGGTCCATGGTCTCACCATGCTGCAGCTTGCTCATCATGAGGGTGAGCTAGTAGTTGAGAAGGGGCATAAGGTAGGAACATACCATCATCTTCAATATTCTGTTGCAACCAGCCCCATGAATCAGAGAGTCATCTCCTCCGTAGGGCTCAGAAGATGCAGGCGTCTTTGTCTCCCACCAGTTCTGCTCTGCTCTCTTCTATTGTATGATGCCTTGACCTGCAAGAGAAAGGGAAGAATGTCAGTGATTATGTTTAATTGTGTTTGGGCGATGGGCCTGCCATAGCTGAATAGCTGGAAGTGTGTGGAGGCAGCAAGAGATGGGTTTGAGGCTGGCAGCATTGGTAGGTGTGTGAGGGTCCAATGGAGTATCTGGATGTTAGGCGTGAGTCCTAAGTGTGTTACAGAGATGATACCGATGGCTCCCTCTTTTTCCCCTCTCAACTGACTGAAGACAGCATGTTTAAAAAAAATGGTTTAATTCCTGAGTGCTTTAATTGTCAGGAACAGACAAATGAAAGGTTTTCTTGTATTTTTTAAAAGAAAGATAAATGTTTATTGCTGAACACCTAAATGTATGCAACTATACACACTCTCACACTCATACAGACACAAATTCACTCAAGGAAAGATTGCAATTATAAAAGTAGCAAGCACTTATGATTTCAAGAGTTCTCTGTTATACTTGCTTTTCCCCAAGGTGAAGACTTGAAACGATGCAAGCCTGTAATCGTTGATTGTTCACTGAAGAAAAGCTCTGGAGGTTTTAGGTGGACAGATTTTCTGTTGTTTTGTTCGCAGTAGCAGATTTCTTTTGTTATATTCCAGTCAAGGATCAATGGCAAAGACCTGGTATGGTACCTCAGGTGCGGAGTTCAAGGTCAGCCGAAGTCTCTGCCTACATGTGTTTCTTTTTTCACGCTGGTGGTCTTAGGCAGGGTTTTTTGTCATTGCTGGCACAGATGTTTCTCCTCCTCGTCTGCCCAGAACATGCCTTATTAAAATCCCTATCAGAAACCTAGTTTTTGTCATGTGACCAGGGCATCTCTTTCCATTGTCCTCATAAATAGTTTCTGATAGTTAGGCCATTGTCAAGCAAAGGAGTTTGAATATCACTCATCCACATACCATCTTGATAAAATAAAGCTTGTCACACCCATTCTCTAAATTTTCGGCTTGGAGTCGAGGAGTCTGCAACAGTATTGTGAACTCAGTATTTTTTCTAATTAGTTGGAAAAATGTCGCCATTACCACAGGAAGTGTCATTTGCATTTTAATGACTTCTCAAAGATATGTCCAGAAAGGTCATTTGCATTTTAATGACTTCGCCAAGACTGTCCAGATATAAAAATTAGCTCGGGGCTCTCGCAGTTCCACGTGTATTGGCAGGAAAGAAAAGGTCATCTAACCTCTCAACTCCATTTTGTTTTACAGGAAAGTGTCTGTTCCGGCTTTATATTTCATAAGTCCATAGTGCATGAGCGTGATAAGTGCCAGTGTGAGAGACTGGAGGAGTGATGGGTAGGAGATGTCATGTGAAGATGCATTCACTGACCTTGACCACCCACATGAGGTCATTACACTTCTCATGGCGCTGTTGCCAAGTCTTCAGGGTCAGATGCCAGGAATTGACCTCCCTGGTCACCTGCTCCCAAACCTTTGGGGGTGTCCCTTGAGCGCCTTCTGCCCCCCCCGCCCCCCCACCCCCCTCCACTGAACATGGCATCTCTCCTCATGCCTTCTTCCAATATTAATGCCACACTGCCGTATCTGTGACCCTGGAGTCTTCTCTCTGCCCCGATGTTCCATTTTCCTTGTTTAGAATTGCAGCAATAGTATTCGATAGCAGCCTCCTATAATGCAGTGCAGTTTCCCTTTAAGAAGGACAGATTTCCTTTCAGACAGTAGGCCAGCTCACCATTAGCACATACAGTTGAGCTCCCTGCTGAGCACAGAGGCAGCCAGCAGCAAGGCGGACACTCAACCCTCTGCTACAATCAACCAAATGAGGTGGCAGCACAACATTTGTGTGCTGCCTACCTCCACCTCAATGGACATGGGCAGGTCACAAATTGTGATTCCCTTGCCCAAACAACGGCATAGATGAATTTTTAGCCCTTAATCTGCTAATGATTAAAAATACTAAGGCAAGAAAAATCCACAAATCCTACTGAGGTAATGGCAATTTTCAGCTTTCACACCACCAGGAAAGCCTTCTCTCCTGGAAATGCTTTGTGGAACTTTCTCTATGTCCAATCTTCGGACACATTTCCGGCATTCTGCTTTACACCATGAGCAGCAAAATATAAATTTTACCTTTATATTCAATGCCAATCAGAGAGAGATTGTGCTAGAGCTAAAACAGAACCTGACTCGAGTGTTATATGTCTGGATTGTAACAGCCAGTGGATTTCCAGCAGGAAACCACATTGAACACAGAACAAAGAACAAAGAAAATTACAGCACAGGAACAGGCCCTTCGGCCCTCCAAGCCTACGCCGATCCAAATCCTCTATCTAAACCTGTCGCCTATTTTCTAAGGGTCTGTATCTCTTTACTTCCTGCCCATTCATGTATCTGTCTAGATACATCTTAAAAGACGCTATCGTGCCCGCGTCTACCGCCTCCGCTGGCAATGCGTTCCATGCACCCACCACCCTCTGCGTAAAGAAATTTCCACGCATATCCCCCCTAAACTTTTCCCCTTTCACTTTGAACTCGTGTCCCCTTGTAATTGAATCCCCCACTCTGGGAAAAAGCTTCTTGCTATCCACTCTGTCTATACCTCTCATGATTTTGTACACCTCAATCAGGTCCCCCCTCAACCTCCGTCTTTCTAATGAAAATAATTGGCAAGTTAACTTCCCACATCTCCTAACCCTCCCCACAACCCCCATTCCAGAATGAGAACCAGCCAATCTCAGCGCCCGAACTTCATTTAAATCTGTCAGCCAACTACCCACCCATTACAGGCAGAAAGTTGAGGAGAGCAGCAGAAAATTGCACAGCACACCATCAGCAGTTAGGGGTGCATTCGGCTTCAGGGACCATTTTCAAGGGCTCTCACAATCAGAAAGGGAGGCCCTTCCATGACCTGCTCCTCTTAGCCCAACAAGGACAGTAAAAAAAAAAGTCACCTGCTTGGGCCTCTTCTGCCCAGATCCCATCCCGCTGTCATCACCGCTGTTATCACTTGCTGGGAAGCTTCTGCGTCTTCCCTTTCAGACTGTCCAGTTAAGATTGCAGTTAGGTCCCAATGATGTCATTAGGACCTGAGATGCATATGTTGGAAAGGGCCCCAACGGCTTTGGACAGTTGTCCTTGCCATCTGCTCAGTACAGCAAGTTAAAATTGGGAATGGTCATCTCCCAGTAGCTCGACAGCAGATAAATAACCTGGATTACTGTCCCAGTTTCCACCAGATGGATAGGGTTAAAACCACCCCATACTATCACTTTTGCCTTGATGTAAAATGCAAAAATAACAGCATAACTGGATGTTTAACTTAATTGTTTAAGAAGCAATTCCTTTCCCGTTTAAAGACATTGATTATTGTTTGAAGTACACAATGTGAGTCAAATTATTATAATGGATTTATTAAGTTCTGCTGTTTAAATAATACTTCCCCAAATACTTCGGAGTTTTCTAATCATGGCTGTGAAAATCTGTTGAGGTTCACTTATATGGAAACTCCATGCAAGCGATTGAAAGTTACATCTTTCTAGATATAATTCATCTGGCTTGTCTTTAGGCCTGAGATATTTTATCAGGGAAAGTATAGAAAAGCATTTGACTAGAAAGATGGCTCTTGTCACAAGTATTATTTTTTTCTCATTCTCACCACAAAAGGCAGCTTCCATATGCAGCTCACAATCTGAACCTTGGTCAGCAATCTTCCTAGATTACTGCCAAAAGATTATAGAATTCCACAGCATCTCATGTCACTTCAGAAGTAATATTGGCTATACCACCACTTTTTGTAACAGATTTATTCATGAAGAGAACTGTTTATAGAAGTGAACAGTGTAGACAACATATGATAGCAAACTAGAATGGGGGTAAAGGGATTGAAGGAAGCAGCTCAAAGTTTACAGAATGAGATGGATAAAATATGTAAGTGAGCAGATCATGGGGAGGTGAAGTATAATGTATACAAGTGTAAAGTACTGCATTTAGGAAGAAAACCTAATCAACATGAGCACTCAATGAAATAGCCAAGGATGAATCTCAAAGAGACCTAGGAGTTTAAGTAAAATCAAGGCACAACTTGCTCTATCAATGCAGAGCAGCAATCAATAAACAGAATGGACTACAGAGCCAAAACAGTAGAATACAAGTCAGAGGCAGGGAGAACCAAACTGTATAATGCTGTGGTCAGTGTGCACCTTGTGTACAGGTCTGCTCACTTAGGCACATGGGAGACACATTCAAGCACCAGATACGAGACTGAGGGGTGAGGCACAAGGGTGATCCCTCATATCAAAAGTCTCCATTTTAAGGAAAGACTGGAGAAATTTAGGGTTACAACCTTGAAAAGAGCATCGGAGAGATGATTTTGTAGGGCTATATGGAATAATTAAAGGAATGTAAAAGGTAAATCTAAAATATTACTTCAATTGCACAAATAGGACAAGTGGAAACAGATTCAAATGAATAAAATGTCAATTTAGTACTGATGCTCACACTATGGGGGTAATTTAAAATTTTGATGTTAGTATAAATGAATCAAGTTCAATGGAAAGGAACATCAGGTGAGGTGTATAACGGGTGGCCTATCCAACATTGCTGATTTTACACTATCGCCATGAGTTTAACTTGCCTGAACAGTGATTGTCTTAGTGAATAAACTGAAAAGGAGGGACTTTAAGATCTTTCTGATCAATGAATTAAGATGGACCAAATGGCCTTCCTCATCCATAACTACCTTGTTAGCTTGAACAGTCAGTGCAGAACCAAAGCATGTGGAAGGTAATACTCAGAGAGTTAATCAAACAAATCCCCTCCAGAGAATTTGAGATGAAGTACCTCTTAGGAAGAAAATGTAATTTTGTCCCACACTGAATGTAGAAGTCTTTATAGGAATTTCATAAGCTTGAGCTTACAGAATGCAATTTGTATCTGGCAAGAAAAGCTAAACTGCTGCAGTAGGAAATGTGTTGTGGTTTTAGTATTCATAATCCTTTTGAAAATATATGCACTTAATTTGAAAGCCAATTGAGCAATACCACAATACTTACAAACTATAAACACACAGGCAGAGGGATTACCACATCATCTGGGCCTAGGAAATTATGACATAGTTTCAATCCATAATAGATGTTAGGCATGTACCATTCACACCTAGTTCATAGCATCATTAACCTAAGTGACTTTTCTGAGCAAATGCAAGTTGCCTTCACCCAAATCATTTTGCCACATGGACACTAAATTTCAAATTGTTGCTGGGAGGAAGAGAAGGCCTTTTAAAAGGTATTGCCAACCCCTGGCCGGAAAGACATTTTTTGCATATTAGCAGACAGTGTTGGAACAAAGGAGCTATCCCCTGTTCCCATAAAATACACAGAAAAGACCTGGTCAAACCAGTCGGTCATGTGATCACCCTGCTGGCCAACCTGGGGAGATTTAAATTGTAGAGACAGTGTTTGAACTGGGAGAAAGCTCTTGGCTCCTGGATTGAAAAGAGCCTACTCCCATCTCTTTCTCAAGGAACTGAAACCCACTGAAGACACGTGAACCCCAAGAGGGAAAAGTCTCTTACAGTGAACAAGGTTTAATAAGAATACTGGGCCCCAATGAGAAGCAAGATCCACCTACAAACAAGGACTCTATAGTGAGCTCGATGACCCGTAACAAAAAACTCTTCAGATATTGCCTCAGACCTTTCCACTTTATTTTTCTTCTGCTCTTTTCTGTCTCTATTTGCATGTGCATATCGCATCTGCATGCTAGTGTGGGGCACGGCATGTATCCGTAGGCGTCGACCGAATTAGAGTTTTTAGTTTAAGTTTTAATAAAATTTCACCTTTCTTCTTTAAACCGAAGAAAGCCTGTTTGTGCTCGTTTCTTTACCTTATAATTGGAAAGCAGTGAACAAGGATTCACCAAGGGGGAGCTAAAAACGCAGTGTGTTTAAAAATAAAACCCTGTTACAGTAAGACCAGGTGAAGGATGAGAGGGACCCCTATACACCTTTCTCACTTGGTTGTAACACTTGTTTGTTCTCTCCACAGATGTTGACTATCTGTTGTGTGCCCACCAATTTCTTCTTTTAATTTCTTGTTTCATACTTCCAGAATCTGCTGTATTTTGCTTTTTACAAGCAGCCTTTTCCCATACCTTAATGTTTATATTATCTTGGCAACAAACTTAAGGCAGTGAACCAGACTTCTGGTTCCCAAATAAACATGTTAATGAAGATGCAACCTCCATTTTAACTGTGATTTTTTAAAATTGCTAGTGAAAACATGAGAAGTCATGGACATGACTATTGAGATTATCTGACAAATACAATATATTTATTTATAATTAATTAGTGTTGCAATGTTCAAATCACAAAGGTGAGAGAAAATGACATTCTATGGGTCAAGAGCACAGCACTAGGAAATGAGAGTGAAGGTTATGTTTCCAGCAAGGCCATTCTAGTGAATGATTTCCTCAAACTGAACTGATAGGAGTGAAGTGTAGATGAAAAAGAGATTTCCTCTGCATTCTCAGAACTGAGGATGAAGTGAGTCAAAGAGATATTTAAAAAAAAGATGTGGAAACAGAAATATTAAAAGAGATGGAAAAGGGAGGATAGAGAGAAAAGAGATAAAGTGATTGAGATAGGAAAGAAGATAAAAAGACAGAATAAGCAATAAAAAGAAGCACACACAGAGGGACCCTTGCCAAATTCAAGCACATCAGAAAACTGAATGTATTTTAGTGAAGTATTAATTGTAGAAAGAAATGAAACCCCTAACAGATTAGATTAGATTCAGTTTTTAAACAAGATGCAATATAATTGGACAAATACTGTTAATAATAAATGGCACGTAAACTATTACACAGGATGCCTTATTGCTTGTAACATTTAGAAAGGCCACCGTGTTACAGTCTCCACTGATATTATGAACAGATTTAGTCTTCATTATAAAGGGTTTAGAAGCTGTAGAGATCCTTCAATCAAGGCTATCTCTGCATTCTTTTTCATCTCTAGTCACACACCGAGGTTTCTAATTCACAGTGGCCATATATTTTCAATCTATTCAGCATAAATCGTTGGAAAACTACTTACCACTATTGAATTCAATGTCATTGCTGCAGAGTCTGCTGATAGTTTTAATGACAATGTAGTCTCCATTATGCCAGGGAATGTTCCCTTGAGTCCTAAGCACATCTGGCTCCTGTGCGAGTTCCTGCTCCTGCCTGCTGGCCATGACATCACTCCCACTAGTTTTAGACAAAAAACAAATTAAACAATTTAAATGAGGCCCAGGGGTTAAAATTACCCAGTCTTCACCCTGGACTCTTCCCACAGAACCCCCATCAGTCCTCCCAAACCCTGCGCACCCTGAATGCATCCCAGGTTAAAATTGGGGCTGATGAAACTCATCTCTTTGTCGTCTGAGTTATTTAAAGTAAATCTATTCATCTCACAAATTGTTCTACAAACTTAGAATATAATGGATTACAGAAGAGGCTAAATAGGAGCTATCAGAATTCACACAACACAAAAGATCTTTAAAGCCAAGACTAGTTTTGACAATCACAGCATTCCACATAAACAAATTTTGTAAAAGTTGAAATAGTAATAAAGAATGTGTGAGGCCAATGGAACAGGGGGTGAGCAGGAATCAGAAACCCTAAAATAGCTCTAATTTACTTTGTGTATTGTTTTTCTCTGGTCCATATAAAAGTGTTTGAATTCTACACTAACTTAGCTCAAGTCAGAGTATAATACCAGCATTGAGGCTGTTAAGTTGATGTGCAAATTTTAGTATAACCTTTGATGTTTACATGTACAGAATGCTTTGAACTACATTGAGAAGACCAAAGCTATTGCCTTCGGTCCCCATCACAAACTCCTACCCTTTCCAACGATTCTATCCTCCTTGTAGGCCGCTGTTTTAGGCTGAACCATGCTGTTTGCAAACTCAGTATCCTATTTGACCCCGAACTGAACTTTTGTCTGCATATCTTCTCCATCATATAGAATGCCTATTTCCACTTCCAAAACATTGTCCATCTCTATCCTCAGCCTATCTGCTGCTGAATCCCTCATCTGTACTTTTGTTATTTCCATACTCAGCTATTCCAATGCTCTCTGAGCTGACCTCCCATCTTCCACCCTCTATAAACTTAAGCTCATCCAAATCTCTGTTACATGTAACCTAACTTGTGCCAAATCATGCTCACGCATCATTCTGGTGCTCGTTGGCCTACATTGGCTTCCAGACCACCATCACCTCAAATTAAAAATTCTCATAAAGCATTCAAATCTCTCCTTGACCTCAAGCCTCCTATTTCTGTGACCTCGTCCAAATTACTGCCCTCTGAGAACTCTGCACTCCTCCAACACTGGCCTCTAACACACCTCCCACTCGCTTTGCTTCACTACTGATGGTCATGCCTTCAGCCATTTAGGCCCTAAGCTCAGGAATTTCCTCTCCACTTCTCTGTCCTCCATTATGATTCTCCTTAAAATCTATCTCTTAGTCACCCACTGAGTATCTCCTTCTCTGGCTCTGTGTCACTTTTAGTTCTATTCTGCTCCTGTGAAGCACTCTGGGTCATTTTCCTATGCTAAGGTGCTATATAAATGCAAGTTGTGTTTGCTGTTGTAAACTGAATATGTTATTGCTGTCAATGGTTTAAACAATCATTTAAAATTTTGCACAGTGATGAGAGGCTAGAAAACACATTAATGTTAAAAGTGTTACTAACATTGCCAGTGTGTAAATGTATTTCTTTTTCATTGACCCGTAATGTAGCCTCAAACGAAAAGCACATCACATTACTTCATATTTCTGTCAGCATTTTTTAAAAATGAGAATATTTCACTATACTCTGTAAATAGAATAGCTGTAATTTATGAAGGACTTTAGTAAAATGAAAATATATTAGGAGTGAAAATAGAAAATAGAAATAGCAAACATTTAGAATCTTTAAAAACAGCAAGGATTTAATGTTGCGGGGGAGCTTCTGCATTATCTGAACAATAAAAGTTTAAGAGCATTTGTTAAAAGCAATTTTGTTTGCTTTTGAAGAAATAGCCAATATACTTATGTATAATTTCTTTGGATCAAATAGCAACAGTGTAAACTAAGGCTCTGCTTGCTGGGAAATCCTTGCCTACTAATAGGATTGAGGCCAAAACAATTTTTTTTTTGTTTTAAATTAATGGCTCATTTAAGAAACAAAAATTTGTGTTTTTCTGCCCTAAGTGTAAAATGATAGCACCTCGCAAACGGAGCAAGTAACTGTCCAGCAGTCTAAGAAGACTGATTCTCACTTCTGGGAAGGAATCCATGCCAAGATGATGCAAGTCACCTGTTATTGATGACTGCTAAGGGTCAAAACATAAATCAGCAAAAGATTTTGCAACTACTAGACCTTTCTGTGACCTGTGATATCGTAGCAACATATGGAACAAACATGCCTTCCTCGGTTAAAAACACAACTCTCAACCACAATATGACTGTTTACTGTTTGTTTGTTCCCACACATATATTTATGATGTAAGCAGTCAGAAGGTCAAGTAACAGTGCACTGTTTTATTTTGAGGAGGGGAAAGACTGCATTTAGTGTGGAGATGATGGACCAAATATTCAATTGGAAGAGATTGCAACAAGTTCAAATATTGCATTGTTTGCAGAACTTGTGACAAAATGAAAATTCTTACTTCAACCTGTTTTCGTAACCATTCCATTCAAGGTATTAGTTGGGAATGTTGAAGATACCGAGGGGGTTGCAACCATATTGTTGAGGCCAGGGATCGACAACAATGTGCAGACTTTGTTAGGCCAGCATAGTCAGCTGCTGTGGTTGCTAACTGCTTGACACAGGGTCATACATTTCATCCACTCAGACAGAGTAGGGGTGAGCAATAGAGTGAGGTCTTGTTGTGTTGCCTCCACCGCAGAGGGATGCAGAACAACAGCAAGTCACATATCACATGACTCTCAGTATCTGACACTCCAGGGGAGTATGAGCCAAGTAGGACTGAAGGAGGTACAGCTAAATGACCCTGCCCAATGAATTGAAGAAGGAGGCCTCAGACCTCAATGCACAGTCCAAGTTTAAGGATGCACTTTATCCTGTGAACATGTTCCCAGCTCTAAAAACATTTTTAAACCACAACATATGCATTATGTGTCTTGGCTCCTCAGGTTTGAATGCAAGGAGTCATGTGATCCACACTTTTTCTGAGAGTCTGATTTCACTGCTTTACAGATGATTTCCAAATTTTTGGAAGTCATTTCACTGACCTTGGACTTTCCTCACCTTGATCTGATCACCCTGTTGTCAGTCTTCACTGCATCATGGGAGCAGCTTATGTAGCTCCACCTTGGACCTCTGATGAGGAACAAGAGGAGCAGTAACAGCACCAACAGCAGGAGCAACACCAGCAGCCTTCTCCTAAGCTGCATGCTGCTCCACAGTGCAGAGGGGATGGACACAGAGATCCAGCTGAAAGGAGGCGATGCCCCCTACACAGGGTCTACAGGCACAGGATAAGCTTTCTTGGCATGTCTGAGCACCAGTGCCTCAGGAGGCTCAGGCTTTCATGGCAGGTCATTGCTGACATCTGCAGTTTCCTGGAACAAGACCTCCTTCGCTGTGGACTCAGTGGGTATGCATTACCAGTGGCCGGCAAGGTGGTGATTACTGGGGGGAGGGAGGCACACCCATTCTTTGCTTCTCCTGGAGGTATGCGCTCTCTTCTCTGAAAAGGAGGAAAAGCAGAGAGTTGTGAGTGTGAGAAATGGATTGTGTGGATATTTGGGAAGGACAACATTTGTGGAAGGTCAATGTGAGGGATGGATGCGAGATGTCAATAAAATGGGGGTGAGGAAGAGTGTTGGCTGTTCAGATGGGGATGTGAGGAGGAGGCTGGAGATAGAGGAATGAGTGGAGCTTCAAGTTGGGTTGATCTGAGGAGTGTTGTGTATGAGAATACTGGAGAAGTCAGAGTGTCGGGATTGGCACCTGGAAGTGGCATGCCACTCACTTTTCCTACCCTCATGAGGTCATTGAGCCTCTTGGGGCACTGTATCCAGGTTCAAGGGGCCACATGCATGCTGCTCACTTCCTTGGCCACTGCCATCCACACCTGCTTAGCTTGAGAGGCGAACCTCTTCACCCTGTTCACTGGAAACAGCACTTCACTTCAATCCCTCGGATCTCCAGGGAGGAATCAGAGGCCCAGGAGGCAATCGTCCCACGTCTCCTTTCCATTCTTCTGGTTGCTGAAGCCTCGGAAAGCTATGTAGAATTCAGTCACTCTGAACCTTGCTGGGGTTCCTTTAACTAGAAATCCTTCCTTTGACAGAGTGGGGGTCATCGTCACACCTGCATTATGTGATTGGCCGGGAAACCCGTAAATGGGATATTAATGCTGTGGCTGAGTTAAAGAGTCACAGCACAGCCCACTTCTCTGAAAAACCAGTTCCCAACCCACCGCCCAATAAGTGCGAGGTTTTATTAACTGCGAGGTTTTATTAACTGCTGCTAATAAATCTAATTGCTTATTAAAGATGGTCAATGGTGGTGACAATAGAGGTAGCTCATTAGCAATTTAACACCTATTGCCTCAATCCCTTTAAACACAGCATTTATAATCTAAGTCCGGGCATTTCTGTTTATACTTCTTATGTGCTAGTTTATTTGAAGTTTGTGGGCCTGGAAATTTGGAAAAGACTGTGTTTAGATTGTCCAGTTTAATTATCTGCAGGAAAGCCAACAGAAACTCTCCATTTCAAATGTTAACCTGCTCTACTGACCAGGCAGCTAGGACACCCACCCAAAGACAGCAATGTTCTTCTCATCGAGGCTCAACTGCAATACTAACTGGTGGCCTGAGCAGGAATGCCACTGTAGATTTCCAACCAGGTGTGAACTGGAGCCAGAGACAGAGGAGAACCAAATAGGTAAGTGCTCCTTCAGACCCATACCTACAAGACACAAGTCAGGAGTGTGATGAAATATTCTACACTTGCCTGGATGAATGGAGCTCCAGCAATGTTCAAGAAGCTCAACACCAGCCAGGACTATGCAGTGCGCTTAATTGACAACTCATCCACCATGTTAAACATCCACTCCCTCCACCACCAGCACACCGTGGATGCATTGTGTGCTATTACAGAATTCACTACAGCAATTCAGCGAGACTTCTTCAACAGCCCCTCCCAAACCAATGACCTATAATACCTAGAAGAACATGGACAGTCGGTGCATGGCAACTCCATCACCTCTAAGTTACCTTCCAAATCACAAGCCATCCTTACTTGGACACATATCAACCTTCCTTCATCAGCGCTGGATCAAAATCCCTTCCTAACAACATTGTTAAATACTGCACGGACTGCAGTAATTCAAGGAAGTGGCTCACCACCAACTGCGTGAGGGTAACTTAAAGGATGGGCAATAAATGCTGGCCTTGCCAGCAACGCCCACATCCCAGGAATGAATTTTTAATATCCTGGTAGTTACTCTTGGATCATGGCTTGAGGAATTTTGTGGACTCTGTTGTTCATAATAGATTCAGTAAATATTTGTGTTCCAAAGTGTACTAGAGTAAAGATGGATTCAGTCCACCATTATAACAGAACATTCATCTAAACATGTCATTATGAGGAACTTGTCCAAAGTGTAGTTTGTTATAAAATCATGAAAGACTAATGCTGTCTGCTGCCAAATGTTACTAAATTTGTGGCTGTTGCATGTGTGAAATAATTGTTTAATCTGAATCATTTGGATTTGAAAGTGGCAACATTGTTTCACTTCAAGAAATGAACCAAAAAAAGGAGAAAAAGACCTGCGATGAAGCAGATCATTACTAGATGACAGGGAAGCCTGCACGACAGTGTTGTGGCCTGAGCATTCAGATAGTGTCACTAATCCGTGCCATCCAGCTTCAAGTTCTTCCCACAGAATGTGAGTACAAATCATAACCGTTCTTGAAATTGGGGTACTCTGAACTCTGAAACCAGATTAATTTCTACAATGGGCTGACATAGCCAAATGTAATCACTGCATGTGAGGTACTCAAACTGTTATTGGCTATAGCTCTGTAAACACACAAACATAAATAGGATCATCACAATTCTTTAAAAAGAAGCAGTATAAAATTCCAAAATATTACGTATTGGCAAGGCATATTCATGACAAAGAGAAAACACTAGGAACAATTTTCATATACAGTGCACATAAGGCAGGCGGTGAGCAGAGCTATCGCACAGCCTATCCAATGGCATTAGCAGGAGGACGGAACCATTTTCATGATCGGCTTTATTTGATCAGCAAGCTGCTAACAATCAGGATGGGGGTGTAGGGAGGAGTCAAGCTGCAAGTTGAAGGTTAAGGAGGGTGGAGTCAATCCCAGTGGAGAAGGTGGGGTGGAGGGGCGGGGTTGCATCAACTGAGCAGCCAAGTGCAGCTAAAAAGCTTCTTTTTGGATCCACAAAACCTATGGCGCTGTGGCGTTTTAAGAATGGCTTACAGAGGTCCCTTTAAGGACACTTGATTCGGTCAGTATACGTCCAGTGCCATCGAGCAGAGCGTACACAGAGCATTGGCACCTGAAAATTATGTTGGACTCCAACAACATGTAGAATCCCAATGTAACAATTTTAATAAGACTCTCACCCAGTTCAAGGCTTGCTTGAAAATTGTGGCAGGTGGGCCTCGGGTGGCCAGTGGACGATAGCTTTTATTTTTGAATGTACAATTAGCTACTGGCCAGTTTTTCAGCATAAATAGGGCTGAAGGCAGACAGAAATCACTCCCATTCAATTTATTTTTACAGTTTTAAAATAAAGGCTATGCAGGCCAACAAAAAGGGAACAGGACATGAAAAGAAAATACAGCTCTGGACAATCTCCTCCTCAAAAGCTATAGCATTTAGGTCATATTTTCAAACTGTGATGGCAAATATTTATTGTATCAAAGCAATTTAGTGTTTTATTTGAGACTCTGGTGCATTTTAAAGCACTCCTGCCATTCTGTGATAACAATTATTGCCATAAAGATGTTCCATGGGAGATAATAGCACCAAAGTAGAGATTTCTTTTCAGAGCAGAGGATGACATAATCAGCCTGCAGCTTGTTTTAAAAGGCCTGAAGAATGAATTGTGAACAACGGAGATTGATGAGGAGTGTTGGCATTGTACATGCCTGCTCAAATATAGTGTCAAAGAACGCTGCTGCTGCTTAAAGAGGAGAATTTGATAAACAAACACACCATCAGTGCAGTGATGCTCATATAGTGGAAGGGAACTGAATACAAGTATTTATTTAAAATAGAGCTGCATTAAATGACACAATGGCTGAGTGCACCAAAGAGCTGCAACACAAAGTACTAAAATCTAGGTTAACACTTAGAGTTTCTTCAGCAACAAATTGCCAACCTCAATATATTGGTGATGTCCGCTCAGCGGTTAGCACTGTCACCACTGTCAGAAAGTTGTGGGTTCAAGTTCTGCTTCAGAGACCTGAGCATCAGATCTAGGTTGACACTCCAGGGCAATACTGAGGGATTGCTGCTTTGTGTGAGGTGTTATCTTAAAACTAAGCCCTATCTGCCCTCTCAGGAGAATGTGAAAATTCCCATGGCACTATTTCAAAGAAGGGCAGGGGAGTTCTCATTTATCCCTCAACTATAAAGCACTTCGGGATGTCCTGAGGACTTGAAAGTCACTATATAAATGCATATTTTTCTTTCTTACCTAGTGAGATGCTAAGTGGAGGCCAGCAGCTTTCTAATAGCTTTCTCCTAGGAAGAGAAGCTGATACCTGCATGAGAATTTTCAATATGCACTCCCACTGTGCTTTGTTTTATTCATTCATGGGATGTGGGCATCGTTGGCTCGGCCAGCATCTATTGCCCATCCCTAATTGCCCTTGAGAAGGTGGTGGTGAGCTGCCTTCTTGAATCGCTGCAGTCCATGTGAGGTAGGTACACCCACAGTGCTATTAGGAAGGGAGTTCCAGGATTTTGACCCAGTGAAGGAACAGCGATATAGTTCCAAGTCAGGATGGTGTGTGACTCATAACTGTTCTTTGTGTGAGCGTGACATACTAAATTCTCTGCTCAGGTTTACCACCACTGTACTGCCAAACCAAATAACCTGCACTAGAGTGCAAGTAAAATGCAGGGCCTCTGCACTCATGCTGCTAAGCCCAATTCCTCCAATGCTGTAAATCCCTAGGACTTCACTGCAGTGCAGCTATTTCCAGAACATTCCTTCAGTGTTGCTAAAATGCAGTCCCAACCCCAGTGCTGCCATACCTTAGAACTCCCACTACAGTGCTGCTTTCAGAATATCTTCCCAGTTCTGTCAAATCCCATGAATGCCCCAAGTGCTGCCAAGCCCTAAGAATCCATCCCAGTGCTATTAAAGTGCAGGAGTTACCCTCCACCACCATACTGCTCAGGCCCAGGCACTTTCTAGACTGATTAAATCTTAGGACCACCTCACAATCCTGATAAGCTCTAAACAGAAGATTTGACTCCTTAGCACTCAGTTTTTCAGCACTATAAATGCTGTTTTGGCTCCAAGTGGAATCCATGGCACACGCACTAACACCTCTAGTGCAAGCTGTACCAGATACCATTTTGCTGAGGGCATTGGCGCGTGCGCAGGGAGTGGCTACCGGATGTCTGCAAAATAGGCAGAGCGTGACATCAATCAGCATGTAATGCTGATTTGACACCAACACTGCCATTATGAAGCGTAATGCTCCAACTAACGCCCTGATACACGTGTTCAGCAGCAGGAGGGGATCCTCACTCGTACTATTTAAAGGGATCATCAACTACTTACGGGTTAGTTGCTGCTTGATTTCTATTATAGCTGCAATTGTAGAAGCATTTGGTGGTTTCTAGAGTGCTTTAAAGTTACCAGTGTTTACAGGGAGTGTTTGTGGCACATGCTGAAGGACTTGGTCCTCACCTCAAGCATTCTGCACAACCCAGATGTGGAGCACTGCATGACGGAGAGAATGAGCAGAAGCGACACAGAGTTAGACAAGCAGCTGGAAAAGGGAGGAGAAGGAGTGGGAGAAGGTCTCTCAGCAGAAGCTCATATCCATGCAGGGTGTTCACGGCTCAATTTTCCAACCTGAACTACATCGAGGAACAGTGTCTTCGCTTCACTAAGGCTGTCCTCACTGAAAATTGCTGCAACCACAACTGCAATGTCAGAGCAGGGCAAGGATGACATTGCCAGTGGCTGTGAAGGTGACTGTGGCCATGAATTTTGATGTGCCAGACTCCTTCCAGCCTGGAGCAGGTGACATTTGCAATAGCTCCTAGTTTGCTATCCACTGTTGCATATTGGAGGTCACTGAGGCTTTGAATTCCAAGAGAGCTTATTGAATTCCATTCTCTCTTGTCAGAAAGAAGCAGGCAGAGTGAGCTTGCAGCTTGGTGTGGATTGCAGGCTTTTCCATGGTGTAGGTTGCCATTGACTGCATGCACATCACTTTGCTGCAGATCAACTCCGAGATGCACCACAACTGAAAGGGATTCCATTCCCTCAATGCCCAGCTGGTGTGCCAGCCGACCACACAAGGACAGCAGGCATATAACAATAGCCTTAGAGCCACAAAGAACATCGTTCTGAAGCAATACTTTCAATGCTTGGTCCACTTGAGGACAGCTCTCTGGTACACACTGCAGCCTGTCTCTAAGTTTGTGGTGGTCTTCTGCATCCTCTACATTACCATCATGAGGGCACAACCATTCCCACCAGGAATCGGGAGGCAGGGAGAAGGCATCCAGGACACCCTCTCTCCAGGTGGGCTGTCTGAGAGCAACTGCTCAGACTGTGCTTCCCATAGGACCGCTTCCCTTTACTACCATGCCTTCACTATTCCCTATCTCACCATCCATCTGGGACACCTCATGTTTAGCATTCCTTTGGTCAAGACCCTACACTAAAAGCCACCAACAATAATCTTTCCATTATATTTTTATCCAAAAATATGTCCACTTATACAAACAAAAAAGAAGTATTCACCCTTGTGCATTTCCTCAGAGTCTATCTTGCAGTTGCCTTTGCCTGGCCGAACATGTGCTACCCTAGTGGTTGCAGCATGTCTGGAAAGTTGCTGAGTTTCACTGGGGCAGACTGCAGATGACCTTGCAGGATGCCCTTGAGCAGCTCTGGTTCTTGAGGGCCCAGCTTCAGACTGCACCACCTCAGCAAGGGCGACAGCAGTCTGGACTGGCTGGCTGAGAGGCAACAGCAAGGGCACTGGTGGAGTGGCAGTGGTGGGAGCATGAATGATGTCATCCTGAGAGACAGCAGGTTTGTGTTCCAGGGTGCCACCACCACTCCCATGGGGTAGCACTTTAGTGATCCTAGTAATCTGTTGGAGGAGAGATTGCTGGACTGCTACAAGAGCCTGCATGCCCTTTTGAGCTCTGAGATCCACAGCCATGATGCAGTCTAAGCCTGCATGACAGCAAGCATGGATCTCATGGCCTCCTTCTGAAATATTGGGTGGCTTCACTTCTGCTGCTATGGAAGCTGAGATGTCAGCCACTGGTCGCTGCATCACAGCTGGGCCCACAAATGCTGCTCTGAAGTTGGTCACCACTTCCATGCTGGAAAGGATGGGCTCCAAGTTCTCTGCGGTGCCCTGTGGCAAGTTGGAGCCAGAGTCTTCCATGCTCCTTGACTGTGGCAAGAATCTCCCTAACAAGTCTGCAATGCACTAAGCATCTCAGTGTGCATGCTTATCAGCATTCCACTGTAGGCCGTCCAATTGAAGTCCTCATCTGAGACCCCTGCAGCAGATCTCGTCTGCCGCCTCACCCTCCATTATGCTAGCACACGAGCTATATTTTCCTCCTGGCCTGGCTGCAACCCACTTGTGCCCAGTAACTCACCACATGAAGATTCCAATTCTATATTATCCTCTAAGATACGTGATGTGCCAGTATCTGAGCTAGTACTACGAGTGTCAGATCAAGTGACGGTGCTTCCTCATCACTGATGTGGGGTTGCTCTCTCTATCCATCCTGGAGCTGCTGTGGCTGAGCAGGTGGCGGTTCTTGGGTAACCGAAAACATAAAATCCGAAGGGGAAAGTTGGCGTGAGAGGGGGATGTAAAGGGTGTAAAGCAAGAGGTCTATGATCACACGTCTGCCAAATAGCAGGATGTGGCTGAGGTGGGAATTGAGAAGGGACATAAGGCAGGTACTTACCATCATCGTCAATGTTCTCGGTGATGCCGGATGCAACGGACTCTGTCACAGCTCGCCCCATGATGTGGAACACCAACTCTTCCAGAGGGCTCAGCTGATGAAGACATGCCTGTCCCCCTCCAGTTCTGTGCTCCCTTGTCCTGCAAGAAAGAAGGAAGAATGTCACTGATTGTGTTGCAATGCGTTTGGGTGATCAGCCTGCCATATCTGGAAGCATGTGGAAGCAGAAAGAGGTGGCAGCATTGGAAGGTGCGT
Organism: Heterodontus francisci; assembly: GCF_036365525.1. Classification (NCBI taxonomy): domain Eukaryota; kingdom Metazoa; phylum Chordata; class Chondrichthyes; order Heterodontiformes; family Heterodontidae; genus Heterodontus; species Heterodontus francisci. The sequence goes on from NC_090383.1 coordinate 74,057,444, forward strand.
GAGGATGAGGTGGAGTATCTGAATGTTAGGCTTGAGTTCTGATTGCTAGAGATTGCTGGTTGTTGAGTAATGGGGATGTGGTGCATTGAACAGTGTGAGAGGCTAGTGGTGTGGTGAGTAGGAGATGTTCTTTGAAGATGCATTCACTGACATTGACCACTCATGTGAGGTCATTGAACTTCTTATGGCACTGTTGCCAGGTCCTTGGGGCGGGAGTCCAGGAATTGACCTCCTTGGCCATCTGCTCCCATTTACCTCTCAGGGTTTGCCTTGAGGCCCTCCTGGCCCCCTGCAGAAACATTGTCTCTCTCCTCCTTTCGACCTCCTGTACTAATGCCTCCAACCGCATCGGAAAACCTGGGAGCCCTCTCTGTTAACTGTTGCTTCATTTGATATGCTTCTCCTTGCAGCCAAATCCTGCACAGTCAGCAGCAGCTTCCTTAAATTAATGCAGCTCCCTTTTAAGAGGGGCAAGCTGCCTTTAAGAGGTGCAGGCTGTAATGCTGTAATGTCTTTTTTCCTGCCAACTGCTAAGTCTCTTCGACTCGCCACATTTTAGCCCTGCCTTTATGGCTGCCCGCCAGCTCTGGCGATCACTGGCAACTGACTCCCACGACTTGTGATCAATGTGACAGGACTTCATATCGCGTTTGCAGACATCTTTAAAGCGGAGACATGGACGGCCAGTGGGTCTGTTACCAGTGGCGAGCTCGCTGTACAATGTGTCTTTGGGGATCCTGCCATCTTCCATGTGGCTCACATGGCCAAGCCATCTCAAGCGCCGCTGGCTCAGTAGTGCGTAAAAGCCGGGGATGTTGGCCGCCTCGAGGACTTCTGTGTTGGAGATACGGTCCTGCCACCTGATGCCAAGTATTCTCCGGAGGCAGCGAAGATGGAATGAATTGAGACGTCGCTCTTGGCTGACATACATTGTCCAGGCCTCGCTGACATAGAGCAAGGTACTGAGGACAGAGGCTTGATACACTCGGAAGTTTGTGTTCCGTGTCAGTGCGCCATTTTCCCACACTCTCTTGGCCAGTCTGGACATAGCAGTGGAAGCCTTTCCCATGCGCTTGTTGATTTCTGCATCTAGAGACAGGTTACTGGTGATAATTGAGCCTAGGTAGGTGAACTCTTGAACCACTTCCAGAGCGTGGTCGCCGATATTGATGGATGGAACACTTCTGATGTCCTGTCCCATGATGTTCGTTTTCTTGAGGCTGATGGTTAGGCCAAATTCGTTGCAGGCAGCCGCAAACCTGTCGATGAGGCTCTGCAGACACTCTTCAGTGTGAGATGTTAAAGCAGCATCGTCAGCAAAGAGGAGTTCCCTGATGAGGTCTTTCCGTACTTTGGTCTTCGCTCTTAGACGGGCAAGGTTGAACAACCTGCCACCTGATCTTGTGTGGAGCAAAATTCCTTCTTCTGAAGACTTGGATGCATGTGAGAGCAGCAGGGAGAAAAAAATCCCAAACAGTGTGGGTGCAAGAACACAGCCCTGTTTCACGCCACTCAGGATAGGAACGGGGTCTGATGAGGTGCCGCGATGTTGAATTGTGCCTTTCATATTGTCATGGAATGAGGTGATGATACTTAGCAACTAAGATGGCTCCTGGGCTATAAGCTCCCTAGGAAGCTCCCTTGCTGTGCAACTCTATCCATGGCCATCTGCTCCCATTCTTAGTGCTTTCTCCCCCAATCTACTCTCTTAAACTGTTTAAATTCCCTTGGCTCTTTAATCAGTTCATTTTAGCCCTAACTACAAGTTAACAGCTAGTTTATGTTACCTGGGCCCACTGCCCTCCCCCAGCCATACCTGCTCTTTGTTTTCCTCATTGAGCACTAAATGGAATTGAATATAATCCAGACGAAATTGCAAAGTACAGCTGGTGATACTTTGATCTTCGATCCTGCTGTCTACACCGTCCAGAGTGTCCGCGGCCACGGCATGCGGTAAGTCCATTGTAGAGAAGAAGGAGCAGCAGGACTCTCAGGAAATAAGACTATCACAGAGGGGAAGCCTTGAGAAAAGGTGCCCCGAACACATAAAAAGTCACGAACGGCTCCTCGGCCACAACTTCAAAGTGCCCACGGGAGATGGCTCGGAGAGCATCTGCAGCGCAATGTTGGCGAATTCCTGCTCGTACCGGCGCCCGAGGCTGTCGCTCACCTCCCGAAGGATGCGGATGAGCTTTCCCGGTGTCGATGGTGGGAACTGATGAAATGGTTTACTACCTGCATCCCCTTCCCCCCCCCCTTCCCCTTGCCCCCCCCTTCCCCTTCCCAGCTCCAATCTCCCAGCTCACCGCACCCCACTCCCCCACCCCTCCCCCTCCCCCTCGCAACCCCTTCCCAGCTCCCCCTCGCACCCCCTTCCCTCCACCCCTCCCCCTTGCATCACCTCCTCCCAGCAGCATCCTCCTACCCCTGTGTAGGGGCCCTAACAACCCCATTGCCTTGTGTGCATCTCGGGAGAGACCAAGGCTAAGGGAGTAAACCCTAACAGAAAATCCGGAGCGGAACCCCGTAGGCGGTCATGTGTCACCTTTGGCATGTTTCCGGCTGTTCCTGCAGCCATACCGGTGCCAAACGTCGTGCTCTGCACTCCTTTGGACCCCACCAGAAAGGTCGAGAGGGGGGTTTTGACGCCTGGGCAACTCTCAACCTCCATACATTCGCCCAGGCTTGCGCCATGGAGAGGTCACTCCATAGTCGCCTCACAGCGACCGAAACAACACGGAAGGCAGCAGTTACGGGTTATAAGTCCAGCTCAATTGGCGTAGAGATTGGGCGCCATGGGTTGCCTTTGTCAGTGGGAGAGGTCATCGCACCTCACTGAACAGCTACCGCCCACCTCAAACCGGGCAGCCCCCGGTCAATAAGGTTCTGTGCCGCCACAGTTCCCCTGCTTCAATGGGTGCTTGGAGCTCAGGGTCATTGCCCGAAAAGTGGAAAGCAACATCGCACCAAACAGCACGAAAAAAGGAAAGAAGGTACCAGCCCTTCGTTTTGCAAGCTGGAACGTCAGAACTATGTGTCCTGGCCTGTCGGAATACCTTACACAAATCAACAATTCTCGGAAGACCGCCATCATTAACAACGAGCTCAGTAGACACAATGTAGACATTGCAGCACTTCAGGAGACACGCCTCCCTGTGAGTGGATCTCTAACAGAGCATGACTACACCTTCTTCTGGCAGGGGAGGGATCCTGAAGAACCAAGACAGCATGGAGTGGGCTTCGCCATCAGAAACTCCTTGCTCAGCATGATAGAACCTCCCTCAAATGGCTCGGAACGCATACTGTCCATCCGACTGCTCACCGCCTCTGGTCCTGTACACCTACTCAGCATCTATGCTCCAACACTCTGATCCCCAGCTGAAGCTAAAGACCAGTTCTACGAGGAACTCCATAATATCATTAGTAGCATCCCCAACACCGAACACCTGTTCCTGCTGGGGGACTTTAATGCCAGGGTTGGGGCTGACCATGACTCATGGCCCTCCTGCCTTGGGCGCTATGGCGTTGGAAGGATGAATGAGAATGGACAGAGACTGCTTGAGTTGTGTACCTATCACAACCTCTGCATCATCAACTCGTTCTTTCATACTAAACCCTGGCACCAGGTTTCATGGAGGCACCCAAGATCACGTCGTTGGCACCAGCTGGACCTCATCGTCACAAGGTGAGCCTCCTCAGTCAACATCACTAAAATATAGTATCTGGTCATTATTTCATTGCTGTATTTGTTGGAGCTTGCTGTGCATAAATTGGCTGCTGCGTTTCTTACATTCCAACAGTGACTACATTTCAAAAGTACTTCATTGGCTGTTAAGCACTTTCGGATGTCCTGAGGTTGTGGAAAGCACTATGGAAATGAACTTTTTTTAACTTTTATTTTAAGCTCTCCTGTCTTCAACCTTATCACAGGTCTTCCTTTTGTTTTCCCACAATCCCCTTTCCCTGCCTCTATACTTGTTTAAATCCTGTTACATCCCTAATGTTTTCCAGTTCTGATGAAAGGTCATCGACCTGAAACATCAAATCTGTTTCTCTCCACGGCTGCTGCCTGACATGCTGAATATTTCCAGCATTTTCTGTTTTTATTCTGATTTGGTTAGATTGGGTTTAGTGTTTAGCCCTAGATGTATGTCTGCTTTTTTTAATTTCCTGTGTTTTAGATTTCAGACCTTATGAACAAGATCTAATGTCCTTTAGGGAAGGAAATCTGCCATCCTTACCCGGTCTTGGAATCTTGTGATTCCAGACCCACAGCAATGTAGTTGACTTTTAATTGCCCTTTGAAATGGCCAAGCAAGCCACTCAGTTGTATCAAACCACTACAGAAAGCACTGTGTGTGTACCTACACCACATGGACTACCGCAGTTCAATAAGACGGCTCACCACCACCTTCTCAAGGGCAATTAGGGATGGACAATAAATGCTGGCCTTGCCAGCGACACGCACATTCCAAAAACTAAAAAAAGAACAAGTTTTTGTGACTTCTTCCTCACTTAAACTGATGTCTTTCAAATCTGATGCATGATTACACCTGACCCCGTCTTTTCTCTGTACAAACGCTGTCTGAACTGCTGTGTATTTCCAACAGTTTCTGTTTATAGACCAATCATTGAGCCTTCTAGACTAAATCTTGACAAAACAGAATGTTCCTCCCTGGCATGTGCTTTATCTTGAAACTGAGGTGAGTTACAATAGGAACATTTTATTCAGGTGGATGTAATTTGGTAGAGTATTAGAAAGTGACAGCTTAGAGAAGTCAACCCACAAAAGTGGTCAAATAAATTGTTTCCATTTTTATAATAGAGGTAGAATATTTTTCATTATGACATTATCAGGAACATAATTTTCAGAAACTTCAAAAAGAACCATCATGAATAATTCACATAGCAACAAGAAAAAGACCAAATTCTCCAATTAAGCATTCTTAGTTGTTGCCTTCTCCAGAAACAGCTCAACGCAAGATATTCACCAGCAGGGCATGAGACAAATTTAATTGCTAAAGTATCTTAGTCACATTTTTGTGGGTTCAGGTTCAAATTCTAAGAGACGGAGGTGCAGTCTGTAGAAGTGTCTGCGTATTGTCAAAGCTCTGAGTCAGCTACTGATGGTCTCGTCATTCTTTTCATTGCTGAACTTTATTGCTTTGAAATGTTCTTGCCATAAACATCTGTGGAAAAAAATGAGTATGTAATACATTATGCTTTAAAGTTTACCTCAGATATTTGTTTGTGTTCAGTAGCATAGACTATTCCTCTAAGTAAGCCTGTGATCCCTGCAAACCAGAGTGTGCCTTTGCCTGCACAATATCGAGGTAATTGTAGTGATCCCACGGGTCAAACAGAAACCATTGTCACTGTACTTTGGCTTATGGGTTATATCACAAGCCCCCACATCATCTCCCTGACTTTGGGATAAACACTAGCAAACTGTAACTTGAGTTATAAGCTTTGGAACAGATTTGTTAACAATAAATAAGAAAACAATAGCAAAGAGAAACAGTGGGCAGGATTTCCTTACCGGGTGTGGGAAACGGACGTCAGGACTGTTTCTGGGTACCAATCCCACCTCCAGGGGTGGAGGGAAGCAGTCACAGTCCCCATTTTCACAGGGGCAGACCGCCAATTGGCTAGAGGACGGGTTGGGCAGCTAATTACTGCCATGGTGGCGGGGTCGGAGGCAGGACTGTGCAACTCCAGGTCAGATTTAAACAGACCACTGCAGCCATTACTGTGGCTGCCATTACATTGCAATACCTGCTGTTGGGAAGATGTCTCAGGGGAGGGAGAGGCCTGGAACCAGGCAGGGTGGCCCCTCAATTCTCGATCTGTAGGTCTTCGTCAAGGCTGTGATGGACAGAAGGGAGGTCCTCTTTCAGGAGGGTGGTAAGAGGAGGCCACTCACCTAAACCAAGCAGGCCGGGATAGAGGGCACCAACACTAAGCAGATGGAGTGTGGTGGCCAAAATTGGTTCTAGTGTCGGAAGCGGTTCAATGGCCTATTCGCTCTGGTAAAGTGAGTGCAATGTTGAACCCTCAGGAGAGGCCTCTGGGTATTTACCCTCCAGCAGTCACTCCAGCTGATGGCCACATGCTGCTCCTGAATATGGGAGGTGTGTACCCAGGGTATTTACTGACCCCTCAGAATGGCTGAGCCATACTGCTACTGAGGACCTGCCAACACTGAAATTTGCAGCTTCTAATGAACAGGAGCAGCTGGCATTGGCCAGAGGACAGCAGTACCTTATCTCACTCTCTTTTGTCCTTGCAGGAGAAATGGGCTCATGATGCCTGCAACACAGCCCAGACAGGAGAAGGGTTAGGGTTAGTGTTACCTTCAAATTATCACCGCCATGAGGAAGTCAGGCAAGGCATGATGGGCATCCATGGTGGAGATGATGATTAGAGAGTGCAATGCTTACATTAAGGGGGTGCTTTGCACTCCACCTCGTCCAACAACTTATCAAAGTCGGAGCTGCATTGGGAAGCCTCAGCACTGCAGAGTCTTCTGCTCTCCATGGTCTCTTCATGTGTCTCCCACTGGTGCAGACATTGAGGCAATAAGACTAACTCCTTCACCATCACCAGGCCAAGCACTGCAGCAGCAGAGCTCAGACCAAGCACCTGTCATGCATACAAGAAGTGCGATGATGGAAAAAAATACAGACTAAAACTGAAAGGTTATGAAAATTCACTTTACCTTTTTAAAAAGTGGATAGTTGCTATAAATGGCCACCGAAGGTAAACGACCTGACCCTTTGTATATTCAATCTGTCTGACAAGGACAAAGGAATACCTTTTGAGGTGTGAGGTATCAACTACATCCATCCTGAAACATTCCTGAATTGAATGCGTTCTTCTGAAACAAAGAAGGTATAAAGTGGAAACATCATAACTGGATTATTCCCATCTTGAATCCATCAAGAGACACTTGTGAATTGAATGGGTTCTTCTGAAACAAAGAAAGTGTGAAGTAGCCAATTCCTGGGCCATTGTTGGTCACCACAGGGATGGAAATCCACATCTCCCAACAGAGGCAAAGGTGTGAAACCATTTTTTGACATTAAAAGTAGCTCCCTAGAGAGAGAGAGGGAAACACCCGGAAAGAAGCGTCACAAAGAAGCTTGTTTCCATCTAAGCAGCTGGAAGAAATCCAGTAAGCCAGAAGGGAAGTGCCTGCTGTGGACTTCTACACCTTTATTTATACAGCAGTGAATTAGCAGTGATCCACTGTCTTCAACTCAACTTTCAACCAAGAGAGAAAACTACAAACACCTCAGGCCTGCAGCCAACGAGAACCTGACTTCCAAGAGAATTCAACAGGTTTACCGTGACCCCCGAAACCTACCCCTTTTCCTCTCTATCTGTCTCTTCTTGTGTGTGTGCGCGAGTGAATGCATGAGTGGATGTGGTTGCGACAATTTTGAGATAAGGCATATTTCTCAATAAATAATTAATTCTGTTTTAAACCTACAAAAATACCTGTTGCTGTCTATTTATTTGACAAATAAAACACAACGCAGTTAAACCCTAATAACATAAAACACTTGGCTGCAATCAGGTGGGAGTTGAAGAGTGGGAACCATCCACACCCTTCACCATGTGGCCGTAACACACCTTACAAGCACACCCTCCACCAATGTATATACAGTTACCTCGCTGAGTCCTCATGCTCGGTTGGATAGGGTGGCACTGGATGATAAGCATGTCACAAGTGTGCAGGAGGAGGCAGAGGCAGGTGTGGGCAGTCCCCCTTGGAGGATGGAGGACAGACACAGCCCTGCTCAGCTGGGCACAGATGCAGCGCCTCAGGATTCACAGGAAAGGAGACTACCCAGACCAGCAGCAACAGATGTGCTCCCACATGTCAGAGTTTCCTGAGGCTGTGCAGGGTCATGGGCTGTGAATGGAAGAATCCATCCAGCTCATGTGCACCACCGTGCCTCAGGGCTTTGAATGTATAAGCTCCTCCATTGAGAGAGTGGCCAACCTCATGAAGAGCCACATGCGGCAGCACTGACGCTCACAGGATGTACCCCACGCCATCTAGCATGGGCCTGTTAGTGGCGCTGATGGCAAAGGGATGTTTGGAGAGGATGCCAATTGCTCCCCAGCTAGTGCTCCCCTCCAGATATCTGGAGCTCTAGACAAGGCCTGAGGATGAGCATCATGTAAATATTGACAAATGAAGCCCAATGTATAAACTTCCTCTTATTGAAGGGGATACAGGAGAAGAGGGATGATGTAGTGAAGGGGAGCAAGGGTCCCTGAATGGTGACAGATGTGCATCCCTGATTGGCGGTAAGAGTTGCGCTGTTCCAGGCTGCATCTTCAATGGAAGTGTTCGCACAGGCAGCTCAAAGTGAGTTCCATACGATGCCGTTTCTCCTGGATCAGAGGGGCTCAGCAGAAACAAGCCTGAATCAGATGATCTGACATTGATGGCATCTTTACAAAACCCTTGAGCCGAGGCACCTCTGTGCTCTGCATCTTCCTCTTCCTCCTCTTTCACGTCCTGATCCTCCTCTTCCTCCAATGAGCTGTGTTAATCTAGTGCTTTACCATCTTCAAGGTCCACACCTCTTTGGAGGGCCATGTTATGGAGAGCGCAGCAGACCACCACTGTGACCAAGTCCCTTGCAAGTGAGTACTGCAGGGCACCACCCAACTGGTCCAGGCACTGGAAGTGCATCTTCAGAAGACCAGTGGTCTCAATGGTTGTCCTAGTGAGCAGATAGTTGTGGTTGTATCACCTCTGTCTCAGGGTCACATAAAGGGTGAGCAGCCAACTCTTTGAGGGATATCCTTGTCACCTAGAATCCATCCATGCAGTCTAGGTGGTGGAACAAAGTGTTGTGATACCCTGGACTGGTGGAGGATGAAGGAGTAATGGCAGCTGCCAGGAAAGTGGGTGCACACATACATGAAGCTCTTGTGGTCACAGACTATATGAACGTAGAGGGAGTGGAAGCCTTTCCTGTTGATGAATTTCACTGGACTGTCAGTCAGTGCCTTGATGGTGACATGGGTACAATCAATGATGCCCTGCACCTGGGGGAATCCAGCGATGGAGGCATAGCCCACTGCCCTTTGTGCCTGCGAAGCACCATCTGTCAGGAATTGTAGTACTTCCCAGCTTTCGCCAAATGTTCATCTGTGACCTGAGAGATGTAGTGGTGTGCAGCCACTTGCGAGACCCCACCAAGGTCCACAGCTGATCCCTGGAAGGATCCAGAGGTGAAGAGGTTCAAAGCCGCAGTGACTTTGATGGCTACAGGGAGGACGCAGAGAGCAGTGCTGCAAGCTGTGAGGCCTTCTGCGACGAGGGCACAAATCTCTGTGACCACCTGCCTGGATAGGCTCAGTCTCCTCCGGCACTGGTTCTCAGTCATCTCAAGGTATCTCTGTCTTCGGCAGCAGATCTTATGCTGAAGGTTGGCTTCCATTTCGTTCTTGCCCCTCGTCCTCTCCTCTGCCCTCCTGATGCACAGGCCACTGTTCTTCCTGCAGAGGATGCTGCTCCTCATCACCCGAATACTGAGAGTTGTGTTCCCAATGCCAGCTGCTACTTTCCTTGAGCTCAAGTGGAATTCCAATTGTGTTTGGAAGGTTTGTTTCCACTCTTATGCCCCCATGATGCCAGGAGAGGGATGTCCGACCCACTGCGCTGCCTGTACGCTTACTGACCGACCTTCCCTCACCTTCCACTGACCGATGGCACCTGTGTGCCAATGACTTAGTCCTCTTCTGCACGTTTTCACTTTCAAGGGGCCCTCCCAATTTGTTGGGGCAGCCATGATTCGTTCCCTGCTGTGTTGCCTCCTCCATGCACCTGGTCTGCCCCAGGCTGCGCGTGTACCCGTGTGCACCAGCCAAAATCTGAACATGGCCCTCAATGAGCTCTCAGTGAGCTCTCTAACTACCTTAATTGGCATCATTGCCGAATTGGGTGGGTTCTCAGGGCTATCCCACCCCATCCCACTCCAGCTCGGAAGTCACTGTCGCTCAGAACTACGATGGGAAACGGGTACGCCGACCAGCATCGGTATTTTCAACCCCCACCCGCCTCCATTTCCATTCCCGGGGAGACTTCAATATTCAGCCCAGTAGGTTTAGGGTAATGTACAGACTTCATTATTCTTTCTCAGGTGATAGAAAATAACAGTTGCGTATCTTAAGCAAAAACTCAATGTAAAAGTGGACACGCAAAGTTTTAGACTTCACATGGGGGGTTCACTGGTCACAACATGGAGCATCCTTGCTTCTATTCCTCACTGCTGGCTTCAATTCTGAAGTGTGACCAAAACAGTAATGACACTAAAATTGCAAAAATTTAATTCATGCTGACATTTCAGCTGAGGTCAGCCCACAGCGATTTTTGAGTAGGCCTGATTTAGGCAGATGGTACTCCCACTAGAAACTGGCAGGGACCTCATTAAGCTATGCAAAACAGAGCCATATGATGTAGTAAGGACTCCCTGTGCCATTACAGTTGTCACAGTATCTGCCCAAGAACAAACTGGCCCATTACTCAGATCAGCATTACTTGAAGGGATCGCTGAAAGCAAATCTGGTAAGAGCAATTTTTTTTGGCAATTTTTTTTCTGATTTCAGGATGACCTTCATTGCTCTCCTGGCTCCTTGTTGATTATCCTTCACTTTGTTATTAATGCACATTGTCAGCGCGCCCCCCACTCTCCCCCACAAACGCCCACAATCAATCCAGCTCTCCTTTTCAACCCATTGCTGCATGCTTATTCCCCATCGAACTTTCACCCCCCCCTGACCTACCTCAAAATGTGGATACAGCTCACCAATTACTTTTAAATGAAGCCTGGCCACCCAAATAGTTTAGACTTCTCACTGGTGACATTGGGTAGCTGTTGTAATTACTCCATCCACTGTTCACACAATGTACCCCAAAGACTAAAATCGGGCAATACTTTCAAAGCAAAGGTGTCAGCGTGATCCAGTTGAGAGCACTCTTGCCTCTGAGTCACATGGTTATTCAACTCCCACACCAGGACTTAAGCACAAAATTCAAGGCCTACACTCCCATGCAGTACTGAGGAGTGCTGCACTGTCAGAGGTGCCATCTTTTGGATGAGACATTAAACCAAGTCTCCGTCTGCCCTCTCAGGTGGGCGTAAAAGATCCCACAGCAATATTTCGAAGAAGAGCAGGGGAGTTACCCCCAGTGTCGAGGCCAATATTTATCCCTCAATCAACATCACAAAAACAGATTATCCGGTTAGTATCACAATGCTCTTTATGGGAGCTTGCTCTGCACGAATTGACTGCTGCATTTCTTATATTACAACAGTGACTACACTTCAAAAGCACTTCATTGGCTGTACAATGCTTTGGGATGTCCTGTAGTCATGAAAGGCACTCTCAAAATGCAAGTCTTTCTCTTTTTCAAATTAAAAATTCCATCTCTTAAATTAAAATAGAACTGCCAATCAAACTGTCATAAGATATTCAAATTTGAATTGAATGATGTGGGCCCTATTTGGGAGAAAGGACTTTTTTTCTTAACTTTGCAGATAATATGTGAGAGGTCCTTCGTAGAACAACAGCAGTGATAAATATTTGCATATCAAGACTTTCCTGAGCTGTACCAACAAGCACTTCAGCCATGTTTTTAACTTGGAGTGCGGCATAGTGCACTGGGTTGAGTGAGAAGCTTGCCTGGCCACTCGGAGTGCAAACTCCTAGGCCTCATTTCCATCTCCCAGGTGAGTCTACAACCTAATCCCTGCGGGAACTAGTACCTGGCTGGCAGATGGGAACGCTGTTTCTGCTGGCAGGAGACCACTACCAGGGCCTTATGGGAATGGTCTCCATCAATCAGGTAAGCACTTTATCAGGGGGATGGTGGGGCGAAAGGGTGTTAGTGCTCCAGAGGCAATTGCAGTTGGAGGAATATGGAAGCCTATGCAGGGGAGACCCTATGCTTCCTTATGGGGCCCCACGGCACGCTCTTCCTCCTCCCGACCTACACAGAAACATTTAAACAATTAAAATAACTTACTTTATCAGTCCTATTCTGGGGTTGTTCCTCCTTGGCACCAGTTTACCTTGGTGAGGCCTACACTTAGTGCTAAGCTTTTGCCATTAAATTCATGTCAGGGTTCAAGTGACAGTGTCAGGCCCTGAATCTGAATATTTATTCAGGTTCTTGCCTGCCCTCACTAAGGATCTCATATGCTGCCCCAAACACACCTGTAAAAATGGTACAGAGTTGAGTCCAGTGTCCTTTCAGAGGGAAGTACACTGCCTCTTTTTCAATTCCGCCCCCTACCCCCCATACCCCATTCTTGTCAGATGCAGAAATGTTAAAATGAAGTCTTTCATCTGTCTTGTCTTTCTGTCTAATCATGAAACTGGTCATTTCTTTAAGCTGTTTTTTTAACCTCGTACATACTGTAATGAGAAAAAAAAATGCCTATGAAATATACATCACAAATGCTTAATTTTTGATATCCCAAATACTCAAGCATGATATACTGAGTATGAAGATGTATTCAGTATGGAGACATTAACCCTCTATTCTGTGTATATATATGGAGAAATAAACCATCGACTCAGAGTATGTCTGTGGAGTAATAAACTATATACTCTGATTGTATATATGGAGTAATAAACCATATACTCTGTATGTAAAAGAAGTAATAGACCATATATTCTTGAGTGCATATATGTCATTGCATGATTAGAATATAGGATTTCATTCTTCTGGAACAGCAACTGAACATCTAATTGTTTCTTAAATCAATCAGGTATCCTGCCCTCAAGCACTGCCCTGGAAACCCATTCCAGCTATTGATCACCCTGCGTAAAAAAAATGCTTCCTGCTATTTGTCCTCAACTATTATCTCAAATCTTACAGTGAATACGCCCCAGGAACTACATAAAGGATAAAGGTTACAACCAGACATACATATTAATGTATTGAATTAATATATGTGGCATATGAAAAATGTTATGTTCCTTATTTTCTACCATACATCACAGCAACATCTTGTACATGTGAAGTGAGGCAAATTAGAACTGAGGCAACGGACTGGATTTTCGTATTCATAGTGTTTGAGTAATGAAGCAGAAAAGCCTGATATCTCAAAAATCCTGAAATCCTCCATCTCCACGACACTTGATAGAAACTGTATTAATATAAAACAAAGGAGCCAAAACACCTTTAGAACTGAGTGTGGGGGAAATACTATCTGTAAATAATTTTATCTAAGGATTCAAGAAGGACACTCACTATTAACATGCAATAGCATGGGGAGGGGGCAAAGGTCCTCATGATACTTCTGTAAGGGAAGGGACGTAATGGTTCTGAAACTGAAGCGGTAACATTGAGAAGGAACCTTGGGCCACATTTAAAATAGGACAGAATATCAGAAAATCTGTCAGCATATGCTACAATCGAATTTTTGTCATTTAGGTTAGATTTATTTCACTTACAAGAAAAAGAACCTGCACTTGTATGGAACCTTTCAAATCCCAAAGTACTTCTCAGCCAAAAAGTACTTTTGAAGAGTAGTTTGTGGAGCCTTTCTGTACACAGATAGCCTTCCATATTTCTTACCTTACAACAGTGACCACACTTCAAAAAGTGCACTGGTTGCAAAATACTTTGGAACATCCTGAGGTTGTGAAAGGTTCTACATAAATTTCTTTCTCTATTGGAAAAGGCAAGTCTGTATTTCTTCATGGGTCCATGCTGTTTTTTAAAAATCTGGCTTTTTTTTATTTGTTCATGGGATGTGGGTTTTGCTGGCCAGGCCAGCATTTATTGCCCATCCCAAACTGCCCTTAAGAAGGTAGTGGTGAGCTTCCTTCTTGAAGCACTGCAGTCCATGTGGGGTAGGTACACCCACAGTGCTGTTAGGAAGGGAAGGGAGATCCAGGATTTTGACCCGGCGACAGTGAAGGAATGGTGATAAAGTTCCAAGTCAGCAAGGTGTTACAACCAGGTGAGAAAGGGGTCTAGGGATTCCCTCTCGGCTTTTGCCTCATTTAACCGGAACAGGGTTTAATTTTTAAGAAAACACCATGTTTTTAGCTCCCCCTCAGTGAATCCTTGTTCACTGCATTCCAATTGTAAGGCAAAGAAATCAATCTGACAGGTTTTCTTAGATTTAAACAAGAAAGGTGAAAGTTTATTAATCTTAAACTCTAATTCAGTTAACGACTACGAATACGCGACACAACCATGCCAGCATACATACACGATAAACACACATGCAGATAGAGACAGAAATAGAAAGAATAAAGGGGAAAAGTTTGAGGCAATATCTGGGAATTATTTACAGTCCTTTAAGTTTGATGTAGAGTCTTTGGTTGCCGTTAAATCTTGTTGTTTCGTTGGGGCCCAGTGCACGCTTTAAAACTTGTTTTGACGTAGGAGTTTTTCTCTCTTGAGGTTTAAGCGACTTCAGTGGATCCGGAGATTAGTGAGAGAGAGAGAGGGAGGGAGGGAAGCTCTCTTCTTCCAAGTTCAGTTGCAATCTGCAGTCTGACCCAAGCTGTCCTGTGAGCAGTTCAAAACCAGACCTGGGCCAGCAGATTAGTCACTTTTTTAACAAATTCCTGCATTTGTGGATTCCAAAGCTCTCAGTGGGGGGCGGTGGGGTGGGGGGGGGGGGGGGGGGATGAGGGTGGTGGTTGTAGTGCTATCTCTTAAACTGACAAGATGTGGATCACCGTTGTCCATACCAATCTCTGTTAATTGAATCAGTGAGCAGTTCCCATTGTCTTTTCCTAGGCATCTGTCTCTTAGAATGTAATTTTTTTCCGGCCACTGCTGATCTCTTTAAACAAGTCATCTCTCCACTCCAGCAACAGTTTAAAATTAATGTTCATGTGAAGAAATTAATATGCCTCATTCTTGGCAGGTGGGAATCTTCATGACACCTCCACACCCAGTGGAATTAAATGTGCTTTTTTCTTAAAAGGGCATTTCATTAAAAGGGACTAAAGAGAAGAGTAGGTATAGGAAAACACATATGCATCTCTCTCATTCATTCAGGAATCCTAAAAATTGTTACAGCCTGTCTTTTCTTGGTAGCAGTGCTGCTTTAAATTGCCTTTTTTGGCATCCCAATAAACGTGTGGTTTTTGGGGAAGTTTTTCAGTTTGCACACTTCCATGACTGCCTGGAGTGTCTTCGTTCCTGTTGAGGGCTGCAGGGGGAGGGTTAGATTTAATTAGCCCGAGGTTGGAGTTCTGCTCATGGGCTGCGGCAGTGGGTGGTTCCATTCTGAACTCTCTTTCTGTGCTTTCATGAGTCATTCACCTTAGGGATGGTTGATTCCCTTTCCTCCTGACTGTGGGGGTGGATTCCTTGCTAATCTTCCCTTTGTCCTCTGGGAGACTCGTGCTTGCAGGTATTTTCCCAGATTCTACTGCACTCCCCTGTGGCATTTTGACTAGGTGAGGCATCACCCTCATGGATTCTCTGCCCCCTTGAGGACTTGCTTTGTCTCTGCAGGTTCATGTAAGTGCTGTTTGCAACTCTGGTGGGGTGCTCCTAGTGTCTGCATTTATATAGGAGGATGTGGGATCTAATTTTTCAAATATTATGGGGCTGGCTGACCGAACAGTAGGGGTTTTCATTTGGGATTCCTCCCGGACTTCTTTTAACCTGCCTTCTTTGTCCCTTTTTCCCCTATCTAACATTTTTCCAGCCTTGTGCCTGTCTGGCCCCTTTTGTTCTCAGCAGGGGTCCCTTGCAGTTCACCAGCCCTCTGCTGGAGGGTCCTCCAAATACCGATACAGGACTTCAGGATGCAGATTTCACTGTAGGTTGGGGCTTCCCCTCAACCTGGCACATGTGACAACTCCTACAGTACTCCATGACATCTTTGTGGAGTTTTGGCCAGTCAAACTGCTGCTGTCTTATGTGGGGCATATACTGACCTGCACGGTCACTGTAATCTCATGGGCCATTCTTAATATTTCTCTCCGGTACCTCTGCGGCACCACTAACTGGTGAACCACAGTCCACTCCTTCCTCTCAAGTCTGTGAGGAGAACTCCACTTCCTCATCAGTATATCATTCTTTAGATAGTAGCAGCCAGGGACTCCCTCTGCTTCAATTTCAGACTGGGCAGCCTCTGCTAACTCTCTCAATACTGGGTCAGCTCGCTGAGCCTCAACAGGGGAAGATCCATTTAATTCATTCCCTGAGGTCTTCTAACTTTCGAAAGAAACTCTCAGACAGACAGATCTCATGGTCATCTGCCTGCTGTGCCAAAATCAGTCTCCTCTGGGGAAGCTGGTTTGATCATGGCCTGATTCACTATATACTCAGGCAAACTGCAGGGCACCATCTCCTGCCACTGCCCTGTCTCTCTGATCTCCTGCGGTCTCTCTTTCACTACTGGGGAAGCTACCACCTTCGTCCCCGCCAGATCATTACCTCGGAGCAGGTCAACCCCATCCACAGGAAAACTAGGGACAATCCCTACGGCCACCGGTCCCAAAACTAGGTTGCACTCCAAGTGCACCTGGTGTAGAGATACAGGCATACACTGCCCTCCAATACCATTCACCACCATTCTGGTGTTTACTGCACTCTCTGGGGAAAAGGTTAGGCCTTTTCCCAGTAAAAGGGATCTTGTAGCCCCTGTGTCCCTGAGGATTACTATGGGCTTGCTTACCCCACTCGAGGGGTATGGGGTTACTCTCCCCACAAACCCCTGATAACCTTCAGGAATCCTATAAAATTTTCCTGCACCTGCAGCAGTAAGCTTCCTGGGTCTGACTCTTACTGCAATTAAAGCCACAGTTTGTTCTGCTGTGCTTTCCATCAGGGTCCCTTCTCCTTCACTGAGCGGGTGTGCCCTGATTAACCCTATAGGTTTTCCCTTTAGTTTCCAGCAGTCGGCTCTTAGATACCCTACTTTATTACAATGGAAGCACACAGGTCTCTTGGTCTCTCTCCTACTTACAGCACCTTCCTTTTTGGCTGGAGGAGGGCCCCTGTGTCTCCTGCTTTTCATTCCCTCCCAGGACTGCTTGGGCTTCGATCACCTTCCCACCCTTTGTCCTTTTTGGATTTGGTGATGAGGAAAGGTTTTCCTCTGGGGAACCGACTTATAAATGAAAGCAAACTCATCAGCCAGCACTGCGGTTTGCCAAGCTCTATGGACCTTCTGTTGCTCTACATATGTCTTTTTGAAGAGTGGAAAGGAGTTTTTTTTTAATTCTTCCAGCAAAATTAGCTCTCTGATATTTTCATAGCTGAGGTGTACTTTAAGAGCCCTCAACCACTGGTCAAAAGCAAGCTACTTATTGCAGGGAGGAAGTTGTCGAGCGAGGGAGCCATGGTTTACTAAAGAAGTTGAAGCGCTTGTCAAGAGGAAGAAGAAGGCTTATGTTAGGATGAGACGTGAAGGCTCAGTTAGGGCGCTTGAGAGTTACAAGCTAGCCAGGAAGGATCTAAAGGGAGAGCTAAGAAGAGCGAGGAGAGGACACGAGAAGTGATTGGTGGATAGGATCAAGGAAAACCCTAAGGCTTTCTATAGGTATATCAGGAATAAAAGAATGACTAGAGTTAGATTAGGGCCAATCAAGGATAGTAGTGGGAAGTTGTGTGTGGAATCAGAGGAGATAGGGGAAGCGTTAAATGAATATTTTTCATCAGTATTTACAGTAGAGAAAGAAAATGTTGTCGAGGAGAATACTGAGATACAGACTACTAGGCTAGATGGGATTGAGGTTCACAAGGAGGAGGTGTTAGCAATTTTGGAAGGTGTGAAAATACATGTCCCCTGGGCCAGATGGGATTTATCCTAGGATTCTCTGGGAAGCCAGGGAGGAGATTGCAGAGCCTTTGACCTTGATCTTTATGTCGTCATTGTCGACAGGAATAGTGCCGGAAGACTGGAGGATATCAAATGTTGTCCCCTTGTTCAAGAAGGGGAGTAGAGACAGCCCTGGTAATTATAGACCTGTGAGCCTTACTTCGGTTGTGGGTAAAATGTTGGAAAAGGTTATAAGAGGTAGGATTTATAATCATCTTGAAAAGAATAAGTTCATTAGCGATAATCAGCACGGTTTTGTGAAGGGTAGGTCGTGCCTCACAAACCTTATTGAGTTTTTTGCGAAGGAGACCAAACAGGTGGATGAGGGTAAAGCGGTGGATGTGGTGTATATGGATTTCAGTAAGGCGTTTGATAAGGTTCCCCACGGTAGGCTATTGCAGAAAATACGGAAGTATGGGATTGAAGGTGATTTAGTGCTTTGGATCAGAAATTGGCTAGCTGAAAGAAGACAGAGGGTGGTGGTTGATGGCAAATGTTCATCCTGGAGTTTAGTTACTAGTGGTGTACCGCAAGGATCTGTTTTGGGGCCACTGCTGTTTGTCATTTTTATAAATGACCTGGATGAGGGTGTAGAAGGGTGGGTTAGTAAATTTGCGGATGACACGAAGGTCGGTGGAGTTGTGGATAGTACCTAAGGATGTTGTAGGGTACAGAGGGACATAGATAGGCTGCAGAGCTGGGCTGAGAGATGGCAAATGGAGTTTAATGCGGAAAAGTGTGAGGTGATTCACTTTGGAAGGAGTAACAGGAATGCAGAGTACTGGGCTAATGGGAAGATTCTTGGTAGTGTAGATGAGCATAGAGGTCTTGGTGTCCAGGTACATAAATCCCTGAAAGTTGCCACCCAGGTTAATAGGGCTGTTAAGAAGGCATATGGTGTGTTAGCTTTTATTAGCAGGGGGATCGAGTTTCGGAGCCACAAGGTCATGCTGCAGCTGTGCAAAACTCTGGTGCGGCCGCACCTGGAGTATTGCGTGCAGTTCTGGTCACCGCATTATAGGAAGGATGTGGAAGCTTTGGAAAGGGTGCAGAGGAGATTTACTAGGATGTTGCCTGGTATGGAGGGAAGGTCTTACGAGGAAAGGCTGAGGGACTTGAGGTTGTTTTCGTTGGAGAGAAGGAGGAGGAGAGGTGACTTAATAGAGACATATAAGATAATCAGAGGGTTAGATAGGGTGGATAGTGAGAGTCTTTTTCCTCGGATGGTGATGGCAAACACGAGGGGACATAGCTTTAAGTTGAGGGGTGATAGATATAGGACAGATGTCAGAGGTAGTTTCTTTCCTCAGAGAGTAGTAGTGGCGTGGAACGCCCTGCCTGCAACAGTAGTAGACTCGCCAACTTTAAGGGCATTTAAGTGGTCATTGGATAGACATATGGATGAAAATGGAATAGTGTAGGTCAGATGGTTTCACAGGTCGGCGCAACATCGAGGGCCGAAGGGCCTGTACTGCACTGTAATGTTCTATGTTCTATATGTTCTGTGTTCTCTCAAACTCCAGGTAGGTTTGATCAGATTGCTTCTTGATGGTTCTAAACCTTTGGTGATAGGCTTCTGGTACTAACTCATATGCCCTGAGGATAGCATTTTTGTCAGTTCATAATTAGATGAACTCTCATCTGGCAACATGGAATAAACCTCATGGGCTTTTCCGGTTAGCTTACTTTGTAGCAGGAGAGGCCAAGCCTCAGCTGGCCACTTTAACTGCCTTGCCAGTTTTTCAAAAGACATAAAAAATTCTTCCACATCTCCCTCATTGAATTTTGGGATCAATTGGGAAAGTTTTAACAATTCTGTACCCAGCCCTGAATTACACTCCTCCATATTGGCCATGCTTTCACTGGGGTTAGTCTGTCGCCCCCTAGTTAACTCAAGCCGCCTCAGCACTCTCTCCTTGCGTTCCTTCTGTGAGTCTCTTTCTTTTTCTTTCTTCAGTCTCTCTTTCTCTTTCTCATGTCTCTCTCTTTCTCTTTCTCTTTCCCTGTCTTCTAATTCAAGTTTCCTCAGTTCCAATTGTAGCTTTGCTAGCAATACCCTGTCTGGGTCTACTTCTAACCCTGTTTCTGCTTCTTCAGATTCAAGGGAAAAATGGTTGGCCACTAGTCTTCGGAATTCAGACTTCCTAGCCTTGCCACATACAGTGACCAGCCATTTTCCTCAACTCCTCCATACTCAGTGCTTTTAACTTATCCCAAGTTACTTCACTCTGGCTTTGGGAGCTACTGGCTTCAGTCGCAGACATATTAGTATTCTCGGACACACAACCACAAGAAAACCTGTATTGAAATCTTTTCTCTTTTTGCTTGGGATCAATTTGGTTTCCCACTTCCAATTTCTCATTTGTCTGTGGGTCAATCCCCGGACGCTAGCCCCCAAATTTCTGTTACAATCAGGTGAGAAAGGGGTCGAGGAGTTCCCTCTCAGCCTTTGCCTCATTTAACCGTAACAGGGTTTAATTTTTTTTTAAACACCATGTTTTTAGCTCCTCTTTAGTGAATCCTTGTTCACTGCTTTCCAGTTGGAAGGCAAAGAAATCAATCAGACAGGTTTTCTTACATTTAAGTGAGAAAGGTGGAAGTTTATGAATCTTAAACTCTAATTTGGTTAACAACGACAATTACGCGATGCTGCCATGCCAGCATGCATACGTGATAAACGCACATGCAGATAGAGACAGAATTAGAAAGAATAAAGGGGAAAGGTTTGAGGCAATATCTGGGAATTATTTACGGTCCTTTAAGTTCAATGTCGAGTCTTTGGTTGAGAAGTCACTCCATAATCGCCTCACAGCGACCAAACAACACAGAAGGCAGCAGTTATGGGTTATAAGTCCAGCTCAATTGGCGTAGAGATTGGGCGCCACAGGTTGCGTTTGTCGGTGGGAGAGGTCATCGCATCTCACTGGACAGCTACCGCCCGCTTCAAACCAGGCTGCCTCCAGTCAGAAAGCTTCTGTCCCGTCACAGTCCACCTGCTTCAATGGGTGCTTGGAGCTCAGGGTCATTGCCTGACAAGTGGAATGTAACACCACACCAAACAGCACGACAAAAAAAAGAAAGAAGACCCTTCATTTTGCAAGCTGGAACATCAGAACTATGTGTCCTGGCCTGTCGGAAGACCTTATACAAATCAACGACTCTCAGAAGACCGCCATCATTAACAACAAGCTCAGTAGACTCAATGTGGACATTGCAACACTTCAGGAGACACGCCTCCCTGCGAGCGGATCTCAAAGAGAGCAAGACTACACCTTCTACTCGCAGGGTAGGGATCCTGAAGAACCAAGACAGCATGAGCGGGCTTCGCCATCAGAAACTCTTTGCTCAGCATAATAGAGCCATCTTTAAATGGCTCGGAACGCATACCGTCCATCCGATTGCTCACTGCCTCTGGTCTAGTACCCCTACTCAGCATCTATGCTCCAACACTCTGCTCCCCCATAAAGTTAAAGACCAGTTCTACAAGGAACTCCATAATATCATTAGTAGCATTCCAAATACCGAACATTTGTTCCTGCTGGGGGACTTTAACACCAGGGTTGGAGCTGACCATGACTCATGGCCCTCCTGCCTTGGGCACTATGGCATTGGAAGGATGAATAAGAATGAACAGAGACTGCTGGAGTTGTGTACCTATCACAACCTCTGCATCACCAACTCATTCTTTCATACTAAACCCTGTCACCAGGTTTCATGGAGAGACCCAAGATCACGTCGTTGGCACCAGCTGGACTTCATCATCACAAAGTGAGCCTCTATAAACAGTGTCCAAATCACATGCAGCTTCCACAGTGTAGACTGCGACACCGACCACTCCCTGGTGTGCAGCAAAGTTGGACTCAAACCAAAGAAGCTACATCACTCCAAGCAGAAGGGCCGCCCGCACATCAACACTAACAGAATTTCTTATCCAGAGCTGTTACATAACCTTCTAAATTCACTTGGAAAAGCCCTTCAAAACAGTCCTGCAGTGGATGCAGAGATGAAGTGGGCCCACATCAGTGACGCCATCTATGACAGCCTTTGGCAAACATGAAAAGCAGAATACAGACTGGTTTCAATCTCACTTTGAAGAGCTCAAACCTGTCAGAGCCGCTAAGCGCACAGCACTGTTGAACTACAAGAAAGCCCTCAGCGAATTAACATCCGTAGCACTTAAAGTAGCCAGAAGCACTGCACAAAGAACAGCCAGGCACTGTGCAAATGACTGGTGGCAACACCTATGCAGTCATATTCAGCTGTCCTCTGACACCGGAAACATCAGAGGAATGTATGATGGCATTAACAGAGCTTTTGGGCCAACCATCAAGAGCATCACCCCCCTCAAGTCTAAATCAGGGGATACGATAACTGACCAACTGCAAATGGACCACTGGGTGGAGCACTATCTAGAACTGTATTCCACGGAAAATGTTGTCACTGAGACCGCCCTCACTGCAGCCCAGTCTCTGCCAGTCATGGATGAGCTGGACGAACAGCCAACAAAATCGGAACTCAGTGATGCCATTGATTCTCTAGCCAGTGGAAAAGCCCCTGGAAAGGACTGCATTACCCCTGAAATAATCAAGAGT
This sequence comes from Heterodontus francisci, assembly GCF_036365525.1. Classification (NCBI taxonomy): domain Eukaryota; kingdom Metazoa; phylum Chordata; class Chondrichthyes; order Heterodontiformes; family Heterodontidae; genus Heterodontus; species Heterodontus francisci. The sequence goes on from NC_090383.1 coordinate 74,079,870, forward strand.
GCCAAGCCTGCTATACTCTCAGCACTCCATGAACTGCTTTGCCTGTGCTGAGATGAGGGAGCAGTACCAACAGACATGCGTGATGCCAATATCATCACCTTCTATAAGAACAAGGGTGACCGCGGTGACTGCAATAACTACTGTGGAATCTCCCTGCTCAGCATAGTGGGGAAAGTCTTCGCTCAAGTCGTTTTAAACAGGCTCCAGAAGCTGGCTGAGTGTGTCTAACCTGAGGTACAGTGTGGCTTTCGAGCACAGAGATCCACTATTGACATGCTGTTCTCCCTTCGCCAGCTACAGGAGAAATGCCATGAACAACAGATGCCCCTCTACGTTGCTTTCATAGATCTCACCAAAGCCTTTGACCTCATCAGCAGACGTGGTCTCTTCAGACTAATAGAAAAGATCGGATGTCCACCAAAGCTACTAAGTATCATCACCTCATTCCATGACAATATGAAAGGCACAATTCAGCATAGCGGCGCCTCATCAGACCCCTTTCCTATCCTGAGTGGCGTGAAACAGGGCTGTGTTCTCACACCTACACTGTTTGGGATCTTCTTCTCACTTCTGCTCTCACATGCATTCAAGTCTTCAGAAGAAGGAATTTTCCTCCACACAAGATCAGATGGCAGGTTGTTCAACCTTGCCCGTCTTAGAGCAAAGACCAAAGTACGGAAAGTCCTCATCCGGGAACTCCTGTTTGCTGACGATGCTGCATTAATATCCCACACAGAAAAGTGTCTGCGGAGACTCATCGACAGGATTGTTGCTGCCTGCAATGAATTTGGCCTAACCATCAGCCTCAAGAAAATGAGCATCATAGGACAGGACATCAGAAATGCTCCATCCATCCATATCGGCGACCACGCTCTGGAAGTGGTTCAAGAGTTCACCTACCTGGGCTCAATTATCACCAGTAACCTGTCTTTCGATGCAGAAATCAACAAGCACATGGGAAAGGCTGTCCGCTGCTATCTCCAGACTGGCCAAGAGGGTGTGGGAAAATGGCGCAGTGACATGGAACACAAAAGTCCGAGTGTTTCAAGCCTGTGTCCTCAGTACCTTACTCTGCAGCAGCGAGGCCTGGACAACGTACGTCAGCCAAGAGTGACGTCTCAATTCATTCCATATTCGCTGCCTCTGGAGAATCCTTGGCATCAGGTGGCAGGATTATATCTCCAACACAGAAGTCCTCAAGGCGGCCAACATCCTCAGCATATACACCCTACTGAGCCAGCGGTGCTTGAGATGGCTTGGCCATGTAAGCCGCATGGAATATGGCAGGATCCCCAAGGACGCATTGTACAGCGAGCTCGTCACTGGTATCAGACCCACCAGCCGTCCATGTCTCCGCTTTAAAGACATCTGCAAACGCGACATGAAGTCTTGTGACATTGACCACAAGTTGTGGGAGTCAGTTGCCAGTGATCGTCAGAGCTGGCAGGCAGCCATAAAGACGGGACTAAAGTGTGGCGAGTCAAAGAGACTTAGCAGTTGGCAGGAAAAAAGACAGAAGCGCAAGGTGAGAGCCAACTGTGTAACAGCCCCAGCAACCAATTTTATCTGCAGCACCTGTGGAAGGGTCTGTCACTCTAGAATTGGCCTTTATAGCCACTCCAGGCACTGCTTCACAAACCAATGACCACCTCTAGGCGCTTACCTATTGTCTCTCAAGACAAGGAGGCCAAAGAAGAAGAAGAGTCTTTGGTTGCCGGTGGGTCTTGCCGTTTCATTGGAGCCCAGTGCACACTTTAAAACTTGTTTTGACGTAGGAGTCTTTTCTCTCTTGAGGTTTAAGCGACTTCAGTGGATCCAGAGATTGGTGAGAGAGAGAGGGTCTCTTCTTCCAAATTCAGTTGCAATCAGCAGTCTGACCCAAGCTGTCCTGTGAGCAGTTCAAAACCAGACCTGGGCCAGCAGGTTAGTCATGTGACTCGCTTTATTAACAAACTCCTGCGTTTGTGGATTCCAAAGTTCTCAGTGGGGGGCTGTAGTGCTGTCTCTTACACTGACAAGATGTGGATCACCAATGCCCAGACCAATCTCCTGTTAATTGAATCAGTGAGCTGTTCGCACTGTCATTTCCTAGGGGACAGTCTCTTAGAATGCAAATTTTTTTTCCCAGCCACTGCTGATCTCTTTAAACAAGTTATCTCTCCACTCCAGCTACAGTTTAAAATTAATATTCATGTGACAAAATTAATATGCCTCATTCTTGGCAGGTAGGATTCTTCATGACAATGGTGTGTGGCTTGGAGGGGAAATTGCAGGTGGTGGTATTCCCATGCATCTGCTGCCTTTGTCCTTCTAAGTGGTAGAAGTCGGGGGTTTGGAAGCTGCTATCTAAGGAACCTTGGTGGGTTGCTGCAGCGCATCTTGTAGATGGTACACACTGCTGCCACTGTGCGTCAGTGGTGGAGGGAGTGAATGTTTGTAAATGGGGTGCCAATCAAGGGTGTTACTTTGTCCTGGTTGGTGTCAAGCTTCTTGAGTGTTGTTGGAGCTGCACCCATCCAGGCAAGTGGAGAGTATTCCATCACACTCCTGACTTTTGCCTTGTAGATAGTGGACAGGCTTTGGGGAGTCAGGAGGTAAGTTACTCGCCACAGGATTCCTAGCCTCTGACCTGCTCTTGTAGCCACAGTATTTATATGGCTACTCCAGTTCAGTTTTTGGTCAATAGTGACCCCCCCAGGGAGGTTGATCGTGGGGGATTCAGCGATCGTAATGCATTTGAATGTCAAGGGGAGATGGTTAGATTCTCTCTTGTTGGAGATGGTCATTGCCTGGCACTTGTGTGGCACAAATGTTATTTGCCACCTTTTTTTTGATTCATGGGATGTGGGCATCGCTGGCTCGGCCAGCATTTATTTGCCCATCCGTAACTGCCCTTGAAAAGGTGGTGGTAAGCTGCCTTCTTGAACCATTGCAGTCCATGTGGGGTAGGTACACCCACAGTGCTGTTTTTATTGACTTTGTAGTGGTTAGATTCAACTGAGTGGCTTGCTAGGCCATTTCAGCGGGCATGTAAGAGTCAACCACATCATTGTGGGTCTGGAGTCACATGTAGGCCAGACCAGGTAAGGACAGCAGATTTCCTTCCCTCAAGGAAGGAAATTAGTGAACCAGATAGGTTTTTTTTTACAACAATCAACAATGGTTTCATGGCCATCATTAGACTAGTTTTTTTTAATTCCAGATTTATTAATTGAATTCAAATTCTACCTTCTACTGTGCTGGGATTTGAACCCATGTCCCCAGAGCAATACCTGGGTCTCTGGGTTACTAGTCCAGTGACAATACCACTACGCCACCGCCTGCCCTATCAGCCCAAGCCTGGATATTGTCCAGGTCTTGCTGCATTTCTACACGGACTGCTTCAGTATCTCAGGAGTCCCCACTTTTCACCTTATGATTGAAGGAAGGTCATTGATGAAGCAGCTAAAGATGGTTGGGCCTAGGACACTACCCTGAGGAGGTTCTTCAGTGATGTCCTTCCTGTAGCTGAGATGATTGACCTCTAACAACGACAACCATCTTCCTGTGTACTAGGTATGACTCCAACCAGCGGAGCCTTTTCCCCCTGATTCCCAATGACTCCAGTTTTGCTAGGGCTCTTTGATGCCATACTCGGTCAAATGCTACCTTGACGTTAAAGGCAGTCACTCTCACCTCACCTCTTGAGTTCAGCTCTTTTGTCCATGTTTGAACCAAGGCTGTAATGAGGTTAGGAGCTGAGTGGCCCTGGCAGAAACCAAACTGAGCGTCACTGAGCAGGTTATTGCTAAGCAAGTGCCAGTTGATTGCACTGTCAACAATACCTTCCATCACTTTATTGATGATGGAGAGTAACTTGATGGGGAGGTAATTGGCTGGGTTGGACTTATCCTGCTTTTTGCGTACAGGACATACCTGGGAAATTTTCCACTTTGCCAGGTAGATGCCAGTGTTGTAGCTGTACTAGTTTAGTTTAGTTTAGTTTAGTTTAGAGATACAGCACTGAAACAGGCCCTTCGGCCCACCGAGTCTGTGCCGACCATCAACCACCCATTTATACTAACCCTACACTAATTCCATATTCCTACCACATCCCCACCTGTCCCTATATTTCCCTATCACCTACCTATACTAGGGGCAATTTATAATGGCCAATTAACCTATAAACCTGCAAGTCTTTGGCATGTGGGAGGAAACCGGAGCACCCGGAGGAAACCCACGCAGACACAGGGAGAACTTGCAAACTCCACACAGGCAGTACCCAGAATTGAACCCGGGTCGCTGGAGCTGTGAGGCTGCGGTGCTAACCACTGCGCCACTGTGCCGCCCCACAGCTTGGCTAGGGTGCAGAAAGATCTGGAGCACAGGTCTTCAGTACTATTGTCAGAATGTTGTCAGGGCCCATAGCCTTTGCAGTATCCATTGCCTTCAGTCGTTTCTTGATATCACGTGGAGTGAATCAAATTGGCTGAAGACTGGCATCTGTGATGCTGGGGACTTCAGGAGGAGGCCAAGATGGATCATCCACTTGGCACTTCTGGCTGAAGATGAATGCAAATGCTTCAGCCTTATCTTTTGTACTGATGTGCTGGGCGCCCCTATCATTGAGGATGGGGATATTTGTGGAGCCACCTCCTCCAGTTAGTTGTTTAATTGTCCACCACCATTCACGACTGGATGTGACAGGACTACAGAGCTTAGATCTGATCCATGGTTTCTGGGATCACTTAGCTCTATCTATTGCATGCTGCTTACGCTGTTTGGCACACAAGTAGTCCTGGATTGTAGCTTCACCAGGTTGACACCTCATATTGAGGTATACCTGGTGCTGCTCTTGGCATGCCCTCCTGTACTCTTCATTGAACAGGTTGGTCCCCCGGCTTGATGGTAATGGTAGAGTGGGGGATATGCCTGGCCATGAGGTTACAGATTGTGGTTGAGTACAATTCTGCTGCTGCTGATGGCCCACAGCGCCTCACGGATACCCAGTTTTGCATTGCTAGATCTGTTCAAAATCTATCCCATTTAGCACGGTAGTGGTGCCACACAACACGATGGAGGGTATCCTTAATGCGACGATGGGACTTTGTCTCCACAAGGGCTGTGCGGCGGCAGACAGATTGGTAAGGATGAGGTCAAGTATATTTTTCCCTCTTGTTGGCCGCCTATGTAATGTGATGCATTCCCAGATTGGACCTAGCTGAATGTTATTAATATCCAATACTTACAGGAAAGAGGTATTGTTAACTTACAGCACTCCATTCACCTCAATACAGCTTACCAACAGCATCCATTTCAGCATCAGGCACTCTCAAGGCAGTTTGGCACAGGCTAAATGCAAAGTTAATTTCCTCCCAGAAGCCACATGTATTCTCAAAGTAAAATTGCAATTTAGTCCTAATTTGTGGGTGTTTTGCACTATGAACCTTGCTCATTGGGAACTAGATTGGCACTCGCTAATTTAATTTATGAAGAACACACACAGCCAGCAATTAAACTCAAATCCCTGAAAGTAAGGAAAGTGTACTAACTCACAGTTTCACCCAACCTTTGATCACTAATAATAAATATGGTCAGTAGCACACTTCCAGATCAGAATAAGCGCACGCATGCTGCCGGCTAAATTATACCTGCGAAACAATCATTACACAATCAAATTTCTGAATTTGGTTTCTGCAGCATATTCCAGGTTTTTTTTTCAACAAATCGATAAATTAAACTTAAAACCAACGTTAATGACTGGATCATACCAGCATCATGAAAAAGGCACAAGGGAACAATTCAGATTCTAAATACGTGTCCTCAGTTAGTATTTAGGGGCTTCAAATACTGCAGTAGTTAATCTCAATCTTGCACTTGTTTCAAAAGTATCTAATTTGCAATGTTCTCTAAATGAACTGAAAACCCCTGTAATTTTTATAGTTCTTTCAACTGTGGCTGGTATTTTTTGTTGGGTGGGAGGGACCCCGTCCACCGGCCAAAGTTGGTGGCGAGCCCACCTCCACCGGGCCTGGCAATCCAGACCAGATTTTATGCTCCCCAGGCCCTTAATTGAGAAAGGAAGTCCCGCCTAATGGAGCTGCTGGCCAATCAGCAGGCCAGCAGCTCTTAGTCCCAGCAGCGCCTCCGTGAGCGGTGGCCACTACTGGGACTACACCAAGCTTCAGGATGAAGATGAAGGGCGGCTCTGGAAAAAAGGTAAGTTTTTAGGGCCTCACCGGGGACAATCGGTCGGGCCCTGGCGAAGCAAGGGGGTACTCGGTTAGGGGGGCAGGGGACGTGATGTGCATTGGGGCGGTTGGGGCTTCGGGGGCGGCCCTCCGTGTTGCACAGGGTGCCCGATCAGGAGGACCCGCCCCCCCAAGCCCGCAAGAAGGCCACCTAGTTTCATTAGGCAGGCTTTCTGAGGCATCAGCTGCCCGCCTACCAAGTGTCAAATACCCCTGGCAGCAGGCGTAGGCCCTTAAGTGGCAGATAATTGGCCACTTAAAGGCTTTGATTGGCCTGGGGCAAGGGGACCATTTCTCCCCACCGCCGCCCCATGTAAATTTGCAGCAGAGGTAGGAGCGGGTCGGAAAGGGCCCCCCCTAGCCTCCCACTCCATTTTGTGCCCCCCACCCACCCGCCACCAGCCGCTCTTTTAGAGGATGCAAAATTCTGGCCTGTGTTTCAGAATTTGTTTACCGCTCTGACTTGCAGTTTGGATAATGAAACTCTCTTGAACAGAATCAAAGAGCCATTTAGACTTCCTCCATGTAATCAATTCTCAATTGAAGTTTATGAGGTGTCAAGGGGAACTGGTACTACCACTGACCTTTAACCTTTTCTCAATGTGGTGTGAGGAAGTGTCCTTGAATGCTTGAAATGGCTCAATTGTCTAGCCTATAGACATATTAGGGACTCTAATCATTATAAATCAGGATTTTTTTTTGCTGATAACTAAATTTGTTCTTTTTGCAGAGTACATGGTTCTAAAAATTTAGGTTTATTGCATTTAAATACTGATCAAATTCACTTTATGGATTTTCGGTCATTGTACTCCTTTTTTTATGTATACTTCATTCAGTTTGGACTTTAAATTTACCCAATCACTCTGTAGGAGGTGTGAACACAACCTAGTCTGCTCATATTGTGCTTTATGAGGTGAGAAATGCAGTGCGACTGCAGTTGTTTTTGTTACCACCTACTGCCACTTTTAAGCCATTTCTTTAGCTTGCTACATGCTATCTTAGTACTGCTGGCTCCTGACAAGTAAGCCTTGGGCAGCCAGTAGAAGCACCAAAGTTACCAGATTTGAGGAGACTTTTTTTTAAAAAATGAATCTGTCCAGCCATTGGGCTGAGTAAATTTGATATATTTACTTTGGTGTTACCTTCAGCTGATTTTATGTTCAGTCTGCCGGACCGTCCAATGGCATAAGGTGAGGTCAGGGCTTTGGGGTGGGTCTGACAGTCCAAAAATAGGACATCTGGGTATGACTAGCAGCATAGGCATGGGGAGTGGTGTCTGGGTGCAGCTGGCACAGTCAAGGACGAGAGTGCCTGGTGCATTGTGGGATTGAACCTCTAGCTGTGCCTGACACTCAGTGGTATTGTAAATACAAAAAACATGTAAAAGTATTATATATAGCACTCAGTTAGCCCCTTCAGCTCTAATGATCAAATAGGAAGTAGGTCTCACAGAAAACCCTCCTTAAAATCTAGCTCTTTGACCAAGCCATTGATCACCTGCCCTAATGTCTCCATTTTTGGCTCGGTGTCAATTTTTGTCTGCTTCCACTTCATGAAATGCCTTGGGACATTTTTCTATAGGCTCTATAACACTATATAAATGCCAGTTGTTCTTGATGACATTCATTTGTAGAATCTGGTTCACCTGCCAGAATTGAAACAAAAATTCTCCCACCATCTGTGCTACAAAGTGGCTGCATTTTGAAGTTGTCATAATAAAGCACAGGGCTGATTTTGAAGCAATTTTAAGAAGCTCAAATAATTTCTAATGAGATTTTTTTTTCCCACAGCTGATAATGTCTGGATGGTGAAAAGGACAGAACAGCTGCTATATGGAACGTGATAGTTTGAGGAAAGGAAAGCTACAGTTTATAATCCTGAGAGACTCACCTAATCCCATGCGCTGCACCATGGGCAAAATGAAGTCAGACCTTTTCAGGATCTCCAGAGATTATTCACCACAACAGAGCTCCTCAACCTTTAATCTGCCCAAAGTCTGCAAATTTACTTTCAATTTATTTTGTTTCTTTTCTTCATTTAATGTTTAAAATTTAAAAATATCTCCAGTGCCAGGTTTGCTTTGTAACTTTCAACACCAAAGTTGCTCAATGACTCAACCAACAGATGTGTGTCAGACAGAAGCAGAATTGCCAGCATGTGTCGAAGGGGGAAAAAATTGTACCTTTTTCTTTTACATTTTTTATTGGTGGACAGAACAAATGTGAACTGAAGAATAGATTTTGGACACACTTAGGTGGAAAAGTTTCTTTTTCTGTGACTGAGAAAATATGTAAGACTGTCCCAATTCAAGTTGATGCTGAGGAGGCAGCTCAGGTAATACAAAAAGAATTGTACAAAAACAGAAAGGCTTGCATTTATATAGCACCTTTCATTACAACTGGATGACCAAAAATGCTTTACAGCCAGTGAGGCACTTCTGAAATGTAGTCATTGTCATTATGTAAGAGATAATGAAAGTGGACAGAAAAATGGCAGATAACATTGAATTGGAAAAAAGTGTAAACTACCACACATGGGAGGAAAAATAGGCAACCCACTTACATCATGAGTGGTGTTAAGAAAGAATTAAATTAAAAAAAATATGCGGCACAAAATGATTTGTTACTTAATGTTGAGCTACATAGCCAAAACAGTAAGGTACAAGTCAGAGGAGGTCATGATCAAACTGTATTGTGCTCTGGGCAGATCACACCTTGAGGATTGTGTCCAGTTATCGAGACACAAAGGAGATATTTAAGTGTTTCAGGCTGTTCAGAGAAGAGCCACAAAACTAATTGCTAATATCAAAGGGCTGGCCATTGTCTCAGGCTGAATTTGAATGTTCTCAACCTCAGCATAATATTCTTCCCTGAGCTGAGCTTACAAAACCTCATCTCATGCGCAACTGAAAGGCTGTCCTTACATCCTCCACCCTCCATAAACTTGAGTTCCTCCAAAACTCTGCTATCTGTTTCTTATCCCACAGCAACTTCTGGACACCCATGCTTTCTACATTGTCTCCTGACCACCCAATGCCTTCTGTTTAAAATTGTCATCTTAAAATCTCTAGATGTGGGGCAGCACAGTGGCGCAGTGGTTAGCACCGCAGCCTCACAGCTCCAGGGACCCGGGTTCGATTCTGGGTACTGCCTGTGTGGAGTTTGCAAGTTCTCCCTGTGTCTGCGTGGGTTTTCTCCGGGTGCTCCGGTTTCCTCCCACAAGCCAAAAGACTTGCAGGTTGGTAGGTAAATTGGCCATTATAAATTGTCACTAGTATAGGTAGGTGGTAGGGAAATATAGGGACAGGTGGGGATGTTTGGTAGGAATATGGGATTAGTGTAGGATTAGTATAAAAATGGGTGGTTGATGGTCGGCACAGACTCGGTGGGCCGAAGGGCCTGTTTCAGTACTGTATCTCTAATCTAATCTAATCTAGATGGCCAAATTCTTTGCAAAGCTCTGGCGACAGTAGCACAGTGGCAATTTTACTGGACGAGTAATCCAGAGGCCTCCAGCCACATGAGTTCAATTCTCACCATGCCAACTGGGGGAATTTAAATTCAATTAATGAATAAATCGGGAATAAAATATTATTATCATTAACAATGATCATGAAACTAATGGATTGTTGTAAAAACCCATGTAGTTCACTTCTAGGGAGGAAAGATACTGTCCTTACCCAGTTTAGCCTACATATGACTGCAGCCTCTGGTAATCTCCTATTCAGGCACTATTTGGCCCACTGAGGGGCCCTTCATGGCAGCAGTGCTGCCTGCCCTCACCAATCTGACACCCCCATCTTGTTAGGTACTGCCTGACTGACCCTGGTGCCCCCACACCCTTGGTGCTGAGGGTGTCATCTATCCATTGCATCCCCTTCTTCTAGGTGCAGTCCCAGCAGTGGCCACTGCTTCCAGTGGTGTTGCCGAGCTTCTGGCCCTCTGATTGGCCAGCAACTTTGGCGGTGGTGGGGGGTGGCCGTCCTGAATAGGGACGTCTGCCCCAGCAACAGCCAATAATTGGGCAGGATGCCGTCAGCAGGATGCAGCCCTAGCTCCTGAAGACTGCTGAAATAGGTCGCCCTCTCCTTTCAGGCCCATCGGTGGGATCCCCACCTCAATGACTATACCTAGCCCACTTTTTATTTTGCTGGATCATGTTGTCCCGCCACCAGATGCATCAATGGGGCAGAACATGGAGGCCGCCCTGCACGGGACCCATGCCTCTGCGATTCTGCCACTTAACATACTAATGGTGGCCGCCCCCGCCAATCACGTGGCAGGGGTGGCATCAGGATGCTGTGAGCGACATTACCTGATGTGGGAGCAGGTGCTGGCACCATTTTTAAAAGGCTGCCAGCCCTGCAAACAAAATGCAGAGTCGCCCCCGTCATCCACCATCCATAAAATAATGTAGAGTTGAGCCCTTCCCACCATGCCCCCATCTATACACAGAATGCAGAGTTAACCCCTTCCCCTCCTCGGTGGCGCCAGCTTCTCGTGGACAGAAAAGTGAAGGCGCCCGAGTGCTGAGTGCCGCACATCGAACTCAAGATCAGGAACGGATGGGAAGATTGCAGCAGATGAGATTGAAATTTATGCAGAGAGGTATTTTAAATATTTAAACTAGGGTCCTGTCGCAGAGCGGCGCAGGTGTTGGCACAGAGCCTCCCTGCCCCCGGGAAGATCGGACCTGGCAATCCCAGTGTCGGATGCCATGGCGGCCACTGCCATTCCGAGTCTCCGGCCTCCCCCATCATGGAACCAGCCATCAGGAAGACAAGATCCAGCCCATTGTTTCTTAATATTTGCACCTTCAATATCTTGGTGTTTTGGTCTTTCTGTTACCGTATAATTATTTGATCTTCTCTTTAATTTTTTTGCCTAAATATAATGTTTTGACAATGTGCTGTTTACCTTCTTTCAGAGATCTGCTGATGGGATCTCCGGAGCACTCTGCTGTAATTAAAAGATACTTGTTTGTCTTGTGGCATAATATGTCGTTCAAGCACAAAAGTAACAGTGCAGGTATGGGTTCATAGACTTGCCTTTCTATAGTGTAAATTAGAAAATATTTAGACTTTACCCATAAAGTTGGCAGCTTGTAAGCAATTTAATCTAATTGAATAATTCTACAAAAGGCTAAATACTTCTCCAAATAATAATTCTTTCTTTTGAGTGGATTATCATACTCTTAATACCTCTTTCCTTATTTTGGATGAACATTCATTATTTCAGTCTATTATATCAACCACATTGAACGCTTGTCACAATATCGGCTCAGATCCAATATACTCGAACTGGCCAAATTTTGATTGGCTCAATCCTCATGCCTGGTTTTCTGTGCACCAGTAGTAACCAGGTCCCCTGGCATTCACCAGTGCAATGCTGAGCCTTTTAGTCATGAAAGTATGTGAAGCTGTGTTAAAGTGCAATGTGTTACAGGAGACATGGTGTGAGTTCAACATTGGTCAGCAATTTTGGCCTACTGCCTGCCCTGCATACTGGCTTTTTAAGTTCGAACTTGGGAGGGAAGGATTCAAAGCACACAGATCAGCACAAACTGTGAACCTACAGTACAATGACTTCATCAAAACTCCATTAATCAGTAATTACTGACTCCATTAAAGCAAAGTTTACAACATAGAGAGAAGCAGAGCTTAAAATATGCCGCAGCAGATGGACAGAGAGTGTCAGTGATGCCATATTTCAAAGGCATCTGTGAGTTTGTTATCATTTAGTTTGGAGTCAGAACTACAGCATAAACCAGAGTTGGTTGGGAAGAGAATGATTTACTTGACCTTGCATTTGTAGAACTGACAGCACGAACCTCATTAATTCCCTGGGTCACTCGCAAAGACATAAATTGGTTTGAAATCGAAATAAGTGGAGATTTACCAGACCTGTGCAAGGGATTATGAAATCTCTATAACCCAGGAAAGCATTTCCAAATCATTCTTTTAATAAATCAAACTGACTTTTAGGAGAAGGCTAATAAGTTTAATCAGGGAGTTTTGGAACTTTTTGTTCATATCAAACAGAAAATATAGTTATATTTCATTTGAGTATCAACTGAGAGTGATAATTCACTCCTATTTCTTCTTGGCCTGCTTGTTACTGTTGTTAAAAGCCACAGGCATTGAAAGAAATGGAAGCATAAATAACATTAGTGCACTCAGCTATTTTAAAAAGTCTCAAATATCTTTTGGCTGTTGCTCAAAACTTCTCAACTGAAAATAAGCCTTACCTTTTTCCATTTCAATCTTTAACCTCATCTTTGCTGGAAACACAGATGTTTATATAATGATTTGAAGCCAGGCTAATTCCTCTAGTTTTTCAGATTGTCATTTCTACATTTTTTTTTGTTATTATTCGCATAAAAATGGGAGAGCCCTGGGCCAGAGGCCAGGTCGCTGGCAAGAGTTCTGCTAAAACGAGCATCAAGACCTGGAGACGAGCCAGTTAGAAACACTATTCTTTGCTTATTTTTGACTCTTTTGAAGTTTGTTATTTTCAGTTTCAATAGAAAAACAAACACCAATTAAACAGGACAATTGGTGAGGTCTGAGAATCAGGAAAATGAAACAGAGGCAAAAAAAGTGTCAGATGCCTCCTTACATTAAACAAACAAAATTTAAAAAGCAGAATCAAAGCTTTGATTTTTTTTGTAGCCAGATTTATTGTGGTTAATGTAGGGTTATCTCAGTCTGCAAAGACTACATAATTGTAGATTTTCAGTCATTCAACGCTGAGCACTCACTATCAATAATAGTCTACCCTAGAAAGATCTGTTATTAAAATAGACACTTGGAAGGAGTGAGAACATAAAAATGACTTAATTAGCAGGTCATCATGGCCTAACTGATAATGTACCACTGTTGCACTATACCCTACTTAGAAAATACCCCTACTCAACATGTTAGACGGCTACTTCCCTTACCTTAATGCATGCGGCATTGCTTGAAAATAGAGATAGCTAGGATACTATTTGGATGAGCAATCATTTGTAACATTGTTGACAGGGATGAAGTGCAGGCTGTTGAAATTTGTTCTGGAATGTTAGCAGCTTTTTCTCACTTACATCAGGAGGACTTATTTTTTCTAAAGTTGTTTCTGCTGTCAAAGGGCCTCACACAGAGTGACAATGGGCTGTAAGACTTCTATCGCACAGGCAAAGGATAAAGGATCATGGGCCTGTTGCTGTTAAGATTGAGAAATATGTTATGTTCAGATCATCACACTATCAGACCTGTCAATCATTTACCACCTGATTAGATGAACTGTGTCAACTATTGGGAGAATGATTGTGTGCATGTGTGGGAGGAAGGAGTTGAAGGGATTGGAGAATGGGCAGCCTGAGAGGACACAAAGAGATTGAATGAATAAACACTATTACTTCAGATAGAATGTGAAAGAAAGGGGATATATTGAAATGCCATCCTAGATTGGGAGCAAAAAAACAATGTAGTGGATATTTAATGAAAAGATGCCAAAAGGTATGGTTGAAGACTGAGACCTAGCAGTTTAAATACATAGGCCACATAATTGGCTAACCCCTGAAAACAGACACAGGGATCACAATACACAATTAAACCCTGCCTCTAGCTTCACATGGAAGCTGAAATGTGCAAGCAGGGCTGCCGGGTCAGGAAGAAGCAGGGAGACCATCGGCCCCGAGATGTTCAGAGCATCTTCCACCAAGCTGAAGATCCCAGAGTCCCGGAGGAGAAGGGAGAGGGGCATTGTTTCGTTCAGTGTTCTGTGCATACTTGGTGCGATTGTTGTGGCCACCAGATTAGCCTGTGCAATGAAGCATTCAGGTGTAAAATGAACATGGCGATCGGAAAAGCCTGGACGAGGAATGTGTTTGCACGACGTGGACGGCCTATTAGGAATAAAGGTGCCCCCGAACACGAAAAAAGCCACGACCCGGCCCCAGTTAACACCATCGCGAAACAGCTCCTCAGCCACAGCTTCAAAGCGCCCGCGGGCGGTGTCAGGCTCGAAGCGCATCTGCAGCGCAATGTCGGTGAATTCCTGCTAGTACTGTCGCTCGAAGCTGTCGCCCACCTCCCAGAGGACGCGGTGAGCTTTCTCGGCAGCAATGGTGGGAGCTGATGAAATGTTTTATTACCTGCCCCACTTCCCCCCACCCCCTCCCCCCTCGCTCCCCCCTTCCCAGCTCCCCCCTCGCACCATCTTCCCATCGTACCCCCTTGTCCTGCACCCCCTCCCCTACCCCACTGCAGCCCCCTTCCCAGCTCCCCGTCACACCCCCTACGCCCCCGCACCCCCTTCCCCCCCGCACCCACTTCCCCCCACCTCCACCCACCGAATCCACTTATCCCTGAGAAGGGGCCCTAACAACCCCACTGCCTTGTGGGTGTCTTGGGAGAGACCAAGGCTAAGGGAGTAAACCCTAACAGAAAATCTGGAGCGGAACTCCAAAGTCGGTCATGAGTCACCTTTGGCATGTTTTCGGCAGTTCCTGCAGCCATACCAGTGCCAAACGTCGTGCTCTGCACTCCTTTGGACCCCACCAGGAAGGCCGAGAGGGGGGTTTTGATGCTTGGGCAACTCACAGCCTCCATACATACGCCCAGGCTTGCGCCATGGAAAAGTCACTCCATAGTCGCCTCACAGCGACCAAAACAACACGGAAGGCAGCAGTTGCGGGTTATAAGTCCAGCTCAATTGGCGTAGAGATTGGGTGCCACGGGTTGCGTTTGTCAGTGGGAGAGGTCATCGCATCTTACTGGACAGCTACCGCCCGCCTCAAACCAGGCAGCCCCGGTCAGTAAGGTTCTGTCCCGCCACAGTCCCTGCTTCAATGGGTGCTTGGAGCTCAGGGTCATTGCCTGACAAGTGGACTGTAACACCGCACCAAACAGCATGACAAAAAAAGGAAAGAAGGTACCGGCCCTTTGTTTTGCAAGCTGGAACGTCAGAACTATGTGTCCTAACCATTCGGAAGACCTTACACAAATCAACGATTCTCGGAAGACCGCCATCATTAACAATGAGCTCAGTAGACTCAATGTGGACATTGCAGAACTTCAGCAGACACACCTCCCTGCGAGCGGATCTCTAAGAGAGCAAGACTACACCTTCTACTGGCAGGGCAGGGATCCTGAAGAACCAAGACAGCATGGAGTGGGCTTCGCCATCAGAAACTCTTTGCTCAGCATGATAGAAACACCTTCAAATGGCTCGGAATGCATACTGTCCATCCAGCTGCTCACTGCCTCTGGTCCAGTACACCTACTCAGCATCTATGCTCCAACACTCTGCTCCCAGCCTGAAGCTAAAGACCAGTTCTATGAGGAACTCCATAATATCATTAGTAGCATCCCCAATACCGAACATCTGTTCCTGCTGGGGGACCTTAATGCCAGGGTTGGGGCCGACCATGACTCATGGCCCTCCTGCTTGGGTGCTATGGCGTTGGAAGGATTAATGAGAATGGACAGAGACTGCTTGAGTTGTGTACCTATCATAACCTCTGCATCACCAGCTCGTTCTTTCATACAAAACCCTGTCACCAGGTTTCTTGGAGGCACCCAATATCACGTCGTTGGCACCAGCTGGACCTCATCATCAGAAGGCGAGCCTCTTTAAACAGCGTTCAAATCACGCGCAGCTTCCACAGTGTGGATTGCAACACCGACCACTGCCTGATGTGCAGCAAGGTTAGCCTCAAACCAAAGAAGCTGCATCACTCCAAGCAGAAGGGCCGCCCGCACATCAACACGAGCAGAATTTCTTATCCACAGCTGTTACATAAGTTTCTAAATTCACTTCAAAAAGCCCTTCAAAACACTCCCGCAGGGGATGCAGAGACCAAGTGGGCCCACATCAGAGATGCCATCTATGACTCAGCTATGACCACCTTTGGCAAACATGTGAAGCAGAATACAGACTGGTTTCAATCTCACTTTGAAGAGCTGGAACCTGTCATAGCCGTGAAGCGTACTGCACTGTTGAACTACAAGAAAGCCCCCAGCGAGTTAACATCTGTAGCACTTAAAGCAGCCAGAAGCACTGCACAAAGAACAGCCAGGCACTGTGCAAATGACTACTGGCAACACCTATGCAGTCATATTCAGCTGGCCTCCGACACCGGAATCATCAGAGGAATGTATGATGGCATTAAGAGAGCTTTTGGGTCAACCATTAAGAAGATCATCCCCCTCAAATCTAAATCAGGGGACACAATCACTGACCAACGCAAGCAAACGGACCGGTGGGTGGAGCACTACCTAGAACTGTACTCCAGGGAAAATGTTGTCACTGAGACTGCCCTCAATGCAGCCCAGTCTCTGCCAGTCATGGATGAGCTGGACGTACAGCCAACAAAATCGTAACTCAGATGCCATTGATTCTCTAGCCAGTGGAAAAACCCCTGGGAAGGACGCCATTACCCCTGAAATAATCAAGAGTGCCTAGCCTGCTATATTTTCAGCAGTCTACGAACTGCTTTGCCTGTGCTGGGATGAGGGAGCAGTACCACAGGACATGTGCGATGCCAATATCATCACCCTCTATAAGAACAAGGGTGACCGCGGTGACTGCAACAACTACCGTGGAATCTCCCTGCTCAGCATAGTGGGGAAAGTCTTCGCTTGAGTCACTTTAAACAGGCTCCAGAAGCTGGCTGAGCGTGTCTACCCTGAGGTACAGTATGGCTTTCGAGCAGAGAGATCCACCATTGACATGTTGTTCTCCCTTCGCCAGCTACAGGAGAAATGCCGCAAACAACAGATGCCCCTCTACATTGCTGTCATTGATCTCACCAAAGCCTTTGACCTCATCAGCAGACGTGGTCTCTTCAGACTACTAGAAAAGATCAGATGTCCACCAAATCTACTATATATCATCACCTCATTCCATGACAATATGAAAGGCACAATTCAGCATAGCGGCGCCTCATCAGACCCCTTTCCTATCCTGAGTGGCGTGAAACAGGGCTGTGTTCTCGCACCTACACTGTTTGGGATCTTCTTCTCACTTCTGCTCTCACATGCGTTCAAGTCTTCAGAAGAAGGAATTTTCCTCCACACAAGATCAGGTGGCAGGTTGTTCAACCTTGCCCGTCTTAGAGCGAAGACCAAAGTACAGAAAGTCCTCATCAGGGAATTCCTCTTTGCTGACGATGCTGCATTAATATCCCACACAGAAGAGTGTCTGCAGAGACTCATTGGCAGGATTGCGGCTGCCTGCAATGAATTTGGCCTAACCATCAGCCTCAAGAAAACGAACATCATGGGAGAGGACATCAGAAATGCTCCATCCATCAATATCGGCTACCACGCTCTGGAAGTGGTTCAAGAGTTCACTTACCTATGCTCAACTATCACCAATAACCTGTCTCTCGATGCAGAAATCAACAAGCGCATGGGAAAGGCTTCCACTGCTATGTCCAGACTGGCCAAGAGAGTGTGGGAAAATGGCGCACTGACACGGAACAGTACCTTGCTCTACGGCAGTGAGGCCTGGACAACGTATGTCAGCCAGGAGCGACATCTCAATTCATTCCATATTCGCTACCTCCAGAGAATCTTTGGCATCAGGTGGCAGGACCATATCTCCGACACAGAAGTCCTCAAGGCGGCCAACATCCCCAGCATATACATGCTACTGAGCCAGCGGTGCTAGAGATGGCTTGGCCATGTGAGCCGCATGGAAGATGGCAGGATCCCCAAGGACACATTGTACAGTGAGCTCATCACTGGTATCAGACCCACCGGCCGTCCATGTCTCCGCTTTAAAGATGTCTGCAAACGCGACATGAAGTTCTGTGACATTGATCACAAGTCGTGGGAGTCAGTTGCTAGTGATCGCCCGAGCTGGCGGGCAGCCATAAAGGTGGAGCTAAAGTGTGGCGAGTCAAAGAGACTTAGCAGTTGGCAGGAAAAAAGACAGAAACACAAGGGGAGAGCCAACTGTGTAACAGCCCCGACAACCAATTTTATCTGCAGCAACTGTGGAAGAGTCTGTCACTCTAGAATTGGCCTTTATAGCCACTCCAGGCGCTGCTTCACAAACCACTAACCACCTCTTGGCGCTTACCCTTTGTCTCTCGAGACAAGGAGGCCAAAGAAGAAGAAGATTGCTTCCAATGCAGACAGCATGCAAAATTTGTGTTGCTTGATCATTTAAATGATTGTAGCATGCAGCCAGCACTAAGGGTGTTGTTGAGTGGCTGGACACCTGAGCAAGGGGGTACAAAATCGTGAGAGGCTAACACGAATTCAAGCTAGCCTGCACTACTGAAAGCCTGCCCCCACCTCTTAAAGGAGAGGTGTATTTTGAATGGAGAATGTGCTAGAAGTCCTTGTTAAAATGAGTTACACCTGGGAAAAACTCAAGAATGGCACAACATGAGAGAGAGCGGGCCCCAGGATTCTCCACCTTCTGCACTAGAGGCCTTGGAGCAGGAGGTGGTGAACGGGAGATATGTCACCAATCTATAGGGGACCAGGAGGCCCTCTAGATAAACTTTGCGTGCCATGGCCAGGAGCCAAGCCTTAAGGATCTGGATGAGGTGTCACAAGAAGTTCAATGGCTTTATACGAGTGGTCAAGGTCAATGAATGTATTTTCAAATGCCATATCCCACCAACGACACAACTGCTTGTTGCACCACACCCCCATTACTCACTTATCTATAATCGCTACCAATCATAACTCATACCTAACATTCATAGCTTTACCTCATCCTCATACAATTAACACTTCTGTCACACAAGCTCAAACTGCTCTCATGAAAGGTCAGCTTGTTACCACGCAGGCTCAGATTGCTGCCATCCTAGCTGCAGATACCAGTGTTCAAAAGGATTGCATGGTGTCACAGCAGTCTGTCCTCCAACACATTGCTAGTATTGCTGAGGCACCACCATAGGGAAGTGGCAGTAGCACCGTGGAGCACAAACCTGCTGTCCTCTCTCAGGATGACAGCCTTCACCCTCCCATCACTACCACTTTGCCAATGCCCTTGCTGTTGCCTGTCATCCTGCCAGCCAGGAGTGCTGCCACCCAAGATGAGGTGGTACTTGGTGAAGCTGGGCTTTCTAGGGCCAGAGCTGCTTGTGGGCATGCTGCAAGGCCATCTGCAGTCTTTCCCACTGAAAGTCAACAGCCTTCCACCAGCCCTGTTGCACCATTGAGGGAGCATTGTGTACAAACACTAGGACCACCAGACTTGAAGAAACAGTGGTATACAGTAAAGGGGTAATGTACCTTGAGGTCCTCAATATTAACTCACACAAATATGCAACCCCATGAAGTTTCATGATGTTAGGTCAAACATCGGGAAGGAAACCTCTGGCTGATTAGCACCTAATGCCCCCTTTCAGCTGATGAATCAGTACTCCTCCATGTTGAACATCCTTGGAGGAAGCACTAAAGGTAGCAAAGGCACAGGGTGAGGGACTTCAATGTCCGTCACCAAGAATGAGTAGTACCACTACTGACCAAGCTGGCCGCATCCTGAAGGACACAGCTGTCAGACTGGACATGCAATAGGTGGTGAGAGAACCTCCTTTACCTCTTGCTAGCCGATCTACCTATCACAGATGCATCTGTTCATGACAGCATTGGTAGGAGTGACCACTGCACAGCCCTCATGGAAACTTATCCCATCTTCATTCCATCATGTTGTGTGGCACTACCATCATGCTAAGGGTATGAGTTAAGAATAGATCTAGCAGCTAAAACAGGGCATCCATGAGGCACAGTGTGTCACCAGAAACAGCAGAATTGTATTCCACCACAATCTGTAACCTCATGGCCCAGTATATCCCATATTCTTCAGTCACCATCAAACATGATGCCCAACTCTGGTTTAATGGGGAGTCAAGAAGAGCATTTAGAAGAAAATGAGTGTCAACCTGTTACATTACAGAACAGGGCTACATTCAGGCTGTAGTGCTGAAGACCTGTGCTGAAAAACTAGTAGCACCCAGTACAGCTACAACACTGGCATCTACCCAACAATGTGAAAGATTGTCCAATTATGTCCTGTCTATAAAAAGCAGGACAAATCCAGCTCAGCCAGTTACCGCCCCATCTGCCTTCCAGCTCTATCAGCCTACTCTCAATCATTATTCGACAATAAACTAATCACCAATATAATAAAAGCAAAATACTGCGGATGCTGGAAATCTGAAACAAAAACAAGAAATGCTGGAATCACTCAGCAGGTCTGGCAGCATCTGTGGAAAGAGAAGCAGAGTTAACGTTTCGGGTCAGTGACCCTTCTTCGGAACTAACAAATATTAGAAAAGTCACAGATTATAAACAAGTGAGGTGGGGGTGGGGCAAGAGATAACAAAGGAGAAGGTGCAGATTGGACCAGGCCACATAGCTGACCATAAGGTCACGGAGCAAAGGCAAACAATATGTTAATGCCAATGTTCAGTCTGAGTCTGCTAGAACATCTCAGCTCCAGACCTCATTACAACCTGTGTCCAAACAGAGACACAAGAGCTGCAATCCAGAGCTGAAGGGAAAGTGACTAGCCTTGACTTAGGCAACATTCAACTAACTGTGGCACTAAGAAGCCCGAGTGAAACTGAAGTCAATGGGGATCAGGGGGAAACTTTCCACTGGCTGGAGTCATATCTGGCACAAAGGACGATGGTTGTGGTCATTGGAGGCCAATCATCTTGGCCTCAGGTCATGGATACAGGGGTTTCTCAAGGCAGTGTCTTCAGAACAGTCATCTTCAGCTGCTTAATTAATGACCTTCCCTCCATCATAAGGTTGGAAGGAAGCTGTTTGTTGATGATTTCATGGTGCTCAGCTTCTTTCACAATTTCTCAGATAATGAAACAATCCATGCCATTTGCAGCAAGGCCTGGACAATATCAAGGCTTGAGCTAATAAGCAGCAAGTAACATTCAAACCACACAAGTGCCAGACAATTACCATCTTCAACAAGTGAGAGATAGCCATCTCCTCTTGACATTCAATACCATTACCATCACTGAGTTCCACCACAACCAACATCCTGAAGGCCACCATTGACCAGAAACTGAATTGGACTAACCACATAAATAATACGGCTATTAGTGCAGGTCAGAAGCTGGGTAGTCTGCAATGCATGGCTTATTTCCTGACTTGCGGAAGCCTCTCAATCACCTACAAGGCACAAGTCAGGAGCGTGATGGATTACAGTCCACTTGCCTGGATGGGTGCAGCTCCAACAACATTCAAGAAGTCCAACATTATCCATGACAAAGCAGTCTCCTTGATTAGCAGCCCAATCTTCACCCAAAATATCCACTCCCTCAACCATCTGCACACCATGGCTACAGCGTGTATCACTTATGAGATGCATTGCAGCAACTCATCAAAACTTCTCAAGCAGCACTTCCCAAATCCATGATCTCCACCACATAGAAAGGAAAGGCAGCAGGTGCATGGGAACGTGACCTCCTCAAAGTCCCTTCCAAGATGCACACCATCCCCAATTTGGACATATATCCACGCCCCTATACTGTTGCTGTGTCAAAATCCTCCTACTCCTTACCTAACAGCATTGTGGGAGCACCTTCACCATACAGACAGTGGCAATTCAAAAATACAGCCTACCATGACCTTCTCAAAAGCAACTAGAGTTGGACAGTAACTGCTGGCCTTGCCAGCAACACCAGATTCAGAGAATTATTTTTTGAATGGGGCTTCCACCTCACTGCTGGAAATGTCACAGCAGCAGAGCGGGAGCAGCTGTGAAGTAACGCCAAGGCTTGGCAAAAAGAGAAAAAATAACCACATGACTGGCAGGGATGCAGTCTGGCAGAAGAAAAGATAAATGGGTAATCTTATTTAAAGCCTCATGCCTGAAGATAAACAACAATGCAGAAAAATAAGGAATCAAGAATAAACTGCACAAGAACCTGTATAGTATGTGTTACCATATGAAATCAAAAACAGTCATGAGGGGTGCTCATGCATAAGTATCTTTCCCAAGATGGCCTTCTGTGCATTTACTCTTGGAAATGTGTGTGTGCATCTCGGACCCCATTTTTGAGGCTCATGTGACCACACAGTACCTAAAAATGGGTGCTGCATGGTCCAATTTAGCCCTGATTGTATTGGGTCAAAATAGTTCAATACAAACTTCAGGAAAAAGTTAAATTTCTAAAGGTAAGAATACCTTCCAATTAAAGTTGTTCTCTGGTATCTTTATCCACTACAAAAGAAATAGCATACAACAGTACAGAAACAGTTCTGTATCCAATCTTTTTTCTGCAGTGTTACGACCGGGTGAGGAAGTGGTCTCAGGCTCTCCTCTTGCCCCTTTCCTGGTTTGGTTGTAACAGGGTTTATCTTTTAAAACACAGTGATTTTAGCTTACCCCCTCAGTGAGCCCTTTGCTCAGTGCACTCTAATTGCAATTGCAAATGAACTAATCAGACAGTTTTCTTAAGTTAAAAAAGGAAAGATGTAAGTTTATTAGCCTTATCACTCTAACTCAGTTGAAATTACTAAAATACACAACGTAAACATGCTCGCATGCATACAAGAGAAACACACACAAATAGATACAGGGGGGAGGAAAGAATTAGTGGGGGCGGGGTTTGAAGTAGAATTCGTAATAAAAGGAATTCAGTTACTGGGTGGACATGTTCTTGATAAAAAGTTGAAGTCTTGGAGATCTCACTGGGGCCCAGTGCACAATTTCCAACTTGCTTCTCTGGTACCAGAAGGCTGAAGAAGTGCTCTGTCTTGAGGCTGAAGCTGCTACGGTGGGTCCCTGGGACTTCGGCTAGAGAGAAAGACAGGGAGAGAGAGCTTCCTTTTCTTTGCTCTTCAAATTGCAGTCTGTTACCTTTCTGTGTGGCACAATTCAAAAAGTCTCCAGTTTGGCCAGCAGGTAAGTCATGTGACCATATCTGTTTAAAATAGCAACTTCTTAGAGGGTTGCTGGACTTCAAAGCTTACTAGACACACTTGGTGGGGATGTGGCAGGGGCAGGGGCTGGCTCTTACACAGACAAGATATAGATCTTCACTGTTGCCCAGACCAATCTGGTTAATTGAATCAGTGAGCACTTCCATTGTCTCTCAATTCAACTGTCTCTTAGAATGCAAATATGCAACCATGTTCTCAGCTGTTCAACTCTGTGGATCTTTTAAACAAGTTATGTTCAATGTCCAATAAAAAAGGTTCAAGTAGTGTTCCATATGATGAAATTAATATGTTTCCGTTTGGCAGGTATAATTTCCATCACAGCAGGGAAAACAGTAAAAAATAAACTATTTTTTTAAAAACCCACGAGAAGAGAAAAATAATTCCCAGGGCAGCAATATTGATGGAGGCCTGTGAATAGTTTGTCTAGCTGCTTCTCCAGGCAAGATGTGAATGCAGCATGATAGCGAAACAGGTGTAGAAAATATCTGACAAAATGAATAAATATGAATAATGAGCAGCTGGGGATGTCCATTTCTGTTATCTACTCTTCTGATGTTACTTTTTCCCACAGAAGACTCTCTGCGCACCATACTTGGGTTGACTCCTCCAAATTTCCCTCCTCCCCATCATACCAAATGGGTCTCTGCTCACTGCCCCTTCATGACGGCAGAACTCTGAATAGAAAATCCATTTTTATCATCATGGGCACCAATTGCGTCCTACTATGCAACAGCCCCAATACAGGGATGCATTTTCTCACAAGCATGGGAACCCAATGTTGGGACCATATGCAGCTCCCTTGCCTGCCCCGGCGAGACTTTACTTTCCAATTTAGGATGGTAGGAAGAACAGGGATGCGGGAGGCCCAATGAGAGGGCCCACAGCACTGGCCAGCTGACAGCCCCAATAGGAGAGGTAAGCACTGCTAAGGCAGAAGATGAATGGGAGGGCACCTCAAAATGGAGGTGCACTTGAAAGGCTGCAGAAGTTTCCATTACAAAGAGGGCCAAGAGCTGTTAGGGCCATCAGAGTGTGTAAACCCCTCCACAAGAATGACAATGGCCATGGCTGTGGCCATTTCAGCCTTGTGGCTCCATCATACAGGCATAGAGAGCAGGCTCCAATGTCCCTCTAACCTACCACCAGGAGGCTGCCTCCAAACCTTTGCCAGGCTCCAGACTCAGCGAAGCGCCCATGTGACACTGGGAATGTTCCATCAGTGTGGAAAAATGGCCCTTAAGTGAGGCCTTCATTGCAATGATTGGCTGCCCACCTCTGTGAAGTGGGTTGCGAATTCCCGTTGCTGCCCGACCCTGGGAAACTCACCCAGATGCGGGACAGCATCAGGAAGCTATCCCAATGATGATTTCCACTACTTGTCCAGGCCCCCATCTCCAAACTTTCTTCCATGAGGCTGGGAAAATTCAGCCCACATTGTGCCACTCTACCTTCACATCATTTACCTTCACATTTTTTATGAAGGCATCTCTTGCAGGTTTCAGACAATAAATATATACAGTGCTATAAGTCTGAAAGATCCTTCACTGCTCATTAATTTATGTAATGACATCATTATGTTGTTTGCAATGGATCTTGGGCTTTAAGTGCAACACTGGCCAGGATTTTATGAGCCCCGCTGAGGTGGGGTCAGAGGCGGGGACGGCACGGAGTATCGCGACGGGTGGCGGCGAAAGGAGAGCCCATCACCAAGTGATCTTCCTGGGAGCGGGATAGGCTGATGACAGCCTTCCTGCCCAGAAGCCAATTGAAGCCCATAAGTGGCCTATTAATGGCCAATAAAGGGCTTCTTCCTGCTGCTGCTGGGATCTTACCAGCGGTGAGTTGGTGGGGGGGGGGGGGCCTCTACCACGTGGGTAGGTCGCCTTGTAACATGAGGCACCCTTCCTGCGGGCTTGTTGGGGGGGTCCATCCTTGTGGGCAATCTTCCTGGACTGCACCACTACCCTTCTCCCCTCTCACTGGGTCCTTCCGGACTGGCCCCGGTGACCCCGCCTCACCTACCTCTGCTCTGGGGTTCCAGCACTGGGCCTGGGTCTGAGGCCTCTGCAGTACTGAGAGGCAGGATCCCCATCTTTAAAGGGATTGGGACACCAACTAGTGAGACTTGATGGAAAAAGACGGGAGGATCGCTCTGGGGGCCAGGAAAATGCCAAGGCGGGGTTCCCGCTGCCTTTTTGCCCTGGTGCCGGGAGCCCCATCTCCTACACAAAATCCAGCCCATTACTAGTGTATAATAGTTGTGTTGCAGGACCTTCTATTTGGTACAGAATGAATCCAAATGCTTTTTCAAAGTACTCTCATCATTCAATCAGCAAGTGCGCTGCCTAACATGGAACCGAGCTGCATGGAGCAGGAGGATCTCAATTGATTCTATGATCTGCATGAAAATTTCTGATCTCAGCTGGAGCACTATAACTGGCTTTAGCATCCCTGAAATAGGGAGAAGAAAAATACCGATTAAGGTTCCCACTCCCAATTGCTATCCAGTGACTCCCTCTGGAAAGTGGGGCTATGTGAAAGTCCAGTGATGACATCATTGCACTGAACAATAATGCCCATCCCCAGTTAGTCTACCATTTAATCTCACTGTTCAGGCTCACAAATGAACAATGGCCATTTGGGAAAATCACTGAACAGCAGCCATGCTGATTGTTATAGACAGGTGAGAGATGAAGGGATGGTTCCCCCTTTTTCACATTTCGACTGACTGAAGACAGTGTGTTTTAAAAAGAAATTGTTTTTTAAACCCCTGCAGGCTTTAGTTATCAAGAACACAAAAGTTTAAAAGAAAGATAGATGTTTATTACACAACACCCAGAATATGCGCAACAACACCCATTCTCACATGCATACCGATAAACACACACTAAAAATAAATAGGGATTCTAAAGATAATGTGTGTTCGGTCTGATGATTTTAAAGAGTTCTCTGCTAAACTTGCTTTTCCCCTGGCCGGCCTGTAATCTTTTCCCTGGTTCACTGAAGAAAGACTTGGGAGGTTCAGGAAGGCGAATGCACTATTTCAGACTGGTCTTGTTATATTCCAGCCAAAGGTCAATGACAAAGCCCTGGTACAATTTCTCAGGTAGGTAGTTCAAGGTCAAACTCCAGTCGCTGCCTCCATGTAGTTCAAAGCTGGTAATCTTAGGCAGGATCCTTTTCCTTCAATAGCAAAGATGGATCACATTTATTTGCCCAGAATATCCCTTTATTAAAGCTCCTTATCAGAAACCTAGGGCTGGATTTTAAGAGCCTGCCGCCAAGATTGGCGGCGAGCTCAAAACATGGCAGTCCACCCTTGCCACACACCAAAGAGTCGCCGCAATCTATCGCGCGGCAGCTCATTTAAAAAGCCGGGGCAGCCCGCCCCACCCCCAATCACGTAGAGGGGGTGGGCTGTCCGTCCCTGACAATGTGTTAGCTGCCTTTGCGCAGGCACTGCTGCCATTTTTAAAGGGCAGCCAGCCCTGCTGGCACATTTAAATTTTTAAAAAGTAACCATCCAAAATTAAATTAATAAATTTATCGTTCCTCTTTCCCACACCCCCCCCCAATAATAATTACATTAACTATTTGCCCTTTCTCCCCCCAAAAACATTTACTTTTACATCTAACCTTCCCCCTCAAACTGCACAAAGTTTAAGGTTCAGCCCTTCCCACCATCCCCTACAACCATTGTGTTTATTTGACCCCTCCCCACCGCACTGACAAACTTACCTCCTCCCCCCTCACCACCGATGTGGTGCCACGTTTCCCCAGACAGGAATCTGAAGGCGCGGGAGTGCTGGTTGCCATGCTGAAGATCGCGGCGGGCCCTCAAGATCGCAGGTATTTAAATTTATTCATTTTATTGATTTGAATATGTTAATTGTGGTCCCATTGAGGACTGCCACAGTGCCTTGCTGCCATCAGAGGAACAGTCCGGGCCCTCATGGCGTCGAGGTCCAAGGCGGGCCTCACCCAGAGCCATCTTCAGGACCCCCTACCGCGGAACCTGACTCCTGGGGGAGAACAAGATCCAACTCCTAACTTCTCTCATGGCACCATCATTTCTCTTTTCATTATCCTCATAAATGGGTTCTGATGATGAGGCCATTTTTAGACAATGGAGTTCGGGTGTCATTCATCCTCATCTCACCTTGATAAAGTAAGGCTTTTCGCACCCATTCTTTGGAATTTGAGTTTGGAATCCAAAAGTCTGAAACTTTGTTGTCAACTGAATCATTTGGAGAGAAGTATCTTTACTACAGAAAGGGTCATTTGTATTGGAATGATTTCTCAGAGATGTTTCCAGAAAGGTTGTTTGTATTTTAATGACTTCTCCAAGACTTGCCCAGATATGAAAATTAGCTCAGGGTTCTTGTAGTTCTTTATCTATTGGCAGGAAAGTAAAGGTCACCTGACCTCTTACTCCATTTTGTTTACAAGAAATGTGTCCTTTTCGGGTTTACTTCATAAGTTAATTTTATAGTTCAAAAGTTCGGATTGCGCAGGCGTGACATTCTGAAATTGTGCTTTGACATGAGTTAATGCCTTTAGGAGAGATGAGGTGAAAATTAGTGAAGCAAAATAATACTTTTTATCACACATTTGGAAAGTTAAACTATTTGTGGAAAGATCTAAATGTACGGATCCTTTATTTATAGACAAGGCTGGTAGATTAGACTAAGGTATACTTCAGACATGTCACAGTACTAGTCAATTCCTTAGTGCTCTGACCATGCAACCTCAATCTGAGTCTCAGGCCAATTTCTACTGCACTAACTGCTACCATTTACATCCTCCATATTTAACCTTAGCCTCATAGGACATGCTTCCTGAATTAGAAGCTATTTCCTGTTGTGGATTCTCGTCAACTAGAACTAGACCAAACTTTCACTACTCATTTAACTTGTGAGCAATTTATTTTTGCAGTAAATGTAATACATATTCATCACTTTTCAGTGCAATCATTAGCCCAAACACTGTTAAAAGAAAGTCAGCCTCTCTGAGAAGCTCTGACTACAATACTTCAGGTAGTGTGCATGGAGATGCCAGAACATCATTCTGAGCTCGGTGCTTAATTCAAAAAATTCTATTATTAGCTTATCGCATATCTGATGTTCTTTAAATTAGCTCCTCTCCCCTCCCAATGTTTCCATATCATTATCAGACCTGTACACTACACACTTTTTACTTGAATTCCATTGCATTTTCCAAGTCTTCCACATCCTTCTGGGCTATTATTCAATTTGCTGCCCATAGATGTATTAAACAAGTGACTGATACATTGTTCAGCAGGAACCACACCTTCAGCTACTTTTCTACTAAATAGCAATACCGGCATGTCCTGGCTGCCCAAGTTTACTGCAGTGCTGGATTCCCCAAAGTCTAGTAACTCATTAATGGCACCAATGTTGCCATGCTCGTCATTATACACAAATGGTCCTTGTGATCAACAAGGTTTCCAGTCCATTCATATGCAGTTTATCAGTTATCAAGAATGTTAAGAAAACACTATATGTCAAATGAGAAATATTAATTAATTGGTTAGAAACTTACATTAGACTTTTAATGGAGAAAATCCTACAGTTAACTTTTATAAAACCGGCAGCTAAAATGGCCATCACAATTTGCATCTGAAACACCTTTGCACATTCCAAGGCCCAACCGCAGACAGAAGTCTTAGAAGCCCTGGATCCAGAACAATAGCTTGTTCTAATGTTCTAAGTATTTGAATTACCTAGGATTGCTTCATTATCACGGCAGTCAAGGCAATCCTGACGCATTGCATTTAAAAGAGAAAACCCCTCCAAGTATAAATATTGTAATCCTGAGGCCTGTGGAGAAAATTCTGGACCTTGTATATCATTAGAAGATTCCAGAGAATACCCTGAGGCAGTCATGTGACCGTCTGTCCCCCTCTGAAAAAACAGGGAGTTTTGTTACACAGACAAGAGACAAGCAGTAACTGGGACAGCAGCAGCAGAGAAGGCTGCGTGCCTCTCTCTCTCTGTCCAAAAAACATCAAGTTTGAATACAGGCTGCGACTGTGGACCCTCGAAGCATACAGACTGCTAAGACCTGAGACCAGGGGAAGAGAACCACCTACAAGCCTGTCTCCAAGAAAATCCTGAGCAAAGCAGGCCAGCTACAAAGTGCATTTTGGCCACCAAAGACTTCAAGAATACAACTCCAGGGGGAAGACCACCGAATCATCCAACCTCAGACTGTGTATTTAATTTTTACTTATTCTGGAATTTAATCCAACCAAAACCCTATTTTCCACTCCATAATCTATTTGTGTGTGTGTGATTCTCATGTGAATGTGTGCATGAATGTGTACCATTAATTTTAGATCGGGTTTATTCTGTTGAGTGTAATAAACTCACCACTTTCTTGGATAAACTCAAGAAAACCTGTCCGATTGGTTCTTTCACGATCACATTAAAGGAAAAAGGTAAAACACTCACTGAGGTGGTAAGCACAACCACTGTTCAAAAAAGGAATAAACCCTGTTGCAGTCAAATAAGAGGAAGGGCAAAAGGGGCGAATGTGACCCCCTCCTCACCTTGGCCGTAATAGGAACATCACATCATGTAATATAATGCCCACTTTCCAGGTAGCCATAATAATTCTTTATTTTTAAGGCAATTATTGTTTATTTGAAAGTGTCACACTCAGTCAAGTGGTGCCTCATTCAAAGATAGCAAGATTTCACAACAGCAATGAGATAATTGCCATATAATCCGTCTTAGTAAGGTTACTACAGGAATAGATATTGACCAGTACTGAGCAATTTCCCATGCTCTTCTTCAAATAATGCCGTGGGATCTTCTACAACAATGTTTCAGTTTAACATCTCCTCCAAAAGACAGCATTTCTGACGGTGCAACACTCCCTCGATACTGCTCTAAAGTGTCAGCTTAGATTATGTGATCAAGTCTCTTGAGTGGAACTTGAACCAATAACCTTCTGACTCACAGGTGAGAGTGCTACCACTGAGGCAAGGTTGATACCATACTATTATCCTTGCATTGGTCAAGTTAGAAGATGCTGAGTCATACCCATTATAAATAAATTCAGTCATCAATTAGGAACAGGACATAGGATCACAGACAATTTATATGACCCATGCATTTAAAGATTATGTAAAAGGCAATGATATGAGAAAATAAACCTGAAATTGCTGTTCCTAACTCCCAATCTCTTCTACCAATCCAATTTACACAAATCCTTACCCACCTCCAACATCACCACCCTCCAAAACAAGGGGCACCACTACCATTCCCAATGCCACTGTTACCTTCCACATAAACACAATTGGGTCAAAAATCATCAGTATCACCTTGTGAAGGGCTCAGTGACTTTTGTGACATACCTTTGTACTTCTGGCAAAATGTTTTTCTCTGATACTCTGTCATGGAAAAATTATTATTTTCTTCAAATGTCAATTTTCTGGATTTACTTCTGCTTTTTATGAACATTCTGAATACACAGCCAGCTTCAGCTGTGACACTATGACATGATTGAGTCAGTCAGTTATTTATGGTTCACTTTGTCATTTGTTCAATTTTATCTAACCAAGGAACCCTCAAAATCTATCCGCAATGATTTTTTTAACCAATGAAATGGCCACAAAATTGGCTCTATAGGGCATCGATAGCTCTGGCGCTATGGAGCTGGTTTGGAAAAAATACGCCGGTCTTGACCACTTCGGCCACAGCCCCCGTATTTCGGTATGTTGTGGGGGGCAAATGTGCGAAAGTCCCTTGCATGCAACGGATGTATGCAGAGTGGGCAGATTGTGACATCAGTCAGTATGTAACATTAATTTGATACACATCCTCCATTTCGGACTTCAACTATCAGATGCTGCTTCACAGCTGGATTCGCAACTGGAATTAGTCAGCACATCCAAGTTGGAAAGGATGGACTCCAAGAGCTACACAAAACGTTGTGTCAAGTTGGAGCCGGACTCTTCCATTGTGAACTGTGAGGAGGATAGTGATAGCCTTCAAGAGGACATAGACAGTTTGGTGGAATGGGCGGACATGTTTAATACAGAGAAGTATGAAGTGGTGCGTTTTGGTAGGAAGAACGAAGAATGACGAGAGGCAACATAAAATAAAGGACACAATTCTAAAGGGGGTGCAGGAACAGAGGGACCTGGGGGTTTATGTGAACAAATCGTTGAAGGTGGCAGGGCAGGTTGAAAAGTGGTTAAAAAGGCATATAGGATCCTGGGCTTTATAAATAGAGGCATAGATTATAAAAGCAAAGAAGCTATGATGAATCTTTATAAAACACTGGTTTGGCCTCAACTGGAGCATTGTGTCCAATTCTGAGCACAGCACCTTAGAAAGGATGTAAAGGCTTTAGAAAGCGTGCAGTAAAGATTTACGAAAATAGTTCCAGGGATAAGGGACTTCAGTTACATGGATAGATTGGAGAAGCTGGGGTTGTTCTCCTTAGAAAAGAGAAGGTTGAGAGGCGATTTAATAGAAGTGTTCAAAAGGATGAGGGGTCTGGACAGATTAGATAGGGAGTAGCTGTTCCCTTTGGCAGAAAGGTCAAGGATCAGAGGATATCAAATTAAGGTGATTGGCAGAAGAACCAATGGCGACACAAGGAAAAACTTTTTTATACAGCGAGTGGTTAAGATCTGGAATGCACTGCCGGAGAGTGTGGTGGACGCAGATACATTCGTGGCTTTCAAAAGGGAATTGCATAAGCACCTGAAGAGAAAAAATTTGCAAGGCTACAGGGAAAGAGCGGGGAAGTGGGACTACCTGAGCTGCTGTTGCAGAGAGCCGGTACTGACATGATGGGCTGAATGGCCTCCTTCTGTGCTGTAACCATTCCATGATTCTATGATTCAACATTCCTTGAAATTGACAACAGGCCTGCCAGTGCATCAAGTATTTCTTTGTGCATGCCCATCAGCTTTTTCTGTATGCTACCTCATTGAATTCATCATTTACGTCCACTGCAGCAGAACTTGTATGGGACCTCGTCCTCCAGTGAGCTGGAGCACTCACCATCCTTTCCCCCTAATGTGGCTGCATCCCACTTGTGTTTGGTGACTCACCACCTGCAGATCCTGCCTCTATACTATCCTCTAAGAGGGTGAAGACACGCTTCCATGCCAGTCCCCTGCCAGTTCAATGATGCCATCTCCCGTTATGGACGATCTTGTCTTGCAAGAGAAGGGGAAGAGTGTCAGTGAGTGAATTGCAATGTTTTTGGGTGATGTGCCTGTCATAGCTGAATAACTGGCAGTATGTGGAAGCTGTGAGATGTGGGGTGTGAGAATTGCAGCAGTGGTAATTGTGTGAGGTTGAAGTGCAGCATATGAATGTTAAGCATGAGTCCTGAGTGCTGGAGATTGCTGATGGGGAGTGAGGGAGAGGACGGATGTGGTGCATTGTGCAGTGTGTGTGGCTATTGGCACAGTCACTGGAATGTGGCATTTGAAAATGCATTCACTGGCCTTGACCACTCATGTGAGGTCATTGAACTTCTTCTGACACTGTAACCATTTTCTTGAGGTGACATTCCTGGCATTGACCTCCGTAGCTATCTGCTCCAATTGCCCTCACTGTATCTGTCTAGAAGGCCTCATGGCCCCTTGTAGATAGATCACCTCACTGCTTCTTTCAACCTCCTGCAATAAGGCCTCCAGCGCTACCTATGAGAAGCTAGGTGCCCTCTCTCTGGCCTGCAATTACTCATGTTTCTTCCTGCTCCTAAT
The DNA here is from genome assembly GCF_036365525.1 of Heterodontus francisci. Lineage (NCBI taxonomy): Eukaryota > Metazoa > Chordata > Chondrichthyes > Heterodontiformes > Heterodontidae > Heterodontus > Heterodontus francisci. Next base: position 74,112,769 of record NC_090383.1, read on the forward strand.
GTTCTTCCCAGCCAGTTGAATGAGTTGCTGCAGCCAGAATGCACTTTCTCTTTAAGAGGTGCAGACTGGCTTCAAGAAATGCAGGCTAGCTTTAACACGAATTTGGGGGCCCTGTGGAGCGTGCAGCCCCTCAGCAGCCTGTCCAACACCAGGCTATTTTTTTATTCATTTGTGGGATATGGGCATCGCTGCCTAGGCCAGAGTTTATTGCCCATTGCTAATTGCCCTTGAACTGAGTGGCTTGCAAGGCTATTTCAGAGGGCATTCTTTAAGAGTCAAACAGATTTCTGTTGGTCTGGAGACACATGTAGGCCAGATCAGGTAAGGACAGCAGATCTCCTTCCCTAAAGGACATTAGTGAACCACAATCAACAATGGTTTCATGGTCATCATTAGACTAGCTTTTTAATTCCAGATTTATTAATTGAATTCAAATTTCACCATCTGTCGTGGTGCGATTCGAACCCATGTCCCGAGAGGATAATCCTGGGCTCTGGATTGCTCGTTCAGTGACATTACCTCTCCGCCCCCACCACCCCAATCTTGGTGCTGCATGCCACAATCATGGAACTAACAGTCAGCACCAAGTCTCCATGTTGTCTTCATTACTTTCAACTGATGCAGTTTAATTGTGCATCGCGATCCTCACACCCATTAATGGGCTTAGAGTATTTAGCCTTTATCTTTAACTAGCCCGCTCTAATTTTCTAAACAATAAATAAATAATCTGTAGTTCTCTTTTTACAAGTGCTCAGGTTTTATTTATTCCAAGCAGCAAATTCTTGTGAAAGCAATTTTCAAATTGTATGATATTAATGCCCATGTAATAGTAAACATTTTAGCAACTACCTATGCTCATTATGTTGAGTTATATGAAAAACAAGATGACAATAATAAATGCAATGCTGGCAGTTGTTTCATCAATTCTGTTTTTCTTAGTGTTTCAAGATGTGCTGTTTAATTAATCAAACATGTAGCTGGAGCACAGGAAGACAACCGACAAGGCTTGTGGCACAAATATATATTACACATGGTTAAATTAGAGACAATTCACCATTTGGACTAATTGAAAATATTAGAAAATATTGGCAGCAATCATTTTGATTGATTGTGTTTTGGAGCTGACTTAGGATTTAAGAAGGAAAGACTTGCATTTAAAAGTCATTGACCTGAAATGTGAACTGTTTCTCTCTCCAAAGATGCTGTCAGACCTACTGCGTATTTCCAGCAGTTTCTGCTTTTATTTTACATTTCCAGCATCCGCAGTATTTTGCTTTTATTGCATTTAAACAGCACTTTATCATGTTTCTGAGAAATAGCCCAAAATGCTTCACATTCAATAATTTATGTTTTATTCATTCAGGTGATGTGTAGACTGAAGGCAAGGCCAGCATTTACTGCCCATCCCTAATTACCCTCAAGAAGGTGGTGGTGAGTCACCTTCTTGAACCACTGCAGTCCATGTTGTTACGCTTATGTATTTTCAATTGCTGCACTTTACAAGAAATCAACCTGAAGTGTAATAAAAAATGACTTTTCTTTTGAAACAGTGAAGAATCTGCTTCAAACTGGCCAGCAAAAGTCAAAAGACCCAGGCTTCTGTATTTACACTGTCTTCCTGTCTGGCAAGGACAGAAGGATGCATTCCAAAGCTAAGAGGTGTCAATTACACCCATCCTGAATGCATCAAGAGACATTTTTGAATTGAATGGTTTCTTCTGAAAAAAAGTATGAAGTAGCCACATCCTGGGCCATTGTCGGTCACCACAGGAAGAAAGATCTGTGTCTCCCAACAGAAGCAAGATGTGAGAGACTTTCAGCTTAAAGGGTAGCTCCCTGAGAGAAAGAGAGAGAGGCGCCCAGGACAAAACATCACCAAAGCCTGTCCAGCTGAGAGCTGGGAGAAAATCTAGCAAGCCAAAAGGAAGGCACCCTGCTGTGAATTCTACATTTCAATCTGAGCAGCAGAGAACTAGAAGTGATCCCCTATCTTCAAACTGAATTTTCAACCAACAGAGAAATCTACAAACACCCCAGGCCCACAACTAAAGAGAAATTGACCTCTGAGAAGATTGAACAGGTTTACCGTGAACCCCGAAGCCCTATCTCACTTCAAACCACTTACCCCTTTTCCTCTCTGTGTCTTTCTGTGTCCATGTGTGCGTGCATGTGTTGGTGTGGTTATGACAATTTTGGGATAAGACATAATGCTCAATAAATAATTAATCTTCTGAGTTAAAACTATAAGAAAACCTGTCGCTGTTTATTTGAAAAATAAAACACAAAAGGGTTAAAACCCTAATAACAAAACTTTCTGTGGTCAGGTGGGAGTTGAACAGTGGGGACCACCCACACCTCTCACCACATGGCAGTAACAATGTAGGAAAGTTACTTCCACAGTGCTGTTCAATAGGGAGTTCCAGGATTTTGACCCAGCGATGACAAAGGAACAGCGATATAGTTGCAAGTGTGACTTGGAGGGGAACTGCAGATGGTGGTGTCCATGCACCTGATGTCCTTATCTTTCTATGTAGTAGAGGTCACAAGTTTGGGAAGTACTGTTGAAGAGACCTTGGCACTTTGCTGCAGTGCATCTTGTGGATGGTGCACACTGCAGACACAACGCATGGTGGTGAAATGAGTAAATGTTTGGGGTGGTATGTGGGGTGAAAACCAAGCAGGCTGCTTTGGCCTGGATGGTATGGAGCAGGATTCATCCAGGCAAGTGTAGAGTTTTCCTTCACATTCCTGACCTGTGCCTTGAAGAATGGAAATGTTTTGGGGAGTCAGGAATTTAAGCATTCACCACAGAATTTTCAGCCTCTGACCTGCTCTTGTAGCCACAGTATTTATGTGGCTTGTCCAGTTAAGTTTCTGATCAATGGTGACCCCACCCCCGAACCCCCCCTCCCCCACCCCACCCCCCGCTCCAGGATGTTAGTGGTGAGGAATTTGATGATGGTAGTGCCATTGAGTGTCAAGGGAAGGGTTGTTCAACATTTGTTTGTTGGAGATGTTCTTTACCTGGCACTTCTGTGGCATGAATGTTACTTGCCACTTATCAGCCCAAGCCTGAATGTTGTTTAGGTCATGTTGCATGTGGGCATGGACTGCTTCATTATCAGAGGAGTCGCAAGTGATACTGAACTCTAAGCAATCAGCTAACATACCCACTTCTGACGTTACAATGAAGGGTAGGTCATTGAAGCTGATAATAGTTGAGCCTCCTGTGGTGAGATGATTGGCCTCTGATAACCACAACCATCTTCTTTTGTCCCAGGTATGACTGCAGTCATTGGAGAGTTTTCCCCCCAAACTTCCATTGACTTCAATGTTACTCAGGCTTCTTAATGCCACTAGGTTAAATGCTTTGAAGTGTAATGACTGTTGTTATGTAGGAAAATGCAACAAACAATTTACTCAGAGCAATCTCCCATAGAGAGCAACAAGATGAATGGGGGTAATTCTAACTTTTGCCATTTTCCAATGACTTTAATGGAAAGCAAAATTGGGAAACTTGTATAACAGGTGACCAATTCAATATCACTTGTGTTACATATTCGCCAAAAGCTAAAATTATCGATAAAGAATCTGGTTTGCTGGTATTGATTGTGGGTGAAATATTGCTTAGGACATTGGGAAAACTCCCTGCTCTCTCCCAAATTGTGTCATGGGATATTTAACATCCATCTGAAGCAACAGAACAGCTAGGACTGGACATCAGTTTAACATTTCATTCAGTACTGCACTGGACTGTCAGCTCACCCACTTTATATGTTCAAGTCCCGCATTGACAGATTACAGTGACATGAACATTTATGTTGCCTCATGCAGCAAATAAATGGACTCTTCCCAAATGTTCCTGTTGCATGATGGGATGAATACGGCCAATACTTGTCCATGCAAGACAACATGCTCCCTGGCATCCAACTTGTGACCTTCTAGCTTGCATTTTAAAATTCAAAAGAAATCTATGGAGGTTTCTGCCGCAAGTAATGTGTTGTTATACTATGTGCAGCACAATTACATGATCAGCCTCTGGATCTGATGAATTTTTGCACTAATCCTTGCTCCGAATGTTAATCTTTGTGACCATGGTATCTTAGTCAACTTCAGAAATTGTGATGGCTTCCTGTATTGGCTCAGTCATGCACTCATCTGTGAAGACATTAAAAAAAAACTGTTTACATTATTACACTTTGAGGTTTGCGTGCGTTGCTGATGTAGAACTCAATAGTAATACTGTTGCAAAAGACAGAACAACTGCTTGTACTATTGACTTGGAACACAGCAAATGAGGGAGAACACAAAACATTACTAACTGAATACTTTCAAGAATTTGCTACATTTGTTGGATTATTTATTTAATAATGGATTATATCAACTAGGTATTTACATCAGCAAATTACATGGAAACTATTTCACCATTTACATAAGTCTTTTCCAGTCTCTCAAAATAATACTTTTATTGGAATGCCCATGTAGTCTTTTCTGGCCTTATCAAATGTTGTACCTGGTATAGACCCTTTGGTCTCAGACATTTTGTAAATAAACTGTATCAGTAAGCACTCAGACGGTGGTGATTCTTTGGAATTCTCTACCCCAGAGGGCTGCGGAAGCTCAATCATTGAGCATGTTCAAGACAGAAATTGATAGATATCTGGATACTAATGACATTAAGGGATATGGGGATAGTGCAGGAAAGTGGTGTTCAGGTAGCTGATAATTGAATGGCGGAGCAGGCTCGATGGGCTGAATGGCCTTTTCCTGTTCCTATGTTTTCTACTCTGATAGATTTCAAATTATAAAGTTTGCACAGACATGGCCAATGCAGAAGTTAAACATTTGTAAAATATTGCAGAATTACAAAAGCTAAAAAGCAAATTCTAAAAATAACTCCAACAGGTTTTCCTGCTCTGCAAAACCTATCCAGTCCTTGATCCTTAATTTGACAATCAACACCCTATTCACAAACTGTGATTTGATATAAAAGCAGTGAAACTATTGATGTAGTAAATACTAAGCACTCTTAAAGTATAATTTTTAACTTACGCATAGTGTACATGCCAATCTACAAAACTGAGCCAAGTTGGCAGTTTCAAAAAAAAAAGCTATCAAAAAAAAATGTACAACTGAAAACTCAGCCTTGAATAAATGCCTACAATCAAGGTGACTAAGAAATTCCACTTTATTACATTGGATTTCAGGATTACTAATGGTGGTTGTTTTTCTATAAAAACTGAACACCACTGGCCCTGTGTATCACATATGAAAAGAAGTTGTTATAATTGGAATACTTATGACATAACTTCTAAAGACTTAAACTGCAGTTACACCCAATACACTATTAGTTCTATTATTGGGGAATAAATCTAAACTACACAAAAGTGCAATTTTGAGTAATGGATTTAGAAGTTTTTGAAGAAGAGAACTTCAGTTTTGTAACATGCATTTTTATGGGACGGGGTAGGGTGAGATGGGGGTGGCATACTCTGGGGGTATCCTCCAGTATATTTTAAGTCTTGACACTTTGATGGTGCATTTTCCAGCATTTAAGAGCATTGTGATTCAGCATTAAGGCTGCTTCTTCCTTATTCACTGCATGCCAATGGCATGCACAATGGAAGGCACTGCCAGCTGCAGTCTTAGCAGGGCAATGAAGTTGTAATAATTTCAGGCGGAATAGTGGAGGAAAATCTAGATTTTGTGCCATCAGAACATAATAGTGGGTAGAACTCAGAAAGCCCATATATATGCAGGGGTACAATAGGTTCTGTTAGAGCATCATACTATTCTTTGACAAGTGTTATCCCCCATAAAGAAATATCATAATTCCTAACTTTAAAGATACAAACTTTATTCAGTGTGGACTCTTTGAAATTGGCTTTTTCTTTTAAAAAGTGGACAATGTGCTGCAAAGATGGCCACCAAAGGCCATATGACCTGATCTGTATATTCAAAAACTGTCTCACCATCTGGAAAAGGACACAAGAATGCACTCCAGACTAGGAGGTGTCAACTCCACCCATCCTGAAACCATCAAGAGAAATTCCTGAATTGAATGGGTTTCTTCTGAAACAATGAAGGTGTGAAGTAGCCGCATTGTAACTGAATGGTACCCATACAGACATCAATAGATAGCCATGGATTTTACATCCTGGTCCATTGGGTGGTCACACCAGGGGAGAAGGCCATGTTTCAACTAACAAAAGCTAAAGTAATGGGTTTTAATGGAGAGAGAGAGAGAGAAAAAGAGAGATCACAACAACTTCACAAAAAGAGTTCCAGCCAAAATAAGGAAGAAGTCCTGTTGCTAATTCTACACTACAACTTGCTGCAGCAGAGAAAGTGACCAGCACGACCAGTCTGAAGTCAACCACCAGAAACCTACACAACCTCAACAAGTTCAAGACTACAAACACCCAGACCTGCACCTTTAAAAGATTCTCCTTAAAAAAATTCAACAGGGTTACCATGAACCACGAACACCTACCTCACTTTAAACCACTTGCCCATTTCCTCTCCATCTATTCTTGTGTATTCATGTGTGAGTGAATGTGAGTGCAAGTGAGGTTGTGACTATTTTGGGAATTGTGTAAAAATAGTTATGCTTTATTAACGTAGAAGAAAACCTGTCATTTGTCTGTCTATTTGACTCTTAAAAAACCCTCAGGAACTAACTCATCATTTTAAACAAAACATGATTACAGTCAGTTGGGAGGTGAAGAGTGGGAACCAACCCCACCCCTTACCACCTGTCTGTAACTCAATCTGCTACTCTAGAGAAAAGAGCCTGATTGAAAACTAAGGATCATTTCCAAGAGGTTGAACCCAAGTATCAATCAAGACTGGATTTTGAACTTGCAAGCAGATAATTCAGAGCCTAAACTTGCACTGTCAGAGCTACAAGACTGCCCTAAATTATTGAGAGGAATTAGAGTTTTTTTTGGAATAGTATGGTTGTAATTTAAATATTAAAATATTCAATCTTCTCAACAGTAAGGTGTGAGAAAAAGTTTTAGCTTTGACTGGCAGTAGTTTCCCTTTCATGTACCCCAAGGATGATTTCAATGTGTCCCATATAGCATTCATTTGGAACTTCCCCTCCCACCCCAGTCTACCACAGGGAGAACAGGAGGGAGGTAGTACACCGAATCTAATGTCCTTAGATTATATCTCTTGTCCCTTTATTCACAGAAGAGAATTCCCCTACAGAATTTGGGCCCAGTTTTGTGACCAGGAACTAGGCAATACAAGGTTTCAAAACCCCACACCTGCCATGCCTGTCTGCTCCTTTCATATGGTGGCACTTCAACCCAGCATTTCTACACCTAACAGATTCACACAGCATATATTCCAGATTTTGCCACTTCTGTGCAGGTGCAATTCCTGCAATAAAATGGCAGATTGTGAGCTTCATAGACCAGGAGTCAGTTAGAGCCAGAATTTCCATATGAGGGTCAGCAAAGCCAGCTGTCTGTTCCAAAAACAGACAGTTGTCGACAATATATGCCTGCACTTCACAATATTTTGCTGTATGTGAAGCACTTTGAGTCCTTTCTCAATGGCATGATTAAGTACTGTGTAAATAGAAGTCTTATTGTCTTTCTTTTTGTCTTTTTTCTGTTTGTGTAACTCTTTTTCCTCTTTCTCTCTCCTGAAGTCCTACATACCTGCTAGTTTGGACAACCTGACTACTAGCCATGCTAAACCTATTGAAATGGCCACGTCAACTTCCCTCCCAAGAAAAGCCACAGTTGAGAAGGAAAAACCCACAGCTTTCCAGGAATAGGAAGTACAGCTTTGTTTTCTACATGAAAACCACCACGAGCAAGCTTTACAATGTGAACTGCACAAAGGTCTCCATACAGATTGTAATCCAGTTGTCTAAAAGGTTAACATTCCAATATTTGCTCAGACAAAGCAGCTCTGGCTCCCAGCCTCACTGCCAGTGTGACAGTTCCACAAACCTCAATGTAATCTAGTTTGAAAACTGCTCTTGATAAAATAGAAGAGTTGCTTAACTCAGCAAACAAAAATCAAAAAACTGCAGTTGCTGTAAATCTGAAACAAAAACACAAAATGCTGAAAATACTCAGCAGGTCACGCAGCATCTGAGGAGAGAGCAGGTAAGTTAACATTTCAAGCATGTTCTGGTGTAAAATCCAGAGCTAAACGTCACCTTCTGTGTTCTCTCTATAGATGCTAACTGACCTGCTGAATGTTCTTAACATTTTATGTTTTTTGCTCAAATCAGTGACTTGGAAAAATTCCTGAAAGTACTGCTGTTCGATTGTTGATGTAGTATGCAACAAGTTGCCAGACACATTAACGTAAATCTGGACTACACTGAGGTTGGATGAAGAACCTTAGGGTACCCAGGGCTAACTATCAGAAGAAGAAGGAGCAAAGAGGAGAAGATATACAGAATATGGGACTTGTTAAACTAGAGATGTGTTTCAGGGACCAATGAGTGTACCCCCAAAGGCTTGCACCCTCGGGGTAACTTTCAACTTAAAGCAGGAGTAAAAATTTGGCATGACGAATCAGGCCCCAATTTATATAAACCTCTGGCCAAAGGGCAGTTTCTATTATGGGTGCCGACCTGCAACAGTTTCATGCTTCTTCAGGAAGTTGAAAATTACCCCTAAAATATTCAAGCGTTAGTGAGTATTAGGAGCACCAGACAATTAGTATGCAAAGATCCCAAAACATGTACCAATCACTCAAAAAGCAAGCAGTTAGCAACTGTCACATAGGGCTGTATTTTCCACACAAATGCCTGAGGGATTAAGTTATTGTAGCCCTTTATTTAGGCCAGGAGTCAACAAGCTTAATCACAAGAAGAGCCTTTTTTAAAAAAGATATTGCACTTTTGACTAAATCTAAGTCACAATGCTGTTACTCAAGTGCCAATAAAGGAGAAACAAGACAGAGAAACATTCATGGATTTCTATGCAACCCCATTTCACTGATGCTCAAACATACATGTATTAATATCAATGAATGAGGACATTTGATTATCAACAGTTTAAAGATTTGAACAAAAAATTGCTTTCTCACAAGTACAATGTTAATAAAAGTTTAAAACATTGAAACAAGCCTTTTAATTAACATCAACTCCTTCCTTAAATGAAAAAAAATCTTACTTTATGCGATTTCTGCTGTTGGATTTCTTTGGAGAGTCGTTCGATATCTGGACAGTATGCTGCTATTTTGATTTTCAAGTAGGACTGTAAACGTTCAGAGTTCAGTTGGCTTCTCAACTTTCTTTTTATGCAATTCATACTTGAAAACATTGGCTCACACAGGTAAGTGGATCCAAAGACAGACTGTATGCCATATGCATATCTCTTCAAGTTACAGTCAGTGTCCGGCAAAGAACTCCAAGCTTCAAACACAGTTCAGTCTTGTTTTTTTTTAAGATCATGCTTTCAGCCCAGCTGTGTTGAAGTGCCAAGGTATATTTCCCCCTTTCTAGATCTTCAAGTTGGGTTACCAAGCTTCTGAATTTAGAGGTCCACAAATCCTTGCGCTGCAAATCTGCCAGTTCAAGTTTGAGTTCTAATATAGTTTGACTCACTTCTAAAAATGCTGAAACATTGAGTGCCACGACATCTGCTTCAAGAGGTTTGAACACAAATTGTAAAGTTGCCCTTTCCTTTCTAAATTTCTGAAAATATCTTGTGAAAAAAAAATCACATCTTTTAGGTTTTTCTTGTCAAGAATGCCATTAACCTGTTCTTTGAATTGTTTCGCTAATGGGAAATGAGCAAGGGAGCCTGTCTTGCAAACAGTGGGCTGGATTTAATGGCACCCTGCACCCCACTCCCCCCACACACACCACCCCCATCCAGAGACAGGTGAGGAGGCAGGAGACCCATAGAATTGCAATGGGAGGCGGGGGGATGGAGGGCCCATAGCCTTTCCACTGAACCACAATTAAGTTGGGGTCGGGAAAGGCGGACGACAGCCTTCCCGCCCAGAGGCCAGTTGAAGCCCTTAAGAAGTCTATTATCAGCCACAAGGGCCTGTTCCCCCTGCTGCTGGCATTAAGCCAGTGACGGGAGGGGGCTTCTGTCATGCAGGCTTGGGGGAGGCCCTTCTCCATGGGCAATCTGTGGCCCATGGAGGGACCACTGCGGAAAACAACCCAACTCCTTGAACACCCTCCCCCTGCACTCAAAGCCCATCCTCCCTCTCCCCATCACTGGGGCCACTCTGCCTCACTTACTTGGGTCCAGGTCTCCAGTGTTGGGTCTGTGCCCAGGCCTCCTGTAGAACCAGCAGTGGCCACTGCTGCCAGACAGGGATCCCGGAATTGGGGTGTTAGTTGTGTGGGTGCTGTTAAATAGAGCCGGGGGGGGGGGATGCGGGGAGGGGTGGGGGGGGCCTTTTCGGCCCAGTGTCGGGAGCCCTGTCAGCTCCACTAAATCCTGCCCAGTGCTAGCTTGCGCACAAATGAAAGTACCTCTTCCAAAAGCAAAAGAGCCATGCTTCCATTCCTTATAGTTTTCTGTTGAGGCCATTTAAATGTGCTCCAATGTCTGTCATGAAGTTGTCAAGCTCACAAGAAGTACAGCAACAAAAATACAGAAACAAACAGAAGAGGTATAAAAAGTTAGAATAATTTTAAAACATTTGCTGTCAACAAAATGGAGGGCAAGTCACATGACCCATACCAACTCCAGCACTAAAATACACATTCGTATCGACTACAACTAAAATAATTAACCCCATCTACATGGAAATGAGACAGCTTATCACACATGGACGTGAGCTATACACAAACGAGCTAAAACAAAGACACTCCCAGACACTAAGGGAGGAATTTAATGCAGTCCACCATGGCAGATTTGATGGCATGTGGTGTGATATAACTAGGCGGGAGGTGTTTTCTCAGACTCCTGACAACGGGATTTTTTAGAGGAATTAAGTCAGTGGCAGTTTGCGGCATACCGGCGTTCCCCAACATGGTGGTGGATTGCAGCTTTGCATTCATTTACATAACATGAATACTCATTACCCCACACATAGTTATGATTTAGTCCTAAGTGCCATATTAGGTGAATAGTGAGCGATATTCCCATGCCACCCAGTTCACGAATGTTTCACCGTTGCATGCAACAGTTGGATTTGGCCAGATGAGTCTGAGGACTGTGCTGTACTCTTCACTCAGCCACTAAACTAGCGCCAGCATCAGAATGGATATTTGCCTCCAGGCTCAGCACCAGCAACGGTGAATCATCTCAGGGGATGGCAGGAATGGCATGGACGGGGCTATATGGAGGAGCAGGGAAGGGTAAGCGGGAAGGAAAGAGTGGGGGTTGATTGGGTGCATTGAGGAGCAGGGCAGAGTGGAGTATGCTGGGTGCTAAATGGGTGATGTTGATGGTGAAGATGGATTTTGTCATCTGTGGGGGTGGTGGATGGAATAGATCAGTACTGTGTGAAGATATTTGGTAAGGGCCTAAAAGGAGGGAATGAGTGCTGTCGATGTCAGGGAGTAGTGGGGCAAATTAAGGGTACTGGCTAGCAGAGAGAATGGTCAATGGGGGCAAATGGATTCTGTAGTGGGGGCGTGGTGTGGAAGGTCAAGACTAATGGGTGGGTATTCGACAGTTTCATATGCTGGGGAACAGGACTCAGCAACAATGGTCAGTTTGATGTGAGGAGATTCAAGGATAAGAGTCAGCCTGTCGATAGTAGATAGTAAAGGGAGTAGGAATGATGGGATGGCATGAATACATTGATGATTACACTGTGCACGGTAATGGCAGGGGAGGCTCAATGATAACAGAGGGAAGGGTCACAGTAACATTGGGTGGGTCAAGGGTGATGAATTCAAGCTGGAAGGTTGCAGGAGGAAGTTAGAAGGTGGGGAGAAGTCCACATGCACCACCTTCTCCAATAATAATGGGAATCACTGAACAGTCAAGGATTGCAAGGAGAGTGGGAGGAGGCAAACAGTGGGTATGTCTTCTACCTGGCTGCAATTTGAAGGCAGATATTAAGGGAGCTGTTCATTGCCTTGATGCTTCAGCTCACCAGCAACTGGGGATAAATCGCTGCGCTCTGCTTATTTATTCTTCAGAAAGCCACAGCAAGATGGGTCCCATACACCAGATTTGTCTGGTACCACAGGAACAAGAACAAAGAGAAAGACTAAGGAGGCCTTTTCTCCCTCAACTCAGGATGCCTGAGCGCCAGCAACAGACAGAACTAGAAGATGAGGATGCTTTGAATGATAAGATTGTGGAACGGCCTTAAAGATGGGCACAAGCACCTCATTGCATCCTCAAGACAAGACAAATCATCTGCAAACGTCAGAGGCAATGCCAGAAACACCCAAGGATGTCACGTGAAATGGTCACCAAAATTTGTAGGATACTGCAGCATGACCTGCAGCCGCTCGGCTTCGGTGGGAATCTCATGCCAGTTGCCCTCAAGATGACTATTGCACTCAATTTTTTCACCAGTAGTTCATTCCAGGGATCCACTGGCGACATATGTGACATCTCGCAGTCTGTGATCCACAGATGCAAAGTGGTGACCAATGCCCTTTTTTGACATGCCAATGATTTCATCTACTTACCTGTAGACGAGGACAGCCAGGCAGCAAGGTCTGCAGCCATCAGTGCCATTGCTGGCTTCCCTAGATTGCAAGGGGTGAGCGACTGCACTCATGTGGCCATTAGAGCTTCCTGGTACCAGCCTGCTGTATTTGTCAATCGCAAAGTTTCCACTTTTAAAATGTACAGCTGGTTTGTGACCACAGGAGAAGAATCATGTCTGTTTGCACATGTTTACCAGGAAGCTGCCATGACTCCTCATGATGCCTACATTTTGAGGAACTCCCAGCTGCCAGCAGTTTGAGGAACCAGCTGAAGTGGATGGATGGATCTTGAGTGACAAGGGTTACCCCTTTGTACATGGTTGATGACACCAGTACATCAACCCCAAAGTGCTGCTGAAGTGAGGTACAATGTTGCTCATGCATCCACCAGAGCTATCATTGGCATGCTGAAAATGCAATTCTATTGCCTTGACTAGTCGGTAGGGGCTCTTCAGTATGCACCAGAGGGTGTCACGAATAATCGTTGTCTGCAATGCCTGGCACAACCTTGCAATTAGACGCAGCAACATTCTGCAGGAGGAGGAACAGCAGGACTCCTCAGATGATGACTATGAAGAGGGTTAGGAGCAGGACAGCAATGACAACGATGCCGTCATTGATATGAGGGGCATGGAGATACATGCAAGGGACATCAGGGAGAACTCATTATTGCACGTTTCAGGAGCCATCAAAATCTATTGTACAGCCCATCAGGAACTGAAACCTAAAGTCACATGGGCAAAGCTAACACTTAATGAGTTTACCTTTAAAAGTAATCATTTTTTGAAGAACAAAGGGGTCTTTCCACCTCAGAACATCAGTCAGGCCTCTCCAACCACACAGTCAACATTGAAAGCCACCTTGAATTCCAAGATAAGGCTGAGAGAGAGATCCAGCTAACACAAGTTGAAAGCCAACTGCAGCAAAGAAAAATAAAGAGTGCCTTTGAAACAACTTCACTTCTAAAAACTGAACTAAGAATATCTGTACCATCTTCAAACTGAAGTGAACCTCCAGAAGTCTTCAAAGCTCAGCAAATACAAGACAACCAGCAAACAGGCCTGCAAACTTAAAACTCACCTTCCGAGGGGATCCCACAGGTTTTTCTGAAACAACAGATTTTACACCTTGCTGCCTTAATACTTCTTACCCTTTCCCCTCTATCTATCTTTTCTTGTGTGTGCCTGCAAGAGTGAATGTGTACATGAGTGGTGTTGTGAACATTTTGGGTAATTATTGCTTAATATATATTTAATCTTCAGTTTTAAACTCAAGAAAAGCTGTTACTGTCTGTTTATTTGGCAAACAAAACACAGGGGCTGAAACACTAATGTAAATAAAACACTGTCTGTGGCGAGTTGGGAGGTGAACAATGGAAAACAGCCACGTCATCACCTGGCCATAACAAAGTAAAATTTCAGCAGCCACTGTGGATCTGTTAACTCTCCATAGTCACAGCCCTATTCTCTCGTGAACACCTACACTTCTTCCAAACAGGTTGAAAAACTCTCCCTGTGGAAACTCAACACAGCTTGTTGTGGAGAAGAAGGTCCTTTTATTGACGGTTGACCTTTCTACGAAGTTCACAGAACAGCCGGTGTTTCATCCATTATTTTGTTAACAACCTTTACAAACAGGACTTCACTTCCGTGAATGCAAGAGGAAATATTTGGACACAGAGTGTTTGTTGGTGAATTATGCAATGAAATTATATCTCATTGTGATTCAGCATTTTCTGCAACAGAGCAACAAAACCCTTGTTTGACTCTCTCATTCTTGGTGCACCATCAGTAGCGACTGATATTACATTGTTGGTAGGTATTCCTTTCATTGTTAGGCAGTCAATAATAGCTGAGAAAATATCTCCTTTGTTTTTTAAGAGGCACCAACTCAATGAGTTTCTTTGGGGTCCCTTGGAATTCAAATACCTGCAGAAAAGAGCAATCGATGCAATATCAACATCACATGATTCATCACAAGTAATAGAGAGTAATAGAGAGGCCTGGAGCAGAATTTATATCCTCTATCTACTTGATGGTGACATTTTCGTTTTCATTGTTCTGTCCCTCATGGCCTTTGCAGATAAAGGCAAATCTTTAATTTTTTGAATTATTTTGTTTGTTTTAAAACCCCTGTACATCTGCTCTGAGACTTTGATGAAGCACTTCTTTACATATTCACCATCTGTGAATAGCTGTCCATGTTTCACAATCCCCTGAGCTGCCACAAAACTAGCAGTAGTTGAGTTAACTGATGATTTCACTCACATAGCGAACATTTTCCTACATTTCTCTGCCTTCTTCTTCAGCTCCACCACAGCTTTCATTTGGGCATCTACTGCTAAGGCTCTGGGCTGGATTTTAACAAGCCCATGACGTCGGGCTCCGTGGCGGGATTTGTGGTGAGGTGGAGGGGTGGTGGTCATGAAGATTGTTCCAGCAGAGGCCCGCCACGGAGGTCAATGCTGGGGTGGGCATAGCCCAATCCTCCCGCCGGCAGCGAGGCTACGTGACGGCACCCCTGTCACTGGGTGGCTGGACCTGGATTTAAATATTTACATTACTGACATGCATAAAGTCAAATCAACTTACCTTAAATCTTCCAGGCCTTCCGCAATCTCTGGTGCAACAGCCAACACTCACGTGCTTTTAATTCCCTGTCTAGGGAAAGCCGGCATGACACTGGTAGGGAGGGGGGAGGAGTTAAGATTTTCAGTGCAGCGGGGGAGAAAAAAAAAGGTTCAAATCAACGTATTGGGTGTAGGAGATGGTGAGAAGGGGTGAACTTTAAACTTTGTGCAGTCTTTGGGGTGGGCGGGGGAAGGTCAGATTGAAAAAGTGTTTTGGGGAGAAAGGGCAAATAGTTAAATGTAATTGTTGTTGGGGTGGGAAAGGGGCATTAAAAATTTATTGCATATATTTTGGGCGATACTGCTTTAAAAATTCAAATTGACCGGCAGGGCTGACTGCCCTTTAAAAACGGCACCAGCGTTTGCGCACAGGCAGCTGACACCACTGCCAGGGATGGACAGCCCACTTCCTCCACGTGATTGAGGGGGCCTTCCCTCCCCAGCTATTTAAATGAGTTGCAGTGCGGGATCAACAGCGGGCTCTTAAAATCCAGCCCATTGTTTTTTTTAGTGAAGTGCCTCAAGATTTGATTTTTTGTCGTTGGTGAATTTCTCAATGCAAATGGAACACACAGGGAGGCCACCCGAATTTGGGATGAAAGTAACTAAATCAGCCCATTCATCTTTAAATTCTCAATTCTCCTCTTCTTTGCAGCCATTGCCAAAGCAACCTCAAAACAAGAGTAAGTTTGTTCCTTCAATGATTTATCATTATCGTACACAACGCACATGCTCACCAATACAGCCTCAACACTAGAGCCAGAGCGAGTGCACTCTTATTGATTGTGTCTGCCTGCACTTGCTCACCAGCACAGCACCAAGACCATCAAGTGTACTTTTGTTCTCTTCTTTGGCCTCCTTATCTCGAGAGACAATGGGTAAGCGCCTGGAGCTGGTCAGTGGTGTGTGGAGCAGCACCTGGAGTGGCTATAAAGGCCAATTCTAGAGTGACAGACTCTTCCACAGGTGCTGCAGAAAAATTTGTTTGTCGGGGCTATTACACAGTTGGCTCTCCCCTTGCGCTTTTGTCTTTTTTCCTGCCAACTGCTAAGTCTCTTCGACTCGCCACACTTTAGCCCCGCCTTTATGGCTGCCCGCCAGCTCTGGCGAACGCTGGCAACTGACTCCCACAACTTGTGATCACTGTCACAGGACTTCATGTTGCATTTACAGACGTCTTTAAAGCGGAGACATGGACGGCCGATGGGTCTGATACCAGTGGCGAGCTCGCTGTCACAGGACTTCATGTTGCATTTACAGACGTCTTTAAAGCGGAGACATGGACGGCCGATGGGTCTGATACCAGTGGCGAGCTCGCTGTACAATGTGTCTTTGGGGATCCTGCCATCTTCCATGCGGCTCACATGGCCAAGCCATCTCAAGCACCACTGACTCAGTAGTGTGTATAAGTTGGGGATGTTGGCCGCCTCGAGGACTTCTGTGTTGGAGATACGGTCCTGCCACCTGATGCCAAGTATTCTCCGGAGGCAGCGAAGATGGAATGAATTGAGACATCGCTCTTGGCTGACATACGTTGTCCAGGCCTCGCTGCCATAGAGCAAGGTACTGAGGACAAAGGCTTGATACACTCGGACTTTTGTGTTCCGTGTCAGTGCGCCATTTTCCCACACTCTCTTGGCCAGTCTGGACATAGCAGTGGAAGCCTTTCCCATGCGCTTGTTGATTTCTGCATCTAGAGACAGGTTACTGGTGATAGTTGAGCCTAGGTAGGTGAACTCTTGAACCACTTACAAAGCGTGGTCGCCAATATTGATGGATGGAGCATTTCTGACATCCTGCCCCATGATGTTCGTTTCCTTGAGGCTGATGGTTAGGCTAAATTCATTGCAGGCAGCCGCAAACCTGTCGATGAGACTCTGCAGGCACTCTTCAGTGTGAGATGTTAAAGCAGCATCGTCAGCAAAGAGGAGTTCCCTGATGAGGACTTTCCGTACTTTGGACATCGCTCTTAGACGGGCAAGGATGAGTCGCTCTAAACAGGCTCCAGAAGCTGGCCGAGCCGTCTACCCTGAGGCACAGTGTGGCTTTCGTGCAGAGAGGTCGACCGTTGACATGCTGTTCTCCCTTCATCAGATGCAGGAGAAATGCCACGAACAACAGATGCCCCTCTACATTGCTTTCATTGATCTCACCAAAGCCTTTGACCTCGTCAGCAGACGTGGTCTCTTCAGACTACTAGAAAAGAATGGATGTCCACCAAAGCTATTAAGTATCATCACCTCATTCCATGACAATATGAAAGGCACAATTCAACATGGCGGCACCTCATCAGACCCCTTTCCTATCCTGAGTGGCGTAAAACAGGGCTGTGTTCTCGCACCCACACTTTTTGGGATTTTCTTCTCACTGCTGCTTTCACATGCGTTCAAGTCTTCCGATGAAGGAATTTTTCCTCCACTTTTGTTCTAATTGACCAGTTAGCACCCTACTTGTTATGCATCTACTCAATCACAGAGTGCTAACCCATTAATACCAATCCGGTTCTGAATATGGTGACCAATCAGAATATGCCATTTTGGGTGAGTTTGTCAAAGAGACCAACCAGGGCCAGAGTGAGTGTGATGTTTTATTGTTTCATGTGCCTTTCTGCGCACGACCCATATGATTGGATGGCAGACAATAGTGAAGGATGCCATTTTTCATGGTGAAGTAATAACAGACAAGAATTTTTAGATAGCTGAGTTTGGTTTTTATGTTTCTGCATTGAGAGAGGTATTGTCTGAAAACTTATTAGTCAATAGTTAAAAGATGCGTTTGTTCATTCTGGAGCTGCATATTGGGCCCCCAGAGAGCCTAATGTGGGTCCGGACTCATAAGTTGCCAACCCCTGTTCTAAGCTTTTATTCTATTCAATAGTGTCTCCATGCTGTAGCAATGTAAAACAATTATGTACTTCTGATAGATGTTGTGGAATGAAGTATTGTAGTGCCCTCATACACTTCTGTTTCACTTTGTTCTTTTTATGCTTTCCCTCTCACTTTTTTCTTCATTCTGTCCCCAAGTATCTATTCATTCACACCATTAGTGTACTTTAACTAATTCAAATAAGCTTGATATACGATTTGTTTGGAAGAACAAGACTGATTTTTGCAAAGCAGAACTACTTAAATCCACATACATTTATTTTAATTACTGATGGGTGTCCCGTGAATTACTCATTAAGTTTAATAATACATTATTTTATAATTGTGAGAGTGTTCAACCATGGAGAATTATTCTGCTAAGATGTATCCTATTAAGACCACAAAGTAAAATTGTTGTAAAGTAAACAAAGTGAAAAGTGTACTTGACAGCATGATTAGTATGTACAGATCATTCAAAGTTTAATTGTTATTTGTCTATGAATTTTGAGATTGAAATGTGCTTGTCAGTTTCAGCCTGCAGATCAGAAGGATGCAAGATTTTTAAATTATTCACGCGAGGTGCATGTCAGTATCCTGGACACAGTTTTTGGCTGTATTCATACTCTCTTAATTGTAATTGCTAAGATTATTTTCAACTTTATAGCTTACAGAAATTCAATATGAACTGATCAACCGCCAGCAATGTAATTAGAAAAACTTCAATCTGCCTGTACTTACATATGATAGGTGTAACAGAAATTGTTACACAGAAAGTGTGACAACTATAGTGTTATGGACAGGAAATATGTGCTCCAAAACCTCCTGTGGCACTGCTCATGGTTGGTGCACTGTTTTAAAAGTACAGGAGTGTAAAATGGAATATATGTTTGTGCTGCTTCAAGACTGGAAGATATAATTCTTCTGTCTTGAAATTAATGATGGGTTCACTTAGAGGCCGGGTAGCAGATAAGAACCATGGATTTGTTTGATTGACAGGTCAATTAAGAAGTTAGAAGCATTGTGGAACCAGCATATTCCTAGAGAGAGGGATTTGAAACAGAACACCATAAGATAGCTTTGCATCTGTGACAAAGAGATCCGAATGGAGGAGAAAGAAAGTGCAAGTTACCATAATCGCAATAATCATTGCATAAAAACATGCATTTTCCTATATGTACAACGAGTAGGATGCTGTGCAATTGTTTATAATTTTCTTTAACTTACTGGTCCATGGTCTGTTGCAACTCTTGAGAAAATAAAGTCAATGTTGGGAGTCAATCATTTTGGAATTTGACAATGAGATCCTGTAGAATAAATTTGTCTATGATTAGGCAAGACACAGAATTTAAAAGAAAGTATTACACAGAAGAGTTACAGAACAAATGTGATGGTGGCAAAATACACAATACTTTTAGGGATTAGTATTATGATTTAGGGCTCCTGGCACAGGGCTTTGCATTCCTTTTACATTAAGCTCAGCATCAGCAATACTTAACCATGAAACCTATCCCTTAATATAGAACAGATTAATGGATGTAACACCAACAGTCACTGAAATGAAGCAATGGTTTTACTTCAATTTTCCAGAGCTGAATTGGCCCTACCAGGTGAAACTCAGCTGTGCTGCAGCTGCAACATTTTGGTAAAATCCTGCCAATTGTTTAATTTCATTTAACATAGTTTAATAAACATATTTGTATAAAGAATAGTCCACAACTAAGAAAATGATATAGCATACGTTTTTTGTATTGGTTTATGGGATATGGGTGTCGATGGCAAAGCCAGCATTTATTGCTGGTCCCTAATTGCCCTCGAGAAGGTGGTGGTAAGCCACCTTCTTGAACTACTGCAGTTTGTATGGTGTAGGTACACTCAGTGTTAGGTGTGGATTTTCAGGATTTTGACCAAGCGATGAAGAAATGGAGATATATTTTCAATTCAGGATGCTGTGTGACTTGGAAAGTAACTTGCAGGTGGTTTTCCCATGTGCCTGCTGCCCTTGTCCTTCTCAATGATAAAGGGAGGGTATGGCATATGCTGCAGAAGAAACCTTGGTGAACTGCTGCAGTGCATTTTGTAGATAGTGCACACTGTAATCATGGTGCAATCATGCCAGTGGTGGAGGGAGTAAATGTTTCAGTCAGTGGATGAAATGTCAATCAAGTGGGCTACTTTGTCCTGGATGTTACAGAGTTTCTTGTGTTGGAGCTGCACTTATCCAGGCAAGATGAAGAAAAGGCTTTGGAGAGTCAGATGGTGAGTCACTTGCCACTGAGCTACTCTTGTAGCCACAGCATTTATGTGGCTGGTCCAGTTAAGTTTCTGGTCAATGGTGACCCCCAGGATGTTGATATTGGGGCATTTGGTAATTAAAATGGCATTAAATGTCAAGGAGAGATTGTTAAAACTCTTCTTTTCTGGAGATGGTAATTGCCTGACATTTGTGTTGTACGAATATTATTTGTTACATGAGCCTAAGCTAGAATGCTGTTTGGGTCTTGCTGCCTGTGGGCACTGACTTCTTCAGAATCAGGGGAGTGGCATGCAGGCCCCCACCTACCAAGAATGGGGCACACAGCTATTTCACCACATGGACATTAAATTTTAAAATTGTTGCTAGGAAGGAAAGAAGGCCTATTACAAGGGGTTGCCATGCCCCTGACTGGAAAGACATTTGCATAGTAACAGACAGTGCTTGGAAAGGACAAAGGGACGACTCCCTGCTCCAATTTAATCCACAGTGCACTTTTGATTCCGAAGAAGGGTCAATGACCTGAAACGTTAACTCTGCTTCTCTTTTCACAGATGCTGCCAGACCTGCTGAGTGGTTCCAGCACTTTTTGTTTTTATTTCAGATTTCCAGCATCCACAATATTTTGCTTTTATTATGCACTTTTGATTACCAGACATTGAAGGTGGAGAGGCTAGCATTCCAGGTTAACTGCTAAGATGGCTGAATACACAAACAGATGTGGTCAGACCAGTTTAGTCACATGACTAACTGGCTGTTTTTTTTTATTTGAATTTCCTACAGAGAATTTGAACTCAAAGCTGTTTGCTCCTGGACTGAAAAGACCTCTCTCTTGTCTGCTCTCATCTCACTCTCACCTGTTTTGGAAGCCAAAGAAAAGTCTCCTGCAGTGAACAAGGTTTAAGGAGGATACTGGACCCCAACAAAAAGCAAGACTGCCTACAGTCAAGGACTCTACTACAAGCTTGAAGCACAGTAAAAAAAACCCTCTTCAGAGATTGCCTCAAACCGCTTCACAATTTTTCTTCTGCTCTTTTCTGTCTCTATTTGCATGTGCGTATCATGTATGCATGCTAGCATGGGGCACGGCTTGTATCCTTGGGCGTTAATTGAATTAGAGTTTATGTTTAAGTTTAAATAAATTTCACTTTCCTTCCTTAAACCTAAGGCCTCTTTGTGCTCATTTATTTGCCTTATAATTGGAAAGCAGTGAACAAGGATTCACCAAGGGGGAGCTCAAAACACAGTGTTTAAAAATTAAATCCTGTTCCAATAAGACCAGGTGAAGGCTGAAAGAGACCCCTAGACACCTTTATCACCTGGTCATAACAGAAATATGGGGGCTTGTCCAGGATTTTACCCACAGACAAACTACAGAAATTGGAAGTGGGAAGCAAATTGGTCCTAATGAAAAATGATTATGATTTCAATACAGGTTTTCTTGTGGTTGTGTGTGATTGAATACTAACATGTCTGCAACTGAAGTGAGTAGCTCTCCAAGCCAGGGTGAAGTAATTTGGGATAAGTTAAAAGCACTGTCTATGGAGGAGTTGAGGAAAATGGCTGAGCAGTGTGGGATCATTGTACATGGCAAGGCTCGGAGGTCTGAACTCCTAAGGCTAGTGGCCAACCATTTTCCCCTTGAATCTGAAGGAGAAGCAGCATTAGACGTAGACCCAGACAGGGTACTGCTAGCAAAGATACAATTGGAATTTAGGAAACTTGAATAAGAGGAAAGAGAAAGGGAGAGACAGGAAAAAGAGAGAGAGGCAGGAGAGGGAGAAAGAAATGGCCTTCCAAAAGGAATGTGAAGAAACAGAATGACAGGAGAGAGAGGGAGAAAGAGAGACAGGAGAGAGAGAGAATATTCCAGAAAGAATGTGAAGAAAGAGAGTTGAGGCGGCTTGAGTTAACTAGGGTGTGACAGAGTAACCTAGTGAAAGCCGAGATTGAGGAGCATAATTCAAAGCTGGGTATAAAATTGCTAACACTTGCCCAACTAATCCCAAAATTCAATGAGGAAGATGTGGAAGAATTGTGTCTTTTGAGAAACTGGCAAGGCAGCTAAAATGGCCAGCTGAGGCCTGATCTCTTACTACAAAGCAAGCTAACTGGAAAAGCTCATGATGCTTATTCCTTATTGCCAGACGAGAGTTCATCAAATTATGAACTGACCAAAAATGCTATCCTTGGGGTAAATGAATTAGTATCCAAAGCCTACTATCAGAAGTTTAGAACCCTCAAAAAGCAAGCTAATGAAACTTATCTGAAGTTTGAAAGAAGTAAGCAGCTGGCTTTTGACCAGTGGCTGAGGGCTTTAAAAGTATAACTCAGCTATGATACTCTCAGAGAAGTGATTCTGTTAGAGGAATTTAAAAACTCTCTCCCATTCTCAGTAAAGACGCATGTAGAGGAGCAGTGGGTTCAGTGGCTGTTCTGGCCGATTAGTTTGCTTTAATTTATAAGTGGTTTCCCAGGGGAGAACCTTTCCTAATTACACCCACAAATCCAAAAAGGACAAGGGTGGAGAGGTGAAATCCACCCAGACAGTCCTGGAAGAGAAAGGAAAACAGGAGTCACAGAGGGCCCTCCTCCAGCCAAAAAGGAAGATGCTGTGAGCACAAGTGAGACCCAGAGTCCTGGGTCCTTCCATTGAAATAAAGCAGGGCATTTAAAAGCTGACTGCTGGAGGGGAAATCGGTATGGTTAATCAGGGCACACCCGCTCAGTGAAGACAGGGACATGATGCAAAGCACAGCAGAACAAGCTGGCTTTAACTGCAGTAAGATTGCAAACCAGGAAGCTTACTAGGGCCAGTGCAGGAAAAGTCAATAGGATTCCTGAAAGTTATCAGGGTTTTGTGTCAGAAGGGACATACCCCTCAAGTGGGCCAGCAAGCCCTTTGGGATTCTCAGGGACACAGGGACGACCAGATCCCTTTTACTGGGAGAAGGCCTGACCTTTCCCCCAGAGAGTACAGTGAACACCAGAATGGTGATGAATGGTATTGGAGGGCAGTGTATGCCTGTACCTGTACACTGGGTGCACCTGGAGTGTGACCTAGTTTCAGGAGCAGAGACCATGGGATTGTCCCTAGAAACATAGAAAATATGAGCAGGGCTAGGCCATTCGGCCCTTCAAACCTGCTCCGCCATTTATTTTGATCATCGCTGATCGTCCAAATCAGTAACCTGTTCCCGCTTTCGCCCCATACCCTTTGATCCCTTTAGACCCAAGAGCTATATCTAAGTCCTTCTTGAAAACATACAATGTTTTGGTCTCAACTGCTTTCTATGGTAGCGAATTCCACAGGCTCACCACTCTCTGGGTGAAGGAATTTCTCCTCATCTCTGTCCTGAAAGGTTTACCCCATATCCTTAGACTATGACCCTTGGTTCTGGACTCCCCCACCATCGGGAACATCCTTCCTGCATCTACCCTGTCAAGTCCTGTTAGAATTTTATAGGTTTCTATGAGATCCTCCCTCACTCTTCCAAACTCCAGCAAATATAATCTTAACTGACTCAATCTCTGCTCATACGCGAGTCCTGCCATCCCAGGAATCAGTCTGGTAAACCTTCGCTGCACTCCCTCTGTAGCAAGAGCATCCTTCCTCAGATAAAGAGGCCAAAACTGCATACAATATTCCAGGTGTGGCGTCACCAAAGTCGTGTATAATTGCAGCAAGACATCGCTGCTCCTGTACTCAAATCCTCTCGCTATGAAGGCCAACATACCATTTGCCTTTACCACCTATTGGACCTGCATGCTTACCTTCAGTGACTGGTGTACGAGAACACCCAGCTCTCGCTGCATATTCCCCTGTCTCAGTTTATAGCCGTTCAGATAATAATCTGCCTTCCCGTTTTTGCTACCAAAGTGGATAACCTCACATTTATCCACATTATACTGCATCTGCCATGCATTAGCCCACTCACCCAACTTGTCCAAATCACCCTGAAGCCTTTCTGCATCCTTTTCAGAACTCACCCTCCCACCCAGTTTTGGGTCATTTGTAAATTTGGAAATATTACATTTAGTTCCCTCATCTAAATCACTAATATATACATTGTGAATAGCTGGGGTCCTAACACCAATCCCTGTGGTAACCCACTAGTCACTGCCTGCCATTTGGAAAAAGACCCATTTTATTATTTATTTATTTATTTAGAGATACAGCACTGAAACAGGCCCTTCGGCCCACCGAGTCTGTGCCGACCAACAACCACCCATTTATACTAATCCTACATTAATCCCATATTCCCCACCACATCCCCACCCACCTATCTACACTAGGGGCAATTTACAATGGCCAATTTACCTATCAACCTGTAAGTCTTTGGCTGTGGGAGGAAACCGGAGCACCCGGCGGAAACCCATGAGGTCACAGGGAGAACTTGCAAATTTATCCCTACTCTTTGTTTCCTGTCTGCCAACCAATGTTCTATCCATCGTAATACACTACCCCCAATCCCATGCTCTTTAATTTTACACACTAATCTCTTATGTGGGACTTTGTCAAAAGCCTTCTGAAAGTCCAAATAAACCACATCCACTGGTTACCCTTCATCAGCTCTACTAGTTACATCCTCAAAGATTTCTGGTAGATTTGTCAAGCATGATTTCCCTTTCGTCAATCCATGCTGACTCTGCCCGATTCTACCACTGTTCTCCAAGTGCCCTACTATTAAATCTTTGATAATGGACTCTAGAATTTTCCCCGCTATCAACGTCAGGCTGACTGGTCAATAATTTCCTGTTTTCTCTCTACCTCCCTTTTTAAATAGTGGGGTTACATTAGCTACCCTCCAATCTGTAGAAACTGTTCCAGAGTCTATAGAATCTTGGAAGATGACCACCAATGCATCCACTATTTCTAAGGCCACTTCCTTAAGTACTCTGGGATGCATACCATCAGGCCCTAGGGATTTATCAGCCTTCAATCCCATCAATTTCCCCAACACCATTTCTCTACACATACTGATTTCCTTCATTTCCTCTCTCTCACTAAGCCCTGTGTTCCCAACATTTCTGGGATGATATTTGTGTCCTCCTTTGTGAAGGCAGAACCAAAGTATGCATTTAGTTGGTCAACCATTTCTTTGTTCCTCATAATAAATTCCCCTGTTTCTGACTGTAAGGGACCTACATTTGTCTTCAATCTTTTTTTCTCTTCGCATACCTATAGAAACATTTACAGTCAGTTTTTATGTTCCCCGCAAGCTTGCTCTCGTACTCTATTTTCCCCTTCTTAATCAATTCCTTGGTCCTCCTTTGCTGAATTCGAAACTGCTCCCAATCCTCCGGTCTGTTGTTTTTCTGGCAGATTTATATGCCTCTTCCTTGGATCTAATGTTATCTCTAATTTCCTTTGTAAGCCATGGTTTGGCTACTTTCCCTGTTTTACTTTTACGCCAGACAGGGATAAACAATTGTTGCAGTCCATCCATGCACTCTTTAAATGTTTGCCATTGCCTATCCACCATCATCCCTTTAAGTAACTTTTCTCAATCCGTCACAGCCAACTCATGCCTCATACCTTCATAGTTTCCTTTACTAAGATTCAGGACCCTAGTCTCAGAATCAGTTTGCCTGTGGACGGGGTTGACCTGCTCCTCGATAATGATCTGGCAGGGGTGAAGTTGGTAGCACCCCCAATAGTGAAAGAAAGACTGCAGGAGGTCAGAGAGACAGGGCAGTGGCAGGAGACAGTTCCCTGCAGTTTCCTTGAATGTGTAATGAATCAGGCCATGATCAAATCAGCTCCCCAAGAGGACACTGCAATGGCAGTGCAGGCAAATGACCATGAGGTCTACCTGTCCGAGACATTCTTTGGAAAGTAAGAAGACCCAGGGAATGAATGAAATGGATTTTCCCTAGCTGAGGCTCAGCGAGCCGACCCAGTATTGAGAGAGTTAGCAGAGGGAGTCCCTGATTGCTACTATTTAAAGAATGAGGTACTGATGAGGAAATTGAGTTCTTCTCAGACCTGAGGGCAAGGAGTGGACAGTAGTTCACCAGTTAGTTGTGCCGCAGAGGTACCAGGGAGAAATATTAAGAAGGGCCCACAAGACTACAGTGGCTGTACATGCCGGTATACGAAAGACCAAAGCCCACATAAGACAGCAGTTTGACGAACCAAAATACCATAAAGATGTGGTAGAGTACTGCAGGAGTTGGCACATGTGCCAGTCTACAGTGAAACCTGCACCCCTAAGTCCTGTACCTGTGTTAGGAGGACCCTCCAGCAGAGGGCAGGCGACCTGTAAGGGGACCCCCGCCGAGAACAAAAGGAGACAGACAGGCACAAGGCTGGCAAAAGTTTAGACATAGAAGGGGAAAAAGTGACCAAGAGAGCATGTTAGAGGAAGTCTGGGAGGAATCTTGGATGAAAACCTCTACTGTCTGGTCAGCCCACCCCGAACAATTTGAATCATTAGACCCCCACATCCTCCTATGTAAATGCACACTCTAGAAACACCCCACCAGAGTTGCTAACAGCATTTACAGGAACCTGTAGAGACAAGGAGACACCTCTGGGGGGCAGAGAAACTGTGAGGGTGATGCCTCACCTAGTCAAAGTGCCACAGGAGAGTACAGTCAAGTGTGCTCAAATATCTGCAGGTAGGAGTGTCCCAGAGAACAAAGGGGACATTAACAAAGAATCCTCCCCCACAGTCAGAGGAAAAGGGAACCACCCATCCCCTGAAGTCAAAAGCCTTTGCATGACTCAACAAAGCACTGAAAGAGTTCAGGATAGACCAGTCCACAACTAACTCTCCTGGAAAAAAACATTACCTCAACAGGAACAAAACCTTAGGCAGTCAAAGCAATGGGCAGACTGAAGAAAAGCTACTCCAAAGAACCACATGGCTACTGGGATGCCAAAAAAAGGGAAGTTACAGAAGCACTGGCACCCAGAAAAGACAATTTTAATAAGCTTTAAGATTGATGAATGAATGGCAATGAATGAGAGAAATGCATGGTTTTTCTTTCTGTATCTTATGTTTCTCTCAAACCTTTTAATGAAATGCACTGGGTTTTTTTTTCAAATCGCATTTCATTCCCCTGGGTGTGGAGGTGTCATGCAGGCCCCCACCTGCCAAGAATGGGGCACAGATGACATTAAATTTCAAAATTGTTACTAGGAAGAAAAGAAGGCCTATACAAGGGGTTGTCAGGAGTGCAGGCAAGTTTGGGTTGCCTCGCCAGGGGTAATCAGTCAGGCCTCAGCAAGGCAAGGGTGGTCATTTGGTGGGGGGGGCGGGGAAAGAGGAGTGTCTTGGGTCCTGGGGGTGGTTGGGGAAGTGGGGGCAGCCCTCAATCAGGCACCCTGTGCCCATTTGTCAGGGCCCACCCAGAGGGCACTGAGAGACCACCAGTTTTCACTGGACAGCCTTTCCCAGCTCCAGGTCACCAGCTTGCCACAGGTAAAATCGCCATGGAGGCAGGAAAGGCCCTTAAGTGGCCATTAATTGACCACATAAGGGCCTTGATTGGCCTGGGGCAGGCAGTCCATTTTTCACATCTCCCCCCCCCCCCATTATACATAAAGTGAGACAGAGGCAGGAGCGGGTCAGGAAGGCCTCCCAGAGCCTCCCACTCCATTTTACACCCCCCCCCCCAAATCCCCCAACACCATCCAGCTCACTGGGGTGGCATAAAATTCCAGCCATAACTTCTGATTTTACTTTTGGTAGAAAGTGACAATGCCAAGGCCGTACTTTATTTCCTCTTTGGTAGAATGTAACCGTTGTCCACATATCCACTTCATTCTTCCACTAGTCATATGGTTCAGACTCAGAGAACATCAGAGGGTAATCATAAACTGGCAATTTACGCTTGTTTTCTGCCATATTTTCCACAACAGCCCATGAGCTTTTAGTTTTCTATGTAAAATAAAAAATACTAGCTTCCAACCTTCAGCTTTAGCAACCATTCTCTGCTACCATGTTAAACTCCAGAAAGCTTGTTATGGAAGGATGATGCTGGAGCCTATCTTTACTCAGTTTCACAATTATCATGCAGAGTAAAAGGATAATAAACATGTAGCTTCTTACTCAAACCCTTCACTAAGTGTCTGCTTATAAGTGCTCAAGTAAGATCCCAATTAACACCCTCCACCTGCATATAATCAAACAATTGATACATAATTAACAGATTAACATAGGACGGGTTGCATCTAAACTGGAGGGAGACCAATATCCTTGCGGAGAGGTCTGCTAGCACTACTCGGGAGGGTTTCAACTAGTCTTGCAGGGGGGTGGGACCCAAAGTAGTAGTCTCTCAGATGAGATAGTTGAGGCAAATGTAGAGGTTAAAGCAAACAAGTCCAGTAGGCAGGCCGGGCAGGGACAGGACAGGGAGCGTGGAAGGTCTGGTAGGCTAAACTCTATTTACTTGAATGCAAGAAGCCTTACAGGTAAGGCAGATGAACTCAGAGCATGGATCGGTACATGGGATTGTGATATTATTGCTATTATGGAAATATGGTTGAGGGATGGTAGGACTGGCAGCTCAATGTTCTGGGGTACCGATCCTTCTGGCATGACAGAGGTGGAGGTAAGAGAGGAGGGGGAGTTGCACTATTGATTAGGAAGGACATCACGGCAGTACTTAGAGAGGATATCCCGGGGGGAATGTCCAGTGAGGCCATATGGGTAGAACTTAGAAATAAGAAAGGGGTGATCACTTTGATGGGATTATACTATAGCCCCCCCAATAGTCAGAGGGAAGTGGAGAATCATATATGGAGGGAAATCACAGATAGGTGTACGAGTTATAGGGTTGTAATAGTAGGTGATTTTAACTTCCCTAATATTGACTGGGACAGCCTTGGTGCTAAGGGATCAGATGGGGAAGAATTTGTTAAGTGTGTCCAGGATAGTTTTCTGAAGCAGTATGTCGATAGCCCTACTAGAGAAGAGGCTACACTCAACCTCCTCTTAGGAAATGAGGATGGGCAGGTGGTTGATGTGTCAGTGGGGGAGCACTTTGGGACCAGTGACTATAACTCTATTAGCTTCAAGATAGTTATGGAAAAGGATAGGACTGGTCCTCAGGTTGAAGTCCTAAATTGGGGGAAGGCTAATTTCGATGGCATCAGGACAAAGAATGAGGCATATGTCAGGTATAGGCAGCTGGGATCGAGCGAGTCCCTCAAGGAGTATAGGGGATGTAGGACTACACTTAAGAAGGAAATTAGGAAGGCAAAAAGGGGCCATGAGATTTCCCTAGCAGATAAGATAAAGGAGAATCCTAAAAGATTCTATAAGTATATTAAGAGTAAAAGGATAGCTAGGGAGAGAGTAGGTCCCCTTAAGGATCAGTGTGGCAATCTATGTGTGGAGCCACAGGAAATGGGCGAGGTCTTAAATGAATATTTCTCATCCGTATTTAGCGTGGAGAAGGTCATGGAAGCTAGTGAGTTCAAGGGAGGGAATACCGATATCCTGGAGCATATCAACATTACAAAGGAGGAGGTGTTGGAGGTTTTGAAGCACTTTAAGGTGGATAAATCCCCAGGGCCTGACCAGGTGTATCCTAGGATGCTATGGGAAGCTAGGGAGGAGATTGCTGGGGCCCTGGCAGAGATTTTTGTATCATCGTTAGCCATGGGTGAGGTACCGGAAGACTGGAGGATAGCTAATGTTGTGCCTTTATTTAAGAAGGGCAGCAGGGATAAGCCAGGGAACTACAGGCAGGTGAGCCTTACATCAGTGGTGGGAAAGTTATTGGAAGGGATTCTGAGAAACAGGATTTATATGCATCTGGAAAGGCATGATCTGATTAGGGATAGTCAGCATGGCTTTTTGCGTGGGAAATCATATCTCACGAATTTGTTTGAGTTTTTCGGGGAGGTGGCCAAGAGGATTGATGTGGGCAGGGCGATGGACGTTATCTACATGGACTTTAGCAAGGCCTTTGACATGGTCCACATGGTAGGCTGGTCCAGAAGGTTCGAACACATGGGATCCAGGGTGAGCTAGCAAATTGGATACAAAATTGGCTTGGTGATAGGAGGCAGAGGGTGGTAGTGGAGGGTTGTTTTTCAGATTGGAGGCCGGTGACCAGTGGTGTGCTGCAGGGATCAGTGCTGGGCCTTCTGTTCTTTGTCATATGTATTAATGACTTGGATGTGAATGTAAGGGGCATGATTAGTAAGTTTGCAGATGACACCAAAATTGGTGGTATAGTAAACAGTGAAGAAGGTTGTCTAGGTTACAACAGGATATAGATCAACTGGGAAAGTGGACAAGGGATTGGCAAATGGAATTTAATGCAGACAAGTGTGAAGTGATGCATTTTGGGAAGTTAAACCAGGGCAGGACATATACAGTGAATGGCAGGGCCCTGGGGAGTGTTCTTGAGCAGAGAGACCTTGGGGTGCAAGTACATAGTTCCCTGAAAGTGGCAACACAGGTAGACAGAGTGGTGAAGAAGGCATATGGCATGCTTGCCTTCATCGGCCGAGGCATTGAGTACAAGAGTTGGGACGTCATGTTACAGTTGTACATGACGTTGGTTAGGCCGCATTTGGAGTACTGTGCGCAGTTCTGGTCGCCGCACTACAGGAAAGATGTGATTAAGCTAGAGAGGGTGCAGAAAAGATTCACAAGGATGTTGCCTGGTTTGGACGGCTTGAGTTATAAAGAGAGATTGGATAGGCTGGGTCTGTTTTCCCTGGAATGAAGGAGGGTGAGAAGGGACATGATAGAGGTATATAAAATTATGAGAGGCATAGATAGGGTAGATGGCCAGAGTCTGTTTCCCATGGTAGGGGTGACTAAAACTAGAGGGCATAGATTTAAGGTGAGAGGGAGGAGGTTTAAAGGGGATCAAAGGGGTAAATTTTTCACACAAAGAATAGTGGGTATCTGGAATGAGCTGCCTGAGGAGGTGGTGGAGGCAGGAACAGTAGCGACATTTAAGAGGCATCTGGACAGGTACTTGAATGAGAAAGGCATAGAGGGATATGGAATTAATGCAGGCAGATGGGGTTAGTATAGATAAGCATTATGGTCGGCATGGGCGCGGTGGGCCGAAGGGCCCGTTTCTATGCTGTACGACTCTATGACTCTATGACTCTACCCTGAGGAACTCCTGCAGCTTTGTCCTCGGGTTGAGATGATTGGCTATTCTCTCACAGGGAATCCACAGCCAAGCACCTCCTCTAACATCCACATGTGCATAGTTTTCTAGCACTCATCGCTGGATAGTGATCACTCAAGCTGATTTTTCTCCTCCTAGTCAAGAGGCACTGTGCCAATTACTATAGCAATGCCAGTTAAATGCCAGGATTAAACCTGGTCTTTACGGCTCAGTATTACACTAGGATGGGCCTACTGCGATGCATTGTGCAATTCTCCCTTTCTACTCCCCTTCCTACAGTAGCTCATTGCAATAATGCTCCAACATAATTAATATGCAAGCTCACAATGTCAGGAGGCCAGAAGTAGACTCTGCACCAGTTTCTTTATTTCTTTATTATAACCATGGAAAACAAACTGAAAATTTGTTGTGATGAAATCCTGTTTAAGATTGACTTGTCTTTAGTAAATGCAAGTAGATCTTACAGTATGTCCGTGGTCCAATTTATTTCACATTCGCATGTCATAGTGCTTAGTAAACATTTGGGGACAATTTTATGCTATTCCCCCATGGCAGGTTTGGAGACAGGGACAGCATAAAATTGGGTGGGATGGTGGTGGGGGGGCTTCCTGCCACCTTTCCTGTCTCCGCCAAAATTTAGTCCGGGGTGGGAAGGTCTGTGAATGGCCTTCCCATCCTGCCGCCAATTGAGGCCCTTAACTGGGCAATTAATCCCCAATTCAGGGCTTCAACCCACCACTGCCGCAACCAGCTGTCACCGCACGGGAAGCACAGCACGAAAAACAGTGTAAGTTGCTTCCTGGCTCCAGGGGAGCGTCCCTCGTTAACAGGCATTTAGTGCCTGAACGAGGTACCCAGCATTGAGAAGGTGGGGCCCGCTGAGGGCCACCACCCTGCCCTTGCTAACAACTCCTCTATACACCCCTCCCCCATGACCCAGCCCCATGAGAGCCCACTGCCCTGACCTACCTGTGGCCTGGGTCCAGTGTCAATCCTGGCCCTCGGGTAGTTGCTTCACCAGCAGCAGCCACCACCTCTGCAGTGGCGCTGCTCAGGGGAAGAGCTGCCAGCCTCTGATTGGCCAGCAGCTCCCTGAGGGTGGGACTTCTGGCACTGGAGAAGAGGCAACACGATGGTCTCAGCATTGCTTTTTCCACACATCGAGACCCCAGCATAAAATCCTGGCCTCAGTGTTTAGTTTATTAAATTGGAAAAGTAAATGGTGCTCCCCTAGTTTTAAATGACCTGATCCAGTAGACAGCATAATGAATTCAGCAGCTTTTATAAACAGCATGCTTGAGATTAAGTTCATGATAATATCAGTAATGTGTGAAAGGAAGCAGCATAAATTTGCCAAAAATACTGAAGGACTTTATCTAGACTTTAAATCTTTTGAATATTATAATTTTCTGAGGGATTGTTACTGATAGGTTTTATATATTTATATTAAGACTGATCTACTGTACTTTTTCCTCAATATTGGGACTATAAATGATGTACTTCCTGTTTGACTCCCCTCTTACAGTAATTGTTTTATAACTATTTTATACAGACCACTTCAAATATAAGTCTTTCTGTTTGACTTAGCTGCTGGTGCTGTGGACTCTGCCCAATTCAGGGAATATTCCACAATGCAAAGAAATAGTGGGGGTTATTTTAACCTAACTTGTTGGCGGGAAACCCATGGGATTGGATGACTTCAATGGAGAGTAAAATAGGGCATGTTGTAAAAGCAGCACTGCACCCGATCCTGTCAGTTTCCTAACAGGCAGGCTCGGTTAAAATTGCCCCAGTTATGTGCAGTTGTTTGAAAGGTGCAATCGCAATAACATTATGGTCACAAGACAGCCCTTCGTGATTGAGGAAGGTCCATATGGATCAGTACTATAAAAGCTTTACTGCTGATCTAGAAGGCATGATTGAGCACTCAGCTCACTCACATCTAGAAAAAAGAGGCCAGCAGCAACTTACACCATCTTTAGCAGCATTTCCATTATTGTGCCCATTCAGCTCTTCAGGTAGGCCTTCATGCAGCTAAGGGCAAAATTGCCACTTCCTTTATCAACAGCAATTCTGTAAAGAACACACTGCAACAGAGCACAGTATAACAAAGCACTATTGGACCCAGTGAATTTTGCCAATGGATTCAGCATTTTTCAATAAATTGAGCTCTTGTGAGAGTATGATCAATGGGGCTCCTGGGTGATGTAATGTTTTGGGAAGGTGGTGGGTAGAGGAGCTGATAGATGCAGATTCACACATCTCCATCATGCCCTGTGGAATTGTGCATCCTGCTGGCCAGAAAATAAAGTAACATTGATGTCAGAAGCCAGAGAGGTGCACAGGCTGTTTCCTGTGCTTATGGCCAGAACATGCAATGAGCTATGAAAATATTGAAAAAGAATAACTACTGTTATGACCAGGTGAGAAAGGGGTCTAGGGGTTCCCTCTCAGCCTTCATCTGGTCTTACCATAACAGGGTTTAATTTTTAAAACACCGTGTTTTTAGATTCCTCTTAGCGAATCCTTGTTCACTAACTTCCAATTATAAGGCAAAGAAACTAGACAAACAGGTTTTCTTAGGTTTAAAGAAAAAAGGTTGAACTTTATTAAACTTAAACTCTAATTCAGTTAACGCCTACGGATACGCGACATGCCCACGCTAGCATGCATATGCGATACAGACATGCAGATAGAGACAGAAAAGAGCTAAAGAAATAAAGTGGAAAAGATTGAGGCAATATCTGAAGATGGTTTTGGTTACTGTCCTTCAAGACACTGTAAAGTCCTTGATTGTAGATAGGTCTTGTTTTTCGTTGGGGCCCAGTATTCTTCTTCAACCTTGTTTGATGAAGGAGACGTTTCTCTTTTGAGGTTCATGTGTCCTCAGTGGGTCCAGAGGCTTGTGAGAAAGAAATGGGAGCAGACAGAAGAGGTCTTCTCACTCCGGGAACAGTCTTTTTTCCAGTTCAAACTCTTCGTACAATTCAGAAAAACCCAGGTTGCCAAGCAGGTAAGTCATCTGACTAGCTGATCTGACCATGTCTGTTTGTGGATTCTCTTGTTTTAGCCGACTCTGGAATGTCTCTTCTTACACACAATACCTGGTGCTCAAAGTCCATTGTGGGTTAAATTGGAGCAGTGAATAGCCTCTTTGTCCCTCCAAGCACTGTCTGTTAGTATGCAAAAAGATTTTTCCAGCCTAGTGTCTGGTAATTTTTTTAACAAGTCCTTTCTTCCCTCCAGTAACAGTTTAAAATCAGCGTTCATATGACAAAATTGATATGCCTCATTCTTGGCAGCTGGGGGCCTGCATGACACTACTAACAAACCAAATGTTAGCAGACATAGCACAAATAGTCAAAATAGTTCTCCTTTCTTCTTTAATCACATTTTTTAGATAGTCACAAGAGTGTTCTTGCCCCTCTGTATAAAGTTCACTATAATTACAGGATATGTTAAATTTTCTTCACAGTCTCTGCTAATGGCTGTTATGTGGCTGTAATGCTCAGTGCAGCACCTCACTCTGCTCTGCCACCAGTGTAATGTAAACCAGATGTTGTTTGAGCTAATAAGGATCAATTGAGCACTCATCTGGCCTCTGGCAGAACAAACTGTTTGCTTTGAGAAGACATGTAAAACAGTGATAAGTTTCTCGGACTGTGCTTGGATGTTCCCGTGTATGAGATAAATGAATGGTATTTCTTAAACCAAAAATGAGGAAGTGGAAAAGCAAAGCAATTTGACAATTTGTAATGAGATACAGAAAGTGCTGTTTCTGAGTCTTGTCTCCATTATACTAATTGAGGTTGAAGTCATAGCCAAACGTTTTATGAGAACACAGCGGAAGAGATATTTTAACCCTATAAACAGAATGGTTCTCTCAATTTTTAACATTTTCTATTAATCATTTGCCAAACTACTCTCGACAAAGAGATTTTAAATGCTGTTCTCTCCAAGATAACAAATAGCAAGATGCTGTTATAGTCCGTTAAAAGATGGAATTGTGAAGGCAGTGTTGAGGAAAGGTTCCCAAATAGCATGCAAAATGTTCCAAAAATTAATTTCTTGAACTTTCAACTCTACTTTTTGAACAGCTTCTCAAATGGCATATTTCATCCTGAAGTTTTTAAAAGAAAAATTTCCAAAAATGTTATGAGTTTCTTTTTTCAAAAACATAATTTCTGGAATGACTTGAAGGTCTGGCTGAGCATTTATGTGGGATGCAGGCAAAGAAGTGTAATGTATGATTACCATCAACTCCCATTGTTGGAATTATGGTCCAGAAAACAATTTCTTGGCAAATCAGATGTGCTTTTATCAGGACTGAGCTGAATTACAGGACACAGTAAAGAGACAAAATATGAGTGTGTGCTCCATAGATAATGGAAAACTCTTTCATTCATTATATTAATTGTGCAAAGGTTACCACAACATCCAATGTTTGATTTTAAAAAGCCAAAACTATAAAAAAAAACTCTCCCCAGCTTTACCTCCCACATAGGTGAGGAATGTCCATTTTTCTAAAAGTATAGCCACGACAAAAAATTTACCACTGTGGTGCTGTTCCCACTGGGATTATGCCAAGGTGGGATTGCCACCTATTGCTGTGACCCCACTCTGCCCCATAGTATTTTACTTAGAGATCAGAGCAGACTCAAAGCAATCAATGCTCTCCAATGGAATCTCACTTCTAGGACAAGTGGGAAACCAGTGATACTGCACTGTTGAACTAGCTGAAGCAGCTTAAAGGGGACAGGCTATTGATATAACATCAGGGAGCAAGGACTTCAAAGAGTATAAGAAGAGGTATATCTGAGGGTCTTGCAGCAGAACTCAGAGCCCCAAAGTTTCAAACTCCTCCATAGAGATTTTATTGACACAAAAGTTGGGAGCATTTAATTGGGAGCAAGTGACTAAGTCGAGACAGACTGGAAGAAGCTGGCCATGACGGGCAGTGCTACCTCCACCAGTGCACATGGTTTCTTAGTACAGGAAGAAGCTGAATGACTCTCCCAGTGTAGCCAAGGTAAGGGGAAAAATGATATCTTGTAGCAATGTAAAGTACTGAGTATGCTTCACATTTGCAGCCACCTTGCCTTCAGAGCTTTGAATGTCATCTACAATTTAACAGACATTTTTACAAATTACAATGATACCCTTAATACCCTCTTCCCTGCGAGTGGTAAAAGCCTCACATGATACATTGTTGCTAATTTCCTCTGCCTATTATTAACCCCATTAGGTAATGGTTACTGACACCTGGTACACATTCCATGTAATGGCAAGTAGAGAACCTTCACCCCATCTACTTCCTGCTTAGAGGAGAAAG
This sequence comes from Heterodontus francisci, assembly GCF_036365525.1. NCBI lineage: Eukaryota > Metazoa > Chordata > Chondrichthyes > Heterodontiformes > Heterodontidae > Heterodontus > Heterodontus francisci. The sequence continues at coordinate 74,149,573 of NC_090383.1, forward strand.
TAGCCTGTGGTTAATGTCAGAGACAGCTACAGATGGGACAAGTCTCACTCCATATGAAGAGAAAGCCTGAGAAGTGTTGGGTAGGTGCACAGGAGAAGCAATGAGTGAAGAGAAAATAGGAAGGGAGGTGCCACCTATCGGTTGCTCCTAAAATTCATGGCCCTGAAATTCTTTGGAGGTTTTATCGGTCTCCCACTATATTTACAGCAGGTGATCTGCAGATGGGTGCAGGAGATGCCCATATAGAGGTATTTTCACCACATGCCCCATGCTGGATAGATGACCTCCCAATAACCCTGCAAACTATGCCAGTGTCAGCGCTGAAAGACAGTTGGGGCCCATGAGATTCCACGGGCCTCTATCCCAATGGTGAATTTTAGGGCCCATATTCTCACTTCTCTTCAACTCTTGCAGCATACATTTATGTTATTTCTTAAGGGCAGACCTATACTGAAAGTGCTGTGGCCACTGTGTTTCTCATCTACCCACACTTATCCCTCTTCCTTTTGAGCCCTCTTAAATTTGCTACAGCAAGAAGCAGAATAAGAGCAACAAGGGGAATAGGGCTTCCCAGCTTCTGTCTATCCCTGCCACCATTGATGCTTTCCATCCTAAGCAGTGGCCTAGATACACCAACCAAAGAGGAGGAATATTTAGAATTGCTATGGGGGTTTGATGTACAAATCATGTATGGCCAGAAGGAATTGGGGATGGAAGATGAGGATGGATTTGTGATTGGCAAAAGGACCAGGCAATATCTGCCCTTTGCTGAGCCTCAGTAACCGAATCTCAGGAGCCTTGCATTTGAGGACATAATCTAGCCGGCACATCAGAGTAGTACTGAAGAAGTACTCACTGTCAGAGGTGCCATCTTTCGGAGGAAACATTAAAAGGACCCATCTGCCTTGTCAAATGGATGTAAAAGATCCCATGGCACTGTTCAAAGAAGAACAGGGGAGTTCTCCCCAGAGTCCTCACCAATACGTTTTCATCAACCAACATCACTGAAATAGGGACTACTGCCCAATGTCTGCATAATCTGTTAGGTTGTGTTCATTTTCTCAGTGCAATTCGCCTGAAGTCAGGCAAACCAACACAAAAGATTGCAGAATTTTAAGCATAAATTACATTCGGTGCAACTTGAATTTCCATGATCTTTTGCACTAGTTTAATAAACAATCCACTGGAAGTCAGCCCTGCCCACAAAACCAGACATGCCCCCTGGATGAATTAATCACCATTGGGAGTTTCTACGAATTGTGTTCATTTGCAGGCCTTTGAGGAGGCTTTAAAGATTAAGTTTTTTTCAGGCGCAAGGACAATAATAGGCATATTTTAAAAGCTTTGGAATGTATTATTTTTTCATTTACTAAGAAATTGACTATTCCAAACCAATATAACTAACAAATAGTTCTATACAGTTTTTAAAGCCATTTTCAGTTATTTAAAATTGGTTATTCACGTATGTTAGACTAGACACTAAATAAATGCTTATTGTATGTGATAAATCCATTTTCAGTTGTATTAATCAAACTGCAACTAGTTACCCCTCTTAAATATATCAAGGATTGTTTATAAAACAAAGATGTTTTTTCAAAAGTTATTTTCCAAATGCTGCCTGATGGAGCTTGTTCATGCAAGATTTTGTGTTTGCCCCAATATGCAAATGAGGTTGAATGGAAACTGAAGGAAAAAAACTTTACAAAGCGAACGCAATTTTGCGCACAATTTGCTTATGGATCGCCAATTGCGCTCAAAGCAGAAACTCTACCCCATTATATTGTAGCTGTTTACGGAACTTTGCTGTGACCAACCTGGCAGCTATGTTTCCTTACATTATAACAGTGGCCACTTCTTTGGCATTAAAGCGCGTTGGGTCTTTTGCAATTTCATTCATTTGGGAGAAATGTCTCATTGTTCCACTAAAGCTAATAAACCAACTTATTACACTGCATATTAAAAAAGACTGCAGGGTAAATTTTGTGAGACCATAATTTTCCGTACATTGGCTGTATGCAATTTACCCTGCATGTCCATTAGCTCATCACACTAGTGGCATTCAAAATAGCTTTATTTAACAATACAAATGCTATCATTTTCACATAATGCAACTGCAAAAAATGTAAATAAGTCTACACTTCATTTCCTATTCCATTCATCTAACATGTGAAAAGAGCTGTTTTCACAATACTGCATCATGAAAATGAATATGACTGCTATAGAGTTTCAATGCACAACTTCTACAATATGCAACAATAGCCAATGTAAGTTTGTAGACCTTGCTTAGTTTACTTCATTATATAACAAAGAATTACTACATGTAAAGAGGCAATAATACATAGCAAGCATACATTGACTGTTTTCTTTTTAATTATCTTGGGATGTGTATTCAACATTAAAATAATCAGAGGTAAGAGTAGCAGACGCAAAACTAAAAATGTTATCTGTGCAACTTTGGTATTACAAAATAAGGAAGTGAGCAGATCAAAACGGAAATATATCAGAATTTTGCAGAGGAAAATGTTCTGTCCTAGTGCATAAAAAAACAGCTGGAGACCCGACTCCTCATAAAGTCTAATGGGGAAACACAAATGTCTGATGAATCCAGCTGTATATCTTCAGCAGGATCAACCAGGACTTGCAGGAATTCTGCAAGGAATCTCTTGTCTGGCCATGCGTGGACTTTATCATGTCTGCACTGTTGTCAACTCAGTTGTATGGCCCAATCATCTATTGTTTGTACTTTTCAATCACTTTTATTTGTCTTAGAGCACCAACATGGCAAATAGGAATGACACATTGTTTACTCTATAGCTTTCACTGCAAAGTATTTAAAAATCGTTGTAACCTCTTGTCAGTTGTTCCAATACATGATAATCAGTGGTGACACTGAGTTACAGGCCATCCTCCACAAGTTAGCATGTTTATATACTGTCAGGGATGCCTGACAGATTTTAACCCTGTAAAACAAGCAGTGATAACGAAGCTCCCATCAGAGAAGTGACAATAATAAATGGTGTGATTTGTTCTCTCCTGATGAGATTAGTTGGTGGTCCAGCACCATAAGTCTGGACAAATTACAGGATTTTTATGACTTTCTTTTAAAAAAGAGATGTGACAAAGATTGTCACTTTTCAGGCCAAATCGAGTGACTAAAAGCAACACTCAAAAAAGATCACACTTGCATAAGAAACAATGTTAGATTTTCTTATTGCGTTGCCTACATAAGAACAATGACTACACTTCGAAACTAATTCATTGCTTGTGAAGCACTTTGGGGCATCTTCAGGCTGTGAAAGATGCTACATAATAGGTCTTTCTGGTTATTTATTTTCAATAGAAGTTAACACATCAGAAGAAATTGTAAAGGAGGAGACGCTTTACACTGCTGAAACAAATTGAAACTATAGAAAACATTTATAAGTTTGAATGCAACTCTGAATTTATTGCTCTTCAAATAGTAGATTAAAGTTAACAAAGGAGAGATTAGAGATATGCAATTGAGTTTGTAGAACAACCAAAAGCAGCTTGTTCTGAAAGTTCAGTTCCAGAATCAGCAAACTTGCCTCCAGGAAATGTTTGCACAGCAGCAGTAGTTTCAGCCATTAAGAGGCTGAATCACTGGGCTTTTTAAAACTTTTTGCCATAGTTGTGCTCAGCAATGTGAAGATCTCATTGAATCACTGTATTTGCTTGCTAAAGATACATTTTAACAACTAAGTGAACAAAACCAATCCTTGGAAAAAGATTACACCTACATAAAACAACGTTAGATTTTCTCATTGGTTATTTATCTGCAGAGCAATGATGGGTGAGATTTTAACTCATTCAAAACCCATTCATTTGCATAAAGTTAAAATTGGGCCCAATATCCCTTCAACAGACAATACAGCTCAGCAATAGCATTTTTTTTTCATTTTGTTCAAATGGAAATGATTGTTACTTTTATTTACAATCTATTCGGTATTTTCCTTAAACAAAAGCATAAAATGTTGAAAATATATAGCAGCTTAGTCAACGTCGGAAGAAAAATATAAGTTGGCACTTCTGCTCCTCATGAGCCAATAGCAGTCTTCGAACTAAATTTCAGGGCCTTTTCTTGAACAGCATCAGTGGTCCCTTTAAGGAATTTCACCAGAACGCTGGTTAGGTGTCTCTGTGCATGACACAAATGGGCATATTCCATCCAGTTGTACCTGAAAATTGTAATTGCAACATGCATTACCCATCCAAGGTTGCCCTGAGGGTATTCAGTCAATCACATTGGACCGGATCTTGCTGGAGCAGGGCATCTCATGGCGTAAACCATTAGTTAAATTTTTCTCAGCACCCTTTAGCTCAAAAAGCTTGCTGGGTCTGGAAGCTGATAATGGCACAATGAGGGCAGCAGGGCACCTGGGACCTTAGTGAATGGCAGGACAAACGGTGTAGCTTAACCAATGAGATTTAAGGATTGAGAAATAAATTGAAGAAGGGCTGAGAAGGAGGGTGAATTAGAGTTGTCAGGTAAAGAAAGAGAAATAAAGGAAGGAAAGAATGATTAGATTGAGAGAAAAAAGAGACACAAAGGAGAAATAAGAAATAATATAAAAAAATTAAATTTGACAATTTTAAAATTTCCAACAATTCACTACCTGAAGGAATGAGATGCTACAATTCCAATAATTCATTTTCTGGGCCAGAGAGGCTGATTGGTTATTATTAGTTCTTATGACTGGGTGAGAAAGGTGTCGAGTGGTCTTTTGCTGTCTTCATCTGGTCTTATTGTAACAGGGTATTATTTTTAAACACACTGGGCTGAATTTTATTTGGGCGATGCGCTCCACGGCAGCGCCCTTTAAACCCAGCAGCCGCTGAGGAGCCGTTTAAATAGTGGGGGCGGAATGGTTGCCCCCGCTGACATAGAGGGGGCAGCTGGCGTGTCCCCGGCAATGGCGTCCGGCGCCATGGCGCAGGCGCGCCACCATTTTTAAACGACTGTAAGCCCTTAGGAGAAATTAAAATTTTTAAAGGTAAATTATGAAGATTTATGGCATAATAATTACAGACATAATGGAGGCCCTTTCCCATCCCCCCCCCCCACATGTCTTTTTGAAGGACATTGACACAAAATGAAACCTTATTATCAACCCACAACCTCTTTACATTTGCCCTTCAACCCCTTCCCACCATCCCCATGTCCAATTAAAATTGATTTCCCCGCTCCTTCACCCCTCCCGCCCTGAAAATGTTATTAATCACCCTCCCCACCAGGTTCTCGCCTGGAACGCTGTACCGAGTTCCGAAGGCTGCAGGTAAGTATATTTAAATATTTTAAATGTTCATTTGCATATTTAGATGAAGGGCCCGCTGCCATGCGGCGGGGTGGGGGCCACACCGAGGTCCCGCCAGCAGCGGTAATATGCGGGAGGCCCTTCTCAACATCGCAGGTCGAGGCGGGCCTCTCCTTGCAGCATTTTACCGGCCCCCACGCCATGATCCGCCACGTCAAGGGGTTGGTAAAATTCAGCTCCCCCTTTGTGAATCCTTGTTCACAGCTTTCCAATTAAAAGGCAAAGAAATGAGCATATGACGCTAGCATGCACATGCAATACATACATGCAAATAGGGACAGAAAAAAGGAGGGGAAAATATAGTAGAGAGCGGTTTGAGGCAATATCAGAAGAGTTTCTTGTTTACTCTGCTTCGAGCTCACTTGATTGTAGATAGTCTCGCTGTTCATCGGGGCATAGTGTTCTTCTTAAACCTTGTTCACGGAGGAGACTTTTCTCTCTTTGAAGTTCATGTGCTTTCACAAGATTCAGTTTCATGGGAAAGAGATGGAGGCAGGCAGGATTGGAGAGGAGGTTCTGTTCCAACCGGGAACACATGGTTTTCTGAGTTCGAATTCTGTTTTTCCAATTTAAAACTCCCCTAGTTGGCCAGCAGGTGGTCACGTGACTAACTGGTTTGACCAGGTCTCTTCTGTGTATTGGGGCAGGGACTGGTTCCTCATTGTTCCAACACTGTCTGTTACTATGCAAATGTCTTTCCAGTCAGGGGCTTGCAAATTTAAATTTTACTGTTCATGTGGTGAAATAATGTGTGTCTCAGTCTTGGTAGGTGAGGGGCTTGCCTGACATAGCAATTATCATGTCATTGAAAGGATACCTACACTATTAATTACCAAACTTAACTTTTTGTGATGAGTTTAATGGGCAACTCACGTGAAAATCCATTAAGTTAAGGGTGAGTTGCTGTTTGTGCAAAGTAAATGATTGAGCACCCCAGACCAACCAGAAAGTTCTGAAGATTAGCAACTCATGCCATATTTCTTAATCCTGCGAAATTGCTAGTAATTTGTACATGATGAACAGCGTGCATCATTCACACGCTGCTATTTTATCAACAAGTTCCAGCCCATAGTGTCAGATTGGAATCACATGCGGAACCAACCCATCATCCATAGCACACTGTCTGACAAATCCCCCAATGCTCTGGATCTTTCTTTCAAAAGCAGACTCCTTAGATCTGGATCTCATGTCAAATCAGTCAAAACATGTACAGCAAGAAAAATAAAGAGAGGGAAAGAAAGAATGGATTAAGAAAGAAAAAAGATACAGAAAGGAAAAGTTAGAAAAACATCTTTAAATTTAAGATTTCAAAAACCTCTAGGAACAATTTATTACCCGTGTGAGTGATACTCTGTGGTTTGACTGTTCCCTTTTTGGGTCTTCAAGGTTGAGTGGCATTTTCAGACCATAAATCATGTCATGAACAGGGTTCTTATGTGATGAACTACCAGCCCCAAATGGCTGTGGCAAGAGTGATTCGTATAAACGGCACAAATCCAGCAATTTCATGACACACAATGGGAACGCTCACAGTGAGATGGTAATTTTTTTCGGTTTTGGGGAGGCTAACAACAGTGATGCAACTCATGCAGCATCTTTGATGCGAATCAGAACTCATGGCCCATCTCTTCTTCATCACAAACCGCTGGGGATTTTTTGCCCTAATAATGGTAGACGCCATGCACTTGTCATTACGTTTCCAACAATTTCTGGACCAATGCCTTTACTTAGTATGAAATTCAGTAAAACCCATGTTGTCAGCATGTAGCCCATAATTGAGGGGGAGAGGGTGATAGCATTTCATGCACCAAGCTGTTCAAGGAATGGTACAACACAGAAGGATGTCATTGGTGTTTGTGTTGGCTCTTTGAAAGAGCTATTCAATTAGCCCCATTCCCATTAGATTATATATGATGCTATTAAGGGATGATTGCATGTAAAACACTTGAACAGATACGTTAATCTTCAGTCATTGGTTATGGATTTTCAACTTTCTCTTCTATTTTTCTGGATTTCAATATTTTGTAATTCATTATTTTCTATCCTAGATTTTCCACGTGAGTGGACAAATGTTCGAGAATGATTCATCTTCACCTCATGAGAATTAGACAGATCTTTCTGTAATTTGCGGAGCCAGCCTAATTAACATAACAGTAGCTAGCAGAGGTCAGCCAGTGTATTGTGGTTAGGAACACCAGTCATTGGGAGCTCACCTATTGGGAGTTGGAAACTAGCATGATGCCTTTAAATCCTGCAGCAGCTTAAAGGGGTCATGAAACAAAAAAATAATTTTTGACAGAAAGTCGAGTTTAATTTTCTTTTTTTTCATACTTGTTTTCCAATATAAAATGAGCTTTATGTTCCCAGCTGCTTGCTTTTTCATTGAGTCATTTTATATCTTGTTTGTTTGACCTTAGATTTTCAGAGTGGGCAGGGGAGGGGGGGGGGCAGTTTAAATGATCTATTAATGTTCAAGCATGATGAATGAAGATTAATGTTTAGAAGAAAGAAAAACAAATTGTTGGAGACAGCCAGCACTGTATTCAGGTCACAATACTACATTCAGTTTAAAAGTTTTCAACTTATATACGTCAACAATCATCAGCTGTCCCACAACAGGGATTGGTCATCATTTCTCTGATGTTTGATATCCCTTCTCAGTTGCATAGTGTACGTTATTTTTTACTCCAGGTACTATAATAAAGCAACTAGATAAATGTCTCTGCTGTCAAGTTTCTGCCACTAGTCCCTTCTCTCAATATGATAATGTAATGCAATAAGATCAACATTTCAATCCTATTACCTTTGCCTCACTCTGATTTGCCCCTCAGGGATCACTCGACTGGATTTATGCTGCTGCCTGTTGCTTTATTCCCAGCAGTCACAGCAGTTCAAGGCTTTAAGCACAGACTTGGAGCTTGGAGAAAAACAGTGCCCATTATTCTGTGCCTCAATTTCAAGCTTTAAGGATTTAAACTCCTGAGGTTGGTTGATTTCAACCAGTAATTAGCTTTTTTGATGCTCTCATTTTTAGTTCCCTCATCCAAGAATTTTTGCTTATTAAAAATTCTCCTGCTCAAACCTGTCAATCAAACTGAAATATCAAAGGTTATTTAACCCCTCCCCAGCCTGGCAGCAAAGGTGCAGGTGGGGGTTAAAATAGTGGAGGAAGCAGGGAGCTTCCCGATGCTTTCCATCCATTACCATCTTAACTTACCTGAAATCAGATATAGGAAGGCCACCCGCCCGTACAGGAGCAGAGATCTGAATATAAATGGAAAAATCAAGTCCTGATGATAGTATTTTAACTGTGAGCTAACTAAGTCCTGCAGTCTCAAACCTGCCAGTGAAAGTTGGCATCAAGTAGCATTCTCGCTACAGGAGGCTGCCTAAGTGTTTTTTTTACTTATTAAAGGTTCTTTGTATGCCCGGAGGAACACAATTGCTCCTCCTTGCCCTACAAGGATACCTGGGCCTACTTTGCCCCAGGCATCCCTCCTCTCCCCATCCACTGACTGTGAACTTTACTGATAACCAACACTGCCACCGACATCCCCCCCACCCCCCTCATCTCATCAGTTATCTTGCTGAGGACCGTTTCATTGACCTCCCCACCCACATCCCCCACAAGTTTGCATTCCCACCCATTGGCATTGCTGTTGGGCCCACCAGCTTTGGGTGGGAGTGAGGTTCGGAGCATTCAGTTCAGACCCAGGAGTTAAAATCTGCCAGGCCTCACATGATCCTTCTCTACAAGATGTGAAGCCACCCATCTCCTACTAGCCTGGCACTTTAATGACACTTAAAAATAACAACAGATGAAGAGGTAGTAAGTGACACTTAGTCATCAGGGTGGGAGTGCAGAGTACTATGCTCATTTCAAAAGGAAAACATGTTTTTTGACTAGTATACACTTTTCACTGACCTTGTAGCCTTGCTGTTTATGGATATTGAAGTAATTTTTGAAAGGGAACATTCCACTGGGGTGGATATTTATATTCTGACGATGAATAATGGCACAGACCTAAAATAAAAACAGAAAGTGCTGGAAATACTCAGCAGGTCAGGCAGCATCTGTGGAGAGAGAAGCAAAGTTAATGTTTTCAGGTTTGTGGCCTTTCAGCAGACAGGATGGCCATCAATTCAGCTTTGATGACAAGGAGCCAGCGTTGCCCAAGGAACGGAAGCTGCAGGCCCCAGAATTTCAGAAAGGCGAATAGATGGCAGAATTGTGCAAAGTATAGCATGTGATCCCTGCAACCCTGTGAAAGTACCTTACCAGCTTTGGCCAGGCAGCGAAACCTGCTCTTCAATAGTCTTATGGACCTCTCTACCATGAATCTTGTTGCTGTTTGGGTCTGATTGTATGTGTCCTCTGTTTGCATTCTCTGTTACCTCAATGAAGAATGGAGACTATGGGAGGCGTGCCTTGGCTCTGAGTCCCTGGACATGCTTGTCCTCCAGGCAGAGTCAGTGAGTATAGTGTGGTTGAGAATGAAAGCATTGTGGCAGCTATTAGCATGCTTGGCATTCGCATGCAGGATCCTCTGTTTGGCATCACAAAATATCACAACATTTAATGAATGGGATCCTTTTCTGTTCATGAATGTCAGCGAATCTTCTTTTGATGCCATCAGTACCATGTGTGTGCCATCAATGGTAGTCTGAACCATGAGGAATCCAGCATTGGGGTAGAACTCCACACTGATCACTTTCATTGCCACAGACAGAACTGTTCTTGCAGGGCAGCAAAGTGGAAGATCTTTGCGAGGAAGGTCATACTGAAATGCAAAGGCAACCTTAGACGATTGCAGCCTTTGAACACGCTGCTTGCCAATTACAAGGTCAGGCATGTCAGAGGCAACAAGGCCAGGTATGAAGTCTCTTTACGTTAAGGGTTCCTGCTTCTCCAGCCCATAAGGCACCCAGTATTTCTTTGGAGGCCAGTACATCAAGTCGGATCAGGTGTCCCGCCTTCAGAGGGGTGCAAGTGAGTCCACGGGCATTATCCAGGGAAGTAACCTATATCCCCAAAGATGAGAAAACTTTTTGTTAAAATTAAAGACTTGGATTTTGGGTGTTGTAATGACAGCGATACTGCCAACATTCGGCATCATTACCCTGTGAAACTGACAGCAACTTCTGGCATCCACACACGTGAAATTAAACACAAAAATGCAGAAGTTGTTGCCAGTGATTTCCTGTTCCTCCACAGGTTGTGCTGCTGAAGTCCACGTAGACAGCAATCTTTAGAAACACTAAATTGAAGAGAACTTCCCCTTTAACATTGTAATATCGCTGTTAAAATCCTCTGAAAAAGTTATGCCTTGCTAATGAGGTGTAACTGGGTTTTTAATGGTGTACTAAGTTATAACTACTGTTGAACAATCTCTCTGTCCCTGAATTTTTTTTTTATTCGTTCACGGGATCTGAGCATTGCTGGCAAGGCCAGCACTTATTTCCCATCCCTAATTGCCCTTGAGAAAGTGGTGGTGAGCTGCCTTCTTGATCCATTGCAGTCCATGATGTGTATGTACACCCACAGTGCTGTAAGGGAGGGACTTTCAGAATATTTACCCAGAGACAGTGAATGAATAGTGATATAATTCCAAGTCTGGGTGGTGTATGACTTGCAGGGAAACTTACAGGTGGTGGCGTTCCCATGCATCTGCTGTCTTTGTCCTTCTAGGTGCTAGAGGTCATGGATTTGCAAGATGCTGCCAAAGGAGCCTTGGTGAGTTGCTGCAGTGTATCTTGGAGATGGTACACACTGCTGCCACTGTGTGTTAGTGGTGGAGGGAGTGAATGTTTAAAATGGTGAATGGGATGCCGATCAAGCGGGTTGCTTTGTCCTAGATGGTATCAAGCTTCTTGAGTGTTGTTGGAGCTGTACTCATCTTCCTTTATGCTAGGTATGACTCCAACCAGTGGAGACCTTCCCCCACCCCCATGCCCCCCACCTCCCCAGATTCCCATTGACTTCAATTTTGCTAGGCATCCTTGATCCTACACTCGGTCAAATGCTGCCTTGATGTCAAGGGCAGTCACTCTCAGCTCACCTCAGGAATTCTGCTCTTTTGTCCATGTTTGGACCAAAACTACAATGAGATCTGGAGCCAGGTGTCCTTGACGGAATCCAGACTGAGCAGTGGTGCGCAGGTTATTGCTGATTAAGTGCACTGTCAATGTCACCTTCCACCACTTTGCATAATGTCAATTTTTTCCATTGTGATAAAAAATTCCATAGTTTTTTAATGTAACAAAAAATGTTTTGAAGTTTGTGATATTTCAGCTTCTAATGTGTTAGTCCCAATCTTTATTTTACTCACTGTAAACTTTATTAAAAGTGAAGGATAATCAGGCATTTTACTTCCTGGTTGGCTGTGCGTGAGAATTCCTCCATGTGATTGGCTGCTTAACCTGCTTGATGACATCACTGGATGCCTGGAGGTCTCCTTGACTTGGTGCCAGATTCAAATTAATGACGGGAAAGAAGAAATCCTTGCAACAAAGATTGTTGAGCAGCTTTCTTTAAGGTAAAGGGCAAATGTCATTGCTTTGCAGCTGACTGCAAAATCCTGGACATTATCGATCCTCTAGCCCAAGGGGCAGTAAATAAGATCTTGGGTGGCAGGCACCAGAGATTCCAGCAACATGGAACAGGTAAGGATCCAAACCCAATAGTTGCAGGGAGTGTCATGCAAATGAGGTGTCCTCTCACTGATCCTGCAAACTCCAGCGCAGCCAAAGCTTGACAGCACTAACGGGCATGATCCTAACATAAATACGGCCCGTGATTCTCAGCCCCAATATTTGTTTTATTGTTTATTACTGAAACATTTGTGATAATTTATGAAGTTTTTTTCAAGCATAAAATCTGTTTACTTGACAGCAATATAACAAAATTCAGAAACACTCTTACATGAGCAGATTTGAAATGTTAACAATGTCAGAGCAGTCAATGCCAATTTGGCACAAAGCCCAAGCTAAATGTTAGTATTATTGTAGAAGGACAGTAACAAACCCAACAGCATTTAAAGCTTCACAAAAATTATTTTAGAAGCATATCATTTAAGAAATAAAGGCAAAAACAACGAGTAGGTACAAAAGTTGTATAAACCAGACTTGCATATAACAGGAGTCAGATTGATTATATAATAGCAACTGATAAGAAGATTACAAAAATGAATGAAAGTGAAGGGCAGAAAAAGACCAGTTACTTCATTAAGCCTGTCCCAGATGGACATGGTATAACTTATGCTCATCATGGCCTCCATCTACCTACTGTTTCTGTCAATGAATCTCTGTCCCCATAATCTCTTTGTTCCCCTAGTGTGCTCTTTGTCCATTGGAGTGCTCTCTATTTCTCTATTCTGTGTTACCCCAGTCTTTAATCTCTCTCACTCTGTGGTCTAATCTATTGCTTTCTCCTGAATCTTTCTGTGTCCTCCCAATCCCTCTCTCCCTCTGTCTCCCTAATCTTTCTCTGTCTCTGTACCTCCACTCAGTCTTGCTCTCTCTATCCTGTCAGTTTCTTTCCCTGTTCTTACCCCTACCCTCTCTCTGTTCCCTTGATCTCTCACTATTCCCTGAATCTCATTCTATCACTGATTTTTTTCCCTCTCCAGAAATCTCTCTCTCTTTCTAGCCCTTATCTCTTTTTCTCCATCCTTCCATTCTCTTTCTGTGCCAAATCTCTCTTTTCGCAATGGCTACTTTTGTTGATCTCTGTCTGTCTGTTCAACCGTCTGTTTGTCTGTCTCTCTCTGTCTCTGGCCCAAGAGAGGCAGTGGCAATGAATAGTTCAAGAACACACAACAGCATTGTTGCCCAAAACTTAAACTTAAAAGAATTTTGAACATCCCTTTTCCCAAATACACAAAGTTCTCCTCACTTGACGGAAGGGGTTTTGGCCTGAAGCTAAGTCTCAGGAAGGGAAGGGAATACTGTGGAGTCAGGGGAGCACTCCTGCTCATCCTGCTTCCACAGCGACATTCCTGGGAAATAAACTAACCTTTTGTTTGCAGCCATTGCAGAATCCTGATGACTGTCCCAATCATTGCAGACCAATTTCATAAGTGGCCTAAAACAGGCATATGGCCACTCATTTATATATGTAAGGGACCAAATGTATGCTTTGGCAGTCACCAGTGATGCTTGAAAGATGGATGGCCAACCCAATTTCAGGTCAAATATGTTTCATACATCTTTTGGGCACAGGATTTGGTTCCCAATTTGGGCCTAGCTGTGCCTATTTTACACTCTTAAAATGGGCACAGATCCAATTTCTACCCTATTGTATGTTACATAACAAACAGCCAGGGATAATTTTAACTTTTGGCGATAACATAAAATAAGAAAAATCAGATCGGATTCATGGAAACAAAAATTAGGACAGAGATAACCAGCGGCTAATCCATAATTGCCTGGACACTTTGTTCCAGGAGGCAGTCACACCCCTTAGGCTAGGTTCCTGGGTTCCTGCAAGTGAGGCAGGTATGGGGATCCAGAAGCTAGCATGGAAGGACCCTCAGCCTTTGCACATGTCCAACAGATTCAAGGTTCTTACAGCTTGTGTGAAAGAGAGCAGGGACTGCAGGGAAGATGAGTAAACTGGCCACAGCACCATGGCGCAGGGGACCATTCAAGTGCGGGGAGTAAAAAGGAATGTAGTAGTAGTAGGGGACAGTATGGTTAGGAGGATAGATATTGTATCTGCAGCCAAGAGCATGAATCCCGAAGGCTGTGTTGCCTGCTCAGTGCCAGGGTTAAGGACATCTTCTTGGGGCAGGCAAGGAACTTGGAGTGGGAGGGGAAGGATCCCGTTGTCGTGGTCCATGTTGGTACCAACGATATAGGTAGGACTAAGAAAGAGGTTCTACTGAGACAATATGAGCTAAATTACAAAACAAAACCACAAAGATAATAAACTCTGGATTCCTACCTGATCCATGAGCAAATTGGCACAGGGTAAATAAGATCAGAGAGTTGAATGCGGGGCTCAAAGATTGGTATGGGAGAAATGGGTTTTGATTCATGGGCACTGGCACCAGTACTGAGGAAAGAAGGAGCTGTACTGTTGGGACAGCCTTCACCTGAACACGCACTGGGACCAGTATCAAAGAACAAACAAAGAACAAAGAACAGTACAGCACAGGAACAGGCCATTCGGCCCTCCAAGCCTGCGCCGATCTTGATGCCTGTCTAAACTAACACCTTCTGCACTTCCGGGGCCCATATCCCTCTATTCCCTTCCTATTCATATATTTGTCAAGATGTCTCTTAAACGTCGCTATCGTATCTGCTTCCACCACCTCCCCTGGCAACAAGTTCCAGGCACTGACCACCCTCTGTGTAAAAAAACTTGCCTCGCACATCCCCTCTAAACTTTGCCCCTTGCACCTTAAACCTATGTCCCCTAGTAACTGACTCTTTCACCCTGGGAAAAAGCTTCTGACTATCCACGCTGTCCATGCCGCTCATAACTTTGTAAACCTCTATCATGTCGCCCCTCCACCTCCGTCGTTTCAGTGAAAACAATCCGAGTTTTTCCAATATAATTGCCTACCTTGAAGAAGTTCTGCTCTTCTCTCCGACGGGATTTTCGTTTGTCTCTTTTACCTTGTTCACCTTCATTGCTTTCTATTTCCCTCCTGGTGTTTGATAAGGTATCTACCAAAACTCGTTTTCACAGCCACATCTCCTTCCTCAGTGACTGTCTCCGGCTCCGACTGATTCCACGTGGATTCCAACTGCAGTTTCACCCATCATGCTTTGAAACCACCCAGAATCATAGGTATCTCCGAGAAATACAACGTTCCTCGGACTGCTACTCTCGCCGCATCCTGAGATCCACACTCAGTGCTATGCGCCGCCATATGCACACACTGGACCTCTCTCTCCAGCAGCACCGTCTCACCTTATCTCAAATCTGTTCTACTCCGCAGTTTCATCTCATCTTACGTCTCATCCGACGCATTAACAAAGAGTTCCGAAGAAGGGTCACTGACCCGAAACGTTAACTCTGCTTCTCTTTCCACAGATGCTGCCAGACCTGCTGAGTGAATCCAGCATTTCTTGTTTTTGTCCGAGTTTTTCCAACCTCTCCTCATAGCTAATGCCCTCCAGACCAGGCAATATCCTGGTAAACCTCCTCTGTACCCTCTCCAAAGCCTCCACGTCCTTCTGGTAGTGTGGCGACCAGAATTGCACGCAATATTCTAAGTGTGGCCTAACTAAGGTTCTGTACAGCTGCAACATGATGTGCCAATTTTTATACTCTATGCCCCGACCGATGAAGGCAAGCATGCCGTATGCCTTCTTGACTACCTTATCCACCTGCGTTGCCACTTTCAGTGACCTGTGGACCTGTACACCCAGATCTCTCTGCCTGTCAATACTCCGAAGGGTTCTGCCATTTACTGTACACCTCCCACCTGCATTAGACCTTCCAAAATGCATTACCTCACATTTGTCCGGATTAAACTCCATCTGCCATTTTTCCGCCCAAGTCTCCAACTGATCTATATCCTGCTGTATGCTCTGAAATCCTCGTCATTATCCGCAACTTCACCAACCTTTGTGTCATCCGCAAACTTACTAATCAGACCAGCTATATTTTCCTCCAAATCATTTATATATACTGCAAACAGCAAAGGTCCCAGCACTGATCCCTGCGGAACACCATTAGCCACATCCCTCCATTCAGAAAAACACCTCTCCACTGTTACCCTCTGTCTTCTATGACCGAGCCAGTTCTGTATCCATCTTGCCAGCTCACCTCTGATCCCGTGTGACTTCACCTTTTGCACCAGTCTGCCATGCGGGACCTTGTCAAAGGCTTTACTAAAGTCCATACAGACAACATCCACCGCCCTTCCTTCATCAATCATCTTCATCACTTCCTCAAAAAACTCAATCAAATTAGTAAGACACGACCTCCCCTTCACAAAACCATGCTGTCTCTCGCTAATAAGTTCGTTTGTTTCCAAATGGGAGTAAATCCTGTCCCGAATAATCCTCTCTAATAGTTTCCCTACCACTGACGTAAGGCTCACCGGCCTATAATTTCCTGGATTATCCTTGCCACCCTTCTTAAACAAAGGCACAACATTAGCTATGCTCCAGTCCTCTGGGACCTCACCTGTAGCCAATGAGGATGCAAAGATTTCTGTCAAAGCCCCAGCAATTTCTTCCCTTGCCTCCCTCAGTATTCTAGGGTAGATCCCATCAGGCCCTGGGGACTTATCTACCTTATCCTAGTGAATCGTATGACTAGGGCCGTAGAAAGGGCTTTAAATTAAATAGTGGATGGGGAGGGTTCAGATGAGAGGAAATTTAGAAAGTTAAAGAGAAAGGGCACGGCAATAGTGCAGGGTAGCGCTACGGGTAACGATACGAGTGTGGCAGGAAGGGACAGAGTATAAAAACATAAGAGTGCGCTAGCAAATAAGGCCAAAGTAGGGAAAGATGGTAAAAAGGCAGAATTAAAGGCTCTTTATCTGAATGCACACAGCATTTGTAACAAGATGGATGAATTGATAGCACAAATGGAAATAATGGGATATGATATGACAGCCATTACAGAGACCTGCTTGCATGGTGACCAAAGCTGGGAACTAAATATTCAAGGGTATTTAGCATTTTGGAAGGATAGAAAGAAAGGAAAATGAGGTGCGATAGCTCTGTTAATAACGGATGAGATTAGTACAGTAGTGAGAAATAATCTTGGCTCGGAAGAACAAGTTTGGGTGGAGATAAGAAATAGCAAAGGAAAGAAAGAAAGAAAGATGGGAGTAGTTTATAAGCTCCCTAACAGTAGCTACACTTTAGGACAGAGTATAAATCAAGAAATAATGGGGGCTGTAGGACAGGCACTGCAATAATTGTGGGCAATTTTAATCTTCATATAGATTGGGCAAATCAAATTGGTAAAGGTAGCCTGAAGGATTAATGCATAGAGTGTATTAGGGACAGTTTCTTAGAACAATATTTTCTGGAACCAACCCAGGAGCAGGCTCTTTTAGATCTGATAATGTGTAATGAGAAAGGATTGATAAATGACCTCATAGTAAAGAATTCGCTAGGCAAGAGTGATCGTAATATAGAATTTCACATTCAGTTTGAGGATGAGAAATTTGAGTCTGACACGAGTGTTATATCTTAAATAAAGATAATTACAAGGGTATGAAGACAGAGTTGGCTAAAGTGGACTGTGAAAATAAGTTACAAGTTAAGACAATAGAGAAGCAGTGGCAGATATTTAAGGAGATATTTCATTACTCTCAACAAAGATATATTCCATTGAGAAAGATGGACTCCATGAGAAGGATGCACCATTCATGGCTAACTAAGGGAGTTAAGGATGATATCAAATTGAAAGAAAAGACATACAATGCTACAAAGATTAGTGGTATGCCAGAAGATTGGGAAAATTTTAGAAACCAGCAGAGGATGACTGAAAAAAAAAGAGGGGGAAATTAGAGTATGAGAGTAAACTAGCAAGAAATATAAAAACAGACAGTAAAAGCTTCTACAAATATATAAAAAGGTAGAGAATAACTAAAGTAAACATTGGTACCTTGGCTGAGGAATTAATTATGGAAAACAAAGAAATGGCAGAGACTTTGAACAAGTATTTTGTATCTGTCTTCACAGTAGAAGACACAAAAAGCATCCCACGAATAGTAAAAAATCAAGAGGCAAAGAGAGTCAGTAATTTAAAACAATCACTATCAGTACAGAAAAAGTACTAGGGAAACTATGGGACTAAAGGATGGCAAGTCCCCAGGACCTGATGGCATGCATCCTAGGGTCTTAATAGAAGTGGCTGCAGAGATAGTGGATGCATTGGTTGTAATCTTCCAAAGTTCCCTAGATTCTGGAAAGGTCCCAGCAGATTGGAAAACCTCTATTCAAGGAGGGAGAGAGACAGAAAGCAGGAAACTATAGGCCAGTTAACCTAAATTATGTCGTTGGGAAAATGTTAGAATCCATTATTAAAGAAGTAGTAATGGGACATTTAGAAAATCATAACGCAATCAGGCAGAGCCAACATGATTTTATGAAAGGGAAATTGTGTTTGACTAATGGGGAGCCACAAGGATCAGTGCTGGGGTCTCAACTATTTACAATCTATATTAATGACTTGGATGAAAGTGTATTGTATCCAAACTTATGGACAATGCAAAGATAGGTAGGAAAGCAAGTTGTGAGGAAGACACAGTCTGCAAAGAGATATAGATAGTTTAAGTGAGTGGGCAAAAATTTGGCAGATGGAGCATAATGGGAGAAAATGTGAGGTTGTCCACTTTGGTGGAAGGAATAGAAAAGCAAAATATTATTTACATGGACAGAGACTGATATTACGACCAAGTGAGAAAGGTGTCTAGGGGTCTGTTACCAACTTCACTTGGTCTTATTGTAACAGGGTCTAATTTTAAACACACTGGCCGGAATTTTACGCCATCCCAGCGGGTCGGACGGTGGCGTGGGGACGGCGTAAAATTGAGCGGCAGGCTCCGGGAGGTCTACACCCCCCCGATTCCGTCTCTGGACAAGTTTACGGAGGTCAGGTGGGGGGGCAGGGGGTGAGAAACAGCCCACCTGCTCGAGGCCAATCAAGACCCTTAAGTGGCCACTTAACGGCCACTTAAGGGCCCTTTCCCGCCTCCACGGGTATTTTACCCATGGCAAGCGGGTGTGCTGGGGATGTGAAAGGCCACTCAGCGATTGCTGCCAGCCTTTCTGCGCCCGGGGGGGGGCATGGCAGTCGGGTGCCCGATTGAGGGCCGCCCCCGCCTCCCAACCCACCCCCGGGATCCAAGACGCTCTCCCCCCAAACGACCACCCTAGCCTCACCGGAGCACAACCGATCCCCCTGGTGAGGCAACCCAAACTTACCCACTCTCTCGGGTCCATGGCGTCAGCTGGGCTGCAGTCCCAGCAGTGGCCACCGCTCCCGGTGGCGCTGCTGAGATTAAGAGCTGCCGGCCCACTGATTGGCTGGCAGCTCACTGAAGCAGGACCTCCTCCCTCAAGTGGGTAGAAGTCCCACCTCGGGCCAATTAAAGCCTGGGGATCCGTAAAATATGGTACAGATCCCCAGGCTGTGCGGAAGTGGGTTCATCACCGACATTTACTTCGGAGTTCAGCTCCCGTCCGCCCACTGTAAAATTCCGGCCACTGTGTTTTGAGCTCCCCTTTGTGAATCCTTGTTTACAACTTTCCAATTATAAGGCAAAGAAATGAGCACTAACAGGCTTTCTTTGGTTTAAAGAAGATAAAATTTATTAAACCTTAAACTTAAACTCTAATATGGTTAACGCCTATGGATATATGACGTGCCCACGCTAGCATGCACATGCGATACACACATGCAAATAGGGACAGAAAAAAGCAGAAGAAAAGATAAGTAGAACAGTTTGAGGCAATATCTTGTTCCTATTTCTCGAGCTCGCCGTAGTCCTTGATTGAAGATATGGTCTTGTGTTTCATTGGGACCCAGTAGTCTTCTTAAAACCTTGTTCACGTAGGAAACATTTCTCTCTTTGAGTTTCACGTGTTTTCACAAGATTCAGTTCCGTAGGAAGGCGATGGAAGCAGGCAGACAGGAGAGGCTGTAATTCTTGCTTCAGTTCCAGGAGAGATCTTTACTCCATGATCACACGGCTTTCTCTCTGTTCCAATTCCTTTGCTGGGAGTTCATATTCAAAAAAACTCCCAGGTTGCCCAGCAGGTTAGTCATGTGACTAGCTCCTTATATGGAACAGTCTCTCCTGCGAGGTTTGTGGATTGTACTTTAGCAATCTCTGGAATGCTAGCACCCCCCCACCTTCAACGTCTGGTAATCAAAAGTTCATTGTTGGTTGAATGAGTCAGGACATGGTCCTTTGTCCCTTGTTCCAACACTGTCGGTTACCATGGAAATGTCTTTCCGGTCAGGGGCCTGCAATTTTAAGTTTTAATGTTCATGTGGTGAAATCATGTGTACCTCATTCTTGGCACGGGGTGTTTGCCTGACAATGTAGACTGCTGCAGTGCAGAGGGATCTAGATGTCCTTGTACATCAATCACAAAAAGTTAGCATGCAGGAACAGCAAGTAATTAGGAAGGCAAATGGAAAGTTGGCAGTTATTGCAAGGGAGATGGAGTATAAAGGTAGGGAAGTCTTGCTACAATTGTATAGGGTGTTGGTGAGACCGCACATAGAGTAATGTGTACAGTTTCAGTCTCCTTACTCAAGGAGGGATGTACTTGCATTGGAAGCAGTTCAAAGAAGGTTTGCTAGGTTGATTCCTGAGATTGAGGGATTGTCTTATGAGGAAAGGTTAAGCAGGTTTGGCCTACACTCATTCGTGTTTAGAAGAATGAGAGGTGATCTTATGGAAACATATATGATTGTAAGCGGGCTTGAAAGGGTACTTACTGGGAGGCTGTTTCCCCTCATGGAGGAATCTACAACTAGTGGGCACAGTTTCAAAATAAGAGGTCTCCCATTTAAGATAGAGATAAGAAGGAATTTCTTCTCTCAGAGGGTTGTAAATCTTTGGAATTCTCTTCCCCAGAGAGCAGTGGAGGCTGGGTCATTGAATATATTCAAGGTTGAGTTAGACAGAGTTTTGATCTACAAGGGAGTCCAGGGATATGGGGTGGGGGGGAGGTGGAGGGGGGATTCAGGCAGGAAAGTGGAGGTAAGGCCACAAACAGATCAGCCATGATCTTATTGAATGGTGCAGCAGGCTCAAGGGGCCAAATGGCTTACTCCTGCTCGTATTTCTTATGATCTTATGATTTCTAAAACTGCCTTTTGAATATAAAATTCCCCATGAGACCCTTAGCAACACTGGATCCCAGGGACACATAAGGTATCCCTCACACTCAGTGTTGCTAAGGCTTAAAATGTGAAGAAATATCTCCTGTAACATACTTCATTAATTTGTCCATTATAATAATATGCTAACCCATATGCAACAGCTTCCAAGCCTGGTGAAATTTTGATATATGGAAAAAATGGAGGGAACACCACATAACTAGGTTGCACCCCAAATTCCACACTTGTCCACTCAGATTAGAGTGTTTTGTACTGCAACAGAAGTGGAAATTCAACTCCTAATGAATGGAATGTTTTTGTCATTGCATGTATATCAATATTCACAAAAACAATTCAAAACTAAACAGTTACTTGAGTACTCCTGTAAAAGATAGTGTTCCAAATGCTCCTGAACCATGGAGACCAGAAAGACCCAGATTAAATATTCAGTCTAGTAAGTTAGCCAATATCAGAAGTAGGAGAACAACAATTGGTTGTAGTGTCCTTTGGAGATCTAAATCCAGCAAATATTCTTGGTCCAGTTTGGAATTCCGTGAACTCTGTGGAAAGTGCAGACCTGTAAATATCAGGTGAGGCTAGAATAGGGTTTGTTTGTGATGACCCCTTCCTCTAGGTAATAGCTTGCCAATGTTGACTGTCTACGCACACACATCAAAAATTTTCGCTTGGACAAGGTGTTCAGTGACCTGTGAAACTATATCACAGCAAGAGGCAACATCTTCAGGAAAGAAGGGGAGAAGATTATCGGAGAAGTCAGTACTGGAACAATGGTGATTGAATGTTTCCATTGGATTAAGCAACTTAAAGTTTGAATTTGAAGTTTAACTATAAAGTTGTATTGCATCACCAATGTGCTAACTATATCTGTTAGCACACAGTCTGTGTACTGAGCTCTGCAACAGCAATACAGAACAACATTCACCAGATTGCAGATCATTTTCAAAAAGTGAAGATGTTGGAGTTCATAGAATAACATCTACAGAATACTAAATATCCTGCTAAAATAGCAGCAGGACAATGACTTCCTATCTACAACCTTTCACCATGCTTCTTATATAAATCCCTCTTCCTGTCACATGATATAAAACAGAAGGACATCATTTATGGTCTAATTAAAATAGGCATCTGTTGAGCCATATAATGCAGTGAGAGACTAAATTAAAATGGCAAAAAATGGACATTGTGATGGAAACAAGTGGAATTAAATAATAAAACAAAAGAAGAAAATTTGAATCTTTAACAGTCACTGTAAAGATGTGGAAAGGAAACATCACCTTGAAAAAAGTATTAGGACCATGAATGGCCCAAATGAATAAACAAATCAAAATAAGCCATTGACCAACTATATATTTTGAGACCCATCTGTTTGACCATATGAGCGTTTACGCAATGGAGTGCAGCCCACAGAGGGAGAACTGCTTGTCTGTTGTTGGTTGCACGCCTGTAATATATGGTATTTTCACACTGCAAAAGTGTAGCTGATGGCAAATGCTCAATTCTACCCTTGTCGTCTGCGCTTAGAAATGTAAACAGCCTGACTCTAACTTGTTCCAGTAGTAATGGAGACCCACTTGTCTACAGTTCCTGGGAACAACTGACAGATTTACCAGCTCCACTTCGAGCGAATGCTTGTTGGGAAAATGGGACCAAGTGGAACGATAAACATGGGAGAGCAGCAGCAGAAGGCTGTTCTCACCTCACTTTCCCAAAACAACCACAGCAAAGTAAACAGTACTTACAAAGAGGGTTGAATACTGAAAATACATTTCAGTGAAAAAGTTCTTAAATACTATGAAAATGTTGACATTGCACAAGACAGAAAGAAATACCGTGATATCAATTCCTCACAATTGTTACAAAATATCTGCAGATTCACGAGATCTGTGCCATTCTGGGGGAAAACCGTATCACACTGGTACCTGAGGCCTGTCAGGCAGGCAACACAATCCAGCTCTAGCAAAGTAGTGCCATTGATTTCCTTGTAAATCCAGTTGAGTCACCAAGGAGTGCAATATTCTGTAAAGAATAAGTTTTCAATCAAGGGTCCCTAGACCTTGAAAAGATGTTGATGAGTTCATGACAGGATCACAAAAAAGCCATTATCAGATTTCTGAATTTTGTTGCATCTGTTGACTTTCTGGCAAAGCTATTCATACTGCTGTACACTATTGCACACTTTTGTTTTGCAATGACAGCAGTGTTTGCCTTTGAGAAGGTGACTATATTTTTTAGGAGTTAGGAAAGGGGTTCCCCAGAGAATGTTAGCAGTTGCAGTAGATTGCACAAACGCAAAAGTTTGAAAGCCACTGCTTTGAACACCACTTGGCATCATACTGAAATACTCCTAATAATTTTGGTTTCTTCTTATTTTTTCTTTACAAATTAGGAGCAGGAGTAGGCCACTTGGCCCATCAAGCCTGCTCCGCCATTCAATAAGATCATGGCTGAACTGACCACTCCACATTTCCACCTACCCCCGATAACCTTCCACCTCCTTGCTTACCAAGAATCTATCCACCTCTGCCTTAAAAATATTCAAAGACTCTGCTTCCACCACCTTTTGAGGAAGAGAATTCCAAAGATTCATGACCCTCTGAGAGAAAATATTTCTCGTCATCTCTGTCTTAAATGGGTGACCCCTTATTTTTAAACAGTGACCCCTAGTTCTAGATTTTCCCACATGGGGAAATATCCTTTCCACATCCACCCTGTCAAGACCCCTCAGGATCTTATATGTTTCAATCAAGTTGCCTCTTGCTCTTCTAAATTCCAGCGAATACAAGCCTAGCCTGTCCAATCTTTCCTCGTAAGACATCTTGCCCATTCCAGGTATTAGTCCAGTAAAGCTTCTCTGTACTGCCTCCAACGCATTTACATCTTTCATTAAATAAGGAGACTAATACTGTACACAGTACTCCAGATGGAGTCTCACCAATGCCCTGTATAGCTGTAGCATAACCTCTCTACTTTTGTATTCAATTCCCCTCACGATAAATGATAACATTCTGTTAGCTTTCTTAATTATGTCCTGTACCTGCATACTAACCTTTTGCGATCCATGCACTAGGACACCCAGATCCCCCTGCATCTCTCATCCATTTAGATAATATGCTTCTTTTTTATTCTTCCTGTCTGCAAAGTGGACAATTTCCCACTTTCCCACATTATACTCCATTTGCCAGGTCTTTGCCCACTCACTTAACCTATCTATATCCCTTTGTAACCCCTTATGTCCTCTTCACAAGGTACTTTCCTACTGATCTTTGTGTCATTAGCTCAAAATAATTTGATTACCAAAAATTTGGCTGCAAATATCAAACTGGCAATACAGTATTACATCAGTGTGGGCCAGATTTAGTAGACTTGTGAAACTATACCACAGCCAAAGCCCCGAATGTGACTCGGCAAGTAATCAGGAGGACAGAAAGCAGCCTGAATGGCAAGGCCCCATGATGTCCCCAGTGTGAAGCCCAAGCAATTTTAACTCCTAGGCCTCATTTTAATATGATTGATGAACTGTACACCCAATCAAGTTGGGAAATGGGTAACACACCCTTTATCTGCACACAATTCCACCTCCTGAGGCCTATTTAAAGGGGGTATGCACCTCTTAAAACATTGTCATGTTTCTTTGGAACAGTGTGGACAGAATTCTTGTCCCAGTGATGAGTCGCAGAAGGTCAGGGTAAGGCAGGGAGGCACCGTTCCCTGGACCCGTAAGACCATCCCAAGGACAACAATCCAACTGGCCTGGACAGAGGTGTCTGAGAAGGTCAGTCTCAAGAGCATTGCTCCTGGGACCTGAAGAGGTTCAATAACCTCACAAGAGCAACAAGTGTTCCTCCCACATTAAAACTGTGGGCTTCTGCAAGCCACCGTTCACCGCCTGCTCTAATCACAATTTTGACTTCCCACCATTCACCAATCGTGATGTCGACTCCCTCCCTAATCATCCCTTTCACATTCACACCCACTTTAATCATTTACCTGAGAGCCGTTGCTAGCGATGCCCAACCATGAAAAGAAAAATGCTTCTCTCACACGTACACTATATCAGATATTGGAAGGTCTGTCAAGGAGTTTCAGCACCATGCCCAAGAGTAAGGAGGAATCTGCGTCCAGCCTGGTGTTGTCTTATCTTGCATAGCATCAGAACTCTGAAGTCTACCTTGGAGGGAGTGGCCACCTCCAGAGACGTTTCAGCTTGGCCCTTGTCAATGTCACCTGCCTTCGTAGCTTTCATGGAAGCTCAAATGGTTGCCGTTCAGACTCTAAGCTCCATCTTGGTGGACCTAACAGATAAGTTCTTTTAAGCAGTCCCTCACTTTCTGCAGTCTGCTCTCCTGCAAATCAGTTGAAGTGATGAATTCCAGCCCCAAGGGAATGGCAGTGGCACTATGGAAACTGTATGTGTTGCCGTCTCTCAGGATGGCAGCAGCTCTGCTCCTTCGCCATCCCATTAACCAGTGACCACCATGATGCCAGAAAACCAGCTGGTCCAGACTGGCCCAGCAGGAGCCAAAGTGTAGAAATCTACAGCCAGACTCGAGCATGCAGAAATCACCAACCACAAGTATATCAAGTGTCCCAACATGAGGAACAGCAGCCTTCCATCAGTTTTGCTGAAGCCACAAGGCAAAGCACTTTGTAGTAGTAAAGTCAGGAAACTTTCTTATAGGGAAGATACTTGGGAGAGAAATGAATGGAAGACAATTATTGTGTTGGGAATTAAATTCATCGCCTTTACTACATTTGGCACTTTGGTCTGCAAAGTACTTTACTAGCCATTTTAAGTCTACATTGTCAATGTGCCATTGATGTAGACGTTGGCTGAGTGGTTTTAATGTTCTTTAATGCAGGATTAAGGGAGTGAGGAAGCAGTTAACAAGAACTGTCAATGCAGAGGAGTTTTTCAAGATAGGGACATGATCAAGTCCCTGGAATTGAGGGAAATTAACTCATCTCTCACGTTTCTTTCAGCAAGGCATTCTGCTGCTTCCTTTCCTTCAGCCTGGTCTTTCTTATCAAATGAGGGTTGCTGCTGAGTTTTACCTTCTCCAAATCCAGGCCCCTCTATATGGTAAAGTTGTGTAGGTGTGGCACACTACTATGATGTGAGATATTCTTTGTGGGACATATTGTGGGGAGCCCCCAAACCTATCCAAGCTCTTGAACTGCTATATCTGCAGCCCTATGATGTCCTCAATAATCATAATGATGGCCCCCTGGCATTGATTATACCTGTGTTGGTCAGGTGTGGTGGGGTTGCAGTGTGGTGTCATGAGTCACATATGTGGAGGGTACCCATTGGTGCACAACAGTCATCCTGTCATGTTCCTGGAAGAATCAAATATTGCAAGGATGGTTGAGTAACGCAGGATAAATGCATTATGATAGCTGCCTGGGTACCTGACACAAACTCACATGTTATTGTTTCTGTGGGCAGAGACTAGCTATACATTAATGGAGTGTTAGCCCTTGTTGCTCAGGAATGCTGCTGGCTGGTGTTCTGGTGATCCAGATGGCAACATGTGTGCAGTCAATGACACCCTGGATGCAAGGGAAACCAGAACTGCTGCAAATTCCCACGCTCTTTCCTGTTGACTGTTGAAATCAATGGGGATGGAGGTACCGGTTAGCTCTGACGAAAAGGACATTGGTAACCTGCTTATTGTTGCTGTGTGCTGCAGACTGGGAGATATGGGTAATGCTCCCTGTAACAGACTGGAGTGCGCCAGTGACAAAGAAGGTAAGGGTTGTGGTAGCTTAAACAGTCACTGGCAAAGCATGGCCCTTAGTCCAGAAGGCAGCAGGTCTTGTTGCAGGAGGCTGCAGAGGTCTGAGACATTCTGTCTGGAGAAGTGAAACCTTCAGATTTACTGCTCTTCAGCTAGGTTGAAGAAACTGACTCTTGTTCTGTACACCCTACATGGTGGGTATAGCCTCCGATCAACAGCACCCCCTCACCTGCTGTTTCCTGTTTATTCCAGTTGCTGCTGATGCTGATTGCTGGGGCTGCTATGGCTCTTCCTCTAATTGTTCTTCCATCCAAAAGATATTGGCAGTAACAGTAGTCAGCAAATAGAGCATAATGCAGGTAAGTAAGGCAAAAAGTGTGAGAAAATGGTCTGGAAGCTGGAAACTATCCTAGTAATCCAAATGACACACAGATCCTATGATCCAATTACTTGTTGCTGAGTGTGCCTGTAAATACTATTTCAGAGGGTCTGACAGACCAAAGTAGATTTCACTGGCGATGGGTGGGACATCCATGATTTTGCATTAGAATGGCATTGGGGTCCTAACTGCAATATAGGACCCTGATTTCCATGTGTTCATGAGGCACTGCCTACCTCTGGTGGCTACATTGGCCAAATAAAAAACTGTGCTATTATAAAATGACGGCCAGCAGAAACACTGTGGAATGGAGTGGTAAGTACTCTGCAACGCTTTTCACCGTCCATGCACCCTGTTCCTGGCAAGTGGGCATGGTTAAAATGGCCCCTAAGGTCTGTGCTGCAACCTGATGTGTGCACTGATTTCATTGAAGAATTGCCAGTTTAGAGCCTTAGTAACTCTAGCTTCCAGAAACTCCTGGGGGCTGAAAGTTGAATCCAGCCTCAGGCACATTTCAGGCCTAGGAAGGTGCCAGAAAATGGGGCAAAATCTTGTTTTGCCAGGATTCCACCCTGTTTGAAGGAAGCCTGGAAATTTCACTGGGGCGATGAACATGGCCTGATGGTCCTCTCACTGGAGTTTCTCAGTGAGGTCAATAGTCATAGATGCAGACGTTAGCCCCGCTGTCCTGAGAGACACCCACTCTCCCCGCCTCCTCTATTTAGAGTTTCATCTTCCAAAAATGTGGCAATTCGAATTGCTGCAAAATGAAAATATCATGGGTGCTTCCCAGATAGTAGCCATTAAAGACCACAGTGATATTTCTACAGTCAGATACCATTCAGACATTATTTGAGTGCACATCTTTCTGTTCATGTCGGCCTTAGGGTTACTGCAAGGACCTCTGATGTCCACTTACAATGCTTGATACTGGAGATAACCCTGCCACCTCAGAAAGCTCCTCGCCCTCCGGCTGATGTCTCCTTTCCACTGAGAAAGTGGTGAAGGTGTTGCCCTGCAAACAGTTTTCAGCAGTTTTCAGTGTACACATGCTAATGTAACATATGTTTCCTGGGGCAGCCACTCCCAAATTTCCTTTCAATTGAAGTCAATGGATGGGAATTGCGGATGGGGTGTAAATTGGGCGGCTCATTTGATATCACTCATTTTGCACTTTCGGCCAAAGTTAAAATTACACAAAGATCTTTCCTTTATCTTTGAAGCAAAGGCAGGTCTCTAACCTGTCCATGTAGATGTGGAGGGAACTATAAACATGGGTTTGTGAAGGAATGAAGTGACAGACAAAACACCTCAGGTGTTGTTGCATCTGCCGTGCCTTTGAGACCTCCAAAGAAATCCCCAACCACACGTGGTGCAATTTAGGTGACAGGAAGCAAAAATAAGAAAGGAAAGTATTGGAAGGAAAATAAAATGCAAAAATGGAAGATTTTCCAGCCAAAGCATCAACTACATGGATCAAAATGTAACTAAAAACACAAACAATGAAAAGGTTCTTACCAGCAACTGAAAATGTCAGCTCCTTTTAAGAAGCCTGCTTGAACAGGCCAAGTTCAAAGATATCCATTCATCAATTTCATATAGGCAAGGTGCACACAGTGATTGACTCCTCATTCAAAAATTGACTTAACTAATCCATGCGGTAGCAAGCTCATCATTCTAAACACTGTCTGGGTAACAAAGTTTCTGATGAATTCTCTTTTGGAATTATTAGTGACTATTTTACATTTATGACCCCTAGTTTTGAATTCCCCCACAAGTGGAATCATCTTCTCTTCGTCCACTCTATCAAATACATTCATAATCTTAAAGACCTCTATCAGATCTTTCTATTGAAATCCCCAGCTTTTTTAGTGATTCCTGATAGTTATGGAGTATTTCTGACGTCCTGCCCCATGATGTTCGTTTTCTTGAGGCTGATGGTTAGGCCAAATTCATTGCAGGCAGCCGCAAACCTGTCGATGAGACTCTGCAGGCACTCTTCAGTGTGAGATGTTAAAGCAGCATCGTCAGCAAAGAGGAGTTCCCTGATGAGGACTTTCCGTACTTTGGACTTTGCTCTTGGACGGGCAAGTGCCCCCTGATCTTGTGTGGAGGAAAATTCCTTCTTCCGAGGACTTGAATGCATGTGAAAGCAGTAGGGAGAAGAAAATCCCAAAATCCCAAAAATCCCAAAAAGAAAATCCCACGCTCTGGAAGTGGTTCAAGAGTTCACCTAATTAGGCTCAACTATCACCAGTAACCTGTCTCTAGATGCAGAAATCAACAAATGCATGGGAAAGGCTTCCACTGCTATGTCCAGACTGGCCAAGAGAGTGTGGGAAAATGTCGGACTGACACAGAACACAAAAGTCCGAGTGTATCAAGCCTGTGTCCTCAACACCTTGCTCTATGGCAGTGAGGCCTGGACAACGTAGGTCAGCCAAGAGCGACATCTGAATTCATTCCATCTTCGCTGCCTCCGGAGAATACTTGGCATCAGGTGGCAGGATCTCCAACACAGAAGTCCTCGAGGCAGCCAACATCCCCAGCTTATACACACTACTGAGTCAGCGGTGCTTGAGATGGCTTGGCCATGTGAGCCGCATGGAAGATGGCAGGATCCCCAAAGACACATTGTACAGCGAGCTCGCCATTGGTATCAGACCCATCGGCCGTCCATGTCTCCGCTTTAAAGACGTCTGCAAACGCGACATGAAATCCTGTGACATTGATCACAAGTCGTGGGCGTCAGTTGCCAGCGTTCGCCAGAGCTGGCGGACAGCCATAAAGGCGGGGCTAAAGTGTGGCGAGTCGAAGAGACTTAGCAGTTGGCAGGAAAAAAGACAGGCGCAAGGGAAGAGCCAACTGTGTAACAGCCCCGACAATCAAATTTTTCTGCAGCACCTGCGGAAGAGCCTGTCACTCTAGAATTAGCCTTTATAGCCACTCCAGGCGCTGCTCCACACACCACTGACATCCTCCAGGCGCTTACCCATTGTCTCTCGAGATAAGGAGGCCAAAGAAGATAGTTACAATCTCTCAGTTCTGGTATCACCCTCGTAAATCTTCTTTGCACCTTCTTTAGAGCCTCTGTATCAGGTTTTATAATATAGAGACCAGAGCTGTACGCAGTACTCCAAGTGTGGTCTAACCAAGGTTCTATACAAATTTAACTTCCCTACTTTAAAATTCTATTCCTCTGGAAATGAACCCCAGTACTTTGTTTGCATTTTTTATGGCCTTGCTAACTTGCATTGCTGGTTTTAATGATTTGTGATTGTTAACCCCTAGATCCCTTTGCTTCGCTATCCAATTTAGACTCTTAGGCCAGAATTTTACCTGAAGCAAGCAAGTATTGCTGGGAGCAAATGCAGGTGGTGCGGCCTTGCGGGAGGGGGCGCGGAGTTGCGATTGCAAGGGTTGGCCAATTAAGGGCTAGCAGGCAGAGGAGGCAGCCATTGAGGCGGCATGGGCAGGGGGAAGGTTCCAGCTCCTGAAATGCTGGCACCATCTTTCAAAAGTCAGCAAGCAGGATATGTTACTGCAGCAGCCCCAGAGGGAGCTGTGAGGGAATCCTGGCAGCAGCACAAATTGATAACACAGCCGAAGGAAGATTAAGGGCCACTCCAGGATTCAATGATGCCTCCTTGGAGGTGCTCCTCCAGACTGTAAGGGAACAGAGGGAAGTCCTATTCCTTCAGGATGGCAGAAGACCAGCTCACCAAACTAAGCAGACCTGGAGGGAGATAGCAGAAGAGGTCAGCAGCCATGTGGTGGTCTCACGTACCTGGCTGCACTACTGAAAGAGGGTTAATAACCTGATACATTCTGGCAAGGTGAGTGCAGCATATAGCATTAGGCTTGCAGCCTAAAATGTCACTGAAGAGGAATATGAGATTGGAGAAGGGGTTAGTGGGGATGCCCAGTATCAGCATTGGCTGTCAGATGCATGTTAGTCTCTCTGTGCAGGACACATGTCCATCCTCACACCTATGGAGAAAGAAGCATTGGAGCTGAGAGGAATGGAGGCAGGCAAGGCAATCGCAGATGATGAGACTGGTATGGAGCCCCAAAAGAGTGAGTTGCCTGATGGATGGGCACAGGAGACCCTCTGGCAGGCACCATGCATAGTGCTCATGTATGCACCACTGGTCAAATAGATCTCCAGATGATGAGAAGTTAGAAGGATGTGTTGGAAAGCGCATTGCCCTCTCTCTTCTCTCTCTTGCAGGTCATGGACAAGAGCGGCCAACTGCCAAACCTGAGTGACAGCCCCTCACCTTTGAGGAGGAGGAGGAGACCTCAGAGGATGCACTGTCACGTCATTCCACCACACTCTCCATCAGAGTAGATATTCTCACATCATTGGGTAGTTGTGCACAGTTAGTAACAGGATCACAATCTGGTGAACACAGCGCAGATGCGCCTAAGCAGCTGACGGAGGCAGCGACAGTTGAGGCTACTTGCACTCGGTGGACTGTGGGAGGGGCCCGGCGATGTTGAGTCTCAGGCTGATGACATGCCTCTAGAGTCATCAACAACATGACAGATGCTGGAGCTGCAGCATGAGGTGCGTGAACATCTGGCAGAGCTTCCAGAGGCTATGCGCACCCAAGCACGGATGATGGAGGAGTCCATCCAGGCCATGAATGCAGCCATGACTCTGGCAAGTGGGAGCATGGCTTCCTCCATTGAGAGATTGGCGACCCTCATGGAGAGCCAGATCCAGTAAAGCACCATGTGGATGCTGCAGATCCGTGCAGACCTGCATGTCATTGCTACCTTCATGAGCTCTGTGGAGCAATGGCTGGGTAGGAGGGGGACGAGACACCTGGAGCCATCACCAGGTCCTTCGACTCCTCAGGTGAGCGGGGAGGGGAAATGTACCTTGAAAAGGTAGAGGAGCGGCTGTCTGCAGCATCTGGGGGCTCCTCTCAGGGCGCTGCTGATGTGGACGTCGGCTCCTCTGCCCCCCTGACAGTGGCACCAGCGCCTCATGAAACCACGGAGACAGAGAGGCTCCTGCACCTGAGGAGGAGAACTTCAATATGCTGGGGCCCTCCATGCCTCAGGCAATGACAGAATGACTGCCACAGTCATTGAAACCATGGAACAGAAAGGTAAGCATCCTGACTCCACCTCAGCTTATAGTGCAGGGGGAGCACCATGCAGGAGCACCTACAAGCCTGTGAAAAAGTTTCACAGGGTTATATCTTGCTGTTAGATGTCACCTTGCTGTGTAAGTGTCCTAAATGAATTCTGAAATGGTGCACCACTAACAAAATCTTTTACTTTTTTAAACACTGGGCCACTGGTTCCTGCAAAGGGTATGATGGGAAGGAGCACACTGGATGAGGTCCATGTGTTTCCCACGCTGTTCCCTCATGTGATGACAAGTCCACGGAAATGGTAACGGCATTCAATGAAATGACAACAGTTCTGCAGAAAGTGAAGGATTTATTGGATTGACTGGCTGTGTAAGTAAAGCTCATGTGAAACGTGCCTGTATCAGCGTTGCAAGCCTCCCTTGTGTGTATCTCATTGCGCCTTGCCTGCAGTCCCTCGGGGTCTTCATCCTGTTGCACCTGGTCACCATTCCCCTCCATATCCTCATCCTCAGAGGAAGCATCGCGCTTCAGAATGTCCTCATTGCTCAAAGCTTCTCCCCTCTGTAGCGCCAGGTTGTGCAATGCACAGCAGACCACCTAGATACACAAGTCTCTTGATGAAACATATTGAAGGACTCCACCAGATCTATCCAGGCATTTGAACCACATCATCAGAAGGCCTATGGCCTGCTTGATGGACACTCGAGTTGTCCCATGGCAGATGTTATATTTCTGCTCTACATCTGTGCTTAGGTTCCTCACAGGTGTCAGTAGCCATGTCTTTAGTGGGTAGCCCTTATCCCCCAGTATACATCCTTGAAAGTGCACAGGGGGCCGAAAAAGATCAGGCACCTGGGACTGCCATGGTATGAATCATGACAGCTTCCCAGGAACCTTGCACAGTCCTGAAGGATCCATTTATGGTCGTCGCAGACCAGTTGTAAATTGAGTGAGTGAATGCTTTTCCTGTTGATGAAGACTGCTGCCTGGTCTGTGGGAGCCTTGACAGCCACATGAGTGCAGTCAATGACACCATGCACCTGGGGGAATCCAGCGATAACTCAGAAGCCATCTTGAAGCAGTGATGAGCCACAGGCTGGGATATCCCACAGATATCTCCTGACGATCCCTGGAATGATATTGAGTGCCATGCAGACCCGCACCCGCCAAGAATGAGGCATAATAATTTTGTCATATGAACATTGATTTTAAACTGTTGCTGGAGTGAAGAAAGGACACTTGGCTGGAAAAAGCATTTACGTACTAATAGACAGTGCTTGGAGAGACAAAGGACTATTCCTTGATCCACTTAACACAAAATGGGCTGTGATCACCAGACATTTAAGGTGAGGATGCTCACATTCCAGGATGACTGCTAAGATGGCAGAATCCACAAACAGAAGTGGTCAAACCAGCTAGTCACATGACTAACCTGCTGGGCAACCTGGGTCTTTTTGAATTGTGCCACAGAGAAAGAGACTGAAGGCAGTTTGAAACTGAAACCTGGAACAAGGAAGCCTTTCTCTCTTTCGCTTTCTCCCCAGCCACCGGACCCATGGAAGATAGGTAAACCTCAAGAGAGAAAAGACACCTGCATCGAAACAAGCTGAAGCGTGAACTGGGTCCCAATGAATTGCAAGACTTACCGGCAACCAAAGACTCCACATTGAACTTAAAGGACTGTAACTACCAAGTATTACCTCAAACTTTTCCCCTTTATTCCTTCTACTTTTTCTGTCTCTATCTGCGTGTGTGTTTAGTATGCATGCTAGTGTGGTCGCGCTGCACATTCTTGGTCGGTAACTGGATTAGAGTTTATTAATAAACTTCTACCTTTTTTGATTAAAATTTAAGAAAACCCATCTGAATTGATTTCTTTACCTTATAATTGGAAAGTAGTGAACAAGGATTCACTAAGGGGGAGCTAAAACACGTTTAAAAAAAAAATTAAACCCTGGTATGGTTAAACCAGGCAAAAGCTGAGAGGGAACCCCTAGACCCCTCTCACCTGGTTGTAACACTGAGGCATAGAAATTCAGTGCCACAGTGACCTTCAACGCAACTGGCATTGGGTATCCCCCCCCCCCCCCCACTACCTATAGGGCTTAGCACGGCACTGTCACCTTGGAGAGGTGCCGTCTTTGGCGACACATCTGCTCCAGTATTTGCAGGAAGTTCAGCCTCCGACGGTAGACCTTCTCTGGTGGGTATTATCATCTGCATGCAAGAGGCTGGTTGTGTGTCCCTCTGCACCCTCCTTCTCCCTGCCCCCTTCCAGGCTCATGATCCTGGTGACCCTCTGGATGTTGCTGCCCCAATCCCTATGGCTGCAACTCTCTCCCTCTCTGATGCTCCTCCTCATTGGAGGTCTCAAAGCCTGAATGAATGAGGCCCAAGGCAAATAGCTGCACTCAGTTCTCCTGGTCTCCAACTCCACCTTGCTCTGTACACACAAGTGCAAAGTCAGAGAGGACTCTCAAGCAGAATGCCCCCGCTGTGCTAGGCAAGTTTGTTCTTGCTCCCAATTGCTACTTCTGCTATCCACTCAGTTCCATCCTCCCTGCCAAGCCACACTACCTTTTGCAATGGCTGTCAATTGCAGCCAAAACCAACCTCCCGCGAAGCCTCCACCTTGTTATAGCTGACGAGGCTCCATTATTCCTGTGCACCCCTCGTAAAATTAGAAAAACCTGGTTAAATCGCAGTTAATTGTCTGATTTTAACAGGCTTAAATACCTTCCCTCTGCATTCCAGCACGACCTCCTCCTGCCAGCCGGCCACCTTTGTTAATATCCCTCCCCATGCTTTTCACTGACAGTTTACCAATCCTTCCACCTCCCAGCCCGTCTCCAATGGACTGGTAAAATTCAGCCCTTATTTTCCAAGATGTGTGCATCTTCCTTTATCCTCCTGCCAAAATGCGCCACCTCACATGTATTCATATTGAAATAAATTTTCCATTTACACACCAATTCTGCAAGTTTATTAAAATTGTAACCTTCCATGTTTTGACTGTAACCCCAATTTGGCACCATCCACAAATTTTGAATTTGTATTTTCAATCATTTAAATCATTTTGTAAATGGTGAACAGCAGTGGTTCCAACACTGATCCCTGTGAACACCACATCCCACATTCTGCCAGTCTGAGTAACTATTTGTTAGCCCTTACTCTCTGTTTTCTGCTTTGTAGCCTGCTTGATATTCATTCTGCAGCTTGTCTCCTGACCTTGGCCATGAGTCTACTATGTGTCTACCTTATCAACGGCCTTTTGAAAATCCAAGTATATTACATCTACTACATTACCCTTGTCTAGCCTTTCTGTTTCTTTCTTCAAAGAATTCCATAAGGTTGGTCAAGCTTCAACTTCCCTTTTAAAATACATGTTGACTATTTTTATTATATTTTTCACTTTCTAGGTGTTTTTCTATTACATCTTTGAGTATAGATTCCAGTATCTTTTCTGCCACCAATATTATGTCAGTCATGGGTCAGTTGGTAGCACTCTTATCTCTGAATCATAAGTATCTGGGTTCAAGTCCCACTCCAGGGCTGGAGCATAGAAGTCAAGGCTGCCACTTCAATGCAGTACTGAGGAAATGCTGCACTGTCAGAGGTGCTGAGTTTTGGATGAAGTGTTAAACTGAAGCTCCAACTGCCTGCTTGGGTGGATATAAAATGTCTCATGGCACTCTTTTGAAGAAGAGCAGGAGAGTTACCCCTGGTGTCCTGGCCAATATTTATCCCTCAATCAACGTCACAAAAGAACAAATTTATCTGGTTATTATCACATCGCTGTTTGTGGGAGTTTGATGTGACAAATTGGCTGCCAAATTTCCTACATTACAATAATGACTACACTTCAAAAGAACTATTTCTCTGTAAAGCACTTTGAGGCATCCAGTGGTCAAGAAAAGTGCTATATAAATACAAGTCCTTCTTTCTTCTTCTATTGAGCTAACTGCTCTGTAGTTACCTAAACTTTTCTCTCTCCTTTTTAATTATAAGAATAAAATTAGCTGTCCTCCGATTCTCTGGTACTACATTATTTTCTAATGAATTTTTATAAATATATAATAGTGTCTCTACTACCTCTTCCCTAGCTTCTTTTAATATGCTTGTATGTAACCCATCCAGACCAGGGGTTTTATCATGTCGAGGTTTAACTTTATCAATTATCTCAACCCTTTCTATCTTAAATGTCTTGATATCTTTTTTGATCTCTTTTTCTGATGTCATATTCACCCCATTTATCTTAATGCTAAATATCAAGGAAATATATATACTTAATATTTCTGCATTTTAGCTGTCATTACATGTGAATTTATTGTGTGCATCCCTGAGTGGCTTTATCCCTATCCTGATTTTCCTTTGGTTATTTATGAGTTTGGAGAATACTTTACTCTTTCTTGTTAGATTCTTTGATAGCTTCATTTTGTAGTTCCTCTTTGTTTTCTTAATCTTTTGATATTTCCTAACCTTTCGTATTCACTTTGTAATCCAATTCTTTATTCTCCATGAACGTAGCATGTGCCTTTTGCTTTAGTTTCAGTTTACCCTTATTTCTTCAATCATCCAGGGTGTTTCATTATTGACTAGTTTGTATTTAATTTTTAGCAGAATATATTTCTCCTGAACTCTGATGACCACTTTTTAGATATTTCCCATTGTGGTTCTATTTCTTTGTTTATCAATATTTTTCCAGTTTATCTTCATTCTCATTCCTTCGAAACTAACTTTTTTCCAATCTATTACTTTGATCTTTGTTTTACTTAAGTCTTTCTCAAACATTCATTAATTATGTTGTGATTCCATTGCCTAGGTGTTCCCCTATGTTTTCTTCTCTTATCTGCTCTAACTAATTCCCTACTACTAGATTAAGCAGTTGGGCTAATTATATACTGGGTAAGGAAGGTATCCTGTACACGTCTCTCCCCCTTGCCTATCTCTACTTGCCAGTTTATTTTGGGGCAGTTGAAATTTCCCATTATTGTTATTATTATTATTCTATATTTTATATCGTTCAAAAATATGCTCACAATTTCCTTCTTCCACTTCTGTCTCACTATTAAGATGTCTGTAAAATACTCCTATTAGAGTGATCAATACTTATTCTATATCTCAATCCATATGGATTCCATAACTTAATGTTAGCTGTGCCCCGTTTTTCTACTGTCATTATGTTATCTCTAATCAGTACAGGTATCTCTGCACCCCTTAGAGTCATACAGTCGTCGTCATTTATGGCATAGAAGGAGGCCATTCAGCGCATCGAGTCCATGCCAGCTCTCCGTGGAGCAATCCATCAGTCCCATTCCCCCATTCAATCCCCATAGCCCTGCAAGTTTATTTCCTTCAAGTGCCCATCCAGTTTCCTTTTGAAATCATTGATTGTCTCTGTTTCATGGGCAGTGAGTTCCAGGTCATTACCTCACTACATAAAAAAGTTCTTTCTCACATTCCCCACGCATCTCTTGCTCAAAACCTTCAATCTGTGTTCCCGAGTCTTTGTACCATCAGTTAATGGGAACATTTTTTCCTTGTGTAACTTATCTAAGCCTGTCATAATCTTGTACACCTCTATCAAATCTTCCTTCAATCTCTCCTTTGCTCCAGGAGAACAATCCCAGCTTCTCCAACCTAACCTTGTAACTAAAATCCCTCATCCCTGGAACCATTCTGGTAAATTTCCTCTGCACCCTCTCAAGGACCCTCACATCCTTCCCAAGATGTGGTGACCAGAACTGGTCACAATACTCCAGTTGGGGCTTAACTAGAGCTTTATAAAGGTTCAGCATAACTTCCGTGCTTTTGTATTCTATGCCTTTATTCATGAAGCCCAATATGCTTTGTTAATCTCTCTCTCAATATGTCCTGCCACCTTTAAAGATCAAAGCAAATGCACCCTCCAAGTCCATCTGTTCCTGCACACTCTTTAAAACTGCCCCATTAAGTCTGTATTGCTTCCTTCCTTCCTTCCTTCTCTATATTTTATAAATGTTATATCCTGAAATATTTATCTGCCAGTACCGTACTTTATGTACAAAAGCAAAATGCGGCAGATGCTGGAAATCTGAAATAAAAAGAGGAAATGTTGGAAATACTCAACAGGTCTGGCAGCTTCTGTGGAGAGAGAAACAGAATTAATGTTTCAGGTCTGATGAAAAGTCACTGACCTGAAATGTTAATTCTGTTTCTCTCACTACAGATGCTGTATGACCTGCTCAATATTTTGAGCATTTTCTGTTTTTATTTCTGTTCTTTATGTAGCCATGCTTCAGTTATCCCTACTACATTTAGCCTCTCACTATAATTTAATGCCTTCAATTCCCCCATTTGTTTTGGACACTGTGCACATTGCTTACCAGGCAATTTAATGTGTTTATATTGACCAGTTCTCTTACTTTATTTTTAACCATCATTTTATAGTTAAGTTCTATTACTGTTTGTACTCTCTGATCATTTATGTCAGCCTTATTCCTTAACTTGATCTGACCTTTATACTCTCTTTTCCTATTTCTTTCATCTTTAGGCTGATGCTATTTCCACCAGATTCCTCCTCTCGTCTTACTCATTTAAAGTCCTATCCACAGCCATAAAGCTCCTTCCTGCCCCAGTACTGATGCTAATGCCCCATGAAATGGAACCCCACATTCCCACACCAACCCTGCATTCACATTCCTAATCCGTCTATCCCTATGTCAATTAGCAGCTGGCTTCTGTAGTAATTTAAACCATCAGGGACCAATTTTGGGTGATGTGAGCCCCATCTCCAGGACATACAGTGGAATCCTTTCAGCACTAGAAAACAGTTGCATTTGGACTATAGCTACCAGCCTGACACCAATAGCTGTAATTTGGGTTCCACTCAGGCAGTACTCAATTTACACTGCCTGGCTGAAATGTCATTTCTACTGCTCAAGTGAAAACTCTCTGCTCATATATCCAGGGCATGATAATTGATTCACAGATGGCAAGCAGCTGCTGCTAACGCATTGCATCTCCAACTTGTGGAACTACCATTCCATGCGGTATGGTGTGAGTCCAAGCTCTAGCCCGCAGGATGATAATAGTACACTCATACTTTATAGTTACGTGTACTTCCAACCATGCCATTTGTGAGGAGCACATGGTAGCTACTTTCCACCAGATAAAGCTCTAATCTGCACTTAACAGTTGTCTAACATCAACTACTGAATTCTTCACCTTCATAGAAGATAGGTAGTTCCAAAATGACAAGATGCCTGGCAATAGAAGTTTAGAACCCAAGTGAACCCTCTGTGACAAGCTTGTTAAGCTAATGCTGGAATCAGCCAAGTCTGCAGTGCTCCAGGACATTACTAATGATTGATTCACCAGTCTGACTGACCACTGGAACCTAAACGGGTAAAGGCCTATCACTGGCAACTAGGATTCTTTGTACTAGGACATAAATAACCAAGCATCAAGTATGCTAACAGGTAGAATTATTCTAGTTGGGTAAACAAATGAGATCCTGCTGCTGCACTGTACTGGTAAGCTGCATGGTTGGAGCAAGATAAACTCAAGCAGCGTCCCTGTGCATGTTTGGGGTCCTTAAACTGTGGGTTTTCAATCTGCAGCTCAGCTCTGGGGGCTTTGCTAAGTGGTTTGTGCCCTTATGGGGAAACAATGTATACCCCATACTGGGCGAACAAAAATTCTACAGACATTGAATTCCAAGTAGCTTGACTTCGAGCTGTTTAAAACCTTTTGGTTGGGATTTTCCACATTGGCATTCAGTAGCCCATAATTGTACATCTATTCAAATGAATGGGCAAAAAATCATAGGCTATCAAATGGAGAAACTGGAAATGATTTTTATTTTTCTAATTATTATTGTGGTTTACAATTAATATTTTAGAATGAGTACAATTATTACTGTAATATTAGATTCTGTTTCAGTGTAATAACACTGAGCAATATTTTAAAAATTACTGCCTGTGGTGCTTGGAATGTTCTGGAGCTAATGATCGAAGAGATAGTCATGTCTAAGCTTGATGCATAGAGATTAATGCAAATGGTTCCAAAATTATTGCATTAAATTGTAATTTTTTTAATGTTGAACTAATTAAGTAGTAACTAATTTAGTAACCAAAGCTAACCCTGTATGTTAGATATGAATCTGCAAGAGTAACGATCCAATTACGTTTAATGCAACAAAAATTATTTTCTCTACCACTCTCCCCACTCCCATCACACCCCGCCTTTAAGGCCTTCTTAAAATCCACTTATTTGAATACATTTTTGATCATGCCTCCTAAAAACTTCATTGTGAGGCGCCTTGAGACGTTTTCTACGTTAACAGTACTATATAAATGTAAGTAGCTTAATAACTGTAAACATGGACAAACACCACCCACACAAACATCCTGCTCAACGCTCCTTAATTCTAATGGAAAAGTCTGAAAGGTAATTTCAATAGAATCCTACATATCCTACATTACAAATCCTATATGATCAGATTTATTGTAATTATCTTGTTAGACAGTGTCTGCAGCTTGTGTTTCATACTACCATTGGCCTAGCAATTTCATTCCAAATGCTAAAGATACGTCTGGACATATTCTCCATCATCTTGCCATAAAACTAACGTCGCAAATTGAACTGCCGTTCAGTCTAAATTTCTACCTTTACATTTTTGATTTAAAAAATGGAATTTAACGGAATAAAAAGAATTGCATTTTGCATTTTAACTTTCAGGCCTTAACTACTAATAGCTGAATATTATGCAACTTGCGACCACTGCTGAAATTTAACACTTTCCTTCCAATCAGAGCACAAGCACTTTTCAGTCTGTCATCAGATCATAAACGCCGCATAACGCTCTCGTTATAACCATGCCAGGTTATAAGGTCATATATTCTTCAGACTGTACTGCACCATTTGTTTTTCAGTAAACCTCTCCGTTTATTGAATGAAGCGTCCGCGGCAGCATTCCCCAGAACTCAGATATGATATGTGGTTCATTTTAATAATCTTGACATGTGCTGCTGAGAATCCTAATTTGCAGATCGTTGAGCACTTCTACAGCTTCATATTACATGCATCCCCGGCCCAACTGTTCTCTGTCTCTCTCAAGATGCAAATATAAATCGCGGCTTAGACATCTTCCCAAATAACCGTACACATGAAAGCATTTATTGAGGACAAGAAGGTATCTCTGTCCTGTATGGGGAGGAATTCGTACTGTTTCTTCTCAGGGAATATTAAACAAATGAACTATTCCCACCTCTCAAAATAAAGGTAAACCAGATTAGATTGTAGAACATAAATCTGACAATATGCAGTCTCTGGGTGAGCTGTTAAACCGAGGCCCCGTCTGCTCTTTCACTTGTTCCTAAAAGATCCCATGGCTCTATTCCCAAGAAGAACAGTGGAATTATCCCCAGTGTCCTGACCAATCCCTTAACCATGCTAAAATGAAATCTGGTCATTATCACATTGCTGTTTGTGGGAGCTTACTGCGCGCAAATTGGCTGCTGCGTTTCCTGCATTACAACAATGACTATATTTCAAAAGTTCTTCACTGGCTGTAGAGCACTTTGGAATCTCCTGAAGGCCAGAAAGGCACTGTGTAAACGCAAGTTTTCCTTGCGTTCTTACTATCTTTGCAAGCGTTTATTTCAATGTTTGGTGGAGATTGTGTCAGAGGGAGCAAGACGCCACTTTATTATTAAGTTTCGATTATTTTACAGTTGACTTACCAATAGGAAGAAAATCGCTGGATAACACAATTTTTACCTTAAGAACTTCCAGTTGTGATCTGCTTTAACGTTGCAGACTTACGTTCTTGCAGTTTGTATTCAATTTCGCGTCAATTTCTTATTAATCTCATTTGCGTTCCCATTGGTCTGTTCAAGAGTATGTCACTAAATAGATTATTGTTAGAAAATGTGAAAAAACAGGATAATCGTAGAAACTCGAGATAGCCGTACATTTATTTTTGATTTTTCATATAAATGTTAGCCTAATTCTAAGCATACTCGACAGTAGAACTTTCAAGGTGTTGCTCCAAACCATTAGGTAAGGCAATTCCATCGCCAGAACGACTGACCATTTAAGGCTTTGCGCTTACAATCACGCCACAGACAATTTAAAAAAGTCAACGCGCACAGATCTAGCAGGTAGTGCTCAGTATTTCCGTAATATTGAGTAATCAACGTTCTATTAATTGGTCTGGCAATTTTAATAGATCTGAACATCAAAACGAGTCAACGTCCATGTGATCGTGAATATTCCTTTAACAGAATGTAGAGCTCAGCGCACTTAGTATTTCAATAAAACCTCCAGAGTCCTGGAATTGCTTTAAAATATAAAAATATAATTTCATTCAAAACGAAGAATATCTGCCTTTATAAGCAGTTTTCCAAATTGGGCTGATATTACTATTTTTAAAATTTCAGAAAGCCAGCTTTGATGGAAATTTGCATCAATAATACTTTTCTTGAATTAAATTTGCATCATATAAGAAATAAGTTAAAAGCGCCACAGTAGAGAGCAATCGCAACAATCAACTACTGCTGAATTATTTACAATTATGTACTAGGGGTCTGTGTGAGGCAGTTTATATGATAGATATATATTATATTATACATTATATTAGCACCTTCCAGCACCACCTGCAACCGCTTTGGCCCCAGACGTATCGGCTTTCGTCTTTCCTCTGGACACCAGCCTGAGGTCGAAGGGGGGCGGGGGGGGGGGGGGGGCGGGGCGGTGGTGGTGCAGATGCTAGGCAAGTCTGCACAACCTAAAACCATGCCTAGGCTGGGCAGCAAGAAGGTTTATATTAACTGATGGTAGATAGCAATAACATACTAGTATCAATGTATTTACTATCACCCATTATTGTATTATATCCGCCGCTTTTTTACTCTGTTAAAGGCTGTTAGGATAATGTTTATTCTAATTGGGCCACAAAAAATCACGCCAATTTTTTGGGAGGGATCAGATCTATTGATTTTTAAAAATGCACCTGCCTGAGTCAAGCCTGTAAACAACCCGAAGGCAGGGCTTTATTGGATAGCTCTTACTTTTATTTTATATGTAAACACTTGGGGGTCGGTGTGTAATAGTTTAATAAAAGTTTTCCTTCAAGTTTACAAAAGAGCAAAAGATACCTGCAGATCTGAGTGCTGCGCTGGGCTGCCGAGAATCATAAAATCCGTTCATTTCTGCATATTATTCAAACTTCTGAAAGGGATACGAAATAAAAGCTAGCACATGACTTGCAGAAAAATGCGGAATTTTACAAAAATGAGCATTTACTCCATAACAATAATTTAACATATAAAACAAAATAAAACCAGGCCCTTTTTCAAAATGACAGGAATGTATCATCTAATCATAAATATTCACATTAACTGTGCCCAACCGAGAAGAACATTCATCCATTACATTAGAGTTTACACTGCAGGATGATTATTCAGCATCCTCTGCGAAGACTTTTGTAACTCAAATTCTGTTTACTTTCTGTGTCTGCGCATATGAGAGAGATTTTATTTTCTATACCGTTCTCCCAGTGTAACAGTTATTAAAATGTGTGAGTTTTCAGTCCGTAAAATTACTTCTGGAAAATGTGTCTGAATGGCTGCTCCGACTAGAGAAGACTGGGAAGCAGAGTCTGGAGTCCCACCGCGGACACTAATCGACTTCTTGCACGTAGACAGGAAAGTGAAATAAATATATACAATGTAGTTATTATTAAACAAGGGAAGCGGAATTATTCTTTGATCTAAAGGCGAATAATTGAAGAATGAATAACCTTCGCCCCATCGTCTGATCGTTGGTTCAAATGGAAGTTTTCAAGATTATCAGTTCAATCGGCCAGTTAAACGGAAATCTTGGCGGGATCAAACCTTTGCAAAATATATAGAGTAAATAAATCAATAAAGGTTATGGAAACTTAGCACCTAAGATAGAAATCTTGTCAGAACGCAGCATCATTCTGGTGTGCAGAGTCACAATACATTTTTTTTCTGTTAGTAGATAGTTTATAGTGCTAGTGAATAGTGATGCTAAGGTGTTGAGGGGGTCTATTTTGTCGGCAGTGTGAAGGTTGCTAGGAACTTCAGTCAAAACAGGTGATCTTATTTTGAAAAGAGACTGGCGTTTAAATGTAATCATTGTCTAGCGAGAACTTTTGCAGATTTTACAAACATGTTTTAGCTTTAACATCAAGGTTATTTAGGATATATCCGAGGCTGTTCGATATGTTCAATCTGTTTTCTTAAAATAGTCGATGAGAGACTGGTAGATTCAAACAAGATTTAACAGCTCTTTAGACATCAATTTAAGGCAACGTACATGAAAATTAATTTTTGCCTGTTTCCCCCCTCTGGGAAATCGAGTACTGTCAACATTCTTGTACAAATGTTGAATGACCCCTAACATGAGCAGTTGTATAAAGTTTGTTTTCGTTGTAGTGAGGAAGTCGAACCAAAAGCGAGCCA
The DNA here is from genome assembly GCF_036365525.1 of Heterodontus francisci. NCBI lineage: Eukaryota > Metazoa > Chordata > Chondrichthyes > Heterodontiformes > Heterodontidae > Heterodontus > Heterodontus francisci. The sequence goes on from NC_090383.1 coordinate 74,194,436, forward strand.
AGCGAAAGTTACTTTCACTAGATGTAATAAATAACTCTGTTGAACATTAAAAAGAAATCGCCAGAATCTCAATTATGCTGATCTGTTTATTTAGTGCACTAAATGGTCGCGGATTTAACCGCCAGCTATTAGAAGATTGTAAAGTGAAATTCAAGCTGCAGCTGCAAAGCGGAAAGCGGCATTTCTCGTGAGGATCTCCCTCTTTCCGGAAAGCAGGAAAGACCATACTGTTCACGACAGAAGAGGGAAAACCTACCAGTCTTCGGGGGGACCTCAATCAGAGATATTATTTTCCCAATGCCTGAATCAGACAGCCTTTTATGACTCTAGCCTTAATGTCAAATAAATCATATTTTAATTTAAGTCCTGTAATTGGGATCGATTGAGATTTCATATCAATGATCATTTCACCTGGAAGTTGGGAGACGTCTGCACCCCATTCGCTCCGCACCCCCACTCCCCGCCATCAACAAAAAGAAAAAGCCACGTTGCTGCTGTAACGGGGTGACACCAAACAGTTGCATTCATTTCCTTACCCATCCATTAAAAACACAAGTCAGGGAGATGTTTTATGGTTTCCTTGTTAAAAAATAAAATGACGTGGCTGACAGACACTGATTGATTTAACAGACTGCTTTCAGTCCTTAATAAGTTAAATTCCATACTATTTTCTATATCATCAGCTTATTTCTGACAGCAGAGGATTTACTGGCTCAAGCTAGTTTTGCAATTTGTCCTTTCGAACTGAATGGAACACTGAAGCTAATTTGTCCCAGGTTCCGAAACGAATAGTTCATTGCATCATCTGGTTATAATAAAACATTAGCTTCTAGTTAGTCCAGTAACACCTTGTATTTGCATATTGTGTGTGTACGCGCGCGGCCGAGAAAGAGCGCGCACTGATATGCAGAAAGCTTTTATTCAATTAGAAATGTTGGTATTGTATTAAAGCGATGAGCATTAGCACATACAACACAATGTACCCTAAAATAGTACTTACAACTTCGAACATCATTACAATCGTGCAAGTAGGTCATTTAATAGAAACTAGCTTGTAAGTGACTGCTCAATCACTGGAGTGATTAATTTTACACACAATTGCAATTGCGAAAATTATAGCTTTGTACGTTATATGTCATTTCAATATGTAATTTCTAAACTTTTGACTGTAGTCTACCATGTGATTGCTGCAGTTGTCAGGAAGTGTCTAAAATGTCAATATCCCTGCAGTTATACACGTTAGCAAAGTCATTGTATAACCAGGCGATCTAAAGGAACAGATGTAGTTATTTATTCACCCCCATGTTTTTATTCGGTTGACATAAACGATCGAAGATAAATGTTTGTATTGTCTTTTAACCACAAGGCAAGTTTATCATAATATTATTGTATTATTTATACAATTGCTAAATAAATATGGATTCTCACACATTTTGCGTGTGTCATATTTATTAGGCTTTCGTGCTAATTAGATTTTTATGGATTTGTACTTTTTACCGAGAATTCGGAGAGTACATGTTGACGATAATAAAGGATATTAAATAAATCTGACTTTTGGAAAGATATTGGTAATGGCAAGCCTGGTATACCTTACAATTGTCGTTTTATTGTACCGCAACCACTAAATTGATTCTAAAAGTGTGCTATCTTTCTGTATGCTACTATAAAAATGGTTAGCTGATTCCCTGCAGACAACACTGCCTCTGCCAAGAGTTAAAGGATCAGAAATAAATAGTCTGTTTTTGAATTATGATCCGCACAGATGACTTTTCAATGATTCCCAAAACCGTGGTTTGTAAATGGAGATTGCAGTTATTTTAGGTCAGGCCCTTCAATTTCAGTAATGGAAAATACCAGGCAGAAATAATCTATTCATTACCCACGGTGAATATGTGTCAAACAGTAGTATTGATGAGACTGTTCACAATGTGTGCGTGTTTGCCTGTCATTGTTATTTGTATGTCGCTGAAAACTATTATGTTAGTCCTATCACCCTTATTAAAGTTTCATTCAGAAATCAGGTAAGCACGCATCTAAGTCCAAGAATAAATTCACACGTTCTACACAATACATGTAATCGATGCGCTTTTAATCATTCCAGCTATTAATATTTGTTGAATTCTACTTAACTTCTGAAAATCTGCACAATATTAGTTGGTGATAGCGCAATGGCGAATTTCCCCTTCAGTAATGAATCTATTATGCGCGGACTTTAGTTTACTCTGTTGTGAAATGCTCTTTCAGGAGAAAAAAAAAGTTATTTATCATAAGAAAGTTTCCACCAGCCAAAACATTCTCCATCGAGTTGTTCTAATGCCTGAGGAAGCATTCGGTGAATTAAGCGTTACCCGAACCTATGCATCATTTGGACAGTATAACGATGTCACCTTGTCGGGCCGTGGCTCTTTACAGAACCCATTTGTTGAATATCAGAGTCATATCCAGCTGATGAATTACAGCACGAACCTCTTTGGCTCAACATCTTCTTTCATAGGCATTCTAATTTAATCCCTTTTAGCCGTTTATGTAAAGAATGTTAGCAGTTGAGATGTAATGCCTTTAAGTACTGTACTGCAGAGCTAGTGAAATTTATAGTCTGTGTATATATTCTGGCTCCAGATATCAGCAGTATAATGGATGGCTGTATTTCATGAATCCAAGTATATCTTCCCGGCTGCTAGGAATCAAAAGTCATTCCATTTATGGTGCACTAATGTCTCTTAGTTAATCCACAAGACAGGCAATAAAATTTAGTAGTAAATGTGCTGTTTGATAACAAAGAACTTTTATTGATTATAGAAACGTTCTAAACTAAATAAACCACCTTTTTATTATTATATCTGCGGGCAAACTTTACAGCAGTGATTAAGGCAGCAAAAGAGACAGTAAAATCTGTGTAAATAAACTATGAACCTGTTTTAAAGCAAATGTACGAATAGATGTAAAGCAGAGCAAGCACAGAAAGATATGCATTGTAGAATTAAATACACTCATTACTGACACTATGAACCAGACGATTTCAATTCCAGATTACATTGTTCCTTTTCCCACTTTGTAACATATACTCGGGTTAAGATATTACTTTAAAATAACAAAGTAAATGCTTATTAGCACTTACATATAATGTGCCTTGGCAGCCTACATAATCCATGTTGAAAAGTTTTTTTTATTTTGGAAAGAAAACGTTTAGTTAAAATTTCGGTCGTGAATCTTCGATGGAATACTTCGAATGAAGGATCACACCCACAATATTAGCCTACTTTTCTGCTATGCATTTCCAGCAGCTCCGCTTTTATTTGAGATTTCGAGTAATTGTTTTTAATCGTATATATAGTAGGCAAACATGCACATTGTTCATAGCCTCAAATCAATGCCTCTCATTATCTTATGAAACAGGAGAATACAGAGAAAATCTCCGCAACAGCTGGACGGTATGATGGGTTTGGGTTGCTATAGTTGTGAGTTATAGTGCTATCAGATCATAAATTAAATTATTTCTGAAACTTTATAACGCACGATAGTGGGATTGCGGAAATATGCCCATTCATTGCGCATGTCGGCGCTGGCTACAAATTTGGATTTTGGAAAACACAAAGAAAAATAATGCCAAAATATGTCAATCCCATGATATGTTTAGATATCGACGTGAATTGTTGAAGCATGAAGTACCTAAATAGCTGCAATATGTCAGGGAGCTGTATATTTCAGATCTGCAACACATGGAGCAGAGATTCTTATCGGAAACGTCTTTTTAAACAGATTTTTAACTCCAGATTTCCAGGAACAGCACCTGCTTTAAAATTATCTACACACGACTCCCATACAACACGATTACAATTACTATGAAGACACCGACGTAACAATTTGGCAAATTTAGCTTTCAATTCCTTATCAGGCAAAACGGAATTCGACACGGCTTAATGGAGTTAACACTTTTTTCCATGAAAGGTGGAGGAAGCGAATCGAGACATTTTAAATCGCGAATATCGTTTAATTTCTACATTATTATGAAGTTGAGAGGGTATTGTGTATATGTTGGTTGTATCGCTCTGTATACACATATAGTTAAATATGCTTCTATGCATTTTCAAGTACTGAACACCATGCTTATCATTTCTTGTTCTTTATGAAATCGCTATTAATTCAAAATTAATCCAAATTAACGGCCAATGTGTGAGACTTCCTATGATGAAGGTTACAATTCATTGAAGTATCCGATTAAAATATCATGGTGTTAATAGTCTTCCATTGCATCTAGGACAATGAAATTGTATTTTCTTTGCAGCTGTTTCCACTTATTTAAAAGAAAAGCTAAAAACTTAGTCTAATCCCGCCGTCTGACCCATAAAACGCTAATTAGTAGACTCAAGTCAATGATGTGCATTCGGCCAGCCAGGTGGTCGGACTCACTGTCATCCCCACATGAGACCCTCCTTCCCCTTTTAACTGGACCTCACGGCAAGACCTGGAGATCAATAATCAGCTTAATGGAGCTCATTAGGATGATTGCCATCCACCAGCTTGTGAAATTTCCCAGCTCTTTTACATCCCAGGGTTCACCGATGTTTAGGGAAGATCTACTTTCTTCGAGAGCTGAGGGCTACAGTTTGTTTGTGTCCAGTGCGAGGGCGGACAATACATCAATCAGACAAGAACCTTTCTCCCGCACTTACAGGGGGTTGGGGGCCTGGCAATGACGATTTGTTTATAGCACAATACCAAGGGAAACTCAGTAAGGTAATTGCATGTTTATGGCTGGATCCCAATACCTTTGCATCATTCGAGAAGGCTGTCTACCACCCTGGTATATGGTGATTTATGTGGGTGCCACCAAAAGGTCAAAAGGCCCCAATTACCTAAGCACGTTTTCTGTCTATCAACTAATAATGACACCCATTACTTTATAATAAAATATTTAAGTGATCGACTTGTCATGTTCACATTTCCTGTACTTTTTAATTAAAGCACAAATAATCACTATTTAGAAATCGCGCTACACTAAAAATGGTTCAATTTTAAATGTACACGAATTCAATTTAAGAACTTCAGCGCCATGGTTATTAGTCACCCTGTATAAATTATTGATGTCAGTAAAATACCAGTTTAAAGTTGCCCCGCTCGCCCAAACCCGACAGTCTGTTGAATGTTCGAACTGCAACCTAAATAGACGATGGAAATTCCATTGTGTCCTTAATGGTGTTGATTTTTACTTCATATATTTCGGTTAAAACATATTCTTTGTAATGGGTTATTAGGCTGTAAATCTCCGGAAGTGAATTCTAAATATCTGTGTAATGATGTCATGGGGACGAGCGATATGAAGCCATGCGCTGTATGACATTCTAAAGTTATTCCGTACCAACCTTGAAAAAGGACAATTTTAAAAAGATGTAAACAAGTAGTTTTGTGGCTTAGCGGGATAATTATACAAGTTACCGTTTTGTAATTGAACATTTCACAAGTACAGCCAAGTTCCTGCCATTCCGTTAACTTAAAAGTGTCTGTAAATGGAACCTTATTCAGTCGCGGTCCAATAGCCTGCACATTCTATTGTACTAGTTTCATAGACATTGTCATTTGCATACATTTCCTTGGGTTCTTTCAATTCATTGCTCCAACTGTGTGTATTTAATATTAGTCGCTTTTATACACGAGATGGGTTTCAAATGAGTCTTTCATTTTGTTCACAGCCAATCATCCTTCAGTTAATAAGTAAAATCCTGATAACAGATTTGGCTTGCCAAAACATCAGCTGTGGGTTTATTTAATTTTAATAAATTGGTGTTTATTTTAAAAAGTGAATAAAGATTTAGTATAAACGGTCATTAGTTCTGATGAGCGTTAAACAGCAATAATAAGGTCGTTTATTTACTGAGAAAAGCAAAAGTTGACATTATAGATGTAACAATCTGTCTTGGTGGACGCCAGCCAGTCCAGGGGGTTTAACAGGAACAGTCTACTGTGGAAAGAATTTCTTCTATTACTGAATTGACTTGCTCTTGTTCTTATTTTTGTTTCAGTGTGTGAGATATCCCAGTTTCCAGCTGGAAGACTTTAGGGAAGATTTTTAATCCTAATGTCATGTACGAATACATATCACCACGCAGGTAATGGTCATAATAGGTGACAATCTAGCCTTGTGCCGAGAAAGTTTTGGGAAGAGCAGAAGATTCAGTAGGAAGTACTGGCATGTTGGGGTGTGGGGGTATGTAATTTTCTCACGTTGTAAACATCTATTACATTTTCCATAACAGAAAAAATATCCCGTGTGAGGTGGTGTTTCTGTCTGCAGACTATAGAAGCATGTAAAGAGAGAGAGACTCATGAATAATGTTTATTATGACCAAATTGAGGAAGGTCAACAAATGCGGACACATGTAACAGGTTTCTCAAATGGATAAATGAAAATTTACATGTTATTTGAAGTAGCAACACATGTGTTGATGAGCATCCATTTTTAGCAGTGTCATTATCCTTTCATTTCCTCGTGCTTTGCTTATTGTTTCTGTGTAGGAATTATTTATTGAACTAAGTAAAATCATACACTCAATCAGAACCAAACCAATGCGAACATTTACCACTGCCCTAATAAAAGTAGATGAAAGACAGTTAAATTGGTCCTGGGAAGTAACACGTGGAAATATTACCATCTGCTGTGGCAAACTGGATGATCAGAAGAATATTGTGAAATTCGGGCTGTAATCTGCTCAATACTTTCTATTTACGTATAAAACGGTCTCTTTATTGTTTGTGTTGAAAGTATTTATATATTTGTAACGCCACTTAATTCCTTAAAATTGTGTTCATCCAAAATAACAATTTACCTCAAGCCTTTTAAAAATAAACAAATACGTTGGGATGATAAATTTCCCATTTTCTTTGTAATGTCGCGATTCCGCCAAGCGAAAAATAATAGCGGCACAGTTCACGCAGACAGTCCTGACTCAGTACTGGTGGTCTAGGGCTGAAAGATCATTACCCGACCTCCTATAATCTGTACCTTCACTGGGTCACGCCATTAAGGTTACAGTAATTTTAATAAACATACGTGTCGAGTGTCACTCATTTAGAGCAAGTCTCACTCGACCTGCAATAACTCTCAGCTAAAATTAACACGGGTCCATTTAAACTTGTTGATGATCTGTCTCACTTTTGTAAAAATCATAAATCCCACTGCTAGCATTTCTCTAATGTTGACAGATCTCATTTAAACGTAGCAATTAAGTAGGCCAAGAACCAGTTTGGAAGTGGATTAGAGTATTTTATATTCCGACTGTTACTTTAATTTTTTTTAAAGTTCATTCTGTACATTTATTTTAGGAAATGTTGAAAGTCAAGCCCAAGTAGGTGGAGAAAGCAGGATTCAGCCTGGTTTTACTTTCACAGCTCCAAACCTTGCTGTCTTCTGTCAACGATACGTCAAATGAGTCTCAGAGACCTATATTGGCAGCGGCCCAAAAATGCCAACTAGTGAAAGTTCAACCTAGTCGCACATTTACTGGGAACTGACCTTCCAACGGTTGTATTATTAGATTGAATCATGTTATAAAATACAATCGAATGATTAAGTGATAGCTAGTCTTTTACCAATGCACTGCCCCTATCTGTACTCCACGCCATCAATCTTGGTATGCCCCCATTTATATTTGTGAAGGGGTCAGCTAGTAAATGCGACTAACTATTGCATGTTACATTTAGTTGGTGTATCGCTGGAAGTCACAGACGATAACATAAAATGCGTTCCTGTGAAGTGCTTCACGACATATCTTTATGATCTGCTAAAATAAATCGTTTAAAATTAACAATCTTTCTGTGATTTTGTTCCTTCACTTCCCCCCACCCACCCCCCGCCATGTAATACCCGCGAGATATTGGTTTGACTTGAAGTATAACAACGAGCAGTAAATCCGTTGTTGGTGTCCTTTACGAGTGCAGCGAGGTGAAGGATCCAGAGAGGAAGTGCGGAGGTCAGGACTCATTTGATACGGATCGTACCGTGCTGCAGTCCCTTGCACCCAAATCCCTGGAGTCGCATGGCACGGGCCAGTTAAATAAACAGCAGTCTGGTGACAAGCCTGTCATAGATGGGGTTAAAGATAAAACGCGTTTAGAGCTTTTTTTTTAAAAAAAGCAACTGTTTATTAAAATAGAAAAATGCTGATACCGTATTAAAGCCTGACCCTCTTAAAATAGGCAATTAGTACTGTGAAACGGTTTATCTTTTTAATGTATTATGTACACCAGTGAAAAGGTGTAGAGATTTTTTTTTGAACAGCGCCAATTCTTAAGAATAATACTAATATAGAAATCCCCAAGGCAAACTTCAGCAACGTTTTTGCTTTCTGGGCACCATCCCGACAGATTATGTCATTGGAAGTGGGGTAGTGTTAATATCTGAGCATTCAAGTAATTTATTCTAATGCAAAATAAAAGGGAAAATAAAAGCTCTTAAAATAATTAAACAATGAAATACCACTAACGTTAATTTACGCACTGTAAAACTAAATTATCTTTTATAACACAGCAAGCATGGTTAAAGAACAATGATTCTCCCTATGAAATCCGAAGAACGACAATAAATATATTAGAAAATATTTAATAAATTTCCCAAATTCAGGCAGAAAATACTTTAATCCCTGGTGTAGTATTACTGAGAATATATTTGCAGAGGAACAGAAGATGCAAAGAGATTGCCAACAAGTACAACGAAGTGTTCTTTAAACAGTATACCCATTTTATTGGATGTATTTACGATCAGTGCAATCTTTTGAATCAACTGGCATTTAAACGAAATATTGGCCACCATTAAGTGAATAGACTTGGTAAGAGCATTTGATCATTATTCTGAATGTTAGTACACGGTGATAGCGCAAACAGAGGTGTTGAAAATGTTTTGTCTTAGGTAATATTTATAAATCCGGTGCCTCTAATAATCCAGCTGGGTATACATTAAGCAAATGGAAATCAATGTCAAAACATTAAAACCTATCATACAAAAACATTCACTTCTAAAATATTTTTTTAAAACAAGTCTGTATGATTTCTCGTGTCAAACATTGTATTTACATATTTGCAATTTACAGGTCGGAAGTTGAGGGTAGGGTTTATTTCTCCTCTTCCTTTCGCAACAATATAACTTACTCTTTTCTTCTGAAAATGTCCTTTACGTCCTGGTAATCCTGTTAGGGGGAGTGGGTAAAATTATTTCACATTTATAGCACAATTTGCAACGGAGATGCTGGGGCACTTTGTGCCGGTGAGACGCTTTGCTTTAACACTGCAGTACTTAAGGAGGCAAGTTCTGATCTGATGACAGTGGCCTTGGGATCGGGACACTCGTTCACCTCAATGTCTTTCTCATTAATGTCCGTCAATTCGGAGTCACTTTTCTCACTGTCACTCTGGTTCTCCCTCACACGCTGTTCTTCCCCCAGGGACGCTGGTTTCTCCAGTTGCTCCTTCTCCTCTTTTTGTGCCTGAGCTTCTTTCGAGTGCCTCCATTTCATCCGTCTGTTCTGAAACCATACTTTCACCTAGTGGTAGGAGGACAAAGCCCCGAATTAGAAATAAAGTCACGAATGTAAAATAAAAAGTCCGATCCTTTCCTGTCTGCTCAGCCCTAGAAGGTTAATGTGTGCCAGTTGAGTTTGTTTTCAGCTCCATGAATTCACGCACGTACCCGCGTTGCGGCCCTGATTGTTACCACTTCCTCTATGCTAAGAACTGGACAACTCCATTAAAGCAGTGCGGTCACCGGTTAACAGTTTCAGAGGAGCCACGTTGCGCCTTCATTCATGTGAATAGTACCACATTCTATTAATAATCAAAGCTTGTGCATTATCTAGAGGCCGAGAGCCCGTGTGAATTCAATTTCAATCATGTACTTTCCACAACTACTGAACTAGCCGCGATTTTAACGTTGCCTACTTTTGAATTTCCACCCTTCCGTTGTTTTTAGCTGGTTTTGTAACGAATTCTAATGCAATTCTATAACAACTATTAACATTTCCAAATTGCTACTGTGCTTATAAATTGTACAAACAGGATATTGTAGTAAATCATATTCTAAGTAACTAACCTGTGCATCAGTCAATCCTAGCATCGCCGCGAGCTGCTTCCGGTCAGGTTTAGTCACATATTTCTGAATCTCAAATCTTTTCTCAAGTCCCTTTCTCTGCAGATTGGAGAAGACAGCTCTGGACCAGGAACGTTTCCTTTTGTAAGTCTGGGGCATAGTGTCTTTCGTTAGAACAGCGTAAGGCCCTGCTAGTTAAAAGAAAACGTAGCATTAGTGTTAATGTCGCAAGAAGTTCTGCCACCTTTTCATAGAACAAAATAAAAATATTTGCTTATAATTTGATGCCTAATCTTATTCAAACGTTGCCAAAGGTCAATAATTTAAAATAACATGCGTTGCTGCTATTTTCAAGAGTTAGGAGCTGAGGTGTCGATTCTGGTGTGCTTGTTGCAGTTTGACAGTTCTAATAATGCAAGCTACTGGCGAATTGACTCTCTGTGTTCTTTATATCGTTAGCAATTTCATCAGCACGGATCTTTTATTTCGATGAATTGTAAATATTATCGAACTGTTTTAACCACTGCCATCCACATGCAGAATATACATATGGGATTATAGCTTTGTTGGGACGGGTTAAATCATAAAATGAGACTCAGTTAAGGTTATAAATAAAGAGTGTGCAGGTTTATAGCATATATTTTGTAGAATGGTGACAAGTTTACCTTATGTAGCATTATTATATCCCTGAGATTAAATGTGCGTTTACTACTGTGCTGTGGAATTATCGCCTTCCAATATTGAAATATTGTAACGAGCTCGTTTGATGCAGATTTTGTTTTTCCTGTGGCGAAAATTGGCGAATTAAGACTATTAACCTGGAAAAGAGTCCTGATAATGGTGCTGGGACGAGGTTCTGGAGTTCAAAACTGAGGAAGCCTCACCAAGTCCAGGGTCCAGGGACGCAAAGAACTGGCTAGCGGAACTCTGCACAGAGAGGTGGACTCCAGACTGGCGACTTGTGCCCATCAGCGAGGTAAGATCTGCAATGGCAAATGGAGAATAGGGTACGTTAGTGTGTTGCTGTCTTTTAAAGTCCGTCTCAAACTCAGTTTGGTGAATTGTCAAAACAATGACCAGTCTAAATGTCAGTTTATGCTGGTCACATAATCTGAAAGGTGCCTAAAGTCAGCATGTTGGAGAAAGCGAGGCCTGTATTTACAGAAACCAGGGAGAAACGTATTCCCTGGCAAAGCAAAACCCACAGACATTCATTTTACACTCTATCTCCCGTCACTTGGATTCTTACTTCCCAAACGATTCACCCACCCCCTTACACAGACAATAAGACAATAAACTGTTTAAATACAGATTAAAGTGGTTTTGTAACCCGCCCAGAACGCAACCCGCTTTTCCCATCAATTTCACAAGCAACAGTTGCTGATTTTCAATTTGCAGACAAAGTGTCACGTTGCTCAAATATTGTTTTAACACTGTTATTGATGTTTGATGTAAAGCCATTGGTCTGTGCCTGGCCTGTCTTACCTCTTAAACTACTGCAGTCTTTGATTTTAAAGTCAAAATCGGTGGATAGAATGCGGTCAATGCCGAACTTGAGATCTTTGCTGGAGGGCGCGGGAAGCTGCTGCATCGAGCCGGCAGCGAGGTGAATCCTAGCCGATGAGGAAGTGCAGCTGGCGGGTGCTCGATGGTAGGGAGAGGCCGGGGAAACTCTCGGGGTGAAGCCGCCGATCCGCTCGGGCGCCACGGGTGTAGGACGCACAGGGGAGCCCGAGGGTTGCATGGCGTGTGGTCCGCTCAGATGAGCCACGACGGCCGATGATCCTGGCAGGGGCGGCGGGGCGGTCGGCATGTTCTCGGTGTCGCTGAGATGCAGGATGTCCGCGATGCAGAAGGAAGGTTTCTTCACCGAATCCAAAAAGCCATTCGAGCAATAGGCAGACCAGAGGCTGAAATTACTGGCGTAATATGGAGCTAGTCCTGTGGTGTACATTGTGCAATTCTCCCTCGGTTTGCCCTTTTTCGAAATAACAATTAGGATGGAAACGTGAAAGATACGATCTAAAATAGACTTGAGAGGGGTGGGGGTGGGGGGAGTGGGGGAACTTGACTTTGCAAACTAAAAAACTTTCCTAAAACTCATCTGCACATTTGGCAGAGAGTTCAAGTAGGCTTGGGAAGAAGTTGCCACTGTTCAACTATGATTGGTTCCCCATTCTCCTAGCTCATCCAATAGCAGAGACATTTGGAGCTGCTGGCACCTCCCACTGTACTGCAGCTGCAACTGAGGAAGTCTCAGACTTTAAAGCTGTAATCTACTGGAAGCTCAATTATTTTAAAGGTATTTTTGACATAAGCAACTGCAACAATGAAAGTCATGAGTCGTTGGCTGTATTCAACTTTTGCAATAAGTCCTTATAATTAAAAATGATGAGGTGAACCCTGCAAAATAACCTTTCCATTGCTGATTCTTTATTTGAATATAATTCCCGAGTATTGTTGAGGTTTATTTTTTGCACAGTTACAACGGCTGTGGGTTTGTGTGGCTTTAACTAATCAAAAAATAAGCCAAATAGTTCAAAGACTCGAAAGAAGATCTTCTAAAGTTAATTTATATTGATGTCAAGGTGTTATTTTAGTTTTCATTTTATAGTGGATAACTGCATCAGATCATATTCAACATGATAACGAAATAGTGTTATATTTTGAGATCATGTAAGTTATGATCATTTGAGTGAGGTACCAGGGGGCACCCAGTGCCTGTGGACCCGTATCCCAGCAACGAGCCTTCTGGAGAGGAAAGGAGAGGAGAAAATTGTTCAGAAAGTATTGTCTGGTAAGTGCGGCACAAATCACACTTCAACCTGAAATATTAAATTGTGGAGGCTTGGGTGCAATTGCTTGTTTAGGAATGTGTTGTACGAGAAAACAACTTAATAAAGACGTTTCTTAACCGTGAAAGCTCATGTATGCGTAAACTTTATTTCATAAACAACTCCAGTTTGTACTTCTAGCACTAGTCCTAACCTTAATCACAATGCAGAAAATTTGCATTTAACTCCAACCTCCTACAATTGGCTTTATAATATACCTGGATCTGTCTGGAACCTGAACCTTAAACACCTACTGTTGGTTTAATGACAATACCTATGGCAAATGAGTTATTAATATGGGTCTCTAACAATGGCAAACATCTTGCTTTGTGTGTACCCGGTACATTGTTAAGCATTTGTTTAAATTGGAAATATATAAAGACTTTTTTTCCTGGATCAGTCTTCAGAGTGGAGGAAACGTCGAGCTCGATTAAGTTCACATCGTTGATAGCCATCCTGTTTTGATGTGCTTAAACACGAAGTAAATGAGCGGATATGCCTGTTAGATTTACTTAAAATAGAACCCGTTTAGTATTTTAGGATACAGCAGAAATCCTTATTTCTTCCGGAGAAAAACTTTATAATGACTGGTAGAACTTCCGTTTTCAATATTTGTGCAACTTTATCTCGTCTCGCAAGTTGCACTTGTGACGCAAATCCGCTCCGGTACATGAAAAGTGCCACAGAAAGAAATCTGAGGGGACCGACTTCAATCTTTCAATTGATGAAAAAGAGAACTCCGCTTTCAGGATTGTTCCCTGTAATTCTGCTGACCCTAAGTATGCTACAGAATCAAAGAACCAAAAAACCCCAACAATAAACCTCAGTGGTTCAGGGAAAATCAATAATCCGCATTTCATTTTTAAAAAATAACCAATTTGACTACCGGGAGAAGAGCAATTTTAACTTTACTCTGGGTGAATATTTAGCATTTTATTTTCACGCGGATAAAGCCGTGTTTATTAAAACTGCCTCTCAGATCAGAAGTCAATCCACTGAAATAGAAGATATTTTCGTTTTCAATTTGTTAGGAATCTATTGGTAAAATCCAATTCTCTGAGACAGTGGCAATAATACATGGCAAAGATATAATGTGAGTAAGTGGCGGTGATTTTTCTATCAATTGTACTGCTCCTGTTTTCATGCCTAGTTCAGTGCAGTACTGCAGCCTATCGCCTACAATAGCATTCCCAGGATTTTATTCCCAAGCTCCTATTATCTTAAATTTTGGAACACAATTAATAGAAGAAATTGTTTACTTTATATACATGTCATTCTAATTTATGATAATAATCTGGAAACGTTTCTGTTGGAACTGTTCATAATAATTCCTATTGTTTGGTTTCTTTAAGAATGATTAGCCCCGGAAGACTCTCTTATGCCCTGGTACATTCAAAATATTCCAATGACACTTTTCCGGGACACAAATAGCGAAATGAATCTGCTCAATTAGACAGACATAACAATATGGGGAAGAGGATGGAGAAATGGCTCAGCGAGCACTGAGCTACACAGTTGTTTCAGGTGCTGCAGCGCTGTTAAAGGAAATATTTCAGTCATTTAAAGGTCGTTACGACAGACATGGGACCATTCTATAAAAAGATAGACATTACAGATATTTTTTATTACGTGGGTTTGAAGGTGGCTGCTGCTATTCGTAAGAAAAGGTCTGTTCGATAAATATTTTTAAAATAAATCATTCAAAACATCATTTATTTCCAACAGAAATCAGGATCAGTCTGGTTATGTCCGCCTACCTCTCTCCAACTGCCTGTCTATCCATCCATCTCTATTCATCTATCTATATTTCCTTCTATCTGTTCATATTTGTCTATCTATTCTGCTATCTATTTTGTTACGTCTTGTTTTCCCAGTCCTTTCTGAATATATTTTTTCTTTGCCTCCTGTAAAGAGCCAATCATTGGAAATATTTAAAATGAACATCTAAACGGTGGAACATCTAATCCTCTCTGTGTTTTATCAGCACCGATAATATTCTTTAAGAAATTAACATTTAATGCAGTAACCAGCCAGTGAAGAATTAGTTCAGTTCTAGTATATATAGCACTACAAATGATCTGAAACGTATTTTCGGCTAAACTGATACACGGTTTTTATATCCACATAACAGAAGAAAATGTTCTTCATCATATAATTCTTAATGTGGCAACTAATTTACGGGAAGTGGGTCAGTTATTTCCCTTGTGATACAGAATGTAATACAGCTGCAATCAGCTTAAGCATTGATGTGAAAGTGAGCTATGCTGATCGTTTTTGCAAATGGCTGGGTGTTTCCACTACTGCCGCCCTCCTGGTGATCAGGAGCAGGAAGAAAAGGAGGAAGGGGAGGAAGATTGCAATGAGCTGCCTGACTTACAGTTGCGCATTGCCACCTACAGGCTACCCGCGGCCCCACAGCCCGACTCGGGCTATTATTGTCGAAGCCGCACAGCTTCAGTGCGCCCTTCGCAACACTTGGGACTCACTTGCTGGTGAAACACAAAGGCAAATGGCATCAAAAAAAGAGAAAAACTTTCAGGACGAATTGCACGTTTCCTTTTAAACTATTTACTTCTGGGTAAACATTTTAGCAGTTTAGTGATTTCAACCGCCTTCCCCAAGTTACTAATGGAACCTCTCTTGATAATCCATCTCCCGAAAATATGGTTGGACAATATGTTTCATAAATGTTCACCAATGTAACGTATTCTCTGGAATTTGTAAATGTTTTATCTATTAATACGCATGCTCGGAGGTGCCAAATATTCAACGGAATTTTTTGACAGGAAAGGAAGTGAGAGCAAATAATGTTACAGGGATCCGAAATGATTCTGTAAGCTCTTATACTGAGAACAGAGATATCTACCGGCGTGGAATTTACATGCAAGAGTTATTTAATATAGTTGTAAATGTAATATTTATGTATAAAAGACTGGAGTACTCTGAGGGGAAGTGACAGGCTGTATGAGTTCTTGCCATTATTATTAAACAGTCCCCTGTAGTGAATTTTGCATTGATTGTTCGACAAGTGAACAAATAAGCTGGAGCAAAATACAAAGCACGGTTTTATCATAAACAACAATAACTGTTCTGGTTACATATTCAATCTTATAGGTTTTAAAAGTCTCGCTAAAACTATTTTTGGAAGGTTAGCTAGTCTGGCAGGATTAACCCGAACCATCGTCTCTGAAATGACCAGCTGTTACAATCAGCTCCCAGCTGATACAAAGATCGAAACCCTCAGAGGTCTACTTAACGCTCATTTGAGTATAAATATTTTCAGAGGTTGGATCGCAGCAAGAGCGAGGCCATGTTCTTTGGGAACTGGGCCAACCGATCCTTTGCCCCATTCACTGTCAGGTCAGACTACCTGAAGGTGCTGGGGATATAATTTGGAGGGGCCGGGGCCTGTGCCAAAAGCTGGAAGGAGCGAGCAGGCGTGGTGAAACAGAAACTGGTCATGTGGGAGCAACGCTCCCTCTCCATTGCCGGTAAGAACCTGGTCATCAGGTGTGAGGAGCTCTCAGTGTTACTGTACATGTCACAGGTCTGGCCCCACACCCCAGTCCTGCAACGTGGCAGTCATCCGAGCCATCTTCCGTTTTGTCTGGAGATGAAAATGGACCGTTTCTGCAGGGACACTATGTTCAAACCTCTAGATAAAGGGGAAAAAAAATGTCCCCAACTTCACACTCATCCTGATGGCCACCTTTGTCAGTGGCTGCATCGAGCTCTGTGTAGAACCCCAGTACACAAACAACAAGTGTTACTGTGTGCTGAGGTTCTATCTGTCCCTGGTGTTGTGAAGAATGGGTCTGGCCACGTTGCCGCAGAACATTCCATTCAGTTGGATTGTGCTAAACCACCTATCCTTCATGGAAATGTTTGTGCAGAAAAACAGCTTTGACCACAAGTCCATCAGGCAGTGGTCCACACATAATTTCCCCAGGCCCTACAGGAGAAGGAGATGGTGGATCCTGTTGGATGGTTCCCTTGGCAGACTGTCGAACTTATTTGGCAGAATGCCTCAGTGCCAGAACTTTCAAACAAGCACCAAGATGTAACTTGGCTGGCAGTGAGAAGGGCCCTCCCTGTCATATCCTTCCTGCATGCCTGGAGAACACAAGAACACAAGAAATAGGTGCAGAAGTAGACCATATGGCCCATTGAGCCTGCTCCACCATTCAATATAATCATGCCTGATCTTGGGCTTCAATTCCACTTTCCTGCCCACTTCCCGTATCCTTTGATTCCCTGCGAGACCAAAAATCTATCTATCCCAGCCTTAAATGTATTCAGTGATGGAGCATCAACAACTCTCTGGGGTAGAGAATTCCAAAGATTCACAACCCTTTGAGTTTGGTAATTTCTCCTCATCTCAGTCCTGAATGATTGACCCCTAATCTTGAGACTGTGTCCCTGTGTTCTAGATTCCCTGACCAGTGGGAACAATCTCTCAGTTTCTACCCCATCAAGCCCTTTCAGAATCTTGTATGTCTCAATTAGATCGCCTTTCATTCTTCTAAACTCCAGAGAATATAGGCCCAATTTACTCAGCCTGTCATGATAGGACAACCCCCTCATCCCAGGGACCAATTTAGTAAATCTTCACTGCACTGCCTCCAGTGCAAATATATCCTTTCATAAATGTGGAGACCAAAACTGCACACAATATTTGAGGTGCGGTCTCACCAAAGTCCTGTACAATTTTAGTAAGACTTCTTTATTCCTGTATTCCAATCCCCTTGCAATAAAGGCCAACATGCCATTTGCCTTCCTAAGAGCCTGCTGCACCTGCATGTTAACTTTATGTGTTACTTGTATGAGTACCCCCAAGTCTCTCTGAACATCAACACTTACCATTTTCACACCTTTTAAAAAATATTCTGCTTTTCTATTTTTACGACCAAAGTGAACAACTTCACACTTCGCTACATTATTTGTCATCTTGTTGTCCACTCACTTAACCTATCTATATCTCTTTGCAGCCTCTCTAGAGCCTACCTTTCCACTGAGCTTTGTATCATCAGCAAACTTAGATACAGTATTCTCTGTCTCTTCATCCAAGTCATTAATAGAGAGTGTAAATAGCTGAGGCCCCAGCACTGATCCTTGCAGCACCTCACTATTCACTGCCTGCCAACTTGAAATTGCCCCATTTATGCCCACTCACTGCTTCCTGTCTGTTAACCAATCCTCTATTCATGCTAATATATTACCCCCAACACCTTTAGCCCTTATCTTGCCTATTAATCTTTTATGTGGCACCTTATCAAATGCTTTTGAAAATCCAGGTATACGACATCTACTGGTTCCCCTTTATCTACCCTACTCCTCAAAAAAACTCTAACAAGTTTGTCAAACAGGATCTCCTTTTGGTAAAACCATGCTGACTTGTTCTAATCACACTATGCTTTTCCAAATGCATTGTTAAGACTTCTTTGATAATAGTTTTCAGCATCTTCCGAATGACTGATATTAGTCTAACTGACCTGTAGTTCCCTGTTTTACCCTACCTCCTTTCTTGAAAAGTGGCATAACATTTGCCAACTCCCAACCTGATGGGACCATTCCTCAATCTAATAAATTCTGGAAAATCATAGCCACCGCATACACTATCTCTGCAGCTATCTCTTTTAGAACCCTAGGATATAGGCCATCTGGTTCTGGGGACTTGTCAAATTTTAGTCTCTCAAGTTTCTCCAATACTTTTTGTTGAATGATATCAATATCCTTAATTTCCTCACTCTTTTTAGTCCCTAGCTTACTGTCTATTTCTGGTATGGAACTTGTGTCTTCTACTGTGAAGCCAGACACAAAGTATTTGTTCAATGCCTCTGCTATTTCCTCATTCCCCATGATGATTTCTCCTGTCTCTGCCTCTAAGGGACCAACATCTACTTTAGCTACTCCCAACATCTACTTTAGCTACTCACCGCCTCCGCACGCTGCCCCCGAGGTGGCTACAGCGGGGAAGAAACCATTGCCCACCTCCTTCTGGAATGTGCCTTTGCAAAGCAGGAGTGGAAAGAGATGCAGTGGTTTTTGTCGAGGTTCATCCCGAGCAGCTCTGTAACACAGGACTCTGTGCTCTATGGGCTGTTCTCAGAGACACACACTGAGATAAACATCAACTGCTGCTGGACGGCCATCAACTCGGTGAAAGACGCTCTTTGGTCTACCCAAAACTTGCTGGTCTTACAGTGCAAAGAGTTGTCCACAACCGAGTGCAGACCGATACATTCCAAGGTCCAGGACTAAGTGCTGTGGGATGCATTAAAGCTTGGGGCAGCCACCGCAAAGGCTCAATAGGGAAAGGCCACTGTGTAAGGTTCTCAGCCATAGTATACCAAAGGGCTCGAAACCGTGTAAAACCCCTCTGGCTATATGCACCAAAAATGGTTTTTGCATGTAATGCCAATGTGCATTATGTATAAAGTGGAATGGCAAGAGATGTGAGGAACCTCATGTACTGCATCGAAGGAATCTGGTCTCTATTGCACTTTCTGAATGTCAAATTAGAACTATTTTGTAATGTATTTTTTTTTTTACAATTGTTTTATGAATAAAGTATATTTGGGGGGGGGGGGGGAAGCCTTTTACTAAAGATTTCCGTCTAAACTCTCGGGTTGTATGCACCAGAAAGTGTTTGATGTGTGATGTAAATGTACATTGTAAATCTGACCTGAAATGCTGGGTGTAGTGAGAAAGAAAATGATCTGTATTGCACTGTATATAATGCCAAATTTGATTTGTGTATATTTTTTTACAAATTTTATGAATAAAGTATATTTTTGGAAAAAAATCAGAGGTTGGTTGCACAGCTCACGCTTGTTCATGCTCCAATTACAAATTTTATGAATAAAGTATATTTTTGGAAAAAAATCAGAGGTTGGTTGCACAGCTCACGCTTGTTCATGTTCCAATTCATATTACAATCTCCCGCGTCTCCAGAGGTAGGGCATTCATTCACGGTTAAAAAACAAACCCCCAACTCGTTTCTCTATCAACTGCGAACGGATCACGGAATCTTGCTTTCTGCATACTGTAAATTACACGCTGGTCACGGGCCAATAACTTCAACTGTGAATTCTTATAAGACGAAATCTTTTCTCCCCCTTCCGATTTGGTACCTATCCCCTGCTTACAAGCCAAATTACATGCAGTTTGTGATACTTGCATAACCCTTGTTATGGTGCTCTGTGGGAGTTTCCCCGTGTACAGATTTGTATGTGAGCCTTTTGTGTAATTAAAGCCCTCTGCACCTTGCCGCACACAAACATGTGTTCAGTGCTTTACAGCTGCCAGGCCATCCATCAATTCGCCACCGAACACTGAAATATTTGGACTCGCCTTCCAAGACATCCAGATTTTGCCGAGTTTTTCAGCGAGTAAGATGCGCTAATGGCTCAACAGGACGCTGCATATTGGAGTGCGTCTTATATCAATGAGAAATCATCAAATTTAATGTGTGTATGTGTAGGTATGCATTCATCTTTCATGCTCCCATACTGAGCTTTGTGTACTGGGGCCACAGAAAATAAAATGTATCCTTAGATAATTATTGTACTTATATATATTGTAGCGCCACATTATTAATTATTTATTTATCAGAAAATTGCACATGTACGGTGTCTTAAAGTTAATTTTCTATTATGCGATCCTCACGTGTATGCCTCCACATCAGCAAAGCGGGTGAGGAAAATATACCCTATTTTAGTTACATTTGATACTGTACTTGACAACTAGTGTAAAACATGCATTGATAAAAGCAGTATCCTACCAAGCTAGTTTCAAATTTGTAACATATATATCATTCACGTTTTGATTCCATCACCCTTGATGTCAAAGTAAATGTAATGAGGTAAAGCAATTGTTTCATGCTGAGTGTTTCTGACCTGGGACCAGAAATTTACAAACCATGCCAAACTGCAAACTCTCCCCACAAACAACAATTCTCATCTAACTGATTCCAGTATCTCTAACTTACAACCAGTAGACTCTGTGGCATTGGACAGACAGGCCTGGTTAAACAGAAGTTTACTTTAACAGCAGAATAATACATTGTGCACTATATGATATAATTCTCCTGTATCATCATAAAGCCAACATATACAAAATGTTGGGCTGAACAATGGAACCCGATATTCAATGCAGACAAGTGTAAAATATCGCACATAGAAAGGAAAAATAAGTAACACACATACTTTAATAACAGTACTGAAATAGCTACGGTAAAGCCGAAGAATGTTGAACTATGTAACCATAACAGTAGAACACAAATCAGAAGAAGTCATGGTCAAGTTGCACGTTGCTATGGTCAGACCATACCTTGAATACCATGTGCAGTTCTGGTCACTGACAAACAAGGGAGACGAACAAATACTGGAGGCAATGTAGAGAAGAGTCACATAGCTAAAGTCTTACATTTGGAGTCTTGAATTAATTTGGCAAGACTCAAGAGGCTTGCGGGAAGCGGTAAAATTAGACTTCTAATGGTAGCGCAAAACAAGCAATATCGATTAGTCTGCCCGTTTTATACCTCATCTTCTCCATTGGAAAACAGAATCAGATGGGATGTAAAATGAGTTGAAGAATCACTATGGCCTGTTTTACCCAACTGTCAACATTGAATTTCACCCACTTGGGCATTTCAGCCTGGGAAGGAGGCATCTGAGACATAATGTTACAGTTACAGTTACAGAGATACAGCACTGAAACAGGCCCTTCGGCCCACCGAGTCTGTGCTGACCATCAACCACCCATTGATACTAATCCTACACTAATTCCATATTCCTACCACATCCCCACCTGTCCCTATATTTCCCTACCACCTGCCTATACTAGGGGCAATTTATAATGGCCAATTAACCTATCAACCAGCAAGTCTTTGGCTTGTGGGAGGAAACCGGAGCACCCGGAGGAAACCCACGCAGACTCAGGGAGAACTTGCAAACTCCACACAGGCAGTACCCAGAATTGAACCCGGGTCGCTGGAGCTGTGAGGCTGCGGTGCTAACCACTGCGCCACTGTGCCCATAATAGAAGTAAGTAAGATAGTAAATGGTATGGAAAAGGATATCCGGAACACTCGCTCATTTAAATTAAGCAGATATAATAGGATAAATGGATGCAGGTTCAAATAGTTAAAAAAAAAACTGTTAACATGATATATATGGAGTTAGGTTGCAGATCGGCCATGATCTCATTGAATGGCGGAACAGACTGGGGGTGCTAAATGGCCTACTCCTGTTCCTATGTTCTTATATCAGTTGGAAGTTCTTTCTCATGCAGAAAGTGATCAGCACTTGGAATGGATTCCCAGGCAGCGTGACAGAGCTGTAAACCCTGGATTCAGTTAAGAAATAATTAGAAACAGCAATGGGGGAAGTATAGGATGCATGTGTAAAGTTCAGCTGAATAACCCTCTTCATCCAGAAGTGATTCTGTGAGATACTATGAGCAACAACATAGTAGGTCCATCTGTAAGTTTTTATCATCATTTACATAGCATAGTGCTTCACAAATGTTTTTCACTTTTTTTAAAACATGATTGATGATGCTCATTAGTGTATTGTGACAATATTATTGTTTCAGTTGCATATTATACTCTCATAATCAAAGTGATGTGTGACTCTGCTCCCTCGTCAAAGGGGTAATGATTCACTGAAAGATTTTGTGAAAGTTTACTGCAATGACAATTGGGGAAAACTGTAGAAACATTGTGACACTTGTTAGGAACATATAAAGTTTTTTTGCAGGTAAGCCCAGCTTTTGTTGTCTGTTCATACAATTAATTTCCATCAAACCTTTAATCCCGACATGCATATGAGAACTGAATGCTGGAGTGAAAATAAGAGTAACTTCCCTCAACATCAAGCATGGCACCAAGGTACACTAGTAAAACTAAGGTCAATGGGGTCAAGGGGAAACCCCTTCAATTGCTGAAGTTTTATCTGAGGAAAAGGGAGATGATCACGGTTCTTAGAGATCAATGGTTGCAGCCCCAAGACATAAATGCAAAAATTCCTCAAGGAAGCATCTTCAGCCCATCTCTCTTCAGCTGCTTCAACAATGATCTTCCCTCCATAAGATCAAGGATAGGGCTGTTTGCTAATGAATCTACACTGTTCAGCTCTGTTCACGTCTCCTCCAATAATGAAGCAACTCATGCCAGCCAAAGTAGGAACCGAACAGCATCTAGATTTGGTCTTACAAGTGGTAGGTAACATTTACATAATATAAATTCTAGGTAATAGCCATCTCCAAAAAAAAGAACAGCCACCACTATCCTCCCTCCCAGCCCTTCCCAACCCCCACCAAACTTCAATGTCACCATGAGCACCTAGTCTTCCAGCATCTATATACTGGTGGACACCACTGGCAAAAAGCTTAACAGGATCAGCCATATCAACATAGTGGCTACACAAGCAGGGCAGAGTCTGAATACTCTACTACAAGTGGCTCACTGCCTGACCACAAAAAGCCTCTCCACCATCTGCAAGGCTCAAGTCAGAAGTGTGATGGATATGCATCACTTGCCTGCATGGGTGCAGGCACAACAACACTCAAGAAGCCCAACATCATTCATGATGGAGCTGTCCACTTGATCAGCACACCCTCACCGAACTCAATATCCACTTCCTAGTTCCCTCTAAGTCACACGCTATCCTGACTTGAACATATACATGTTGCATAATCACTGTTAAGTCAAATTCCTGGGATTCTGCTCCTGACACTATTGTGGAAATACTGTCAGCACAAAAATTGCAGGGGTTCAAGGAGAAGACCCACCATCTTCTCAGGTCAATTATCGACGTGCATTAAAAATACAGCCTTACCAGAATTCCCACATCCAAAGTGCAAATAAATAAATCAAAACTTGTGTTCACCTCTTAATTATCAAGTTCATAACAGTGTGATAAAGGTTATGGAGCCTGGCTTTGATATGATAGATGATATAAATGAATATTGAAAATAAAGAATGAAAGGGAAAAATAAAAATAAGTGTTAGAGTAACAGAAAAAAGACAATGGGTTAAGTCTGTTAATGCTGTGAGTTTTTCTTACTGCTTTCACCCTAAAGGAGGACAAGTTTTCTGTCCATCTGTGAACACAATTATAAATATGATTCATAGGTTGGCGAGAGTCTCCTTTGGCCAAGTTCAATATCCATCCACGCTCTCCTATTATGTGAATGGTGTCTGGACAGAGTTTGGCATTTTTTCAGAACTCAGAATTACCAGTTGTTTTCCTTTCTGTCTTTTTTCATCAACTGTTTCTATAGAATTTTTATTTTACAAAGTACAGGAAGAAGCAGCTCAGTGTTGTGCCTTTGACCAAGAAACCTGAGTTCTGAGTCTCAATAGACATCTGCAATTAGAATTCACCTGAACTGGTGAGTTTGTTAATGGGAGTTGGGATAATTGACTAGGGATCAGGTTCTTTCTGTATTCACTTCTATCCAAGTAGATAGACCAAGTTTCAACATTTATAATGACCACAGATCCACCCATGGGCTGGACCGTCTTAATATCTTGACCAATGCAAATTAGGGTAAAATTAGGGACAGATGAAAAAATAAAGTTTTGAAGGAAACAAAGAATACTATAGTACAATATTCATTTTCTACATGGCAGCTTAGTTAACCGTAGAAGTTAGTAAGCATACAGTAATGAATTACTATTTATTGACCAGTTTAATGTGTCCTCAATTATCAAATTGAGCTTCTGGTTACTGCCCCAACCCCAGGGGCAATGTTCAGTTTTTCTATCTGTCTGTGAGTACAACTACAAGTTTAATTTGTTGGTGGAAAGGATGAGTCTAATGGACTTACCTGATATCCAGCCATAGCAACCCCATATTACATCAATCCTGCGCAGACAGAGTTCAGCATTCTTCGAATGCCCTCTCTATTCGCATATGGTTTTCACCAATCAAACAATATTAGAGCTAAATCGAGATGTAATGTCTTCAAGATGGCAATTATTGTTGCCAAGTAACTGCAACTTTCTACAGTTTGTAACCTTCCCAAGAGTTTAGGAAGATGTTTTGCAATTGAAATTCAGAACATATGAAAGTCCAATTTATATAATCTGAGTGCATGTTTTCAGTGATATTAAACAGAAAAGTAGATTGATATGAACAATTAGGATCAATATAATTATCTTATATGTTTAAAACTGCATTATTTTTCACTTTTTTCAGTTGTTTTGTGGATCTTATGTAATTTTCACACTTAAAAAACTCACCAAGGAGAATTTTAAATTTACTCTGCCCCGTGGAAACAGAGGGTGAACAAAGTTCAAATAGAGATGGTAGACCTACCCTCCTGTTCCTGCCCTGCTGCTATTTTACCTGGGGCCAACTGATAGTCAGCCAAGGTGCCCAGCTGAATCAGGCAGGAGCCCTGTTAATCTGTGCACATCCAGAGTTCTATGATGTACATCTGATACAGATTCCATTTTAACTGCCTACTTCTGTGAAACCTGCTGATACAACAGAAGAGACCTGGAAAGGTTAGTGCTAAAATTATTTTTCTGTGCCCAGGAGGAGCAGGATGGCTCTTCAAGTCCCACGAGACTGTTGTCAACCACTCTGCTCCAACTCTTTTGTCTGGATCTACTTTTTTCCTGTCAGATCTATCTCTGGATTGTCTGATATTGTACCAACCCACAGCCAATGAGCTGCATTGGGACGCTCATTGGGCGCACGTAGCCCGCTGCAGTGTTGGGTGACAGGCCAGCATGCTCTGTCAATTGGTTGCCCGATAGTTAAAACCTATTCTGCACTGTCTCGACAAAGTATTTGTTTAAGAAAATCAGTAGAAGTAATAAGGCAACAACATGTAAATATAGTAACTTTAAAAAAGAAATTTGAATGATGGGGAAGCATCTACTCCATTTTGTCTTGCAGTCTATTTTGGAGTTCAATTCCTCAGTTCATTTTAATAGTTCATAATTGCTCCTTGCTGACTGTGACAGCTGTTCACCTGACATCTCCTATCCACTGCACCACCAACCTCCCACACTACTCAATGCACCACTCCATCATCACTCTCCCAGCAACAGTCCCTGACACTCATGCCTAACATGGAGATACTCCTCCTCCCCTCACACACCTCACAATAATACCAGACTCACACCCAGCTCCCACTGCTCCACAAACAGCTATTCAGCTGTGGCAGGCATATCACAAAAACACAGTGCACCACTATCACTGGCATTCTCCCCTCTCTCTTACAGGATAAGATCACCCTTAACCATTGGGAACAGAGCAGAACCAGTGGGGAACATGAAGGGCTGAACCCTATGGAGGTGATAGTTCTCAGCATCATGGGGCCAGCTGCAACAGAGCCCGTGGCACCTGGCATCACTGAGAACATTGAAGATGAAGGTATGTTACTGCCTTATCCTTCTGCCCCTTCTCCACTCCCGGTTCTCCTTCATTCTACTATCTGGCTTGAACAGCAAGCTGCAGATGGTTTCACCATGGACCTTTGGCCTTTCAACCCACCATTCTTTCCTCACCCCAACCTTTCCATTTCTGATTTCCTATCTTCAGACACACAAGAACTACTGCCTGCCTAGTCACAGCAGCCAAGGAGGAAAGGAAAACAACAGCATAGAACTAATGAAGAGGCTCACAGCCACCAGATCAGATATTGGCACTGCAGGTACCTTGTATAGAGTTGGGATCTGCATGTGATGAGTCACTGGGCATGAGTGGGTTCCAGCCAGGCCAGGTATAAAGGATAGTCCATGTGCCAGCTCACTGAAGGACAAAGTCACAGAGGATTTCAGCTACAGGAGACTCAAATGAAGATCTTAATAGGGCAGCATACAGTAGAATGCTGATGGGGATGCACACTGAGATGCTGGCCTTCCAGACAGCTCCCCTCACTGTAAAGGAGAATGGAGGAGCCCAGCTCCAACTTGGCAGAGGGCATGGCACAGAGCTTCCCCTCTCCGTAGCCTCTGCTGTAAAGCCTGGCTGGAATATAAAATTAAAACCCAACCTGACCACAGCCAACCCGAACCCGAACCGGGCCCAAGTCCTTCAATTTTTTTTGATACCCACTTGACCCGAAAATATCAAACACATTATTAGTACAGAAAAAAAGGAGTCAAAACATAGATTAAAAAGAAAACAATACAAAACAAAACCCGACCACAGCCAACCTGAACCGACCCGACCTGAGCCCGAGCGCTGGGCACAGAATATAGACCCAACCCGACCCAACCCGACCTGAACACAACACATGTAATCGGGTTTGGGTCGGGTAGCCAGGCTTTACTCTGCTCCATCTCCCTGTCATGTGCAGACCCAGACGCACTGCAACTACATATTGCAACCTTTGTGTGGACAGCTCACCAAACCCTCAGCCTTCCCTGTGAGAATGCAGCAACACTCCCTGCCAAATTCAGGAGCTCACCGCAACACCTCCAAAAACACTCCACCATACTTTCAGAGACTTTGCAATAGCAGAAGTTCTTCAAAGTTACCTTACCTGCAAGTTGGGTGCCTGGCCCTTTAAATAACGCTAGTGCTGGGTACCCTCTTACAGCTGAATGCAAGTCCTTTGGTGAGTGACAAGCGAATACATTGAGAGGACCTGTGTGATCCAAGTTTGTAAATAGTGCATCAATTCAGCCAGTACAGCTGTTTGACATCATGACAGCACCAGTTGGGAGGCTTCCCCACACAGGGGACGCCTGTGCCAATGCCCTTCCTAGCTTGGGGTGCTAAGTGGGCCATGCCGAGGAGGCTGGAGGCACTGCACCACCCACTCGGAGGTCCTATGGATTCCATAGCACAGTCTCCAGCAGCGCTACAGATCTGAATTTCACACCCCGAGTGTTCATCCCAATGCACAATTTACAAAGAAGCGAGTGTCATGTAAAGAAGGATGACAGTTCAATATGGTGACCTGCTCAGAGATAGAAAAAAGTTTCTCTTACAATGCACAGTCATTCTGTTGATACAGAAGAGACCACAGGCTTTTGAAACCTTTTCCATCTATATATTTTCCATGAGTCCAGAAGACATCAGATCGACAGAACATATTTCCAAATATTTGAATATGCAAAGTTCCTTTACCAGATTCAATGCTTTAGGAGACAGCAGATAAAAAGGAAAATTAGAATCACTGTCAAGGAGAAGGAATAATATTTAACAGTTAATGAACAATCTGAAACTCAACATAGAGACTAATTTCATCCTTGAGCCAAGAAGGGATTCTTCACATTTTTAAATAGGCTAAATGTAGTGAGATGCTCTAAGTTGCTGAAAAGGTTTGTTCTTACACAATATATATTATAATAACCTAATTGTAATGCAGGAGTTGCATCAATTCAGTATGAAAACCATGTTGAAGAATTGCAGAATTAGCAGCCTCAGTTTTAAAATAGCAGCACGAGACTGCTTGAACTGATCACCAGCTACAGTATAATTTCAATCAGTGCAATGGAAATCTTAAAAAGTGTAAGCACGTATGTGCAGAATTTCATTTTTCCTTTCTAGAGCATATGATAAAGCCAGCAAATATCTGCATACTTGTACTACTCTAAAATATGTAACAGTGTCAAACTGATACCTGCAGTACAACTGAACATAAAAGGTTTAATCAAGTTAGGCACCGGACCCTGTATTATAATATGACTCATTATTAACAATATAACCACTACCAAAACTGCTGTGTCTTATTTGCTGCAAGGAAATTGTAATTTCTTTCTTCCGCATGTGTGTTTGATATGTTTCCTTGGTGGGGAGGGGCATGGTGGCGGCAGTGGTGGGGTGGACACATTTAACTCTTTTGTTTCCATACTTTAAGGAAGGTGCACCAATGCATTATTTCATATCTCACTTGAACAGTTGGGAATAATCAGACATTTTGCATGGGTGATAGCAGCAATATTACTCCCTGTGTAAGATTGATGCCAGGATGACTATTTCTGTGTAGTGTACCACAGGAAAGCACATTATGACATTTATAGGATTTGGTGCTCTTGTTGATTGCTTTTTGTTTGACATCTTGCCAGTTTTCACAGTTGCTTACAATGGAAGTTATGACTGTGGTTTATTATAGAGTTCAACTTGAATTGCTCTTAAAATATAGAAAAACAGAGATGAATGTTCCTCATGGGGCTAATGCCCAGAGCAGTTAAATTAATAAAGGCTTTCTGTTTATTTAAAACATTCCCACTTATTAATTTTCTCTCCATTGGTTTTGATTCTGATGAATTTGCTTCGACAGGATGTGACATGTTGTAGCCCTCCTGCAGTGTAGACAATAGAAATATACATATATGGGTGAAATTGTAATATTTTGACCCACCAGGACCTGGGGAGCCCAGTAACATCTGAGATGCACCTGCAACATGTTTATCAATTTCTTTTGCAATTGCATTTGCATGTGACTTCCGGGTATCCAGAACAATTAACAGGCATGATGACAACCTGCATGAGTCTATTTCAGCTAAATTATTCAAAGTGACACTGTGAAGAAGACTGTTGAAGGATTGATCTGGTGAGGGAACAGTGGAAGCAATTGTACGAATGGATTCCCAACATAGTAAGGCTGCACCTCAGTTCACAGATGCCTCCCTAGACCTGATGCTGCGGTGTGTAAAGGCCCACAGGGTGATACTCCTCCTGCCAATTGGAGGAAAAAGCTTGCCTGAGAGAGCAAGAAGGCATAGTTGGAGATTGCTGAGGAGAGTGGCTTGTCAGGGAAACCCCCCACCTGCCAAGACTGAGGCGCACATGATTTCGCCACATGAACATTAAAACTTAAAATTGCAAGCCCCTGACTGGAAAGACATATACATAGTACCAGACAAAGGAACCAGTCCCCACCCCAATACAAAGAAGAGACCTGGTCAAACTAGTCGGTCACGTGACCACCTGCTGGCCAACTAGGGGAGTTTTAAACTGGATAAACAGAATTTGAACTCAGAATGCTGTGTGCTCCTGGAACTGAAGCAAGGATTACCTCCTATCCTATCTGCCTGCTCATCTCTCAGGGAAATGAATCTTGTGAAGACATGCGAACCTCAAAGAGAGGAAAGTTTCCCACTTGAACAAGGTTGAATACTGGGCCCCAACGAAGCACAAGAATTACCTACAAAAGGACTATACCGTGAGCGAAGCACAGTAACAAGATATTACCTCAAACTGTTCCACTTTATCTTTTCTTCTATTTTCTGTCTCTATGTGCATGTGTATATCGCGTGTGCATGTTAGCATGGGTGCGTTGTATATCAGTAGGCATGAACTGTATTAGAGTTTAAGTAAGTTTAATAAATTTCACTTTTCTTCTTTAAACCAAATAAAGTCTGTTTGTGCTCATTTCTTTGCCTTATAATTGGAAAGCTGTGAACAAGAATTCACAAAGGAGGAGCTCAAAACACAGTGTGTTGAAAATTAAACTCTGTTACACTAAGACCAGGTGAAGATAGTAACAGTCCTCCAGACATATTTCTCACCTGGTTGTAACAGAAATTGGGTGCTAATGTCCGAGATTTTACCCACAGACAAACGAGTGAAATTGGTAGTGGAAAGCCAAATTGTTCCCAATCAAAAAGAGCAAAATATCTTTTTTTTTTTAACTCATTCATGGGATGTAGGTGTCGCTGACTAGGCCAGCATTTATTGCCCATCCCTAATTGCCCTTCAGAAGGCTGCGGTAAGCTGCCTTCTTGAACCACTGCAGTCCATGTGAGGTAGGTACACCAACAGTGATGTTAGGAAGGGAGTTCCAGGAGTTTTATCCAGCGACAGTGAAGCAACAGCGATATAGTTCCAAATCAGGATGGTGTGTGACCTGGAGGGGAACTTGCAAGTGGTGGTGTTCCCATGCATTTGCTGCCCTTGTCTGTCTAGTTGGTAGTGGTCACGGGTTTGGAAGGTGCTGTCTAAAGAGCCTTGGTGCATTGCTGCAGTGCATCTTGTAGATGGTATACACTGCTGCCACTGTGTGTTGGTGGTGGAGGCAGTGAATGTTTGTGGATGGGGTGCCAATCAAGCGCTCTGTTTTGTCCTGGATGGTGTCGAGCTTCTTGAGTGTTATTGGTGCTGCACC
Organism: Heterodontus francisci; assembly: GCF_036365525.1. Taxonomy (NCBI): domain Eukaryota; kingdom Metazoa; phylum Chordata; class Chondrichthyes; order Heterodontiformes; family Heterodontidae; genus Heterodontus; species Heterodontus francisci. The sequence goes on from NC_090383.1 coordinate 74,225,426, forward strand.
CATCCAGGCAATTGGAGAGTATTCTATCACATTCTTTACTTGTGCCTTGTAGAGGATGGACAGGCTTTGGGGAGTCAGGAGGTGAGTTACTCACCACAGGATTCCTAGCAGCTGACCTGCTCTTGTAGCCACGGTATTTATATGGCTACTCCAGTTCAGTTTCTGGTCAATGGTAGCCCCTAGGATGTTGATAGTGGGGGGATTCGGCGATGGTAATGCCATTGAATGTCAAGTGGAGATGGTTAGATTGTCTCTTGTTGGAGATGGTCATTGCCTGGCACTTGTATGGCGCAAATGTTACTTGCCACTTATCAGCCCAGGCCTGAATATTGTCCAGGTCTTGCTGAATTTCGACACGGACTGTTTAATTATCTGAGGAGTCACGAATGGTGCTGAACATTGTGCAATCATCAGCGAACATCCACATTTCTGACCTTATGATTGAAGGAAGGTCATTGATGAAGCAGCTGAAGATGGTTGGGCCTAGGACACAACCCTGAGGAACTCCTGCAGTGATGTCCTGGAGCCGGGAATGATTGACAAGATTGATCAATGCAAGTTTACTTGTGGTTGTGTGCGACTGAATACTAACATGTCTGCAACTGAAGTGAGTAGCTCTCCAAGCCAGGGTGAAGTAACTTGGGATAAGTATACCCTTTTGGATACGGTTGGGGGGGACGACCTACCAGGGAAAAGCCACAGCGGCCAGGTCTCTGGCACTGAGCCTGGCTCTGCGGCTCAGAAGGGAAGAGGGGAGGATAGGAGAGCGATAGTGATAGGAGATTCAATGGTTAGAGGAACAGACAGGAGATTCTGTGGTCGCGAACGAGACTCCCGGATGGTATGTTGCCTCCCGGGTGCCAGGGTCAGGGATGTCTCGGATCGAGTCTGCAGGATTCTTAAGGGGGAGGGGGAGCAGCCAGAAGCGGTGGTACACATCGGTACCAATGACATAGCTAGGAAAAGGGATGAGGACCTGAAAAGCGAATATAGGGAGTTAGGTTGGAAGCTAAAAGGCAGGACGAGCAGAGTAGTAATCTCAGGATTGATACTGGTGCCACGTGCTAGTGAGGCTAGAAACAGAGAGCGAGTGCAGCTGAACACGTGCCTACAGAGCTGGTGTACGAGGGAGGGCTTCAGTTATGTGGATCATTGGGATACCTTCTGGGGAAGGTGGGACCTGTACAAGAAGGACGGGTTGCATCTGAACTGGAGGGGCACCAATATCCTGGGCGGGAGGTTTGCTAGAGCTCTTCGGGAGGGTTTAAACTAGTTTGGCAGGGGGATGGGAACTGGGGCTACGGAACAGTGGATGGGGTAGCTGTTGAACAGGCAGATACAGAGTGCAGAGAGTCTGTGAGGAAGGTTAGACACTTTACAGGGCAAAGGTGCAGCCAGTATGATGGGTTGAAGTGTGTCTATTTTAATGCAAGAAGTGTCAGGAATAAGGGTGATGAACTTAGAGCATGGATCAGTACTTGGAGCTACGATGTTGTGGCCATTACAGAGACTTGGATATCACAGGGGCAGGAATGGATGTTGGATGTTCCGGGGTTTAGATGTTTCAAAAGGAATAGGGAGGGAGGTAAAAGAGGTGGGGGAGTGGCATTGCTAATCAGGGATAGTATCACAGCTGCAGAAAGGGAGGTCATCGAGGAGGGTTTGTCTACTGAGTCATTATGGGTGGAAGTCAGAAACAGGAAAGGAGCAGTCACTTTGTTGGGAGTTTTCTATAGACCCCCCAATAGCAACAGCGACACGGAGGAACAGATTGGGAGGCAGATTTTGGAAAGGTGCAGAAGTAACAGGGTTGTTGTCATGGGTGACTTCAACTTCCCTAATATTGATTGGAACCTCCTTAGTGCAAATAGTTTGGATGGAGCAGTTTTTGTCAGGTGTGTCCAGGAAGGTTTCCTAACTCAATATGTAGATAGGCCGACTAGAGGGGAGGCTATGTTGGATTTGGTGCTTGGCAACGAACCAGGCCAGGTGGCAGATCTCTCGGTGGGAGAGCGTTTCGGTGATAGTGATCACAACTCCCTGACCTTTACTATAGTCATGGAGAGGGACAGGAGCAGACGAGATGGGAAAATATTTAATTGGGGGAGGGGGAATTACAATGCTATTAGGCAGGAACTGGGGAGCATAAATTGGGAACAGATGTTCTCAGGGAAATGCACGACAGAAATGTGGAGGTTGTTTAGGGAGCACTTGCTGCGACTGCTGGATAGGTTTGTCCTGATGAGGCAAGGAGGGGATGGTAGGGTGAAGGAACCTTGGATGACAAGAGATGTGGAACAGCTAGTCAAGAGGAAGAAGGAAGCTTACTTAAGGTTGAGGAAGCAAGGATCAGACAGGGCTCTAGAGGGTTACAAGGTAGCCAGGAAGGAACTGAAGAATGGACTTAGGCGATTTAGAAGGGGACATGAAAAAGTCTTGGTGGGTAGGATTAAGGAAAATCCCAAGGCGTTCTACACTTATGTGACGAACAAAAGATGGCCAGAGTGAGGGTAGGGCCGATCAGGGATAGTGGAGGGAACTTGTGCCTGGAGTCGGAGGAGGTAGGGGAGGTCCTAAATGAATACTTTGCTTCAGTATTCACTAGTGAGAGGGACCTGGTCGTTAGTGAGGACAGCGTGAAACAGGCTGATATGCTCGAACAGGTTGATGTTAAGAGGGAGGATGTGCTGGAAATTTTGAAAGACATGAGGACAGATAAGTCCCCGGGGCCAGACGGGATATACCCAAGGTTATTACGGGAAGCGAGGGAAGAGATTGCCGCGCCTTTGGCGATGATCTTTGCGTCCTCACTGTCCACTGGAGTAGTACCAGATGATTGGAGGGTGGCAAATGTTATTCCCTTGTTCAAGAAAGGGAATAGGGATAACCCTGGGAATTATAGACCAGTCAGTATTACGTCGGTAGTGGGCAAATTATTGGAGAGGATTCTGAGAGACAGGATTTATGATTATTTGGAAAAGCATAGTTTGATTAGAGACAGTCAGCATGGCTTTGTGAGGGGCAGTTCATGCCTCACAAGCCTTATTGAATTCTTTGAAGATGTGACAAAACACATTGATGAAGGAAGAGCAGTGGATGTGGTGTATATGGGTTTTAGCAAGGCGTTTGATAAGGTTCCCCATGGTAGGCTCATTCAGAAAGTAAGGAGGCACGGGATACAGGGAAAGTTGGCTGTCTGGATACAAAATTGGCTGGCCCATAGAAGACAGAGGGTGGTAGTAGATGGAAAGTATTCAGCCTGGAGCTCGGTGACCAGTGATGTTCTGCAGGGATCTGTTCTGGGACCTCTGCTCTTTGTGATTTTTATAAATGACTTGGATGAGGAAGTGGAAGACTGGGTTAGCAAGTTTGCCGATGACACAAAGGTTGCTGGAGTTGTGGATAGTGTGGAAGGCTGTTGTAGGTTGCAACGGGACATTGACAGGATGCAGAGCTGGGCTGAGAAGTGGCAGATGGAGTTCAACCTGGAAAAGTGTGAAGTGATTCATTTTGGAAGGTCGAATTTGAATGCAGAATACAGGCTTAAAGACAGGATTCTTGGTAGTGTGGAGGAACAGAGGGATCTTGGGGTCCACGTCCATAGATCGCTCAAAGTTGCCACCCAAGTTGATAGGGTTGTTAAGAAGGCGTATGGTGTGTTGGCTTTCATTAATGGGGGGGATTGAGTTTAAGAGCCGCAAGGTAATGCTGCAGCTCTATAAAGCCCTGGTTAGACCACACTTGGAATATTGTGTTCAGTTCTGGTTGCCTCATTCTCGGAAGGATGTGGAAGCTTTAGAGAGGGTGCAGAGAAGATTTACCCGGATGCGACCTGGACTGGAGGGCATGTCTTATGAAGAAAGGTTGAGGGTGCTAGGGCTTTTCTCATTGGAACGAAGAAGGATGAGAGGTGACTTGATAGAGGTGTACAAGATGATGAGAGGCATAGATAGAGTGGATAGCCAGAGACTTTTTCCCAGGGCGGAAAGGGCTATCACCAGGGGGCATAATTTTAAGGTGATTGGAGGAAGGTTTCGGGGAGATGTCAGAGGTAGGTTCTTTACACAGAGAGTGGTGGGTATGTGGAATGCACTGCCAGCGGTAGTAGAAGCAGATACATTAGGGACATTTAAGCGACTCTTGGATAGGTACATGGATGATAGTAGAATGAAGGGTATGTTGGTAGTTTGATCTTAGAGTAGGTTAAAGGTTCGGCACAACATCGTGGGCCGAAGGGCCTGTACTGTGCTGTACTGTTCTATGTCCTATGTTCTAAGTTAAAAGCACTGTCTATGGAGGAGTTGAGAAAAATGGCTGAGCAGTGTGAATCACTGTACATGGCAAGGCTAGAAAGTCTGAACTCCTAAGACTAGTGGCCAACCATTTTTCCCTTGAATCTGAAGATGCAGAAGCAGTGTGAGAAGCAGACCTAGACAGGGTACTGCTAGCAAAGTTACAATTGGAACAAAGGAAACTTGAATTAGAGGAAAAAGAGAGAGAGAGAGGCAGGAGAGGGAGAAAGAGAGAACCTTCCAAATGGAACGTGAAGAGAATGAAAGGCAGGAGACAGAGAGAGAAATAATATTCCAGAAAGAATGCAAAGAAAGAGAGTTGAAGGGGCTTGAATTAGCTAGGCGGTGACAGAGTAACCCTAGTGAAAGCATGGCCAATATGGAGGAACACAATTCAGGACTGGGTACAGGATTGCTAAAACTCACTCAATTAATTCCAACATTCAATGAGGAAGATGTGGAAGCCTTTTTTGTGTCTTTCGAGAAACTGGCAAGGGAGCTAAAATGGCCAGCTGAGACCTGGTCTCTTTTACTGCAAAGCAAGCTAACCGGAAAAGCACATGAGGTTTATTCCTGTTGCCAGATGAGAGTTCATCAAATTATGAACTGACCAAAAATGCTATCCTAGGGACATATGAATTAGTACCTAAAGCCTATCACCAAAAGTTTAGAACCCTCAAAAAGCAAGCCAATCAAACTTATCCGGAATTTGAAAGAAGTAAGCAGCTGGCTTTTGACCAGTGGCTGAGGGCTTTAAAAATACAACTCAGCTATGAAACTCTCAGAGAAGTAATTCTGTTAGAGGAATTTAAAAACTCTCTCCCATTCTCAATAAAAACCCACGTCGAGGAGCAGCGGGTTCAGGGAGCCTGGCAAGCAGCCGTTCTGGCCGATGAGTTTGCTTTAATTTATAAGTCGGTTTCCCAGGGGAGAACGTTTCCTGATCACCACCACAAATCCAAAAAGGACAAAGGGTGGGAAGGTGATATCCACACATGCAGTCCTGGAAGAGAAAGGAAGGCAGGAGACACATGGGGCCCTCCTCCTGTCAAAAAGGAAGGTGCTGTGAGCAAGAGTGAGACCTGGAGACCTGTGTGCTTCCATTGTAATAAAGCAGGGCATTTAAAAGCTGACTGCTGAAAACTAAAGGGGAAACCGGTAGGGTTAATCAGGGCACACCCACTCAGTGCAGATGGGACCCTGATAGAAAACACAGAACAAGCTGTGGTTTTAACTGCTGTAGCAGTAAGACCCAGGAACCTTACTCTGGCCTGTGCAGGAAAAGTTAATAGGATTCCTGAAGGTTATCGGGTTTTGTGCTTGAAGGGAAAGTAACCCCATATCCCTCAAATGAGGCAAGCAAGCCCATAATAATTCTCAGGGACACAGGGGCCACTCGATCCCTTTTATTGGGAAAAGGCCTGACCTTTCCCTCAGAGAGTGCAGTGAACACCAAATGGTGGTGAATGGTATTGGAGGGCAGTGTATGCCTGTACCAATACACCGGGTGCACCTGGAGTGTGACCTAGTTTTGGGACCGGTGACTGTAGGGATTGTCCCTAGTTTGCCTGTGGACAGGGTTAACCTGCTCCTAGGTAATGATCTGGCAGGGGTGAAGGTGGTAGCCCACACAGTAGTGAAAGAAAGACCACAGGCAGTCAGTGAGACAGGGCAGTGGTAGGAGACGGTCCCCTGTAGAGTCCCTGAATGTGTAGTGGGTCAGGCCCTGATCAAACCAACTCCCCCAGAGGAGACTGCATTGACACTGCAGACCATGAGGTCGCCTGTCCGAGACTTTCTTCGGAAAGTTAGGAGACTCAGGGAATGAATTAAATGAATTTTCCCTAGCTGAGGTTCAGCAAGCCAACCCAGAATTGTGAGAGTTAACACAGGCTGCCCAGTCTGAAAGTGAAGCAGAGGGAGTCCCTGACTGCTACTATCTAAAGAATGAGGTACTGATGAGGAAATGGAGTCCTCCTCACAGTCCTGAGGGCAAGGAGTGGACAGTAGTTCACCAGTTAATGATGCCACAGAGGTACCAGGGAGAAATATTAAGAAGGGCCCACGAGACTACAGTGGCTGTACATGCTGGTATATGAAAGACCAAAGACCACATAAGACAGCAGTTTGACTGGCAAAAACTCCACAAAGATGTGGTGGAGTACTGCAGGGGTTGCCACATTTGCCTGGTTGAGGGGAAACCCCAACCTACAGTGAAAGCTGCACCCCAAGCCCTGTAACGGTGTTAGGAGGACCCTCCAGCAGAGGGTTGGTGAATTATAAGGGGCTCCCGCCATGAACAAAAGGGGATAGGGGGCAAGCACACGGCTGGCAAATGTTTAGAAAGAGAAGAGGGAAAAGTGACCAAAAGGGAAGGTTCAAGGAAGTCCAGGAAAAATCCTGGATGAAAACCCCTACTGTCCAGTCAACCAACCCCGAAAAATGTGAAAAGCTAGACCCCACATCCTCTTATGCAAATGCAGACTCTAGAAGCACCCCACCAGAGTTGCTAACAGCATTTACAGGAATATTCAGAGACAAAGAGAGATGTCTAGAGGGCAGAGAAACAATGAGGGTGATGCCTCACCTAGTTGAAGTGTCACAGGAGAATGCAGTTAAGTCTGCACAAATATGTGCAGCTAGGAGTGTCCCACAGAACAAAGGGAAGAGTAACAAAGAATCCTCCCCCACAGTCAGAGGACAAGGGAACCACCTATCCCTGAAGTAAAAAGTCTTTGCATGATTCAGAGTGCAGGATAGACCTGCCCCCTACCAGCTCGCCTGAGAAAAAAAAAGAGAAAATTAAAGCAGCCCGGGCACCCAGAACAGACCAGTTTTAATAAGCTTTAAGATTGGTGAATGAATGGAAATAAATGAGAGAAATACATGGTTTTCTTTCTGTATCTTATATTTCTCTCAAACTCTGTAATGAAATGTGCCATTTTTCTTCAAATTACATTTCAATTCCCTGGGCATGGAGGTATCAGGCAAACCCCCCAGCTGCCAATACTGAGGCACACATGATTTCGCCACATGAACAGTAAAACTTAAAATTGCAAGCCCCTGGCTGGAAGGACATTTACATTGTACCAGACGGTGTTGAAATAAAGGAACCAGTCCCCACCCCAATACAAAGAAGAGACCTGGTCAAACTAGTCAGTCACATGTCCACCTGCTGGCCAACCAGGGGTGTTATAAACTGGATAAACAGAATTTAAACTCAGAACGCTGTGTGCTCCTGGAACTGAAGCAAGAATTATAGCCTCACGTGTCTGCCTGCTCATCTCTCAGGGAACTGAATCTTGTGAAGACACGTGAACCTCAAAGAGAGAAAAGTTTCCTACGTGAACAAGGTTGAAGCAGAATACTGGGCCCCAACGAAGCACAAGAATTACCTACAAAAGGACTATACCATGAGCGAAGCACAGTAACAAGATATTGCCTCAAACTGTTCCACTTTATCTTTTCTTCTTCTCTTTTCTGATCCTATGTGCATGTGTATATCGTGTGTGCATGCTAGCATGGGTGCGTCGTATATCGGTAGGCGTGAACCGTATTAGAGTTTAAGTAAGTTTAATAAATTTCACTTTTCTTCTTTAAACCAAATAAAGTCTGTTTGTGCTCATTTCTTTGCCTTATAATTGGAAAGCTGTGAACAGGAATTCACAAAGTGGGAGCTCAAAACACAGTGTGGTAAAATTAAACCCTGATATAATAAGACCAGGTGAAGATAGCAACAGACCCCTAGACACATTTCTCACCTGGTCATAACAAGCTGCTTGAGTGTGGTGCCACGCTGCTAGATACAGTGCCAGAAGTGGTTTAATGACCCAATCAGGACAGGAAAGCTCAGTACAATGGCACATTCAACTACATCCTGATGTATGTATTACTCCAACGCCCTCACACTGCCTTCCCAGGCTTACTCCGCCATCCCTCTATGCCTATGCACTTCCTCATATTCCCATCTGACCATCCAGCACTGGCATTCACCCTCATCTTAAAGAAAAATCATGCACATCCCCTCATAGGTCTCTTTGTTCCCTCCTAGCAGGAGAAGAGAGCACAGAACACCATGGAAAGGCAGGGAACCAGAGGTGGCCCTCAAGGCATCTCAATACTGACAGCTGTAGAGGAAAATGTACTGCAGAAAAGCTGAGCATGCCTGGTCATTCGGGATGGGATCTCCCAGGTATCTCATGACAGAATTAAATATCACAAAGCCACATGGTATACAACATTCACTCAAGTTGACTTGATCTCATCAGCCAGTGAAATATGTTCATATGCACAAAGTTCATTTAACATCTTCTAACATTGATAGTTCTAATTCATGTCTTTAATCTCCCACAGGCCCATGAAGCATTTGATAAGGTGCCACATAAAAGATTATTGCACAAGATAGGAGCTCACAGTATTAGGGATAATGTATTATCATGGATTGAGGATTGGTTAACTCACAGAAGACAGAGAGTCAGGATTAATGAGTCTTTTTCAGGTTGGAAAGACATAACTAGTGGAGTGCCACAAGGATCAGTCCTCGGGCCTCAATTATTTACTGTCTATATTAATGACTTGGAGGAGGGGGCAGAGTGTAATATATCCAAATTTGCTGATGATACAAAAGTAAGTGGGCGGGCATGTGATGAGGACATAAGGAATCTGCAAGGGGATATAGATAGGTTGAGTGAGTGGGCAAAAACTTGGCAGGTGGAGTTTATGTAGGAAATTGTGAGGTCATGCACTTTGGTAGGAAGAATCAAAAGGCAGACTATTATTTAAATGGAGAGAGACTCCAAAAAAGTGTAGCACAGAGGGATCTGGGTGTTCTTGTGCATGAAACACAAAATGTTCGCATGCAGGTGCAACAAGTAATTAAGAAGGCAAATGGAATTTTGGCCTTTATTGTTAGGGGATTGGAGTTTAAAATAGGGAAGTCTTGTTACAACTGTACAGGGTGTTGGTGAGGCCACACCTGGAGTACTGTGTACACTTTTGGTCCCTGTATTTAAGAAAGGATATGCTGGCATTGGAGATTCACTAGGCTGATGGAATGAAGGGGTTGACTTATCAAGAACGGCTAAACAGGGTGCTCACTATCTAATGTGTTGCAGGGATTTAGGGGTCTGAGAAGATCTCCCTGTAAAATGTATCCTCCTATAAGGTGGGTGGGGGGAGGTAATTTTATCTTTCATTGATGGTATAAAATGGGCAATATTGGATTGGTCACTTATTATGCACTCTGCCAAGTTTCCCTTCCATTGACTTAATTGGACAGGAAAACATGTTGGGTGCATAATGGGTGGGGAATCCAATCTCATCCCTTTTACACTATCATCGATATATAAAATTACCAAGAAATTTGAAACATTTGTCATTGGTTCGAAAACGTTTACTTTACAGATTGGATTATTCAGCTCACTTTAAGGACCACTTCTCTTAAAAAAAACCTTTTGTCAGGTTATCAATGCATTAATGAAATGCTTTAAATCTCATTCTGCTCCTTCCCTGTCTCATTTGTCCCCAAATCCCCAATTTCCAGTGCATGTTTGACAAAGCTCATGAATATCAAAATGGAAGTTTATACATAACACTCTCCAGATCATCTACTATTCTTTATTTAATGAACTCCGTTTGAACAAAATATTTACATTAAAACTTTTCAAGAGTCTCAGTGCAGTTACCATCATTCTGTATAACTTCTGGTAATTGTGAAATGCCAATTATAATGAAAATGCTGAAATAATATTTCAAGATAAGGAGATTCCCTTGAATCTAATATTCCACTTATAAAACTGGGAAAATAGAAAGTCTGTTCTTCCAATTTTATTTTGAATCATGGTCATAACTTAACCCTAATAATCAGGAACTGACCCATTCAGTAGTAATACTGTCCATAGCACAAAGTGCTTTCAATTTAGTCACCAGCCAAGTCCGAGAAAAGACCATATCTACAGTCAAATATAAAAGGGATAATGATGTTAACATCGCAAGATAATACATAAACTTCAATTTAGCTCAGAAAATGTATCAATCAAATCAACAGGTGGTTTACATTAAAGTCTCCGGTGAAACCTCATCTAATAAAAATATTTAGCCTGCTTTACATCAAGAATATGTTATATACATTGACACTGAGTACAATCCCAGTCTGTTTTTATTTTTGTAATATCTACAGATTTCCAACTACCTGCTCCCTTTAATCTCATACAGATGAGTTAAGGATTTATATACTAGTATTATATGCAATACACAGAAGACTGCACAGAGTTTGATTGGCAGCTTGAGAAAATTTCCAAGTGGAAAGTTTTCAGTCACTTTGGAAGGAATTTTAACCTAACATGCTCAGCCAGAAACTAACAGATCAGCTTCCCGTTGAAATCGATGGAAAGTAAAATCTGGCAGGGTACAAAATGGGCAGCCAACCCAATCCCAGTAGTTTTTGCACTGAGGGTTAGGTTAAAATTCCCCCCAATTAATTTAAGTTATTCTGTTGCTATTTCTGTACACATTCCTGTTTATTTTGATTTTCTCCTAAGGTGGCATAAGAGGGAAAAGACCCAATAAAACAGATGTCTACCCTTTTTTCTTGATCAGTCTGGTGAGGATATGACTATTTCCTAGGGGGCAAGGGGCAGGATAATTTACTATAAGATTTATACAGGTTTCTCTAGCTTACTTAGAATTGTACATTTTCTCAAGAAATCTCAAAGTGAATGCCAAAACAGTGAGAATTTTTCAACTTGTCATTTCTTGTGAACCAGGTTAACTGCCCCAGCTCAGAAGAAGCCTTTTTATATACTCATAAGTTTGGACAGGTACTTCTGTGATTTGAATGGCTAGCCCCTCAGATTCAACAAAAAGCTGTCAGTAAAATACAAACCGAAATAATCCAGGTATTTTTGAAAGCCATATATCTTTGAAAACTAACCTAGATTGGTTCAATTTGTATTTTACTGACAGCTCTTTGCTGAATCTGAGTGTTTCTTGAGGTAACACCTTTTATCACATAGTATCAGTTAGTCCTTAGTTCCCTTTGCATAGGGACTAAGTTTATAGTTTCTAGAACCTCTAGACAAAAATACCTCCTTTTTTCAGAGACTTATTTGATCTCATATTTCCAGAATACCAAAGTCAGAATAAGAATTCTTGGGGGCCTGGGCACAGAGAGCTTTTGGGGTCCCTCCTGCATCCCCTGCACAATTGCCACCCAATTGCATTAAAACATGAACATCCAGTAAAATGCATGAAGAAATACGCCCATAAAATGCTTACACACTGTATTAACAAAGAAAATCTTGTCACAATATGCTCTGCTTAAATGAAACCTTAATCATATCACAATGTACTATACTTAATGAAACCTAAAAAACACTATGTTTAAATGAAACAAATCATATCACAATATATTAGTTTAAATGAAACCTGGTGGGACCCACTTATTTGGTTGGAATAGACCCCATAGACACATGCATTAATCCACCCCTGCAAAATACCAAACCTGTGCACCACTACACCATCTAGGTTTTTCCAAATTGAGGCCTCTGTCCTGGCCTCAGCCACAGTTGCAAATGTTGACCATCCTCCAGGTAAAAGGTTATTTCCTTTCTGATTCAGTGGTGTGCTCATACTTTACAATTCCTTTTCATTACCTTTGTCAGGCCATTTAAAATAATCTTGGCTAAAATTCAAATGCATATTTTCATTCTTAAGGTAATTCTTATTTCAATAAATATCAGATAACATTTGGGACTTTACAACAACCATATCCCCTGAACTGTAAGGGGAAATTCAGATAGTGAACACTCCCTAAGTCTGTAAGTATATTTGACTTGACTTTAGTACATGAGTAACTTGATTTATAAGAAGCTGCTCTGGGTCTGATTAATCTGATCATGTCAAAATTAACTTTTCAAAACACCAAAGTGACCGAGTTAAATGATATATAATTTATTTTAAATTATGAATGAGTGAATAAAAAATTCTGCTTATAGCACTTTTCGAGAATGTCTATATAGTTCTGTGGTCATGGCAGAGAAGACCATAGAGCTGAGGACCCCATTAACTTAATTTTAAGCAGGGTTTAGAAGGAAATTAAATTTTGGAGAAGAATGTAGAACAGGAGAAATGTGAAGGTGAAAGAATGAATCAAATATGAGAATTATTATACCATACACTGAGCCTTATAGCCCAATGAAAGGCACCATGATATTTCATAAAACTTTCGCCTACTGCCAACTGACTGTAAAATTGCTGATATGGCATTTAATTTTAAATTCCATTGTAATCAAATATTGCCACTGGACCTGTACTCTGAATTAAATAATATCATTTTCCGGACAAACTTCAATTTTGTTCTTTGGCAAACGTTTATTTTTAGAAGATGTAAAACAAAGGATACATTGATTTCCTTCCATTTCACTGCTGTGTGCGAAGAAAATCTAATCTATCTTGGTAATGGTGTACGCATGTTCTGCACATCTGTGACCATAGTGAACGATAGGTTCAGTAACCAATTTTTTAAAAAAAACTTATTTGGCAGCATTTTTCAGGTACTATTTTTAGCATAAAATGCAGAAGAATCACAGGAAAAACGTGATTTATAAGAAGCTGCTGTGGGTCTGATTGAACCCAAAATACTCAGGCAAAATTTAAAGAAAATTAGTAAAAACAGTTTTTACTTAGAGCATCACTATAATACTCCTCACAAAATGGCACATATCGATACCCTATAATGATACCCTATAAAATATCACACATTGAAGCATCATAAATAACACAGGTGTTACCCCACAAAATAACACACACCAATAACCCATAAATAAAATACAGTGATACCCCACAAAATAACACATTGTATCCCACAAGTTAGCACATGTCTATACCCAATAACATCACATTCATTGATACCCCATAAATAAAATACACTGATAACGCAAAGAAAACCATATACTTATACACCATTAAACAACAGACTGTAACCTCAAAAATATCATTCACTCATAAATCCAAAAGGTAACACTGACTCATACCCCCAAAATAACATACACTGGTACCCCTTCAAAAACATACATTAATAAAATAACACTCACCAACAGCCCAAGAAGTATCCTCACGGATATATCCATAAGATAACATTCACTGATATATCCATAAAAAAACAATCATTGATATATCCATAAAATAAGACTCACTGATATACCCATAAAATAACACTGATACACCTTTAAAGTATCAGCCACTGATATATACCTATAAAGTACCAGTCATTGGTACCCTTCACAAACAAAACTCATCCGTAAAACTGAAGACATTGGCTGGAATTTTAAGTTGGGCAGGGGGTCCCGCCCATCGGCCAAAATGTCAGGGTGGGCCCGCATCTGCTGTGCCTGGGGAGTCACGAAGGGATTTTACGCTCCTCAGGCCATTAATTGACCTTGCAGGACTTCCAACTCTCTGAGGCAGGAAGTCCCACCTATTGGATGTGCCGGCCAATCAACGGGCCAGCAGCTCTCAGTCCCAGCAGTGCCACCGGGAGCGGTGGCCACAGCTGGGACTGCACCCAGCCAACAGCGGCATGAGGGATGACGGTCCCGGAAAGAATGTAAGTTTTTGGGGCTTCGTTGGGGACAATTGGCCGGGCCCTGATGATGCAAGGGGGTTGGTTGGGTGGGGGTGGAGAAGTGTTGTGCAGTGGCGGTGGTTGGGCCGTGTGGGGTGGGTGCCCGATCAGGAGGCCCCCCCCCCCACAAAGCCCGCAAGAAGGATGCCAGGTTTTACCTGGTGGCACTCTGGGGGCCTGAGCCACCCGCCAACCATTGGTAAAATACCAGTGCCAGTAGGAGGAGGTCCTTAAGTGGCAGTTAATTGGCCACTTAAGGGCTTTGATTGGCCTGGGGCAGGCAGGCCGTTTCTCACCGCCGCCGCCCCTTGTAAAATTACAGCAGGGGCGGGAAGGCGTTGAAAACAGCACCCCCCACCTCCCACTCAATTTTAAAGCCCCACCCACCACCAGCCTGCTCCTGTGGGGGGCTGTATAATTCAGGCCATTGTTTATGTTAGACCAAAATTAACAGCAACATGGATAACTGTGGATTAATTAAGGAAAGCCAGGATGGATTTGTTAAGGGCAAATCGTGTTTAACTAACTTGATTGAGTTTTGTGATGAGGTAACAGAGAGGGATGATCTGGATAATGCGGTTGAGATGATGTACATGGACTTCCAAAAGATGTTTGATAAAGTGCCACATAACAGGCGACAAGAGGAGAATCATTTTTTCCCAGCGAGTGGTTAGAATCTAGAATGCACTGCGTGAGAGTGGTGGAAACAGATTAAATTGTAGCTTTCAAAAGAGTATTGGATAATTACCTGAAAAGAAAAAAATTGCAGGGCTATGAGGAAAGCCAGGAGAGTGGGACAAGGTGAGTTGCAGACAGGGACATGATGAACCAAACGGCCTCCTTGTGTTTTGTAACAATTCTATGATTCTATATTTTCACAGACATAAAATTAGATAAAACCCGAAAACAGGTGTGATGCACAATTAACCCACACCGATTGCTTCTGATGCAGGCAGTACACAAACCTCTTGCTTCCTGCTCAATCAAATAATTGTAGTATGCAGCCCAGCACCAAATGCACTGTTGAGTGGCTGCATACCTCAGCAGGGGACCCATGATATTGTGAGGCTATCATCACTTAAACCAACCTGCACCTCTTAAAGAGGTGGTGCATTTTGGCTGGAGTGGGTGCTAGAAGTGGCTGTGGAAGAGTGTCTGACCTGCAAGAAGTCTGACCGTGGCACAACAGGGGAGACAGCATGCTCCAAGGTTCTCAGATGCTGCACTGGAGGCCTTGGTGCTGGAGGTGGAAAGGAGGAGAGAGGTCCTATATCCACAGGAGGTTGGGAGGCTATAAGGGTGAGGGCTTGCCCCAGTACCCAAAAGCGCCTCGAGAGTCGGCTGTCTTGTTCAAACGAGCAATCTTTTATTACGAGCATGCAAGGAGAATTCTTATTCTCTCAAATAATAGTAGGCATTCTGCTAGTACATTGTTCCAGTAGTCATTTTATACAGTTTTACAGGAGGTTTACTTGATAAACTGTTTCTTAATTACATCATCTCCCATCTATTGCTTTCCCTGATCTCATCCTGCCTTGGTTATATTATTCACCTCATCAACCTCTTGATTACCTTATTCATAGGTTTCTTAGGCTAGTCATAGATTTGGGTGTCTCCCTCCTGAGCTTGTTACTTTCTGATTAGGTATTCATATAATTTGTGTGTCTAGCAGGCAAGCTTTCTCAAGTTATAGGGATCTAAGTTACGCCAAGTATCCCATGGTTCCCTATGCCAGTCTCCCCGACACAGAACCTCCAGACAGACATTTTAAAGGCAGTGTGACCAGATAGCTATGGCAGTCAATGCCAGCAGCATAGATCTGAAGACCTGGATGCAGTGCCACAAGATGTTTAATGACCTCACATGAGCGGTCAGGGTCAGTGAATGCATCTTCAAATGCCATATCCTATAAACTGAACCATTAGCCTCACACATTGCTCAATGCACCACACCTCTATCACTCATTTACAAACAATCAATCATGACTCATGCCGAACATTCATAGTAAATTAGCAGTAGACGCAGATGAAGTCTTTGATGGGGTGGCCTACAAAAGAAGCCTGATGGGTATGCAGACTGAAATGTTGGGTGAAATAGCAGGCCTGCCAGAAATTCTGCAGTCAAAGTCAAGGAGGAGAGGGGAGTCCTGCACAAACTTGGAACAGGACTTTGCACAGAGCTTACAGCCCAACCTTTCCAGCGTAGAAGTGGTGGCCAGCTCCATGAGAACACCTATGGAATCATCCAGAATGCAGTGTCTGGTAAATGATTTCTCAGCTTCCATTGCAGCACGAGTAGAAGCCACCCAATATTTGGCTGCTGCAGTGGAAGCTTTGGCTGAAGTCATGCAAGGTCAGCTTCCTGCCACACAAGCTCAGATTGCTGCCATCATAGCTCCAGATACCAGTTTTCATAGGGGCTTGCAGGGAGTCACAGCAGTCCAGAAATCTCCAACATATTGATAGATGCTGCCTCAGGGAAGCACAAACCTGCTGTCCTCACTCAGGATGACAGCATTCCCACCACTGCTACTCCACCAGTACCCTTGCTGTTGCCTTTCAGTCAGCTAGCCCAGACTGCTGCTGCCCATGTCCAGGTGCTACAGTTTGAAGTTGGGCTTTCTCGGGCCAGAGCTCCTCAAGGTTATCCTCCAGGACCATCGGCAATCTCCCCGTGAAAGTCAGCAGCCTTCCACCAGCCGTGCAACAATCACTGGAGCAGCACTGCTTAGAAGCACTAGGACAAGCAAAGGAAGACAGATACGACGGGGATGACAAGTAGGATTAGGTTACTTTTGCATGAAATTTTGGATGGTTTGATTTATAAAGTTGGATTGGAATGCTTGTTTTGTGGTGGCTTTTATTTTAGCATTGTGGCCTAGAAGACACCATGATGGTCAGGAACTGAGGGATGGTAAGATGTGGGACTGTTGGTGAATGGGAAATTGGATTTGTATTCACTGGAGTACTGTGTACAGTTTTGGCACATCTGGAATACTGTGTACAGTTTTGGTCTCCATATTTGAAAAAGGATATAATTGCATTATAAGAAGTTCAGAGAAGGTTCACTCGACTAATTCCGGGGATAAAGGGTTTATCTTATGAAGAAAGGTTGAACAGGTTGTGCCTATACCCTTTGGAGTTTAGAAGAATGAGAGGTGATCTTATTGAAACATATAAGTTCCTGAGGGGTCTTGATAGAGTGGACACCGTTCCTCTTGAGGAGGAGACTAAAACTAGGGGACACAGTTTAAGAATAAGAGGTCTCCCTTTTAAGATGGAGATGATGAGAAATATTTTATCTCAGAGGGTTGTTAGTCTGTGGAATTCTCTTGCCCAGAAAGCAGTGGAGGCAGGGTCATTGAATTTATTCAAAGGCTGAATTAGATAGATTTTTGATAGACAAGGGAGTCAAGGGTTATGGGGGCAGACAGGAAAGTGGAATTGAGACTAAAACCAGATCAGCCATGATCTCATCGAATGGCATAGCAGGCTCGAAGGGCTGAATGGCCTACTCCTACTCCTAAGTCCTATGTTCCTGTGTTCACTGACACCCTAGACGGATGAGTCGATCACAGACAGGCGAGCCAGTAAGGGGATACATTGGTTTTCTCCTCCCTTCCTCCTCCTCTTCTTCCTCCTCCTCCTTCTCCTCTTCCTCAGCTACACCTGGCAAGGGCTGTGGTCTATGTTGGTGAGGTTGTGCAGCATGCACCAACCAGGGCGAGAACTGCCGGGCTCCTCTAGGGCGGTCCAGGCATGGAAGCATTGTTTAAACACCCCAGTGTTAATTACATTTCATGTGGCAGGATGGCTTTAGTTATAAGCATGCAGCATACTTGTGCAAGGGATCTGCACTGTAGTCATGAGCCAGGTGGTAAGCCGATGGCTCTTGTCGCCCAGTGGCCACCCTCTGGTTTGTGCTGGTATCTCAAATACAGATGCTATAGTGGACTGCTGCAGAACAAAGGCACTATGACTGCTGCCAGGATACCAAGTGTTGAGTTGCATGATGTGCTGAGTACGGCCACACACCAGCTGGATATCGAGGGAGCAGAATCCCTTCCGGTTGGAGTACATCTCAGAATTGATATGTGGCACCCGCAAACTGACATGTGTGCAGTCGATGGCAACCTGCATCATGAGGTATCCTAATGAAGCCATGTGTGCACTCTGCTTGCTTCTCTCTGGCAAAAGAGAATGAAATATATTCATCTCTCTTTGCATACAGAGATTCAGGGACCTCCCTTATTCTACAATGGATGGTGATGTTGCAAAATCACTTGCTCCAGCCTGGAAGGAGCCTGATGCATAAAAATTTCATGGCCACAATCACCTTCACAGCAACTGACAATGCGGTCCTTGCCCTATTCTGAGGCTGCAATTCTGTTTGCAACAGGTGGCAGATTTCAGTGAGTATTTCCTTAGTGAAGCAGAGATATCTGGCATACTGTTCTCACTGAGGTTGATGTAGAGGAATTGCTGCCTGAAGACCCTGGGTGGACGTGGCCTCCTGTTGAGAGCCCTTCTCCTGCTCCCTCTGCTCCCTCTGTGAGCAGCTTGTTCTCCACCGTATCATCTTTGCTCATTCACCCCATCATGCTGCAAGCCAGGGGGGCCAAGGTCCTTCAGCACCTGCCACATCACGCCCTGCAGACTTTAGCAACGTTAAATAAAAGAACAGGCCACCACACACTTCCACAAACTCAGCAACAACCAGCAGAAATCAATCCGCAACTAATATGAAAGTAATCGATGATCCCTTTAAACAGCACTCATGGTGCGTCCTCCATGGACACAAATTCAGCTGTGCGCAGTTAAAAGAGGGCATTAGATGGCCCCAAAATGGCAGCACTGGCACCAAATCAGCATTACATGCTGATTAACATCACAATCTTCCTACTCTGCGTCCAGTGCACGCTTCCAATGTCCATGCTGACACCCTATCCACGATAGCGTACCATGTGGCTCATGCCTGAAGTGTGCACACATGCCACAGATGCCATAAGGGTGCTATACAGCTCGACTTTGCTGCCATAACATCAAGAGGTCATAATATTGCTTTCTGACAACAATGTCGAAACATACTGGCACAAATGGAACTCCAGGTCACTGCTGCTCAGGAAAGATTTTTTCTTGCAGAACACTTTCATGGCTGGTCTGGTGTTTAATCTCTTTTCCTCCTGCTGCTCATGGCCAGCATAAAACCGTATTATTATTTTCCAACAATGATGCCAAACTATGCTGCAGGATACCTGAATCACATAAACCCTAAATGGTTGCAACTTCTATCCATTAATTATCATATTGTCATACACATCGGAAGAGTGACAATACAACATTGATGGACTACTTCTGAAGAGCTATGAAAAAACAAATTTTGTCTTTAAAAAATGAACCTTTATTTTAAAAAGTGAAAATGGTCCAAAATGGGCACTGAAGAAAAAGGGGATTAGCCTTTTGTGTATCCAAACAGTCTGACAAAGACAGAGGACAAATCTTCAAAGCCAAAAAGTGTTAATAAAACCCATCTTACACCTATCCTAAAAAACATTTCAGAATTGAAGGTCTTCTTCTAAAACAAAGGAGGTGTGAAGTAGCCATATCTGGGCCATTGTGTGATCACCATGGGTAAGAAACTAGAGTGTCTCCTAACAGGAGGTGAGAGGTGACACAGTTTTACCTTAAAACAAAGACAGCCAGAGAGAGACTGACCCAGAAGGTGAATCTATTTGTTACAACTGGCATGCCAGCAAGCCAGAAAGCACCTGCCCTGAAAAAATCCGACATCTACATTATACAGCCGGGAAAGCTGGAAGTGACCCATCATCTTCAACAGAACTTTCAATCAAGAGACAAATCTACAACTATCCCAGGCCTGCAATTATCTAGAACTCAAATCTCAAGAGAATTCAACAGGTTTATCATAACCTTTCTCTCCCACTAAAACCCAACTACCACTTTCCCTTCTCTATCTGTTTCTTCGT
Source organism: Heterodontus francisci (assembly GCF_036365525.1). Classification (NCBI taxonomy): domain Eukaryota; kingdom Metazoa; phylum Chordata; class Chondrichthyes; order Heterodontiformes; family Heterodontidae; genus Heterodontus; species Heterodontus francisci. The sequence goes on from NC_090383.1 coordinate 74,245,326, forward strand.
GTGTGTGTGTGTGTGTGTGTGTGTGTGTGTGTGTGTGTGTGTGTGTGTGTGTGTGTGTGTGTGTGTGTGTGTGTGTGTGTGTGTGTGAGCGAATGAGGTTGCGACAATTTTAGGATAAAGCGTATTGATCAATAAACAATTGACTTTCTGTTTTAAAAACCTACAGGAAATCCATCGCTATCTGTTTATTTAAAACCCACGTCACACCACGTAACAAAATTCACACCAATCTCCAACTTACAGTAATACTCAGGCCACACCAAATGGTTTCTTTAAAGCCACATTACAGTGGTTCTGATGTCTCCTTTAGGAGGTTTTTTGCAGACTGACTTCTTTCATAAAAGAAACAGTGCGAAGGGCACAGAGGGGACAAAATTTTTGAACTGCATTCAAGGGAACTTTTTTAGCCAGTACGTAACAAGCCCAATGAGAGGGGACGTAATTCTAGATTTAGTTTTCGGTAATGAAGCTGGGCAAGTGGATGAAGTAACAGTGGGTGACCATTTTGGAGAAAGTGACCATAATCCAGTTAATTTTAGTATAATCATGGAAAGGACAAATCAAATGAAACAGGAGTAAAAGTTCGAAATTGGGGGAAGGCAAATTTTATGAAACTGAGAGGTGACCTGGCGAAGGTGGACTGGATACAGCTACTTGAAGGAAAATCAGTGGCACACCAGTGGGAGGCATTCAAGACCAAGATACTATAGGCACAGTCCCCACAAAGGTAACGGGTGGTAATGCCAAATCTAGAGCTCCCGGGTTATCTAGAAGTTTACGGGGTAAGTTAAAGCAAAAAAAGAAAGCTTATGATGATCATGAATATCTTAATACTTTAAAAAGCCTGGAGGAGTATAGAAAGTGCAGGGGTGAAGTAAAAAAGGAAATTAGAAAAGCAAAGAAAGGACATGAAAAATTATTGGCAGGTAAAATCAAGGAAAACCCGAAGATGTTGTATGAGTACATTAAGAGTAAGAGGATAACTAAGGAACGGGTAGGACCTATCAGAGATGTACAGGGGAACTTATGCATGGATGCAGAAGATGTGGACAGGGTTCTTAATGAGTTTTTTGTCTCTGTCTTCATAAAGGAGAGGGTTGATGCAGACATTGTAGTTAAAGAGGAGGAGTGTGAAATATTAGATAAGACAAGCATAATGAGAGAGGAAGTGCTTGAGGGTTTGACATCCCTGAAAGTGGATAAATTGCCAGGGCCAGATGGATTGCATCCCAGGCTTTTAAAGGAAAGCAGGGAAGAAATAACGCTGAGGATCATCTTCCAATCCTGACTAGATACAGGTGAGGTACCAGATGATTGGAGGTCTGCGAACGTTGTACCATTATTTAAAAAGGATGCGAGGGATAGACCAAATAATTATAGGCCAGTCAGTCTGACCTCGGTGTTGGGTAAATTGTTAGAATCTATTCTGAGGGACAGAATAAACTGTCACTTAGAAAGGCATGGATTAATCAGAGATAGTCAGCATGGATTTGTTAAGGGAAGGTCATGTCTTACTAACTTGATTGAGCTTTTTGAGGAAATAAAAAGGAGGATTGATGAGGGTAGTGCAGTGGATGTGGTTTACATGGATTTTAGTAAGGCATTTGACAAGGTCCTGCATGGTAGACCGGTCAGTAAAATGAAACCCCATGGAATACAGGGGAATGTGGCAGGTTGGATCTAGAATTGGCTCAGTGACAGGAAACAAAGGGTAGTAGTCAATGGATATTCTTGTGAATGGAAAGTGGTTTCCAGTGGTGTTCCACAGGGCTCAGTGTTGGGTCCCTTGCTATTTGTGGTATATATTAATGATTTGGACTTAAATGTGGGAGGCATGATTGGGAAATTTGATGATGATACAAAAATTGGCCGTGTACTTAATAGTGAAGAGGAGAGTCGTGGAATCCAGAATTATATAAATGGTTTGGTTGAGTGGTTGCAAAAGTTGCAAATGGAATGCAATCCTGAGAAATGTGGAGTGATGTATTTGGGGAGGGCAAATAAAGCAAGGGAATATACAATAAATGGGAGGATATTGAGAGGTGTAGAAGAAGTGAGAGACCTTGGAGTGCATGTCCACAAGTCTCTGAAGGTGGCAGGACAGGTAGATAGAGTGGTGAAGAAGGTATATGGATTGCTTTCCTTTATTGGCTGAGGTTTAGAATACAAAATCAGGGATGTGATGCTGGAGCTGTATAGTGCACTGGTTAGGCTGCAACTGGAGTATTGCATACAGCTCTGGTCACCACATTTCAGAAAGGACATAATTGCTCTGTGGGGAGTGCAAAGGAGATTTACAAGAATGTTATCAGTGCTTGAGGGTTGCAGCTATGAGGATTGGATAGGTTGGGGTTGTTTTCCCTGGAATTGAGGAGGCTGAGGGGTGACTTAATTGAGATGTACAAAATTGTGAGGGGCTTAGATAGAGTAAACAGAAAGGACCTGTTTTCCCTGATAGGGAGGTCGGTTACCAGGGGACACAAATTTAAGGTGATTGGTAGAAGGATTAGAGGGGACATGAGGAGAAACTTTTTCACCCAAAGGGTGGTGGGTGCCTGGAATTCACTGCCAGGATCGGTGGTGGAGACAGAGACGCTCAAATCTTTGAAAAGGCACCTGGACATGTACCTAAGGTGCTGTAACCTCTGGAGCTATGGACCAGGTGCTGGACAGTGGGATTAGTTTGGGTGGATAGCTTATTCGACCGGCGCGGACACGATGGGCTGAATGGCCTTCTTCTGTGCTGTATTTTGTTCTATGTTCTATGCTCTATGTTCATGAAAAAATTAATAACAGACAACTATAAATTTGACATGGCATGCTCATTGCAATAGTTGTCTAATTCTAGTTGTAATTTTTAAATGTGGTCAGGGCCCACATGATTTGCAATGAGATGACATCATTCCAAACTGATATTTTTATTGCAGATATTGAAAGTGTCTCCTGGATGGATTTCTATCGCCTAGAGGGATGGGAGAGGAATATTCCAAATATTTTCCCCTAATTTGCCTTGCGTTTTTGATTTTTTTGCCGCTCTCAGGAGATGACATGGCACCTGCAGGGTGAAGAGTCTCTTGACATGATGTTTAGGGAATCACAATGAATGGGACAGGCTACCAGCTGATCTTTTTCTGCCCAATGTTTTTATGTGTTTGCATTCTGGAAATGTATTTACCCTGAAGGTATGGCTTGATCTGCTCAGGTTCCTTGGTCAACATATGGCCTGATCAGCAGTCCTTAAAGGGACTGCAGGAGACTGGTACCAAAAAGTTAAGTTTTTAAAAAAAAGTTCAACTTAATGTGAAGCACTGCTCCTCCCAGATCTATAGCATTACTGTGGGCTGCTGCCAGCCCACTCTCCTCCCTCACCCGCATGATCACTTCCCCTCCCTCCAGAATCTACCTGAGGGCCACTACCAGAAGTCAGAAGCCCAACATTCATCCTTACTTCTTTGGTGACCTGCCTGGGGATGTGCAGTTAAGCATCTAAAGCTTGCTGGTCTCATTAAAACCAAGTCCAAGGCTCAGTATTAATCAGGCCTCGGGCCCACCTGTTTTGGTGCAGGGATCCCTGCACCCCAACGAGGCATGAAACAATTTCTACCCTGTAATAGCACCTAGGAAAGTATTCTAAAACTGTATACTACAGTGGACTCTGGTGAAATTTTTGTCTTTGAAGTAACATCTGTAAAATAGCACAGATTCTTTAAGTTGCTTTTTAAAAATTCATTCAATGAATATGAGCATCGCTGGCAAGGTTAGCATTTATTGTCTTGAATCACTGCAATCCTTGTAGTGTAGGTACACCCAGGTGATGTTAGAGAGGGATTTCCTGGATTTTGCCCCAGCATCGTTGAAGGAACAGCGATATATTTCCAAGTCGGGATGATGTGTGGCTTGGAGGGTACTTGCAGGTGATGGTGTTTCCATGCACCTGCAGTCCTTGTTTCTCTAGATGGTAAAGGTCACGGGTTTGGAAGGTGCTGTTGAAGAAGCCTTAGCATATTGCTGCAGTGCATCTTGTAGATGGTGCACATGGCAGCCACGGTGTGCTGATGGTGGAGGGAGTGAAGGTTTAAGGTGGTGGATAAGGTGCCAATCAAACAGCTGCTATGTCCTGGATGGTGTTGAGTTTGTTGAGTGTTATTGGTGCTGCACACATCCAGGCAATTCTATCATAATCTTGGCTTGGGCCTTGTACATGGTGGAAAGACTTTGGGGAGTCAGGAGATGAGTTCTCTATGCAGAATACCCAGCCTCTAACCTGCTTTTGTAGCCACAGTATTTATGTGGCTGGCTGAGTTATGTTTCTGGTCAATGGTGACCCCCGCCAGGATGTTGATGGTGGGGGATTCAGCGATGGTAATCCCATTGAATGTCAAAGGGAAGTGGTTAGACTCTCTATTGTTGGAGATGATAATTGACTGGCACTTGTATGGTGCAAATATTACTTGTCAGTTATCAGCCCAAGCCTGTATGTTGTTCAGATGTTGCTGCGTGCGGGAAGACTGCTTCATTATCTGCGAAGTTTCAAATGGAACTGAATACTGTCCTATCATCAGCGAACATCCCTATTTGTTATGAACTTATGATGGAGGGCAGGTCTGATGAAGCAGCTGAAGATGGTTGGAGCTAGGACACTGCTCCTGCAGTGATGTCCTGGGGCTGAAATGATTGGCCTCCAGCAACCACATCTATCTTCCTTTGTGCTAGGTATGACTCCAGACAGTGGAGAGTTTCCTCCTGATTTCCATTGACTTCAGTTTTGCTACACTCAGTCAAACATTGCTTTGATGTCAAGGGAAGGCACTTTCACCTCACCTCTGGAATTCAGCTCTATTGTCCATGTTTGGACGAAGGCTGTAATGAGGTCTGGAGTTCTATGGTCTTGGCAGAACCCAAACGGATATCAGTGAGTAGTTTATTGCTAAATTAAGCTTGATGCCACTGTTGACGACACCTTCCATTATTTTTCTGCTGATTGAGAGGAGATTTCTGGAGCTGTAATTGACTGTATTGGACTTCTCCTACTTTTTGTGGACAACCCATACCAGGGCAACTTTCCACTTTGTCGAGTAATGCCAGTACTGTAGCTGCATTGGAACATCTTGCCTAGAGAGGCGGCTAGTTCTGCAGCACCATTTTCATCACTGTAGCCAGGATATTGTCGGGACCATGAGCTTTTGCTGTATCCAGTGTGCTCTGCTGTTTCTTGATATCATGTGGGCTTAAACGAATTGGCTGAAGACTGGCATCTGTGATGGTGGGGACTTCAGGAGGAGGCTGAGATGGATCATCCACTTGACACTTCTAGTTGTAAACAAAATGGTTGCAAATGCTTCAGCCTTGTCTTTTGCACTGATGTGCTGGTCTCTGCCATCATTGAGGATGGGGATGTTTTTGGAGCTTCCTCCTCCAGTTAGTTGCTTAAATGCCCACCACCATTCACGTCATATTGTGGCAGGACTGCAGAGCTTTGATCTGATCCATTGGTTGTTGGATCGCTTAGTTCTGTCTATCGCACGCTGCTTCCGCTGTTTAGCATGCATGTAGTCCTGTGTTGTAGCCAGATTACTGCCTCATTTTCAGGTACACCTGGTGCTGCTCCTGGCATGCTCTCCTAAATTCCTCATTGAACCAGTGTTGATTCTCCTGCCTTGACGGTAATGATAAAGTGAGGAATATGCCAGGCCATGAGATCATAGATTGTGGTGGAATACAATACTGCTGCTGCTGATGGCCCACAGTGCGTCATGGCTACCCTGTTGTGAGCTGCTGGATCTGTTCTAAATCAATGCCATTTTGCTTGATGGTAGTGCCACACAACACGAGGGAAAATGTCCTCTATTTGAAAAGGCAACTTTGCCTCCACAAGGACTGTGCGGTACTTACTCCTACCAACACTGTGATGAATAGATGCATCTGCGACAGGTAAGTTGGTGAGTATGAAGTCAAGTAGGCTACTCCCTCATGTTGATTCTCTCACCATTTGCTGCAGGCCCAGTCTGGAAGATATGTCCTTCGGGACTCAACTAGCTCACTCGGTGCTACCGAGCCACTCTTGGTGATGGAGATTGAAATTCACCACCCAGAGTACGTTCTGTGCCCTTCCTACCCTCACTGCTTCTTCCATGTGGTCTTCAATGTGGAGAAGCACTGATTCATCGGCTGAAGGAGGATTGTAGGTGGCAATCAGCAGGAATTTTCCTTGCCTATGTTTGACCTGATGCTATGAGTCTTCATGGGGTCCAGAGTAATTGTAGCGGACTCCCAGAACTATCCCTCCCAACTGTATACAACTATGCCACCACTGCTGGTTGCTCAGCACATACTCAGGCATGGGTTTTTTCATTTGTTTCATGGGAGGTTAGCGTCACTGGCTAGGCCAGCATTTGTTCCACAACCCTAATTGCCCTTGAGAAGGTGGTGGTGAGCTGCCTTCTTGAACTGCTGCAGTCTGTCTGATGCAGTTACACCCACATTGCTGTTAGGGAGGGAGTTCCAGGATTTTGATCCAGCGACAGAGAAGGGATGGTGATATCGTTCCAAGTCAGGATGGTGTGTGGCTTGGAAGGGAGCTTGCAGATGGGGATGTTCCCATGCAACTGCTGCCCTCGTCCTTCTAGCTGGAAGAGGTCACAGGTTTGGAAAGTGCTGTCGATAGAAGCGTGGTGAGTTGCTGCAGTGCATCTTGCATATAGTACTCACTGCTGCCACTGTGCATCGGTGGTGGAGGGACTGAATGTCTAAGGTGGTGGATGGGGTGCCGATGAAGCGGGTTGCTTTGTCCTGGATGGTGTTGAGCTTCTTGAGTGTTGTTGGAACCGCACTCATCCAGGCAAATGCAGTGTATTCCATCACACTCCTGACTTGTGCCTTGTAGATGGTGGACAGGCTTTGGGGAGTCAGGAGGTGGGTCACTCGCCGCAGAATTCCCAGACTCTGACTTGCTCGTAGCCACAGTACTTATGTGGCTAGTCCAGTTCAGTTTCTGGTGAATGGTAACCCAGAGGATGTTGATAGTGGAGGATTCAGCAATGGTAATGCCATTGAATATCAAGGGGAGATGGTTGGATTCTCTCTTGTTTAAGATGGTCATTGTCTGGCACTTGTGTGGCATGAATGTTACTTGCAACTAATCAGCCCAAGCCTGAATGTTGTCCAGGTCTTGCTGCATATGGGCACAGACTGCTTCAGTATCTGGGGAGTTGCAAATGGTACTGAACATGTTGTGAATGGTACTGAACATTGTGCAATCATCAGTGTGCATCCCCATTTCTGACCTCTTGATGGACGGAAGGTCATTGATGAAACAGCTGAAGGTGGTTGAGCCTAGGACACTACCCTGAGAAACTCCTGCAACAATGTCCTGGGGCTGAGATGATTGGCCTCCAACAACCACAATGGTCATCCTTTGTGCTCGGAATGACTCCAAACAGTGGAGAATTTTCCCATGATTCCCATTGACCTCAATTTGGCTAGGGACCCTTGATGCCACACTCGGTCAAATGCTGCCTTGATATCAAGGGCAATCACTCTCATCTCACCTCTTGAGTTCAGTTATTTTGTCCATGTTTGGACCAAGGCTGTAATGAGTTCAGGAGCCAAGTGGCCCTGGTGGAACCCAAACTGAGCATCAGTAAGCAGGTTATTGCTGTGTAAGTGCCGCTTGCTAGCACTGTCGACAACACCTTCCATCATTTGACTGATGGGGTGGTAATTGGCCAGATTGGATTTGTCCTGCTTTTTGTGGACGGGATATACATGGGCAATTTTCCACATTGTCGGGTGGATGCCAATGTTACAGCTATACTGGAACAGCTTGGCTAGTGATAGAAGAGTCTGGAACATTTGCTGAAAGGTATGTTAATGTGAGTATGGCTCTGTCAGGCTGTTGCTTGATGAGTCTGGTAGACAGCTGTCCTGATTTTGGCACAAGTCCTCAGATTTTAGAGAGGAGGAATTTGCAGTGTCGACTAGACTGGGCGGGCCCTTTTCAATGCCGGGCGGTGTGATTATACTTGTTTTGTTGCAGCTTTATACAACTGTGTGGCTTACTCCAGAGGACTGGAGTGTCATAGAGACCAGAGTGAGTGAGAAGAGCAGATTTCCTTCCCTAAAGGGCGTTAGAGAACCAGATGCATTTTTACAAAAATTCAGCAGTTTCATGGTCATCATTACTGATACTGCTTTTTAATTCCAGATTTATTTAATTCACTGAATTTAAATTCCATAGTTGCCACAGTGGGATTTTAATTCATGTTTCCAGATCATTAGTCCAGGCCTCTGGATTACTAATCCAGTAACATAACCACTATGCAACCATACCCTTAGTGAAGAACAAAGTAATATTTTACATGACAGGGAAGTTTGGGAATTGGGGGGAGGCACTTCTGCTCCTCCTGGCCCACAAGCAGTGCGATAAAGGCACTTACCTTCTCCCTGAAATTGTCACTGCCTCGCTTGAGCTACCAGGTTTCTCCAGGCCTGGACAGTTGGCCACCCATTGCAAAAGCTGCAAAGCAGGTTAAATCAGAGGCTGCCAGCCTCACTAAAATATTTAAATTGTCAACTGACCTCCTGAGAGTGGCTTGTCTTCCTACCCTTTGTCCCACCTCTGTTAAACACTGAAGTGTGTCCTAAGCCCAACCCACCTGTTTTTGGCTGTTAAAATTCATCTCTATGTCACGAAGTCTCCAGTGGGGTAGAGCTCTATACAGAAACATGTCATTGAATAGGATGCAGAGAAAAGAAAAAAGAATGATCCTGACTTCAAAATGAATGAGCTATCAGGAAACATGAGAGTTCAGGTTGTACCTTTAAGAAAGAAGGCAGTTAATAGCAACTTCAGTGAAGTATGTACAATATTAAATACTATAGAGAAGGTAAAGTCCAAATATTAGGCAGAAGAGTAGGACCAGAAGGCATTAATTTAAAGTAGAGAAAAGTTAATTTGAAACAATCTTAGGAAGAACTTCTTTCAGAAAAAGGGTAATCAATGTTTTGGAATATTCTCCAGACTGTGGGCGGCACAGTGGTGCAGTGGTTAGCACCGCAGCCTCACAGCTCCAGTGACCCGGGTTCAATTCTGGGTACTGCCTGTGTGGAGTTTGCAAGTGCTCCCTGTGTCTGCGTGGGTTTCCTCCGGGTGCTCCGGTTTCCTCCCACATGCCAAAGACTTGCAGGTTGATAGGTTAATTGGCCATTCTAAATTGCCCCTAGTATAGGTAAGTGGTAGGGAAATATAGGGACAGGTGGGGATGTGGTAGGAATATGGGATTAGTGCAGGATTAGTATAAATGGGTGGTTGATGGTCGGCACAGACTCGGTGGGCTGAAGGGCCTGTTTCAGTGCTGTATCTCTAAACTAAACAAGGTAGTATTACAACTACTCAAAATGCAGCTGGATGATATTATGGGAGAATTATAGTACTGGAGGGATAGATTTGATGGGTCAAGTAGCTTTTCCTTTTTCCTTGTGCTTAACTTTTTTAAAATGTTCTTACAAATAAGGCCCTATTGTACAATTTCAAGACCCTTTTGTAGCACAAAATATTGTTCTATGTCTGTTGGTAATACAAATTTCCCATACAAGCCCATCCAACATTTCAAAGAAACAACTCTAGTCATGTGCTATACCTCTTCCTCCAACTTTATTTTTTATTTAAAACCATGAAAATTATCCAACAAAATTCTGAGATTACATTCCAAAGTTTTTACATTTGTATTCTTTATATTAGGGCTTTCTTCAATCAAGGCATCCTTCTTTACTGTCTCCCACATTTCAGCCAGAATCCTATTATAAATCTTCATTCTCCCTTGTGTTGCCTTGTAATTCTTTCCAGGTGAACCACACCATAAATACAGTCATCTATTGTCGGAATCTTGGCGCATCTGAATTTTCCAGGACAGAGCAGCGAGCTTTGCCAACTGAATGACTAGAAAAATCAGATGTTTTGAACCTTTTCCAAAATATGTTCCTCCAGGCCATAAAATGTGTCTTGAATGCTCTTTCATTAACCTTCCAAATCTGGACACCCCCATATCTCATGACAATTTCACCTTCAGCATCTAGCTTTCTGCATCAGACCTCCTTTTGGTCCAAAGTCACATGTGGTGTATAAACAATTTTTATTATGCTAAATGTAACAAGAAAGTAAGAAAACTTGCAACTAAAGAAAGTAATTTAGTTCACAAAATCCACTTTTTCCACATCATGGATACTCTCACACCCACAATCACCTGAGGGAAAGTTTTACATTAAAAATGTTCCATTCTTTAAAAGTAATTAAGAAAAAATCTAGAGCTTTTATCATTCAAGCTACCTTCACTTTTCTGGCCTACTGCAGGAACTCTTGTGACCTGTGGAGTATTTGGTCATCTCTGACTATGCTTATCCCTGCAATCATCAATTCCATGCCCAACTAGATTTTTATCCACCTTCCTCTACCTCTCAGATCCACAATGGAGTTCCACTCTACCAGCTTCCATGTTCAACAGGCCATCCTTCATTTCACCACTTACAATACGATGCTACCACCATACACATTGCCCCTTTCATCATTCTGAAGGGACTGTTCTTTCTGTGACATTCTGGTCCGAGCCTCAATCACCCCCAACTCTTCCCACAGCATCTTCCTGTGCAATCACAGGAGCTACACCACCTGTCCTTTTACCACCTCCCTTTTCACCATCCAGGACCCCAAACATTCCTTTCAGGTAAAAGAGCGATTTACTTGTACTTCTTTCAATTTAATATACTGTATTTGCTGCTCACAATGCAGTCTCCACTACATTGGGGAGATCAAATGCAGACTGAGTGACTTCTTTGCAGAACACCTCCATTCAGTCCTTAAACATGACCCTGAGCTTCCAGTCACCTGTCATTCTAATTCTCTGCCCCACTCCCACACCTCCCTGTTACAATGCAGCACAACATAATCTTAGGGAACAGCATCTCAACTTTTGATTAAGCACTTTACAGTCTCTGGGCTCAACTGTGAGTTCAACAATTGCAGATCATAACCACTGGCCACATTTTTCAGAAAGCTGCTGTTGGTAGTGATATTATAAAAAGGAAAAAGTGTATGGAGGCATTGGAGAGGGTGCAAAGAAGATTTACAAAGATGATGATAGACATATCAGGAAAGGATGAAGAGGGTGGGTCTCTTCTCTTAAAAAAAAGGCTGAGGAGTGACCTAATTGAGGTCTTTAAAATTATGAAAGGTTTTGATAGAGTTGATACAGAGAGAATGTTTCCACTTGTGAGGAGGCCATCAATATAAGATAGTCACCAAGAAATCCAGTAGGGAATTCCAAAGAAACTTATTTACACAAAGCGTGGTGATGATGTCGAACTCGTTACCACAGGGAGTGGTTGAAGCAAATAGTATAGATGCATTTAAGAGGAAGCCAGACAAGCATATGAGGAAGAAGTGAATAGAGGGTTAAGATGATAAATTTAGTTGAGAAATGATGGAAGGAGACTCGAGTGGAGTATAACTGCCAGCATGGACGGGTTGGACTGAATGGCCTGTTTCTGTGCCATATCTGTTAATATCCTATGTAATGCTATGATCCTGCAATTCCCATTTACACCTCCTCTAAAACCCATTTTTTGGTTCTTTACTTGTCTCTTTTTGCCTTGTATCATCATCACTTTTGTCATTTAATCTCTTCTGTTTTCCACCCTACTGACTTTTGTTCTTTCCTCCCTGTTTCCTTCCCCCGCTTTTGTATTTGTTTAAAACCTGTTACATCTTTAACTTTTTCCTGGTGAAAGTTCTGATGAGAGGTTATCGTGAGTGAAATGATAACTTTGTTTCTCATTGCACAGATGCTTTCTGATGTTTAGTTTAGTTTAGAGATACAGCACTGAAACAGGCCCTTCGGCCCACTGAGTCTGTGCCGACCATCAACCACCCATTTATACTAATCCTACACTAATACCGCATCCCCACCTGTCCCTATATTTCCCTACCACCTACCTATATTAGGGGCAATTTATAATGGCCAATTAACCTATCAACCTGCAAGTCTTTGGCATGTGGGAGGAAACCGGAGCACCCGGAGGAAACCCACGCAGACACAGGGATCTACTGAGAATTTCCAGCCAATTTCTGCTTTTTATGGCAGATCTCCTGCTTTTGCTCTTTTAGATATGTATCTAGCTCTTTTTTGTAAAGGAGTTAATCATCTCTGCCCCAACTACTTTGTGGAGAAGAAAGTTACTGCCAATATTTACACTCACTTGTTCATTTTCTAAATGGAGCTACGTGGCACACTTTGCTTGCTGGTGGTACATCAGACTTTCAGCCTTCCTTGCAGCTAGTACCTGTACTTTTACCAAATGTGGTCTTCAGCTCCAAATAGGGCCACCCTCCTTTGGTACAGCTCTTACAGCAAGGTACTTTGGCAGGAAAGAAGCTGTTGCCACAAGTCGCCGCTGTACAACTATGATCAATGACTCGATTATCTATCTCACATTAACTTGATCTTTTAGCGCAGCTCTCTGGACAAATTTTCAATCCTTAGCTGTGGCCAAGATTTCTGAGCAAGCCTTTGCTGTGTCTTTGGACCATTCAAATTAGGGAGAAGGACTTCCCAGAATGTTGACTTAGGCTAGCCTTCTGTGCTACACATACTATAAGTCCATTTTTGTCAGATTCAGAAAGTTAGAGCTACACCATCTGCATCAGTGGCCCTTCTTGCTAAATTATTTTGCAAGTCTGTTACACTTTGGTTTAAAAGGTGTTGCCCAACTACACTTCTTACTCCCGACTTCCCAATTTTCAACTTGAATCACTGGGTATATGAAAGGAAATCAGCATAAATATATCAGGGCGGCATAGTGGCGCAGTGGTTAGCACCGCAGCCTCACAGCTCCAGGGACCCGGGTTCGATTCCGGGTACTGCCTGTGTGGAGTTTGCAAGTTCTCCCTGTGTCTGCGTGGGTTTTCTCCGGGTGCTCCGGTTTCCTCCCACAAGCCAAAAGACTTGCAGGTTGATAGGTAAATTGGCCATTATAAATTGTCACTAGTTTAGGTAGGTGGTAGGGAAATGTAGGGACAGGTGGGGATGTTTGGTAGGAATATGGGATTAGTGTAGGATTAGTATAAATGGGTGGTTGATGTTCGGCACAGACTCGAAGGGCCTGTTTCAGTGCTGTATCTCTAATAATCTAATCTAAACTCTAGTACTGATCCAGGGAATCACAAATTGAATTTTTCAATCTTTTATACAACCTGAATATTGATTGAGTGTAAACCCTGCTGACATGAAGGCCAAGGTGTTGATATGAAGAATACTGATGCACACACAGTTTTAACCTGCAAAGGGGGTGGGTTGGGGGGGGGGGGGGGGTGGGGGGGGAAGGTGTGTTGGGGGAACAAGTGCATGGGTGGGGGAGGGTTACAGAACCAAAATATCGGGAACCTGGCAGGGACCTGCCAACTTCCACATTTCCAATAGTGTGGGAAACCCCTGTGTAAAAAGTCAATTGACTGCAGCTTTAACCTTGGATTCTGGCTTTAACTGCCAGTGCATGGGTTTCCTGGGCTGTCTGAAACTCACCAGGTTAAACAAGGTGAGAACACAGGTGGGGATTGATGGGGATGAGTAAATGACTCTCTGGAAAGCTTTTAAATAATGAGATATGATTCATCTTCAGGGATAGTGAAGGGAACTTGTGCCTGGAGTCAGAGGAGGGAGGGGAGGTCCGAAATGAATACTTTGCTTCAGTATTCACTAGTGAGAGGGACCTGGTCGTTTGTGAGGACAGCGTGGAACAGGCTGATATGCTCGAACAGGTTGAGGTTAAGAGGGAGGATGTGCTGGAAACTTTGAATGATATGAGGACAGATAAGTCCCCGGGGCCAGACGGGATATACCCAAGGATATTACGGGAAGCAAGGGAAGAGATTGCTGCGCCTTTGGCGATGATCTTTGCCTCTTCACTGTCCACTGGAGTAGTACCGGATGATTGGAGGGTGGCAAATGTTGTTCCCTTGTTCAAGAAAGGGAATCGGGATAACCCTGGGAATTATAGACCAGTCAGTCTTACGTCGGTAGTGGGCAAATTATTGGAGAGGAATCTGAGAGACAGGATTTATGATTATTTGGAAAAGCATAGTTTGATTAGAGACAGTCAGCATGGCTTTGTGAGGGGCAGGTCATGCCTCACAAGTCTTATTGAATTCTTTGAAGATGTGACAAAACACATTGATGAAGGAAGAGCAGTGGATGTGGTGTATATGGATTTTAGCAAGGCGTTTGATAAGGTTCCCCATGGTAGGCTCATTCAGAAAGTAAGGAGGCATGGGATTCAGGGAAAGTTGGCTGTCTGGATACAAAATTGGCTGGCCCATAGAAGAGAGAGGGTGGTAGTAGATGGAAAGTATTCAGCCTGGAGCTCGGTGACCAGTGGTGTTCCACAAGGATCTGTTCTGGGACCTCTGCTCTTTGTGATTTTTATAAATGACTTGGATGAGGAAGTGGAAGGCTGGGTTAGCAAGTTTGCCAATGACAGGAAGGTTGCTGGAGTTGTGGATAGTGTGGAAGGCTGTTGTAGGTTGCAACGGGACATTGACAGGATGCAGAGCTGGGCTGAGAAGTGGCAGATGGAGTTCAACCTGGAAAAGTGTGAAGTGATTCATTTTGGAAGGTCGAATTTGAATATGGAATGCTGGCTTAAAGACAGGATTCTTGGTAGTGTGGAGGAACAGAGGGATCTTGGGGTCCATGTCCATAGATCGCTCAAAGTTGCCACCAAGTTGATAGGGTTGTTAAGAAGGCGTATGGTGTGTTGGCTTTCATTAACGGGGGATTGAGTTTAAGAGCCGCGAGGTTATGCTGCAGCTCTATAAGGCCCTGGTTCGACCTCACTTGGAATATTGTGTTCAGTTCTGGTCGCCTCATTATAGGAAGGATGTGGAAGCTTTAGAGAGGGTGCAGAGGAGATTTACCAGGATGCTGCCTGGACTGGAGGGCATGTCCTACGAAGAAAGATTGAGGGAGCTAGGGCTTTTCTCATTGGAGCGAAGAAGGATGAGAGGTGACTTGATAGAGGGGTACAAGATGATGAGAGGCATAGATAGAGTGGATAGTCAGAGACTTTTTCCCAGGGTGGAAAGGGCTATCACCAGGGGGCATCATTTTAAGGTGATTGGAGGAAGGTTTCGGGGAGATGTCAGAGGTAGGTTCTTTACACAGAGAGTGGTGGGTGCGTGGAATGCGCTGCCAGCAGTGGTAGTAGAAGCAGATACATTAGGGGCATTTAAGCGACTCTTGGATAGGTACATGCATGATAGTAGAATGAAGGGTAGGTAGCTAGTTTGATCTTAGAGTAGGTTAAAGGTTCGGCACAACATCGTGGGCCGAAGGGCCTGTACTGTGCTGTACTGTTCTATGTTCTATGTTCAGCTCCTTCCAGAGATCTGCTGGTGACATCTGCCAGATTTCAAGATTTGCTACAAACAAATGTATCTCCCAGGTAACCGACGCCATATTTGACAGCAGCTTTTTTGCCTGTGAAAGGCTGTTGTTCACAGGACTTGTCCTGAGATTGTGTTTTCATTGCTTTGGGGATGATTTCCAGGGCTTTGGAGGTCATTTATGCTACCTTAGACCTTTTTGCCTTTGATTTGCACTTCCCACCAGCAGCAGGATCAGTACCAGCAGGCACAGCAGCTGCCTTCTCCTCAGCCGCCTGATTCATAGGACAGAGGGGATGAACACAGAGCTCCAGCTCTGTGGAGGCAATACTCCCAGCACAGGGCAGACAGTCAGAGGAAAAGGCTTTCTGGATATGGCTAAGCATCATTTCCTTAGAAGGCTCAGACTTTCATAGAAACATAGAAACATAGAAAATAGGAGCAGGAGTAGGCCATTCAGCCCTTCGGGCCTGCTCTGCCATTCAAAAAAGATCATGGCTGATCGTCTAATTCAGTACCCTGTTCCCTTTCTCCCCATATCCTTTGATCCCTTTGGCATTAAGAAATATATCTATCTCCTTCTTGAATATATTTAATGACTTGGCCTCCACTGCCTTCTGCGGTAGAGAATTCCATAGGTTCGCCACCCTCTGAGTGAAGAAATTTCTCCTCATCTCGGTTCTAAATGGCATACCCCGTATCCTGAGATTCTGACACCTGGTTCTGGACTCCTCAGCCATTGGGAACATCCTCCCTGCATCTAGCCTGTCTAGTCCTGTTAGAATTTTATAGGTTTCTATGAGATCCCCTCTCATTCTACTAAACCCTAGTTAATATAGGCCTAGTTGACCCAATCTCTCTTCATACGTCAAACCTGCCATCCCCGGAATCAGCTTAGCAAATCTTCTTCGCACTCCCTCCATGGCAAGAACATCCTTCCTCAGATAAGGAGGCCAAAACTACACACAATACTCCAGATGTGGTCTCACCAAGGCCCTGTATAACTGCAGTAAGACATCCTTGCTCCTGTAAATGAAATCCTCTTGCAATAAAGGCCAACATACCATTCACCTTCCTAATTGCTTGCTGCACCTGAATGCTTGCTTTCAGCGACTGGTGTACAAGGACACCCAGGTCTCATTGAACCTCCCCCTTTCCCAATCTATCACCATTCAGATAATAATCTGCCTTTCTGTTTTTACAACCAAAGTGGATAACCTCACATTTATCCACTATATACTGCATCTGCCATGCATTTGTCCACTCACCCACTTGTCAAAATCATATTGGAGCCTCTTTGCATCCTCCTCACAGCTCACATTCCCCCCCCAGCTTTATGTCGGCTAAAAATTTGGAAATGTTACATTTAGTTCCCTCACCCAAGTCATTAATATAATATTATGAATAGCTGGGGCCCAGGCACTGATCCCTGTGGTACCCCACTAGTCACTGCCTGCCACCCAGAAAAAGACTCGTTTATTCCTACTCTCTGTTTCCTGTCTGTCAACCAATTCTCAGTCCATGTCAGTATATTAGCCCCACTAACCTCTTTTGCACACTAACCTCTTAGGTGGGACCTTATCAAAAGCCTTCTGAAAATCCAAATACACCACATCCACTGGTTCTCCCTTATCTATTCTACTAGTTACATCCTCAATAAACTCCAGTAGATTTATTAAGCATGATTTCCCTTTCATAAACCCATGCTGACTTTGTCCAATCCTGTTTATGCTTTCCAGGTGTTCTGCTATCACATCCTTTAAAGTAGACTCCAGCATTTTCCCCACTACTGATGTAAGGCTAACTGGTCAGAAGTTACCTGTTTTTTCTCTCCCTCCTTTTTTAAATAGTGGGGTTACATTTGCCACCCTCCAATCCATGGTTGAGCCACCTTTCCGGTTTTATTTTTGCACCAGACAGGAATGAACAATTGTTGTAATTCATGCACAAATTCTTTAAATATTATCCATTGTCTATCCACCATCAACCCTTTTAGTAAAGTTCTCCAATCTACCATAGCCAACTTGCGCCTCATGCCTTCGTAGTTTCCTTTATTTAGATTCAGGACCCTAGTTTCGTATTCAACTACTTCACTCTCCATCTTAATGAAGAATTCTATCATGTTATGGTCGCTCCTCCCCAAGGGTCCCCGCACTGGGGCGGCACAGTGGCGCAGTGGTTAGCACCGCAGCCTCACAGCTCCAGCGACCCGGGTTCAATTCTGGGTACTGCCTGTGTGGAGTTTGCAAGTTCTCCCTGTGTCTGCGTGGGTTTCCTCCGGGTGCTCCGGTTTCCTCCCACAAGCCAAAAGACTTGCAGGTTGGTAGGTAAATTGGCCGTTAAAAATTGCCCCTAGTATAGGTAGGTGGTAGGGAAATATAGGGACAGGTGGGGATGTGGTAGGAATATGGGATTAGTGTAGGATTAGTATAAGTGGGTGGTTGATGGTCGGCACAGACTCGGTGGGCCGAAGGGCCTGTTTCAGTGCTGTATCTCTAAACTAAACAAGTTTGCTAATTAATCCTTTCTCATTGCACAATACCCAGTCTAGGATAGCCTGTTCTCTAGTTGGTTCCTCAATGTATTGGCCTAAAAAACCATCATGTACACACTCCAGGAAATCCTCCTCCACAGTGTTATTGCTAATGTGGTTTGACCAATCTATATGTAGATTAAAATCACCCATGATTACAGTTGTACCCTTATTGCATGCGTCTCTAATTTCCTGTTTAATGGCATCCCTTACATCTCCACTACTGTTTGGGGGCCTATCGACAGCCCCCATCAATGTTTTCCTTGAAACCCCTTGGTGTTTCTTAGCTCCACCCATACAGATTCCACATCATGATTTTCTGAACCGATATCCTTCCTCACTATTGCATTGATTTCCTCCTTTACTAACGATGCTACCCCTCCTCCTTTCCCTTTTTGCCTGTCCTTCCTAAATATTGAATACCCCTGGATGTTCAGTTTCCATCCTTGGTCACCTTCCAGCCATGTCTCCGTAATCGCTACTATATCATAACCATTTATATATATTTGCGCTGTTAATTCATCTACCTCATTGCAAATGCTCCTTACATTAAGATGCAATGCCTTTCAACTTGTCTTTTTAACATTGTTAGTCACCTTAGCTTTATTTTGCGCTATGGCCCCATTTGTTTCTCACCCATCTTTTCTCTGCCTTCTACTTTTGCTTCTTACCTTTCTTTCATTTCTATCCTTGTTTCCCTCTCCTCTGTCTCCCTGCTCAGATTCCCATTCCCCTGCCATTCCAGTTTAAACCCTCCCTGAGAGCACTAGCAAACACCCCCCTGAGGAAATTGGTCCCAGTCCTGCCCAGATGCAACCCGTCCAGCTTGTACTGGTCCCACCTTCCCCAGAACTGTTCCCAATGTCCCAGGAATCTGAATCCCTCCCCACTACACCATTTCTCCAGCCACGTATTTATCTGATATATCCTGCTATTTCTACTGTCACTAGCATGTGGCACTGGTAATAATCCTGAGACTGCTACCTTTGAGGTCCTACTTTTTAATTTTCATCCTAACTCCCTATATTCAGCTTGTTGGACCTCATCCCTTCTCTTATCTACGTTGTTGGTACCAATACGTACCACAACAACTGGCTGCTCGCCCTCCTCTCTCAGAATGCCCTGCAGCTGCTTAGAGTCATCCTTGGCCCTAGCACCAGGGAGGTAACATACCCATCTCTTTTGTGGCTGCAGAAACGCCTGTCTGTTCCCCGTACGATTGAATCCCCTATCACTATAGCCCTGCCACTCTTCTTCTTCCCCTCCTGTGCAGCAGAACCACCCATGGTGCCATGAACTTGGCTCTTGCTGCTTTCCCCTGAGCCATCTTCCCCAACAATATCCAAAGTGGTATATCTGTTAGAGAGGGGGATGGCCACAGGGGACTCCTGCACTACCTGCCTTCCTCTACTCTGCCTGGTGGTCACCCATTCCCTTTCTGCCTTTGCAGCATTTGCCTGCGGTGTGACCACCTCGCTAAATGTGCTATCCACGATGTCCTCAGCATCGCGGATGCTCCACAGTGAATCCACCCGCAGCTCCAGCTCCGTAATGCGGGTATCCAGTAGCTGCAGATGGATACACTTCCTGCACACACTGGAAGCATCCCTGATTTCCCACATAGCGCAGGGGGAGCATATCAAGGGTGCGAGCTCTCCTGCCATGACTTTCCTTTAGATTACTTAGTTACTCCCTTTAATTAAGAAATACTAATTACGCTAGGAGCCTTGTTCTACTCCGAACACTACCCACCACAATCTAAAGTCCTTAATAAATTACACTAATTAAAAAAACACACTTTAATAATACTAACCCTATCACTTATATGGTATGTTTTGAGGGTTTTTAAAAAAAAAGAACTTTCCCTTTATTGTTTTAAGCTATTTACAGGCACTAACAGCTGTTACTTACCCAACCAATCTGCTTACAGATTTCCCGTGATGTCACTGTAAGTCTTTTTTTCCTCTTTTGAACCTCAGTGTGCACTGGCACAGAGAGAGAGAGAGAGGGAGGGCTGCTGCCACTCCAGTCCTCAGGTAAGTAAGGGCCTCGAGCCCTGTGTTCTCTTTAAGTAGGTCCCACTCTGGATCTGCCTCCTCCCAGGTCTGCCTGCTGCTGCTCCGGTCCTCAAGTAAGGTCGTTGGTGACATCTGCAGCCTTCTTCAAAGTGGACCAGGTGGGCATGCATTGCCACTGGTGATCAAAGTCAAGGTCACCAAGGCCCTGAATTTCTTCATCTGCAGCTCCTTCCAGGGATCTGCTGGTGACAACTGCAGGATTTCAAGATTTGCTGCACTCAAGTATATCTCCCATGTAACCAATCCATATTTACCAGCTGCTTCGTTGCCTAAGTAAAAGGCTGTTGTTCACAGGATTTGTTCTGAGAATGTGTTTTCACTGCTTTTGAGGTGATTTTGAAGACTTTGGAGGTCATTTCTTCTACGTTGGATATTTTTACCTTTGCTCTGTACTTCCTAGCTGTCAGCCTTCTCGGGAGCATGGGAGCAACTTATTCAGCTGTACCTTGGACAGATGAGGAACAAGAGGGGCAGCATCAACAACACCACCAGCAGAAGGAACAGTACCAGTAGGAGCAGCAGAAGCCTTCTCCTCAGCCACCTGATGGTCCACAGGACAGAGGGGATGAACACAGAGCTCCAGCTTGCAGGAGGTGATACCCCCAAAACAGGGTGGACAGACAGAGGATCAGCTTTCTGGACATGGCTGCGCACCAGTGCCTTAGGAGGCTCAGACTTTCACAGCAGATCATTGCTGACATCTACAGCCTCCTTCCAAGTGGACCAGGTGGGCACGCATTGCCGGTGGTGGTCAAGATCACCACAGCCCTGAATTTTGCCACCTCTGCTCCTTCTGGATATTTTCTGGTGACATTTGCAGGATTTCAGGATTTGCTGCACACAAGTGTATCTCCCAGGTTACCAATGCCATATTTGCCAACTACATCCACTTTGCTACTGATGAGGCCAGTCAGAATGTGAGGGCCTTTGTATTTGTTTCTTTGACTGGATCCCGACAGATACAGAGAGTCAAAGACTGCACATGTGTGGAAATTAAGGCATCCTCAGATCAACCAGCCGGATTCATCTATCAAAAGGGATTCCACTTTACCCGTGTTCAGCTGGTATGTAACCACCAGAAGATTATCATGCATGTCTTTGCAAGTCACCCCGGAAGCTGCAATGATACCTTCATTCTGCATCAGTCAAGTCTCCTGTAGATCTTGCAAGCTCCAAGCAGGGTCAGGAAGTGGCTCCTACGAGGCAAGGGATACACTCTAAAGACATGGTTGATGACACCTGTGAGGAGCCCTATCACTGATGCCCAGGAAAGGCATAACTGAAACCACATGAGCACGAGTGGTCATTGAGCAAGCCACTGAGATGCTGAAGATGTGATTCGGGTGCCTGGACAGACCCTGGGGCACCTGTCAGTATGCGCCAGCAAAGGTCTCCAGGATGATAGTGGTATGCTGCACCTTCCACAACAGAGCGCTGCAGGAGGAGGAAGATGATGACTGCTTTGCATCTTTAGAGGAGAAGGAGCGGGAGGAAGAGGAGGATAAACAGGAGGAGGAGGAGGCCAAGGTCCCTGCAGTTACTCACCTAGCTGCCAGAGATGCCAGGGGCAGAGAAATACAGGCATGATACAGCTAACCTGAGCTGTGCAGCCATATGGAACACCAATGCTGAATTTCCACTGACCCCCCCTCCCCTGCCCCACCCCTAACACATACCATACTGTTACGCCAATGTGTTTTGTTGAATGATAATTTTCTTTGATCTACTGACTGGAGATCTGATTTTATATATTTTTTTAAAAAGACATTTTAAAAAGACAAGCTGCCAGCAAAGTCATCCTTTCAGCTTAAGATAATTACCTAATTTGCAACATTGTATCCTATACTGCAATGCTTATGAGGAGAGAAACAAAATGTCTGCTAATTTCCCAGCAAGAACCAAGACCCCAGAAGTTTATAGAAACCACCTATTCTCTCAGCAAGAAGAAGAAATACAGCTAACTGCAATGTTTGAATCACTGAGTGATTGTCATGTGATAAGCCCCTCCCCATCTGTGGTTTTAAGCTAGTGTTTTTCTCTGTAGCAGAGGAGAAGCAACTGGACTCTGACGTTAGCAGACACTAAGTGGGGGCCCTCTCTGTCTCTCCATTCCAGCTTGAAAGCTTTCAAATCCCGCTTGTTGATTACTCTGGCTACAATCAGAAGCCCCATTGGAGGAAATCATCCACATGGCTATCTCCAAGAGACTCACTAAACCAGTCATCTACCTCATCAAACTAAAGGCTCAGGACCACTGAATTCAGCTAGAAGCCAGCCGAATCACCAAACTCCACACTGTGTACCTATTTTTCTATGGACTCTAACTCAACCAATCGACTTTTCCCTACTCTGTAACCAATTGTGTGTGTGTAAACCTCTAGTAGATGCGTGAGTGCAAGTTGGTGTGTTGTTTATTATTTTTATTAGTTCAGTTTAGATACAATAAAGTTAACCTCTTTCTTTGTTAACTCAAGAAAACCTGTCCGATTGGTTCTTGTTATGATCATAGCAAGTAAATAATCAAACACAACTACTGAATTAGCCAGTACATCCACTTTAAGAAAGAATTAAACCTGTTGTGGTCAAAGAAGGAAAGGGAAAAGAGGGAAGACCTTCGACCCCTCCTCACTTGACTGCAACAGAATTTTAGGGGTTTATATCTGCGATCAAACCCAAAGACAAATGGGAAATTGGAAATGGGAAACCAAATTGATCCCTCACAATAATTTAAAAACTGCATTACAGGTTTTCTCGTGATTTCCAGTGCTGGAGCACTAAAATGTCCACATTCAAGGTCAGTACCTTCCTGGAACAGAGTGAAGTAACTTGGGCCAGGTTAAAAGCCCTCTCTGTTGAAGAGTTGGGGAGTGTAGCTGGGCAATTAGAGATTACTATCCATCCAAAAGCTAGGAAGCCTGAAATCCTAAAACTTGTGGCCAACCATTTTAAAATTGACACTGAAAAACCGGGGACAAGCATAGATTCTGAAACAAAGTAACATTAACTAAGATACAACGAGAACAGAGGAGACTAGAATTTGAATTTCAGGAAAGAGAGAAAGAGGAGCTTTCCAGGAAAGGGAGAAAGAAAGAGAATTCCAGGAATGCAAAGGAGGGAATTCAAGTTAAGGCAGCTTGAACAGAATAGGGGAAGACCCAATGTACGCAGTCAAGGTACCATTAGTGAGGGAGTTTCCCCTAGCTCAGGACCAGGTGCTAAGCTCTTAAAATTCTCCCAGTTAATACCAAAGTTCAATGAGGGGGATGTTGAAGCATTTTTCATCTGTTTTGAAAAGCTTGCAAAACAGTTGAAGTGGTCAGTTGACAGCTGGACACTGTTATTGCAAAGCAAACTAACAGGAAAAGAAAATGAGGTTTATTCACTGTTGCCTGATGAGAGTTCATCAGATTATGCGATGACTAAAGATGCTATCCTAGGCACATACACGCTAGTACCACCAAAAGTTCCAAACTCTCCAAAAACAGCCGGAACAAACTTACATTGAGTTCGAAAGGGTTAAGCAACTCACTTTTGACCTATGGATAAGGGCACTTAAGATATAGCCCACCTATGAAAATCTTAGAGAGGTGATCCTCCTCTAAGAGTTCAAAAACTCACCTCCCCTTTCTGTAAGAAACCACATGAAGGAACAAAAGGTTCCAACAGCCAGGCAGGCAGCAATCTTTGGCTGATGATTATACACTTATTCACAAGCCCTTTCCCCAAGGGAAACCCTTCCTAGTCACATCCAAAAATCTGAAAAGGATAGAAGATGGGAGAGTTAGAGGAGGATGAACAGCCATGAGCAAGAAGGGACATCTGGAAACACAAGGGGCCCTCCTCAGATGGTGCTGAGAACCGGAGTGATGCCCAGAAACCTACATGTTTCCATTGCAACAAGGCAGGTCACCTTCAAATTGACTGCTGGAAACTACGGGGAAAACCCACAGGTTTAGGCAGGGTACACCAGACCAGTGCAGAAAATGGGGCCGTGATAGAAAGCACAGCAGACCAGGCCGTGGCTTTAACTGAGGCAGTAAAACCCAGTAAACCTACCATTGAGAGTGCGGGAAAACTTAAAATCCCTGAGATTTTGTGTCCAGAGGAAAAGTGACCCCATACCCCTCAAGTGAGGCAAGTAAGCCCAGAGTCATACTTAGGGATACAGGGGCCACCCAATTCCTTCTGCTGGGAAATGGCATGATCTTTCCCCCAGAGAGTACATTGAATGCTAACGTGTTAGTAAACTGTACCGGAGAGAAGTATATGCCCGTACCTTTATATCGGGTGCACCTGGAGTGTGACCTTGTTTCAGGACGGGTAACCCTAATTTTCCCTAATTTACCTGTGGACGGTTTCCACCTGCTCCTGGGTAATGATCTGGCGGGGGTGAAGGTGGTAGCTTCCCCAGTGGTTTTAGAGAAACCAAAAGAGGTCAGGGAGACAGAGCAGTTACAGGAAAAGGGCCCCGGCATTTTTCCTGACTGTGTGGTGACCCGGTCCATGGCCAAACAAGCTCCGTCAGAGCAGATTGAACTGGCACTGCAGACAGATGACCCTGCTGTCTAGTTATCTGAAGCCTTCTTTGGGAAGTTAGAGGACCCAGAGGATGGTCGAGGCTCAGCAAGCTGATCCAGGGTTAAAAAAGTTAGCACAGACTGTCCAAACTGAAGCTGAAGAAGAGGGAGTTCCAGAGTCCTTCTTTTCCAAGGATGAGGTGCTGATGAGGAAGTGGAGACCTCCTCACAGACCTGCAGATGAAGAGTGGACAGTGGTTCACCATGTAGTGGTGCCACCGAGGTACCATAGAGAAATACTGAGAATAGACCACGAGATTACAATGGCTGGACATGTGGGTATCAGAAAAGTCCAAGCCTGCATCAGCCTGCATCAGACAGCATTTTCACTGACCACAACTCCACAAGGATGTGGTGGAGTTCTGTAAGGCTTGATACACGTGCCAGGTTGTGGGAAAGCCTCAACCAGCAATAAAACCTGCACCCCTAATTCCTATACCGACTTTTGGGGAACCATTCAGCATTGTGCTGGTAGATTGTGTGGGGTCTCTGCCGAAAACAAAAGGCAGCTACCTGTATCTTCTCACCGTTGTGGATTTCCAGAGGCTAGCCCTCTAAGAACTATCTCTGCCAAAGTAGTTGTGGAGAGGTGAACCCAATTTCTCACCTGATACGGGCTGCCTGCTGAGATCCAATCGGATCAGGACACAAATTTTATGTCCAGTATTTTTCAAAAGGTCATGGGTAATCTGGGCATAACCCAGCTAAGGTCCTCAGCCTACCCCCACCTACAGTCACAAGGGGCTTTGGAGCGGTACCACCAGACCCTACAGACAATGATCAGGGCTCCTGCTATGAATACCCCCATGACTGGGGCAAAGGGCTGGGATTTCTTCTGTTTGCTACCAGGGACTCATCCAATCCACTGGCTTTAGTCCCTTTGAATTAGTTGATGGATACGAGGTGAGAGGTCCTCTAAAACTAATCAAGGGAGGTTTGTGGGACACAGGGACAAATCTTTCCTGGTAGACTACATCTCCATGTTCTGAGAACGGCTCACGAGAGCCTGTGCAGTGGCTCAGGAACACCTAAAAACCTCCTAGACAACGATGAAAAGGCAGGCAGATAAATCTGTCAAGGCCATAACATTTCAGCCTGGAGACCATGTGTTAGTGTACAGGGAGAACCATTGAAAACCTGGTTCAGTGGCCTACACAGAGTAATAAAGAGAATTAGTCGGATGAATTATATAATTGACACTCCACGTCTTAGGAAAAAGCAAAGGCTGTGCCACATCAATATGTTAAAACGGTATCACAGTTGGGAATAGGACAAACAAGCACAGGTCTGTCAGGCCGTCAGGAAAGAATAGGGTGAAAGGAACAGTGAGGACATGTTAGAGAGAGGCTGGAGGATTTCCAAATCAAACCCCGTACCGTCCGGTTAGGTAGCACTGAAATGTTGTGGAAATTAGACACTGTACTCTCCTATTTAAATGAAGAACAGAGAGAAGACCTAACAAGGCTACTCACAGCATTTAAAGAGATCTGCAGGGATAAACCAGGGGGCACAACCCTAACCCTACACGATGTGGATGTAGGAGAGACCCCTCCCATAAAACAAAATCCCTATCACCTAGGTCCCAGGAAACTGACCCAGGTTTGGAAGGAAATTCAGAAAGAAGACCTAGAAATTAAAGATTTAAATTCTGAAGGAAGACACAGAAAAGCTCATAAGCCAAAGGAAAACCCGAAGCCCAAGAAGGTTTTTGTGGCAGATTTGAAGGGTGGTGATGGTGGTGGTGACTGCAAGTCAAGTATCCTAACTGAGGAGGAATTGTGAGCCAGGCTGGATGAGCACAGAAAAAAACATGTACAAAAAGCACTGGATGATCTTCACAAAGTTATGAACAACCTTGAATCGAGGATTGAGTTCACTGATATAGAGAAACAGGAAAAGGAAGATATTGTAGAAATACACGATAAAGCCTGGCTCGGGTATAAAATTAAAAGCCGACCCGGGCCCGACCTGACCACAGCCAACCCGAACCCAACCCGGGCCAGAGTCCTTCAATATTTTTTCATGCCCGACCTGACCCGAAAATATCATACATGTTATTAGTACAGAAATAAAATTGCGTCAAAATGTAGATTAAAAAGAAAGCAATACAAAACAAAACCCAACCACATCCACGTCCAACCTGACCTGACCCGAGCCCGAATGCTGGACAGAGAATATAGACCTGACCTGACCCGAACCCGACACATGTAGTCGGGTTTGGTCGGGTTTGGGTCAGGTAGCCAGGCTTAATACACGAGGTAATTCCATGTATGCTGGAGCACAAGCTAATTGAGCCCAGTCAGAGCGGTTGGAGTTGCCCAGTTGTGCTCCTGCCCAATCCTGGATATAAAAAACTTTAATATGGCTATGACAGTGAGACTGATCAATGTGTGTATACAGTTTCTTTTTAATTTGTGACCCCATCATGAAATGTTCCTGTTGTCACATTTCATTTTGTATGGTGAGGAGGTGTTATGCCAAGTGTTTTGTTGAATGATAATTTTCTTTGGTCCACTGACTGGAGACCTGAATTTATATATTTTTTTAAACGGACATTTTAAAAAGACAAGCTGCCAGCAAAGTCATCCATTCAGCTTAATATGATCACCTAATTTGCAACACTGTATCCTACACTGCAATATTTACGAGGAGAGAGACAAAATGTCTGCTAATTTCCCAGCAAGAACCAAGACCCAGGAAGTTTAAAGGAACTACCTGTTCTTTTAGCAAGAAGAGGAAATCCTGCTAACTGCTATGTTTGAGTCACTAAGTGACTGTCATGTGACAAGCCCCTCCTCATCTGTGGTTTTAAGTTGGTGTTTTCTCTGCAGCAAAGGAGAAACAACTGGACTCTGACATGAGCATACCCTAAGTGGGGGTCCCTCTCTCTCTCCATTCCAGCTTGAAAGCTTTCAAATCTTGCTTGTTAACTGACCACCTTTTCATACTCCAACTGCAATCAGAAACACCGTTGGAGGAAATCATCCGCATCGCTATCTCCAAGAGACTCATCGAACCAATCATCTACCTCTTCAAACTAAAGGCTTCCGGACCACAGAATTCAGTGAGAAACCAGCCGAATCGCCAAACTCTACAGATTATATATCTTTTTTTCTATGGACTCTAACTCAACCAATCTACCTTTCCCCACTTTGTAACCTATTTGTGTGAGTGTGTGTGTGTGTGTTTAAACCTCCAGTCTTTGTGGCGCATTGTTTATTACTTTTATTAGTTTGGTTTAGGTACAATCAAGTTAATCTCTTTCTTTGTTAACTCAAGAAAACCTGTCCAATTGGTTCTTGTCATGATCATAGCAAGTAAGTAACCAAACACCGACTGAATTGGCCAGTACATTCACTTTTAGAAAGAATTAAACCTGTTGTGGTCAAACAAGAAGAGGGAAAAGAGGGAAACCCTTTGACCCCTCCTCACTTGACCATAACAATACCCAAAGCCGATAATCCTTCCCTTTCGCTGCTCATCTTCTACTCTTGTCACACCATTTACCTCAAAGCTGAAGACCACCTGCCAGGTGAGAGGCACAATGGAGATGTCTGGACAATGGAGATTTGAAATAAAGTTTATGGTGCATAACATTGACAATAAAAGTGAGAATGTAACACATTTTCAAACATCTGAGTGATTTCCCATGTGAAACTACAAAGCCTCTCTCTTCCTTTTATTATTCCTACGTGGTACTACTCCTGTGGCTTCAGCAGAGCTAGAGACAGCTGTTCATTCCCCTGCTCTGACTGCTCAGATCCTCATGGCAAACATCTTCTGGGTTATGGGGTCCGTGAAGGCCCCATAAAAGATTGCCCCACCTGCACCCATGCAGGGGTAGACTTGGCCATCGGGATGGGACTCCGGTGTGGGGCTATGACTGAGAATAGGGGAGTGCAAGGGGGGAGGAGTGGGAGCACTTTTAGCAGAGTGCAGATTTCCATGTGCCTTTTCTCCATCTTCCTTCTCATGGCCCCCTTTTTTTGCCCTTTTCTGAGAGGAATTTTCCAGATAGTAACCCCCACCCCCCAACACTTGCCAAATTGGCCTGGGTTTTTTTTATCTAGTTTTACCTCCGCTAGGAGATTACTTGGTTTTTCGATGGGTTGGGGTGTATTTCTTGTTATGCTCAAGGTATCGCAAATTGTGTAGGACATGCTGGGTGGACAAGAACATCTTTTCCTATCCATCATTACTCATATGTGTCAGCCAAGGCTCAAATGGTCACACTCTTGTCTGTAAGTCAGAGGGTTTTGAATTCAAGTGCTGCTCCAGGACATGAGCACAAAAATCAAGGCTGACACCCCAGTGCAGTTCTGAGGGAATGCTGCACTATTGGAAGTGCTGCATTTTGTATGTGATGCCAAACTGAGGCCCCGTCTGCATTCTCAAGTGAATGTAAAATATCCCATGGCACTATTTTGAAGAAGAGCAGGCAGCTCATCACCACCTTCTCGCAAGAACACAAAAACACAAGAAATAGGAGCAGAAGTAGACCATATGGCCCATCGAGCCTGCTCCGTCATTCAATACGATCATGCCTGATTTTGGGTTTCAATTCCACTTTCCCAACAACTTCCCATAACCCTTGGTTCCCTGAAAGACCAAAAATCGATCTATCCCAGACTTAAATGTATTCAATGATGAAGCATCCACAACCCTCTGGGGTAGAGAATTCCAAAGATTCACAACCCTTTGAGTGTAGTAATTTCTCCTCATCTTAGTCCTGATTAATTGGCCCCTTATCCTGAGATTGTGTCCCCGTGTTCTAGATTTTCTGGCCAGTGGAAACAATCTCTCAGCTTCTGCCCTATCAAGCCCTTTCAGAATCTTGTATGTGTCAATTAGATCGCCTCTCAATCTTCTAAACTCCAGAGAATATTTTTTTTTTAGAACATTACAGCGCAGTACAGGCCCTTCGGCCCTCGATGTTGTGCCGACCTGTGAAACCATCTGACCTACACTATTCCATTTTCATCCATATGTCTATCCAATGACCACTTAAATGCCCTTAAAGTTGGCGAGTCTGATACTGTTGCAGGCAGGGCGTTCCACGCCCCTACTACTCTCTGAGTAAAGAAACTACCTCTAACATCTGTCCTATATCTATCACCCCTCAACTTAAAGCTATGTCCCCTCGTGTTTGCCATCACCATCCGAGGAAAAAGACTCTCACTATCCACCCTATCTAACCCTCTGATTATCTTATATGTCTCTATTAAGTCACCTCTCCTCCTCCTTCTCTCCAACGAAAACAACCTCAAGTCCCTCAGCCTTTCCTCGTAAGACCTTCCCTCCATACCAGGCAACATCCTAGTAATTCTCCTCTGCACCCTTTCCAAAGCTTCCACATCCTTCCTATAATGCGGTGACCAGAACTGCACGCAATACTCCAGGTGCAGCCTCACCAGAGTTTTGTACAGCTGCAGCATGACCTCGTGGCTCCGAAACTCAATCCCCCTACTAATAAAAGCTAATATAGACCCAACTTACTCAGCCTCTCACCATAGGACAACCCTCTCATCCCAGGGACCAATTTATTAAATCTTTGCTGCTCTGCCTCCTGTGCAAGTATATCCTTTCTCAAATGTGGAGACCAAAACTGCAAACAGCATTCCGGGTGCGGTTTCACCAAAGTCCTGTACAATTTTAGTAAGACTTCTTTATTCCTGTATTCCAATCCCCTTGCAATAAAGGCCAACATGCCATTTGTCTTCCTAATATCCTCCATGTTAACTTTGTGTGTTCCTTGTATGAATACCCCCTAGTCTCTCTGAACATTAACACTTATTCGTTTCACATCTTTTAAAAAAATTCTGCTTTTCTATTTTTACGACCAAAGTGAACAACTTCACACTTCCCTACATTATACTCCATTTGCCATCTTACTTAACCTGTCTATATCTCTTTGCAGCCTCTTTACATCCTCCCTGCAGCTTACCTTTCCACCAAGCTTTGTATCATCAGCAAACTTAGATACATTACTCTCTGTCTCTTCATCCATGTCATTAATATAGAGTGTAAATAGCCCCAGCAAAGATCCTTGCGGCACCCCACTATTCACCGCCTGACAAATTGAAAATTCCCCATTTTCGCCCACTTTCTGCTACCTGTCTGTAAACCAATCCTCTATCCATCTTAATATATTACCCCCAATACCATGAGCCCTTATCTTGCTTATTAATCTTTTATGTGGCACCTTGTCAAATGCCTTTTGAAAATCCAGGTATACTACATCTACTGGTTCTGCTTTATCTACCCTACTAGTTACATCCTCAAAAAACTCTAATAAATTTGTCAAACAGGATCTCCCTTTCGTAAAACCATGCTGACTTGTTCTGATCATACGATGGTTTTCCAAGTGCAATGTTAAGACTTCTTTAATAATAGTTTCCAGCATTTCCCAATGACTGATGTTACGCTCACTGCATGTAGTTCCCTGTTTTCTCTCTACCTCCTTTCTTGGGAAGCGGTGTAACATTTGCCAACTTGCAATCTGACGGGACCATTCCTGAATCTAAGGAATTCTGGAAAATCAGAGCCAGTGCATCCACTATCTCTGTAACTATCTCTTTTAGAACACTAGGCTATAGGCCATCTGGTCCTGAGGACTTGTCAGATTTTAGTCCCTCAAGTTTCTCCAATACTTTTTCTCAGCTGATTTCAATATCCTTAATTTCCTCACTCTTTTTAGCACCTAAGTTACTGCTTGTTTCTGGTTTGGAACTTGTGTCTTCTACTGTGAAAACAGGCACAAAATATTTGTTCAATGCCTCTGCTATTTCTTCATTCCCCATGATAATTTCTCCTGTCTCTGCCTCTAAGGGACCAATGTCTACTTTAGTTACTCTCTTCCTTTTTATTTATTTATAAAAGCTCTTACAATCTGTTTTTATATTGCTGGTTAGTTTACTCTCATTCTATTTTTTCCCTTTTTGTCAACTTTTTGGTAGCCATTTGCTGGTTTCTAAAACACTCCCAATCTTCAGACTTGCTACTATTTTTGCAACATTTTAAGCCTCTTCTTTAGTGAGCCACAGATGGGTCTTCCTTGACAAGTTTTTGTTTAGAACGGAATGTACTTTTGTTGAACCCTTTGAGTTGTTTCTTTAAATGTTTCCCATTGTTCATTTATCACCATATATTCCATTCTATTTACCCAATTAACCTTAGCCTGTTCTCCCCTCATACTTGGTAACTGGCTTTGTTTAAGTTTAAGATTCTTATTTGTGATTGAAATGTGTCACTTTCAAACTTAACATGAAATTCAATGGTATTATGATCACTATTTCCCAGTGGATCTTTTACTATGACATTGCTTATTAACCCTGCTTCATTACACAATATGAGATCTAAGATAGCTTTATCCTTAGTCAGTTCTACAATGTGTTGCTCTAAGAAACTGTCATGAAAGCATTCTACAAATTCATCTTCTAGATCACTATTGCCAAATTGATTGTCCCAGTCTATATGCAGATTAAAGTCCCCCACAATTAATACATTACCTTTTTTACACACTCCAATAATTTCCCGTTTAATGTTCTGTACAATAATATAACTATTGTTTGGGGGCCTGTAAGTTACTCCCACCAGTGTTTTCTGACTCCTGCTATTCCTCATTTCCACCCAAACTGATTCTACTTCATAATCTTCTGAGGCCAGATCCCTTCTTATTAATGTCCTTATGCCATCCTTTACTATAAGGGCTACCTCTCCTCATTTGGCCTTCTGTCTGTCTCTCCAAAATATTGTGTACCCTAGAATATTAATTTCCCAACTTTGATCTCCTTGTAACCATGTCACGGTAATGGCAATTAGAACTAGATCATTTACCTCTATTTGTGCCACTAGTTCATCTATCTTATTACAGATGCTTCATGCATTCAGATAAAGGAACTTTAATTTCATTTTTTTTACCTCTATTCCTTGCAATGACCTTATTTGCCAATGTACATTTTTTGTTTAACTCTCTGTCCCTTCCTGTCCCACTCTGTTGGGAGTTACCCACATCACTATCATGCTCCGATGCCTTGACCTCTCTCTTTGGATTTCTAAATAACCCTCCCCCTCTTCTGTTAATTTAAAGCCCTGTCCACAGCCCTGGTTATGCAATTGGCCAGGACACTGGTTCCAGCTCGGTTCAAGTGAAGGCCATCCAACAGAATAGCTCTCTCTTCCCTGAGTACTGATGCCAGTGCCCCAAGAATCAAAACCCCTTCTTCCCACACCACTCTTTGAGCCACATATTTAGTTCTCTAATCTGCTGGACCCTGTGCCAATTTGCGCGTGGCTCAGGTAACAATCCGGAGATGATTACCTTTAATGTTCTGCATTTTAGTTTGGGCCCTAACTCCTCAAATTCTCTAAGCAGAAGATCATTTCTGGTTCTACCTATGTCATTGGTTTCTGCATGGACCATGACAACTGAATCCTCCCCCTCCCACGCCAAGTTCCTCTTCAGCCATGAGGAGATGTCCTTAACCCTGGCATCAGGCAGACAACACAGCCGTTGGAGCTCCCGGTCACAGCTACAGA
The DNA here is from genome assembly GCF_036365525.1 of Heterodontus francisci. Classification (NCBI taxonomy): domain Eukaryota; kingdom Metazoa; phylum Chordata; class Chondrichthyes; order Heterodontiformes; family Heterodontidae; genus Heterodontus; species Heterodontus francisci. Next base: position 74,278,482 of record NC_090383.1, read on the forward strand.
GAACAGTATCTATCCCCCTGACTATACTGTCTCCTATCACTACCACATTTCTCTTCACTGCCGCCACTGAAATGGCATCTTCACCATGGTGCCATGGTCAGTCTGCTCATCCACCTTGCAGCCCTTCTCTTCATCCCCACCAGTAGCAAGGACCTCATACCTGTTGGGCAAGGTCAAAGGCTGAGGCTCGTCCATCACTACATGCTGATTCCCCCTACCTGCCTCACTTACAGTCACACCCTCCTGTCCCTGACCATTGGCCATCTCTAATGGCCTCCCTGCTCTAAGGAGTGTGACTGCCTCCTGGAACAAAGTGTCCAGGTAACTCTCCCCCTCCCTGATGCTCCGCAATGTCTGCAACTCAGTCTCCAGCTCAGCAATTCTGAACTGAAGTCATGCAGCTGCAGACACTTACTGCAGACATGGTTATCTGGGATTGCAGTACATTCCACAGATTCACACATGCTGCAGTTGCATCACACCACTCTGTACAACCTTTTATTTAATTAGTCAATTAGTTAATAATTCAAGTTGAAGTAATGGAAAGTTGCACTCCTACCTTGGAGTCAAAGGAAGAAGACTCACCAACTGCTGGAGGCTGAAAGAGATAGGAAAAGGAGCCCCTTTTTCCCCCTCTGCACCGAATTCCCATGCGCACCAAATTTCCAACTTCACTCTAGCAAATGTCTCACTCAAGAAACTGTCTCTTCTCAACTGTGCTTCATCCCCTCTCAAGGGCAGTTAGGGATGGGCAACAAGTGCTGGCCTTGCCAGAAACACCCACATCCCATGAAACAAAAAAAAAGAGTTATCTCTGATGTTCTGGCGATAGTTATCCCTCAATCGACGTCACAAAACAGATTATCTGGTCATTATCACATAGTTGTTTATGGGAGCTTGCTGTGTGTAAATTGGCTGCTGCATTTCCGACATCACAACAGTGACTACAGTTCAAAAGTACTTGGCTGTAAAACACTTTGGGGCATCCTGTGGTTGTGAAAAGTGCTGGATAAATGCAAGTCTTTCTTTTATGTTCATATGTTTATAAATTTTGTTTCAGTCAAGCAGCACAACACACTGATGTGGGGAAATATTGCATGTTCATAATTGTTGCTCTATATGTTCATTTGCTGTGAAATAAAATAGCTTAATGATTCATATTTGGTTTTGTCTTACCAAGTGTTTTCTTAGCCCCTTCAAAAAATTTGAGAATCACACAAGCTGGCACATGGGAAAGACAGGAGTATCCAGTTTGTATTACAAAAGAGTGCACTATCATATAGTTAGATATTAGGCAGTACAGGCAAAACCCTAAATGCAAGACACTCGGACTGCTTATGGGAGTGACTAGCATTGCTGTCCCTGAGATAATATCTAAGGCATGACCCAAACTTGCAACAGTCCCAAAACAGTTCCAAAACACTGTATACTCCAGTAATAGTTTTATAGGATGCTTTCTATAAGTGTTCAAAGAGTATCATGCTATTTTGTAAGATTAATGCATTCCATGTAACAGAAAAGGAAATAATAGGGTGGCGCAGTGGTTAGCACCGCAGCCTCACAGCTCCAGCGACCCGGGTTCAATTCTGGGTACTGCCTGTGTGGAGTTTGCAAGTTCTCCCTGTGTCTGCGTGGGTTTTCTCCGGGTGCTCCGGTTTCCTCCCACAAGCCAAAGACTTGCAGGTTGATAGGTAAATTGGCCATTCTAAATTGCCCCTAGTATAGGTAGGTGGTAGGGAAATATAGGGACAGGTGGGGATGTGGTAGGAATATGGGATTAGTGTGGGATTAGTATAAATGGGTGGTTGATGGTCGGCACAGACTCGGTGGGCCGAAGGGCCTGTTTCAGTGCTGTATCTCTAAAAAAAAAATTATCAGTCTGTTAAGTGAAGCGATAGCAAAGAAGGCTGACCCTGATACCTATTCGATACATGACCCTTCTACAACTATCGGAGACTGTAAGTGACTACAGAGTGTCCTAATCAATATGCCCTGTTAAATGCTTCCAGTGCAAACTGAGCAAACACACGCTGCACACCATATTGGGTCCTGTAATGCCCATTTTCATCTGAAAAACAGACACTGAACAATCAAATTTATAGGTTATTGGGCCTGAATCTCATTGTCTCTTCAGTATTTATGTTGTTACTCTCAAGGAAATCTGCACATTAGCACATTTGGGTACTTTTACACCATTATTGCATTAAATGGAAATGTCTTTTTAACTGTGCAAATTTTATAGCCATCAAAGCCCCTTATGGCTCATTTGTATGTCTGCACTATTAAAGTTTCCTGGGTTTATGCCACTCCTGCAATCCAGGTAATTTAACACCCGCCCAAAAAATTATCTATCGGCTCACCCCAGCACTTGAGACAAATGCAGGTGAGAGCTTGGATTGCTGAAGAGGGCATCAATTTCACTTACCAATTACAAGTTTTGAGGAATTTTTTAAACTCCTTTCTTCATATCATTGACACTTGCAACTCATTTTAATGTACCACTCTATGTGACCATAGGTGCAGAAATGGCCTGTCCAGGCCAGGCTTATCGGGTACCATGGCTGAGGACAACAACCCACCAGGTACTACTTCCCCCACCCCCCTCCCAATATATCTACATACCTCACCATGAGGACCTCTTCAAGGAGATCAGTAGGCATCTCAGCCAACTTTATCACTGATTTGTATACTTGCTCCACTGTCGCAAGAGTTCTGTCTGTGGCATATAAAGTAACAATTGCCCCCAAAATTTATGACTCTACATTCTTCTGCATTTCTGTGCAACATTAGCCAGGGAATTATCAGAGCGCACATTGGGCAGATGATGGATGCCCTAGTTTATAGACCAGCCCAATTCATCCAAACAGGCATCACCACCCACCTCCCCCCCCATCCCCACCACCCCACAGGCAACAGAGGCACAGATCCAGGAACTTCTTCAGATAGCTGGATTCCCCAGGGTGCAGGGAGCTATGATGGCACACATGTGGTCATAAAGGCAACAAATAAGGAGTCGCTGACATGTGCCAAGCGATGGGAATCTATTTCCAGGACATCCATCTGATCTGTGATGGAAGCCAGGCTGTGAGTAATTCCCACTGCAGCTGAATGGTATAATTTTCCAGTGCAACAACATTGTAACTGACATTAAGGAAATTCAGGGCCTATTATTATAAAAAGGCAATGGAATCTCTACCAACTATTTTATGTTGTTCGACTAGCCAAGCAAGCTTCACAGTGAAGTTACTGTCTCCTGACTGTATCACAGCACAACTCTCAATTCTCCACAGTATTAAGTCCCAACAGAATATATATATTGCTTCAGTCTTGAGAAATAACTTAAATATACCCATAAAAGAAGTCCAGTGTGTTACAAGCAATACAGGACTTAATAGACAATGGAAAATTAACCACTCTTCAAACTTATGAATTATGTGTTGACAGTCAGGGATTTATTTTTGGTAATTTTGTAATGGCATTTTCTTATTCTTGTTTTCCAATGAGAACATATGCAGTAATTTTTTTAAGTATTTTCTTTTCCCTGTTGAAAGGTAATATATAAATAAAAGTTGCTAAATTTATATTTCTGTTACTAGACACTGAAACTGTTGTAATAGGTGGTGGAGCACCACTGAGCAGAAGAACACAGGTTTGGACCTTTTCTTCATAGCAGTAGTGTGTCAGAAGACTAAGCATCTGAAGGAAGTAAAAAATTGGCTAAAGTCTCTCTATCAGGTTGCTGATATACACTCCCTTGGAAGCAAGCAGAGAGTTGCCTGGGAACAGGAAGTTCACACTGTTCTCTTAGTTGCAGAAGTACTTAGCCTTTATGACTATTTCCTTCTCTGCTGGAGAGGTGAGATATGGGAAAGGGGGATACATTCCCTTCACTGGAGGGCAACACATTATCAACGAATTAAGTGAAAGAAATATTTATATACCTCTACACTCTGAATAGTTATTATTTTCTTCCTCCACCTCCCTTTCCTACTTTACATCCATCTTTTGACAACTTTTGATGACCCCCTCTTGATTTCTCCTTCTTTAGTTCGACGTTAATTTTTTCCTAATGCCTCTATGAAGTGCTTGAGACACTTCCTCTATTAAGGGACCTATATAAATGTAAGATACAAAGAACAAAGAAAATTACAGCACAGGAACAGGCCCTTCGGCCCTCCAAGCCTGCGCCGATCCAGATCCTCTATCTAAACATGTCACCTATTTTCTAAGGGTCTGTATCTCTTTGCTTACTGCCCATTCATGTATCTGTCTAGATACATCTTAAAAGACGCTATCGTGCCCGCGTCTACCACCTCCGCTGGCAACGTGTTCCAGGCACCCACCACCCTCTGCGTAAAGAACTTTCCACGCATATCCCCCCTAAACTTTTCCCCTCTCACTTTGAACTCGTGACCCCTAGTAATTGAATCGCCCACTCTGGGAAAAAGCTTCTTGCTATCCACCCTGTCTATACCTCTCATGATTTTGTACACCTCAATCAGGTCCCCCCCTCAACCTCTGTCTTTCTAATGAAAATAATCCTAATCTACTCAACCTCTCTTCATAGCTAGCGCCCTCCATACCAGGCAACATCCTGGTGAACCTCCTCTGCACCCTCTCCAAAGCATCTACATCCTTTTGGTAATGTGGCGACCAGAACTGCACGCAGTATTCCAAATGTGGCCGAACCAAAGTCTTAGACAACTGTAACATGACCTGCCAACTCTTGTACTCAATACCCCGTCCAATGAAGGAAAGCCTTCTTGACCACTCTATTGACCTGCGTTGCCACCTTCAGGGAACAATGGACCTGAACACCCAAATCTCTCTGTACATCAATTTTCCCCAGGACTTTTCCATTTACTGTATAGTTCACTCTTGAGTTGGATCTTCCAAAATGCATCACCTCGCATTTGCCCTGATTGAACTCCATCTGCCATTTTTCTGCCCAACTCTCCAATCTATCTATATTCTGCTGTATTCTCTGACAGTCCCCTTCAGTATCTGCTACTCCACCAATCTTAGTGTCGTCTGCAAACTTGCTAATCAGACCACCTATACTTTCCTCCAAATCATTTATGTATATCACAAACAACAGTGGTCCCAGCACGGATCCCTGTGGAACACCACTGGTCACACGTCTCCATTTTGAGAAACTCCCTTCCACTACTACTCTCTGTCTCCTGTTGCCCAGCCAGTTCTTTATCCATCTAGCTAGTACACCCTGGACCCCATGCGACTTCACTTTCTCCATCAGCCTACCATGGGGAACCTTATCAAACGCCTTACTGAAGTCCATGTATATGACATCTACAGCCCTTCCCTCATCAATCAACTTTGTCACTTCCTCAAAGAATTCTATTAAGTTGGTAAGACATGACCTTCCCTGCACAAAACCATGTTGCCTATCACTGATAAGCTCATTTTCTTCCAAATGGGAATAGATCCTATCCCTCAGTATCTTCTCCAGCAGCTTCCCTACCACTGACGTCAGGCTCACCAGTCTATAATTACCTGGATTTTCCCTGCTACCCTTCTTAAACAAGGGGACAACATTAGCAATTCTCCAGTCCTCCGGGACTTCACCCGTGTTTAAGGATGCTGCAAAGATATCTGTTAAGGCCCCAGCTATTTCCTCTCTCGCTTCCCTCAGTAACCTGGGATAGATCCCATCCGGACCTGGGGACTTGTCCACCTTAATGCCTTTTAGAATACCCAACACTTCCTCCCTCCTTATGCCGACTTGACCTAGAGTAATCAAACATCTGTCCTTAACCTCAACATCCGTCATGCCCCTCTACTCGGTGAATACCAATGCAAAGTACTCGTTTAAAATCTCACCCATTTTCTCTGATTCCACACATAACTTTCCTCCTTTGTCCTTGAGTGGGCCAATCCTTTCTCTAGTTGCCCTCTTGCTCCTTATATATGAATAAAAGGCTTTGGGATTTTCCTTAACCCTGTTTGCTAAAGATATTTCATGACCCCTTTTAGCCCTCTTAATTCCTCGTTTCAGATTGGTCCTACATTCCCGATATTCTTTCAAAGCTTCGTCTTTCTTCAGCCTCTTAGACCTTATGTATGCTTCCTTTTTCCTCTTAGCTAGTCTCACAATTTCACCTGTCATCCATGGTTCCCTAATCTTGCCATTTCTATCCCTCATTTTCACAGGAACATGTCTCTCCTGCACGCTAATCAACCTCTCTTTAAAAGCCTCCCACATATCAAATGTGGATTTACCTTCAAACAGCTGCTCCCAATCTACATTCCCCAGCTCCTGCCGAATTTTGGTATCGTTGGTCTTCCCCCAATTTAGCACTCTTCCTTTAGGACCACTCTCGTCTTTGTCCATGAGTATTCTAAAACTTACGGAATTGTGATCACTATTCCCAAAGTAGTCCCCTACTGAAACTTCAACCACCTGGCCGGGCTCGTTCCCCAACACCAGGTCCAGTATGGCCCCTTCCCGAGTTGAACTATTTGCATACTGCTCTAGAAAACCTTCCTGGATGCTCCTTACAAATTCTGCTCCATCTAGACCTCTAACACTAAGTGAATCCCAGTCAATGTTGGGAAAATTAAAATCTCCTATCACCACCACCCTGTTGCTCCTACATCTTTCCATAATCTGTTTACATATTTGTACCTCTATCTCACGATCGCTGTTGGGAGGCCTGTAGTACAGCCCCATCATTGTTACCGCACCCTTCCTATTTCTGAGTTCTGCCCATATTGCCTCACTGCTCGAGTCCTCCATAGTGCCCTCCTTCAGCACAGCTGTGATATCCTCTTTGACCAGTAATGCAACTCCTCCACCCCTTTTACCTCCCTCTCTATCCCGCCTGAAGCATCGATATCCTGGGATATTTAGTTGCCAATCATGCCCTTCCCTCAACCAAGTCTCAGTAATAGCAATAACATCATACTCCCAGGTACTAATCCAAGCCCTAAGTTCATCTGCCTTACCTACTACACTTCTTGCATTAAAACAAATGCACCTCAGACCACCAGTCCCTTTGCGTACATCATCTGCTCCCTGCCTACTCTTTCCCTTAGTCACGCTGACTTCATTATCTAGTTCCTTACAGGCTTTAGTTACTACCTCCTTACTGTCCACTGACCTCCTCATTTGGTTCCCATCCCCCTGCCACATTAGTTTAAACCCTCCCCAACAGCATTAGCAAAAGCACCCCCAAGGACATTTGTTCCAGTCCGGCCCAGGTGTTGACCGTCCAATTTGTAATAGTCCCACCTCCCCCAGAACCGGTCCCAATGTCCCAAAAATCTGAAGCCCTCCCTCCTGCACCATCTCTCAAGCCACGCATTCATCCTGACTATTCTTTCATTTCTACTCTGACTATCACGTGGTACTGGTAGCAATCCTGAGATTACTACCTCTGAGGTCCTACTTTTTAACTTGGCTCCTAACTCCCTAAATTCTGCTTGTAGGACCTCATCCCATTTTTTACCTATATCATTGGTGCCTTTGTGCACAATGACAACTAGCTGTTCACCCTCCCCCTTCAGAATGTTCTGCAGCCGATCTGAGACATCCCTGACCCGTGCACCTGGGAGGCAACATACCATTCGGGAGTCTCGTTTTCGACCACAGAACCGCCTATCTACTCCCCTTACAATCGAATCCCCTATGACTATAGCCCTTCCACTCTTTATCCTGCCCTTCTGAACAGCAGAGCCAGCCACGGTGCCATGAACCTGGCTACTGCTGCCTTCCCCTGGTGAGCCATCTCCCTCAACAGTATCCAAAACGGTATACCTGTTTTGGAGGGAGATGACCGCAGGGGACACCTGCACTGCCTTCCTGCTCTTTCTCTGCCTTTTGGTCACCCATTCCCTTTCTCCCTCAGCAATCCTAATCTGCGGTGTGACCAATTCGCTAAACGTGCTATCCACGACCTCCTCAGCATCGCGGATGCTCCAAAGTGAGTCCATCCGCAGCTCCAGAGCCGTCATGCGGTCTAACAAGAGCTGCAGCTGGACACACTTCCTGCACGTGAAGGAGTCAGGGACATCAGCCGTGTCCCTGAGCTCCCACATTGAGCAAGATGAGCATAACACGGTCTGAGATCTCCTGCCATTTTTAATCTTAAGCTTAACTTAGATAAATGAAAAAGGAACGAAAAGTTTTTACCAATCTCACGATTAAAAAAAAAAGAGAAATAGATAAAGCCTTAGCTTATCTACACACCACCGAGTCTTTTTTTTTTGGTTAGAGGAGGAGGGCGGGTGGGAGACACTACACGTGTAGTGTCTCGGGTTCAGAAACAGCCCAAATATATAGGTTTTTACTTACCCAGCAGCCCCCTGGTCCGCCGAAAACAAAAGGAAAATTAAGTTTAAATTGAAACTGACCTTCCCAGCTGATCACTCGCTCAGCACGCTCTGCTTCCGAATAAGCTGCTGCAATGAAAGGCAAGTTATTTTAAACAGCCCAAATATATTGTTGTTCTTTTTCTAGCCCTCTGAGACATCTTCCCATAATCACGTTATCCTACTTGTTTGGCAGGGTAGCATACTCCACTCTGTTGACATTTCCATGGACACCATCACTGCAGCTTTTTATTCACCCAGATGCATAGTTTGAGATCTACTCAACTGAGATGATATCTGTCATTGATGCAAAAAAAAAGCCTACATGATGCACAACATAAACCCAACAGCTAAGACACTGCAAAACCTGAAAGTAGCCAAGATAGACGTGCAAAGGAGAGGGAGATACTGTGCAAACAAATACTGGATCAGCTTATGTCAAGAAATTCAACATTGCATGCAACATGTGACAAAGGAAATCTATGTGCTCTTTACGAAGGGATGAAAAGGGCACTTGGCCCTGCCAACACCAAAGATGCTCCCCTGAAGTCGGCAGAAGGTGAAGTACTCACCAGCAGAAGTAAGCAAATGTCCCGCTATTCTGAACACTACTGTGAGTTACATTCCTGTGAGTCGAACACCTCCCAGTCTGTGCTTGACGCTGTCCCGCAACTAGATGAGTTAGATGAAGAACTTTCATCACTGGAACTCAAGGCCATAGACCGCCCAGCGAACAGAATGGCACCTGGCAAGGAAGGAATCCCAGCCAAACCGCTCAAGCACAGAAAGTCCCATCTATTGCCACACCTTTATGACCATTTCCTTCTCTGCTGGAAAGTAGGTTCAGTTCCACAGGCGATGCGTGACGCCAAAATCATCACACTTTCCATAAACAAAGGCAACAGAGGAGACTGCAACAACTACAGGGGCATCTCATTCCTTAGCATCACAGTGAAGGTCTTTGCTAGAGTCATGCTTAAAAGACTCCATTTATTTGCACACCAAGTGTACCCGGAAGCACAGTGCGGTTTCTGTGCCAGCAGATCTACTGTGGATATGATCTTCTCCATACGCCAGCTACAAGAAGTGTAGAGAACAGAGTATACTCCTTTACCTTACTTTTGTAGATCTCGCTAAGGCGTTCAACACTGTCTGCAGTGCAGGGGTCTACAACATTTTGGGAAAAATTGGCTGTTAACCGAAGCTCCTCGGTCTCATCTGCTCCTTCCATGACAACATGCACTGCACTATACAGTTTGATGGCTCCACTTCCGATAGTTTTGGGTTGAAGAATGGAGTGAAGCAGGATTGTGCCCTAGCCCCCACCCTGTTTGGCATCTTCTTCTCTCTGCTCCTGACCTTCGCCTTCCCTGTAGCTATGGAAGGAGTCTACTTGCACACTAGGTCGGACGCAAGCTGTACAATCTATCAAGGCTGAAAGCAAAGACAAAAACACATCGCGTCCTGATCAGAGAACTCCTCGACACTGATGATACTGTGCTAGTCGCTCACATGGAAAGTCAGCTACAAAGACTCATGAACTGTCTCTCCCATGCCTGTAACTTGTTCTCCTTGACTATAAGCGTCAAGAAAACCGTGGTCATGGAACAAGGTGCTGCATCTCTGCCCCTGATCACACTAAATAAAACCCAACTGAAAATGGTTCGCAAATTCTGCAATCAGTCCCTTGATGCAGAGCTCGATACACACATAGGGAAAGCAGCTACCATCTTTGGCTGATTCACGAAACGTGCATGGGATAGTACCAGGCTGACCCTTAGGACCAAACTGATGGTTCATAAGGCCTGTGTTTTCAGCACCTTGCTATATGGCTGTGAAATATGGGCAACTTACAGCTACCAGGAAAAGAAGCTCAATAACTTCCACCTTTGCTGTCTTGGTGCATTTTGGGTGCATCCTGGCAGAAGAAGATCACTAATATGGCAGTCCTCTCAAAGGCAGTGCTTCCAAGTGTGTCGGTGGATCAGACACGTCCACAAGATGGAATACAGTCACATACCCAAGGACCTCCTGTATGGTGAGGTAGCCAGGGCCAGACAACCTGTGGGGCACCCAAAGCTCCATTTCAAGTAACATGAAGACCCTATGTGAAAGAGGGAAATGGCGACACATTCTGTGGACTGCTGTGCACTACCATGATGACCAATTTCTACAGCAGCTTGACAACAGGTGCCAATGTCAAAAACAACAACTCACAGCATCACTTGGCAGCTTCATGTGCAGCACTTGTGACAGAACCTGCCTCTCAAGGATTGGCCTTCACAGCCATCAGCAAAGGTGCATCAAGAGAAGACACCCCACCTGAATGGATTGTTTGCTGCGTGTCCATCATCTTTCGTAGATGGAAGGATGCCAACCATGCATCGTTGGCCAAATTGGAAAAGCATCTGGCCTAAGCATGGTTTATTTTGTTCCAGTGATCTTCACAAAAGTGGTGAACTTACCCTCTAGTGAAAATTTAATTGTGAATGCCATTAAAGGCTGGTATATGGAGCTAGAAATCCATCTGCCCTGATTTTTGGGCACAGGGGTCATGATTTGCTAAGTGCCCACACCTATTCAGATTGAGATGGGCAATGCACAAAATTAATGTATCCATCTCAGCTGAATGATTGTGAACCTAGCTGGTGAACCTACAATGCTGATCAGTGCTCCATAATGCTGCTGGTGAGCTCTGCACACAGCAGGGGATCCTGGCAGCGTTGTTTGCCAATCACATAGTATAGAAAGCCTGCTCATTCTTAAAAGCAGGCTGTCTCTTAAAGCGAAGGTGGACAAAAGATTGCTACAATGGAAATTCGTGGAAACCACGGCAGACAGAGGATTCACAGCGACAGATGCAGTGCTGGAGGCATTAATGGTGTAGGTGGGCATGAGGAGAAACACCATGGTCGCATGGGAGGGCCAGAAGACCCTCAAGGACCACTCTGAAGGGAGTGGGAGTATGTGGCCAGGAAAATCAGCTCCCAGAATCTGAGCTGAGGACCTGGCAGCAGTGCCACAAGAGGCCTAATGACTCATGCAGGTGGTCAAGGTCAGTGAGTGCACCTTCAGCTGACATCTCCTAGCCACCACACCACCAACCTCTCAGGCTGCTCAATGCACAACAACCCCATCACTTACCCAGCAGCACTCCCTGGCACTCAGGGCTCAGGTCCGTCATCCAGATACTCCACCTCACCCTTACACACCTACCAAAAATGCCAGACTCACACGCACCTCTCACTGCTTCCACATACCTCCAGCTATTCAGCTATGGAAGGCACATTACCCAAACACAGTGCTACACAACCACTGACATTCTGCTCTCTTTTGCAGGATGAGGTGCCACACAATAGAAGAGAGCAGAGCAGAACTGGTGGGGGACAAGGATGCCTGCATATCCTGCACCCTACAGAGGAGATGGCTCTCAGTATCATGGGGCTAGCTGTGAAGAGGCCCAAAGCATCCAATGTCACTGAGAATGCTGACGATTATGGCATCCTCCTGCCTTAAGCCTCTTCTCAACTCCCAGCACACCCTCATCCTGCTATCTGACATGATAAGCAAGCTGCTGATGGTGTGATCATGAACCTCTTGCTTCCTACCCCTTCACCCCCTCCCCCCACTTCCGTCCCACCAAACTTCCCTTCTGGGTTCTTACTTTCAGGCACCAAAGAACTGCCACCTCCCAGCCACGTGTGCCCCAGGAAGAGGAAAGAGAACAACTGCACAGCACTGATGAAGAGGCCCTGTCACCTGATCTGGCACTCATCGACATCAGATCAGACACTGGCACTGCACATACCTTGGAGGCTAGTTTAGAGTTGGGATCAGCACATGGTAAGCCACTGGACATGGGTGAGCTGCAACCAGGCCAGAGGTAAAGGATGGTTTGTTTGTCAGCTCACTGGAGAGCAAGGTGAGAGACAAGTACTGCGGCAGTGGACTCAGATGACAGGGCGACATAGGGGACAATGCAGATGGCATGCAGACCGAGATGTTGGGTGCATTGGCTGTCGCTGTCAAAGAGCATGAAGGAGTCTGGTTCCAACTTGGCAGAAAGCATGGTGGAGAGTCTGCCCTCTGCGCAGTCTCTGCTCCATCTCCCTGTCATGCTGCAGACCTAGATGCACTGGCACTGCTTTGTATGCACAGGTTACCTATTCTTCTTCCAGCCCTTTCAGGATGTAGCAACAATCTCTGGCAAATGCAGGAACTCACCAAAACACCTCCAAGAACACCCGAGAGTACTTTCAGACACTTTGCAAAAGAAAAGTTTCTGAAAATTTAATCTGCCTGCAATCAGGGTGCCTGTCCCTTTAAATAATTATACTGCAAGGCCCATCTTGCTACTTCACACTTTTTCCAAGAGTGGACAGCATAGACATTGTCAAGACCTGTATTGTCCAAATTTGGAATCCTGGCATCAAATCAGCTGGCTGGCGCCAATTCAGCGCATTTGGACACACAGAGGCGATGCACCAGCATGCGCCCATATCCCTGGAGAAAGCCACATGGACCATGCAGGTAGTGGCCAGCAGCACAGCTGCGTCCAGGAAAGCCAGGTAGGCTTTTGTTTCACTGCTAGAAGAGACACTATGCCTTTAAATTTATCGCCCATGAATTCAGAAACTACATACACTTCTACTTTGTGTGATACCATATGTTGTTGTCATGGTTATAATTTCTATTATATTGAGAACATAAGAAACAGGAGCAGAAGCAGGCCATGCAGTTCCTCAAGCCTGCTCTGCCATTCAATAAGATCACAATTGAACTTCTATATTGCTCCACTTTTCCATCCTGTCCCCATATCTCTTGATTCCCTTAGAGTCCAAAAATCTATTGATTTCAATCTTGAATATACTCATTGACTGAGCATCCACAGCCCTGTGGGGTAGAGAATTCCTAAGATTCACAACCCTTTGAGCAAAGGACTTTTGCCTCATTTCAATTCTAAATGGCTTACCCTCTATTCTGCAGCTATGACCCCTAGTTATCAAATGTCTAGTCAGGAAAAACAGCCTCTCAGTATCTAACCTGTCAAGCCTTCTAAGAATTTTATACATTTCAATGAGACCACCTCTCATTCTTTTAAATTCCAGAGAATATAGGCCCATTCTATTCAATTGCTGTTCATAGGACAGCTCTCTCTCATCCCGGGAATCAATCTAATGAACCTTTGTTGTACACCCTCTAAGGGACATATATCTTTCCTTACATAAGGAGGTCAAAACTGTGCATAATATTCCAGGTATGCTCTCAGAAAAGTCCAATGTAATTGCAGCAAGACTCATTTACTCTTATACTCCAACTCCCTTACAATAAAGGCAAACATGCCATTTGCCCTTCTAATTGCTTGCTGTACCTGTATGTTAACGCTCTGTGATTCTTGTACAAGAACATCCAAATCCCTCCAAATACCAACATTTACTTGTCTCTCACCTTTTAAAAAGAATTCTGCTTTACTATTCTTCCTACCAAAATGGATAATTTCACGCTACCCCAAATTATACTCCATCATCCATCTTTTTGCCAAATCACTTAACTGATCTATATCACTTTGCATCCGCCTCACAGCTTACTTGCCCATCTAGCTTTGTAACGTCTGCAAACTTGGATATATTACACTCGGTCCGCTCATCTAAGTTATTGATATAAATTGTAAATAGCTGAAGCTCAAGCATGGATCCTTGCAGCACTCCAATAGTTACAGACTGTCAACCCAAAAATAACCTGTTTATTCCTACTCTCTGTTTTCTGTCGCTAACCAATCCTCGATCCATGCTAATATATTACCCCCAATCCCGTGAGCCCCAACCTTGTGTAGCAACCTTTTGTGTGGCAACTTATTGAATGCCTTCTGAAATCCAAATATACTATATCCACTGGTTCCCTGTTATCTACCCTGTTAACGACATCCTCTAAAAACTCTAATAGATTTATCAAACAAGATTTCCTTTTCATATTGTGATTTTACAAGTACCCTGTCACCATATCCTTAATAATAGATTTTAGCATTTTCTCTACTACTGATGTCAGGATAACAAACCTATTGTTCCATGTTTTTTCTCCCTCCTTTCTTGAACAGCGGGGATTTTTGCTCCCTTTCAATCTACAGGGACCACTCTAGAATCTAGGGAATTCGGGAAGATAAAAACAAAAGCATCCACTATCTCTTCAGCCACCTCTTTTAAAACCCTAGAATGTAGGCCATCAGATCCAGGATACTTGTCAATTTTTATTCCCAATAATTTCTCCAGTACTTTTTCTTTACTAATATTAATTACTTTAATTTCCTCACTCTCAATAGAATCTTGGTTCCCCACAATTTCCAATCTATACTTTGTGTCTTCTACTGTGAAGACAGATACAAAATATCTATTTAAACTCTGTCATTTCCTTATTACCCATTATAATTTCTAATTTCATTATAATTTCAATGGATTGTTTGCTGCATCTTTTGTAGATGGAAGGATGCCAACCCAATTTCTCCTGTCTCTACCTCTAATGGATCTACATTTACTTTTTGCTAATGTCTTCCTTTTTACATACTTGCAGCTCTTACAATCTGTTCTTATATTTCTTGTTAGTTTATTCTCATGTTCTATTTTCACCCTCTTCATCAATTTCTTGGTCATCCTTTGATGATTTTTTAAAACCCTCCCAATTCTAAGGTTTCACTTCTGCATGACAATGAAGACAGAAGTGTATTGGTACCACCAGAGGGAAGAGAAGGACCAGAGATAATAGAGGCAGAAGTCAGAGCAGCGATCAATAAGATGAAAGCAAAGAAAACACCAGAAATCGACGAGATACCAACAGAATGCCTGAAAGCCCTAAATGATGTTAACATTGGGAAACTGAGAGACCTTTGCAACAAAATTTACAGAACAGGATTCATACCTGTGGATCTTATGCAGTCAGTGCTCATTAAGCTCCCAAAGAAACCAAAAGCCCTAGAGTGTTCAGAGCACAAGACAATAAGCCTCATGAGCCATGTGATGAAAATTATTTTAGTGATCATTTTGGAAAGAAATGACCAGTCTATATTGGTGGGTTGAACATTAACAACTTGATATATGCAGATGACACTACACTGATTGCAGAGTCAGAAAAGGCACTAAGGAAATTGTGAACAAAGTGAAAGCAAGGAGTGTGGAATATGGATTAAGAATGAATGTGAAGAAAACCAAGACAACGGTCATAAACAGAGACCTAACCCCAGAAGTGAAAATTGAAGTAAATGGACAAGTCCCGGAACAAGTGAAAAGGTTAACATACATTGGGCGGGTTATCACAGGTGATGTGAGATCCGAAGGAGAATTAAGATAGCCAAGACCAGCTTTGTCAGAATGAAGGATTTGTTAACATCAAAGAAACTGACCCTGAATCTTAGGAAAAGAATGCTGAGGTGCTACATTTTGCAATCTATGTTATATGCCTCAGAGACATGGACAACAAACAAAGAGATGATTGATCAGGTGAATGCATTCAAGATGTGGACTTATCGGAGGATGTTCCACATAACCTACACAGACATAAAGACTAATGACAAAGTGCTAAAAATGGTTAAAGAAAAGAGGAAATTAGTGCACAACATCAAAGAGAGAACGGCACCATACTTCGGTCACATCTTTCGAGCAGAAGGTAGATAGAGACAATTATTGGAAGGAAAGATCGATGGAAAACATAGGAGAAGGAAGCAGTGAAGAAAATGGATGATGGATATAATGGACTAGATGCAGTTGACCTATGCAGAATGTGTAAGGACAGCACAGGAGAGACAGAGGTGGAGAATCATGACAGTCAATCTTCTGGGAAAAAAATAACACCAACAAACAAACAAATTCTAAGGCTTACTACTCTTTTTGGCAACATTTAATCTGATACCAGCTGTAACTTTTCTAGTTAGCCACGCTTGTACACCTTTTCCAGTAGAGTTTTTATTCCTCGAGGGAATATATATATATTCATTAAGAATTATGAATTACTTCAGTAAATGTTTGCCTTTGCATATCTACCACAGTATCTTTAAAACTAGTTTCCTAATTTACCTTAGCCAAGTCACCTCCCATACACCGGTAATTGGCTTAGTTTAAATTTAAATCTCCAGTTTTGAGCTTAGCCAGATCAATCTCAAACTCAATATGACATTCTATCATATTATCACTCTTGCCCAGAGGATTCTTTATTACAAGGTTACTAATTAACCCTGTCTCAATTACACAATACTAGATCTAAAATAGCCCGTTCACTAGTTGGTTCCTTGACATATTGTTCTAGAAAACTGTTTTGAATGCATTCCATAAATTCGTCTTCCAAGCTACTTTTTCAATATGGTTGGTCCAGTCTTTATGAAGATTAAAGTCCCCCACGGTTACTACATTACCCTAGTTATATGCTTCTCTAAATTCCTGATTTAGACTCTGAACAATGCTATGATTACTGTTAGGGGGCCTATAAAATAATCCCACCCAGTGTTTTCTGCCCATTTGTTATTTTTTAAGGCCACCCATACTGAGTCTACATCTTGATTTTCTGGGTCAATTTCCTTACTCACTACTGCCTTTATCTCATCCTTTATTATGAGGACTACCCCACCTGCTTTCCTATTTTGCCTATCTCTTCTGAAAGTCACATTTAGTTCCCAACCTTGATTGCCCTGCAACCACAGTAATGGCTACCAAAGCAGACACATGTTGCACCCGCCCAAAAGAGGGGTGATGTGTTATATTTGAGACAAAATAAATAAAAGGAGAGACACTGTTTGTAGGTTGGAGTAACATAAAGAAGTGATCCTTGATTTAATACAGAATAGTGCAATCGCTCATGCAAATACAAGCACATTAAGCAACTAATCAGATACAGTAATACAGACTCATTTCAGTGTTATGATTTTACACGTCTCTCCAATGAATGAAATAATCCAAGCTCCTACTGTGAGCCTAGATTCACTCAATCTAACGATTATAAACTTCCGTTGATATCAAATAATCATATTTATGGCTTATTCAACTTAAAGACTACATCGAGCAGATCATAATGATTAAACTATAATAAACAAAGCACTAAACAAGTATATTAGTATTGAAGTATACCTTTACAACATGTGTTATGGCTATCCTAGTCATTGGAAATAATAAAATCATAACTTGGTTCAATGCATGGAGTAATACCAGCTTTTCTATGTAAATTCAATGTTAATTATAAGTTAACAACTGTCCAGGACATCTTAAACATAGTCAAACTTATATCCCAAGTAAGCTTGGTTATACCATACAACAAATAGACTTTACTATAAATAAAAACTGACATTCTGCTAAAATACTAATTTGCACAGTGATCCCTTATCGTGGGCAATATCCATCTAGCTAGGAACAAACACTTGTTACACAGCACTCACTCTCTACACTCTTCCGTTGCCTAGAATCAATGATGATTCCTTTACACAATTTCTTACATGTTACTCCTAAACATCATCCACTCTCTGATTTCAATCTCTCTAATAATCCTCTTGCTATCACAAAAAAAGGGCTAAAATAACACAGAGTATTGAACAACAATTTATGAGCAGAAATATATCATCTTACCTGAGACAGTGGCGCAGTGGTTAGCACCGCAGCCTCACAGCTCCAGCGACCTGGGTTCAATTCTGGGTACTGCCTGTGTGGAGTTTGCAAGTTCTCCCTGTGTCTGCGTGGGTTTCCTCCGGGTGCTCCGGTTTCCTCCCACATGCCAAAGACTTGCAGGTTGATAGGTAAATTGGTCATTAGCAATTGCCCTTAGTATAGGTAGGTGGTAGGGAAATGTAGGGACAGATGGGGATGTGGTAGGAATATGGAATTAGTGTTCTTTCTTTCTTTTGGGCCTCCTTATCTCGAGAGACAATGGATACGCGCCTGGAGGTGGTCAGTGGTTTGTGAAGCAGCGCCTGGAGTGGCTATAAAGGCCAATTCTGGAGTGACAGGCTCTTCCACAGGTGCTGCAGAGAAATTTGTTTGTTGGGGCTGTTGCACAGTTGGCTCTCCCCTTGCGCCTCTGTCTTTTTTCCTGCCAACTACTAAGTCTCTTCGACTCGCCACAATTTAGCCCTGTCTTTATGGCTGCCCGCCAGCTCTGGCGAATGCTGGCAACTGACTCCCACGACTTGTGATCAATGTCACACGATTTCATGTCACGTTTGCAGACGTCTTTATAACGGAGACATGGACGGCCGGTGGGTCTGATACCAGTGGCGAGCTCGCTGTACAATGTGTCTTTGGGGATCCTGCCATCTTCCATGCGGCTCACATGGCCAAGCCATCTCAAGCGCCGCTGACTCAGTAGTGTGTATAAGCTGGGGGTGTTGGCCGCTTCAAGGACTTCTGTGTTGGAGATATAGTCCTGCCACCTGATGCCAAGTATTCTCCGAAGGCAGCGAAGATGGAATGAATTGAGACGTCGCTCTTGGCTGGCATACGTTGTCCAGGCCTCGCTGCCGTAGAGCAAGGTACTGAGGACACAGGCCTGATACACTCGGACTTTTGTGTTCCGTGTCAGTGCGCCATTTTCCCACACTCTCTTGGCCAGTCTGGACATAGCAGTGGAAGCCTTACCCATGCGCTTGTTGATTTCTGCATCTAGAGACAGGTTACTGGTGATAGTTGAGCCTAGGTAGGTGAACTCTTGAACCACTTCCAGAGCGTGGTCGCCAATATTGATGGATGGAGCATTTCTGACATCCTGCCCCATGATGTTCGTTTTCTTGAGGCTGATGGTTAGGCCAAATTCATTGCAGGCAGACGCAAACCTGTCGATGAGACTCTGCAGGCATTCTTCAGTGTGAGATGTTAAAGCAGCATCGTCAGCAAAGAGGAGTTCTCTGATGAGGACTTTCCGTACTTTGGACTTCGCTCTTAGACGGGCAAGGTTGAACAACCTGCCCCCTGATCTTGTGTGGAGGAAAATTCCTTCTTCAGAGGATTTGAACGCATGTGAAAGCAGCAGGGAGAAGAAAATCCCAAAAAGTGTGGGTGCGAGAACACAGCCCTGTTTCACACCACTCAGGATAGGAAAGGGCTCTGATGAGGAGCCACCATGTTGAATTGTGCCTTTCATATTGTCATGGAATGAGGTGATGATACTTAGTAGCTTTGGTGGACATCCGATCTTTTCTAGTAGTCTGAAGAGACCACGTCTGCTGACGAGGTCAAAGGCTTTGGTGAGATCAATGAAAGCAATGTAGAGGGGCATCTGTTGTTCACGGCATTTCTCCTGTATCTGACGAAGGGAGAACAGCATGTCAATAGTCGATCTCTCTGCACGAAAGCCACACTGTGCCTCAGGGTAGACGCGCTCGGCCAGCTTCTGGAGCCTGTTCAGAGCGACTCGAGCAAAGACTTTCCCCACTATGCTGAGCAGGGAGATTCCACGGTAGTTGTTGCAGTCACCGCGGTCACCTTTGTTTTTATAGAGGGTGATGATGTTGGCATCGCGCATGTCCTGGGGTACTGCTCCCTCGTCCCAGCACAGGCATAGCAGTTCATGTAGTGCTGAGAGTATAGCAGGCTTGGCACTCTTGATTATTTCAGGGGTAATGCTGTCCTTCCCAGGGGCTTTTCCGCTGGCTAGGGAATCAATGGCATCACTGAGTTCCGATTTGGTTGGCTGTATGTCCAGCTCATCCATGACTGGTAGAGGCTGGGCTGCATTGAGGGCAGTCTCAGTGACAGCATTCTCCCTGGAGTACAGTTCTAGGTAGTGCTCAACCCAGCGGTCCATCTGTTTGCGTTGGTCAGTGATTATGTCCCCCGATTTAGATTTGAGGGGGGTGATCTTCTTGATGGTTGGCCCAAGAGCTCTCTTCATGCCATCATACATTCCTCTGATGTTTCCGGTGTCTGAGGCCAGCTGAATATGACTGCATAGGTGTTGCCAGTAGTCGTTTGCGCAACGCCTAGCTGTTCTTTGTGCAGTACTTCTGGCTGCTTTAAGTGCTGCGGATGTTAAATCGCTGGGGGCTTTCTTGTAGTTCAAAAGTGCAATGCGCTTAGCGGCTATGACAGGTTCCAGCTCTTCATTATGAGATTGAAACCAGTCTGCATTTCTCTTCGCACTTTTGCCGTAGGTGGTCAAAGCTGACTCATAGATGGCGTCTCTGATGTGGGCCCACTTGGTCTCAGCATCCCCTGTGGGAGTGTTTTGAAGGGCTGTTACAAGTGAATTTAGAAATTTTTGTAACAGCTGTGGGTGAGAAATTCTGCTCGTGTTGATGCGCGGGTGGCCCTTCTGCTTGGAATGATGCAACTTCTTTGGTCTGAGTCTAACCTTGCTGCACACCAGGGAGTGGTCGGTGTCGCAGTCCGCACTGTGGAAGCTGCGTGTGATTTGAACACTGTTTAAGGCGGCTCGCCTTGTGACAATGAGGTCTAGCTGGTGCCAACGACGTGATCTTGGGTGCCTCCATGAAACCTGGTGACAGGGTTTAGTGTGAAAGAACGAGTTGGTGATGCAGAGGTTATGATAGGTACACAACTCAAGCAGTCTCTGCCCGTTCTCATTCATCCTTCCAACGCCATAGCGCCCAAGGCAGGAGGGCCATGAGTCATGGTCGGCCCCAACCCTGGCATTAAAGTCCCCCAGCAGGAATAGGTGTTCGGTGTTGGGGATGCTGCTAATGATGTTATGGAGTTGTTCATAGAACTGGTCTTTAGCTTCAGGTGCGGAGCAGAGTGTTGGAGCATAGATGCTGAGTAGGTGTACTGGACCAGAGGTGGTGAGCAGTCGGATGGACAGTATGCGTTCCGAGCCATTTGAGGGAGGCTCTATCATGCTGAGCAAAGAGTTTCTGATGGCGAAGCCCACTCCATGCTGTCTTGGTTCTTCAGGATCCCTGCCCTGCCAGAAGAAGGTGTAGTCTTGCTCTGCTAGAGAGCCACTCGCGGGGAGGCGAGTCTCCTGAAGTGCTGCAATGTCCACATTGAATCTACTGAGCTCGTTGTTAATGATGGCGGTCTTCCGAGAATCGTTGATTTGTGTAAGGTCTTCCGACCTTAGTAGGATTAGTATAAGTGGGTGGTTGATGGTCGGCACAGACTCAGTGGGCCGAAGGGCCTGTTTCAGTGCTGTATCTCTAAAAACTAAAAAAAAACAGGAGACACACTGTTTGTAGGTTGGAGAAGCAAAATTAAGTGATAAAGTAGCTACTTCAGGCAAAGTTTGTCCCCAGCAGTAGAGGCTGGATCATTGAATATATTCAAGCCTGAGGTAGACAGATGTTTGATCTACAAAGGAGTCAAGGGTTATGTGGGATAGGCAGGAAAGTGGAGTTAAGGCCACAATCATGGCACCATAGGTGGCTCAACTGCACAGTGGGGCACAAGGAAGACTGGAAGAGTGATAGTGATAGAAGATTTGATAGTCAGGGGAACAGATAGGTGTTTCTGTGGCCGCCAAAGTGAATCCAGGATGGTATGTTGCCTCCCTGGTGCCAGGGTCAAGGATGTCACTGAACAGCTGCAGAGTACTCTTGGGGGGGGTGGTGGGTGAGTGAACAGCTAGCAGCCGTGGTCCACATTGGTACCAACGACATAGGTAGGAAGAGGGATGTGCTCCTGCAGAAAAGCTAGGTAATAAATTAGCAAGCGGGACCTCAAAAGTAGCAATCTCTGGATTACTCCCAGTACCACGTGCAAGTGAGTATAGAAATAGGAGGATAGTGCAGATGAATGCATGGCTGGAAAGATGGTGCAGGGGGGAGGGCTTTAGATTCCTGGGACACTGGGATAAGTTCTGGAGAAGGTGAGACCTGTACAGGCCAGACAGGTTGCATCTGAACAGAGCTGGGTCAAATTTCCTTGTGGGGCAATTTGCTAGTGCTACTGGGGAGGGCTTAAACTAACTTGGCAGGGGTGTGGGAACCAGGAGGAAATATCAAAGAGGAACACCAAGGTGCACAGAATACTGGGATAGATCGCAGTAGAGTAGAGAATAGTAAGCTATTAGGTGGGTCAGAGTAAGGGAGAAAGTAATAAAGTCTAAATCAGGGTTGATGTGCATGTATGTGAATGCATGGAGTATTGTTAATATGATTGGTGAGTTACAGGCTTAGATTGACATGTGGAAATATGATGTTGTGGCTATAACAGAGATCTAGCTCAAAGAAGGGCAAGGCTGGGTATTGAATATTCCTGGATACAAGGTGTTCAGGAAAGATAGTGAAGGGAAAAAGGGGGAGCGGTGGCGGTATTGATTAAGGAGAGCATAGGCCACCAAGTAGTGGGAAGGACATGGAGGAACAACTTTGCAAGGAAAGTACAGAGAAGTGCAAAAATTATAGGGTAGTTTTAATGGGGGACTTTAATTATCCAAACATAGACTGGGATAGTAGTAGTGGAAAGGGCAGTGAGGGGCAAGTGTTCTTAAACCGTATTCAGGAAAATGTTCGACAGCAGTATGTTTCTAGTCCAATGAGAAAGGAGGCACTGCTAAACCTGGTTCTTGGGAATGATGTGGGCCAAGTGAATCAAGTATCACTTAGGAGACAGTGATCATTGTAACATAAGGTTTAGGCTGACTATGAAAAAGGACAAATAACAATCCAGAGTGCGAATAATTAACTGGGGGGAAACCAACTTCAATGGGTTAAGAACGGAGTTGGGGCAAATAAATTGAAGTCAAAAGTTGGCAGGAAAAACAATAGATGAACAATAATCTACCTTCAAAGAACAGATCGTTTGGGCACAGTCAAGGTATGTTTCCTTGAAGGGGAAAGGTAGGGTAAACAAATCCAGAGCTCCCTGGATGACAAAAGAGGTAGAGATTAAGATAAAGAAGAAAAAGTGTGTTTGTGACAGATGCCAGGTAGAAAACGCTATTGAGAACCAGGCTGAATATAGAAGGTTCAGAGGGGAAGTGAAAAAGCAAATAAGAGAAGCAAAGAGACAACATGAAAAGAGACTGGCAGCTAACGTTAAAGGGAATCCGAAAGTTTTCTTTAGACATATAAATAGCAAAAGGGTGGTAAAAGGAGGAGTTGGGCAGATTAGGGACCATAAAGGGGATTTATGCAAGGAGGCAGAGGGCATAGCTGAGGTATTAAATGAATACTTTGCATCCGCCTTTACCAAGGAACAAGATGCAACCCAGGCAATGGTGAAAGAGGAGGTAATTCAGACACTAGAAGTGTTTAAAATTGATAAGGAGGACATATTAGATAGGCTGTCTGTACTTAAAGTGGATAAAGCACCACGACCAGATGAGATGCATCCAAGGATACCTAGAGAAGTGAGGGTGGAAATTGCAGAGGCACTGGCCATAATTTTGTAGTCTTCCTAAGACTCGGGGGTGGTGACTGAGGACTGGAGAATTGTAAACGTTACACCCTGTTAAAAAGGGTGTAAAGATAAGCCCAGCAACTACAGGCCAGTCAGTTTAACTTTGCTGGTGGGGAAACTTCTCAAAAGAATAATTTGGGACAAAGTTAATAGTTACACGGACAAATGTGGGTTAATTAAAGAAAGCCAGCATGGATTTCTTAAGGGAAAATCATATTTGACTAACATGCTGGAGTTTTTTGAGGAAGTGACAGAGATGGCAATGCTGTTGATGTGGTGTACATAGATTTTCAAAAGGAATTTGATACAGTGCCACACAACAGACTTGTGAACAAAGTTATAGTTCATGGAATAAAAGGGACGGTGGCAACATGGATACGGAATTGGCTAAGTGACAGGAAACAAAGAGTAGTGGTGAATGGATGTTTTTTGGGCTGGAGAAAAGTTTATGATGGAGTTCCCCAGGGGTTAGTGTTGGGACGCTTGCTTTTCCTGATATATGTTAATGGCCTAGAGCTTGGCGCACAGGGCACAATTTCCAAGTTTGCAGATGATACGAAACTTGGAAGCATTGTGAACTGTGAGGATAGTGTAGAACTTCAAAAGGGCATAGACAAGTTGGTGGAATGGGCAGACAGGTGGCAGATGATGTTCAATGCAGAGAAATGTGAAGTGATTCATTTTGGTAGGAGGAACATGGAGAGATAATATAAAATAAAGGGTACAATTGTAAAGGGGATGAAGGAGCAGAGGGACCTGGGTGTAAATGTGCATAAGTCATTGAAGGTGGCAGGACAGGTTGAGAGAGCAGTTAATAAAGCATAAAGTATCCTGGGCTTTATTAATAGGGACATAGAGTACAAGAGCAAGGATGTTATGTTGAGCTTGTATAAGACACTAGTTCAGCCTCAGCTGGAGTTTTGCGTCCAGTTCTGGGCACCGCACTTCAGGAAAGATGTGAGGGCATTGGAGAGAGTGCAGAAAAGATTCACAAGAATGGTTCCAGGGATGAAGAACTTCAGTTATGAAGATAGATTGGAGAAGTTAGACTGTTTTACTTGGAGAAGAGAAGGCTGAGAAGTGATTTGATCAAGGTATTCAAAATCATGAAGGGTCTGGACAGAGTAGATAGGGAGAATAAAGTAAAAACAAAATACTGCGGATGCTGGAAATCTGAAATAAAAACAAAAAGTGCTGGAAGTACTCAGCAGGACTGGTAGCATCTGTGTAGAGAGAAGCAGAGTTAACGTTTCAGGTCTGTGACCTTTCAAAGATAGGGAGAAACTGTTCCTACTATTGAAAGGATCGAGAACGAGAGGGCACAGATTTAAAGTAATGGGTAAGAGAAGCAAAAGTGACACGAGGAAAAGTTTTTTTCATGCAGCAAGTGGTTAAGCTCTGGAATACGCTCCCTGAGAGTGCGCTGGAGGCAGGTTGAATTGAAGCATTCAAAAGGTAATTAGACTTAAATGAAAAGAAAGAAGGTGCAGGATTATGGGGAGAAGGCGGGGGAATGGCACTAAGTGAATTGCTCGTTTGGAAGGCCGGTGCAGACACGATGGACCAAATGGCCTCCTTCTGAGCTGTAACAATTCTGTGATTCTGTAATTCTCTCCTGGACAGACTGGTCCATTGTCTCCATGGGGGTGTTTGATTGTGAATTGACTTCTACGAGAAAAAGCTAACAGAAGGTATATTTACAACCATTTACATATTAAACACAGAATGTTGAATTAAAAAAAAGTGATATATAAAGAAAACTAAAAAAGGGGGGAGTGATTTCTTGAGGGCCTCACTCACATTTACCTCTATTTGTACCATTTATTCACTTATCTTGATATGACTGCTTTGTTCGTTCATGTATAGCACCTTTAATTTTAACTTTTCGCTATTTTTCCCTAATGGGGCATTAGTCGCTAATGCCCTATTACCATCATTAAATTCTGTCCCTTCCTCGCATACTCTGCTTGATTTTATCCAAATCCCTACTCTGCTCTTGATTTTGCTCTTCAGACATATAAATTTACCATTAACTGAACATTGCAGGAATTAATTGGGAATTGTTGCAACTTCTCTATATGGAAAACAAGGGCAAAAAAGATCAATTTTGGGGCATAGCATCTTGCATTGCAGGGGCCACTGTATTGGCAAAAGCAGCTTTCTAGGCATCCCTGGCAGTCACGTGAAAGAACTGTTACGTCTCTTGCATATGTTAATGAGGATCCTGATGCCTGTTTAAGGATCCCCCAGCAAAATTTGTCAGCACTGAGGCTTTCAAGTGCTTGCTGCAACCTAACCAATGGCTGCCAAAACTGGTAAGCTTTTGAAATTTAACTTCCCTAAATATAGAGATAAGAAAAGCAGGAGTAATCATCCTGACCTTGGACACCAATGGGTCAGCTGAGGTGCCCCCCACCGCCATCCCATCCCTTTCATTCAATTACTTGCTGCCCATTCTTCATGTGAGAAAGGGGAGGCCGACAGTTGAAAAACATTCACCCACCCCCTTCTTCCTACCACTGTGTGGATATAAATTTTATATCTTTAGCTACCAATGGTGACACATGGAATTCAGCTTTGTTGAAAATTCTTACACTCCTATCAGTTTTTTCAATCATTTTTGCCACTTGTTTCCCCAACAAAGATTCAATGTGATTATCTAGTCAAGATGCTGATGGCTGTAACTAAAAAGCAGAGATAAAGTCCTCCCCAGCACTGGCCAACTTTTTTGCTCCTCCTGATATCTAGAACTTCATTGGCAGAGAGTTAAGAGTGAGTCATCTGCACATCCACTTAGCTGTGGTCAGTGCATGGTCTGGGAAGACCAGCTGACTGGGGACAAAGCAGATACTTTAAAGGAGAACAATTACTTTTATTGTGGGACCTATGATGAAGACATTGAAGTGAGGAGCTTTGCTTGAATTTAAATTCTAGTTTTGAATATTCCACAATCCAGAAATTTCTTGAAAAAGACATCTGTAGATTTTATATAAAAGGAAATTTACAGATTTTAGAGAACCCAGATGGAAATGGTATTGAAATTATTGCAGGCAGCATCTTTTTATTATTTCTATTCATGCTGTTTATTATAACTCCATACTTTCACTGGTTAGTGATTACAATGAAGAAAATGTACCCATCACTAGCCATTGCCCCTCTGTGGGTGGCAAGAGATAACTGTATCAAGCTTGTTGAATTTTTTTTTTGCATGATTGTCTTTCTTTTGTTTATATGAAGTGCTGATAAGACCTCCTGAATAGAATCCTTTGGCACTTTAGTTCCTTTAACACTCTACAAATATCAATGACTTTTTTCACAAATCTTATCTGCAGTATAGCATACTTTGACCAAAAAATGAAATTAAGCATGCCATGGTGGGATATGGAAACCTAAACAATAAGCTTGATTACAGAATGTTGGGAGAATAGCTGCTGTTAATAATGGATAAGGAGACAATGCATATCTGGCTGGCAGACTGTCCCAAAGATAGTCTGGTATTAGAATAATCAGGCTTTAGATTCATGAGCAGAGGGGCAGGAGGCATAATTTTCACCTTCACTGTCTGGGAAATAATCTGGTGAAACCAATGGGATGACAATCAAGTGGCTTGTATAATTGACATGCAATCCATGCAGCAAGATTACTGCCCAGGTAGTGTAGGTGAAAATTTACTGCATGGTGATAACATGACTACTTATTCAATATTCGCTGAGAGTGGTGAATTTTATTTTTGCTCATTTACCTCACATAGTACTTTTCTATTTATGTTCCTATATTTCCCCCCTTTATTCTCTTTCCTGAGTCTTGCCGGAGTATGATTACTTGGGCAGAAGCAGCAACTTCTGGTCATGAACTCAAAGAACAATTTCCATATGTGAGCCTATACAGTAAGTATTAATGAGTTGTTTGATCATGGGGCAGACCATTCAGCCCCTCAACCAATGAATTTTCTGATGGTAATCACTGAAGTTCTTAGGCAGCCTCAGCTTGTGGAACAGTTAAGGAAGAAGGATTCTTTGCCACAGTATCCGCACGATGGTTGAAATCCCAAATTTATAGCTGTGGTGAATGTTGTATCTACTGTTATCAAGAAAGAACTTGCATTTAAAAAATACTTAATCATGTCCTCAACAAGTCTCAAAGTGTTTAACATTCAATGAATACATTTGGAACGCAATCATGCTTGTTAGTAGATAAGTGTTTTATTTGCATCTCCTGTCTTATGATAGTTTTATAACAATGTAGTCATTATACTCTATTCTGTAAACAAATATGTTTGTTTCTTCCAGTTTTCTCCCCTTTTCACCTCCTCATTTAAAAGGCACTGACTGTTGCTGGGGAAGCTCTTCTGTATTTCATCCAAGAGGGCACTCGTGTGAGTCCAGGCAGAGAGTTGAACCATAGGCAGCATGACAGCCAAGGCTAATCCTATCCACACAGCCACAGCTTCCAGCAGAAGAACAACCAAGAACAGGAACTCTGGCTGATTCTTTGCCGACTCCAGCTCAGGCATGCTGAGGCCTTCTGGAGCACCTTAACTGCTAATGCTCTGGCTAAGATCAGCTAACTCAGTGCAGCCCAGGGATTACAGTGGCAAGTATTGTTGATTTAGCTTAGTACCACACCGCACAGTTTACCCACTAAGCTGATGTGAAATCTGCAGTGTGAAAGTGGTAAAGTGCCTTGCAAGTTACTTTACCATGGTAACATTATGGCCCTGATTTTGAGGACCTTGGCCTGGTGGGAATAATACAACAGTCTCCTGAAAATAATGGTGCAGAATTTAACGCCCTGTCCCTGATCCTGATCCACCTGTTTGCACATTTACTGAGGCTAAGCTTTCATGTGCGTGACCCAGGCAATTCCTATTTCATCGATTGGAAGTTGGTGCTGTATGCTGGACATAGGAGCTGAAAGCAATTTTGAGGTAGTAATGGACAGAGTGGCACTTCACACACTCCACCTACTGGTACAGGAGTTCAGTGCCTAACCAACAGTCCTTAATATAGTCTAGATTTGACTATTCCATTGCGCTCCTGGATGGCCTACCACCTTGCACCATCTGTGAACTTGAGCTCATCCAAAACTCTGTTGCCCATCCCATTCACCCATCACCTTTGTACACACTGACCTACACTGGCTCCAGGTCTGGAAGGCTTTAATTTAAAATTCTCATCATTGCTTTCAATTCCTTCCATGGCCACATCCCTCCCTATCCATGTAACCTCCTCCAGCACCACAGCCCTCTGAGGTCTCTGTGCTTCCCCCAATCCTGCCCTCTTATGCATCCCCATTTTTTTTTATTCTTTCAAGGGACGTGGGTGTCGCTGGCAAGGCCAGCACGTTGGCCATCCCTAAATGCTCTTGATAACGGAATAATTTACCATGCCATTTCAGAGGACAGTTAAGAGTCAACCACATTGCTGTGGGTCTGGAGTCACTTGTAGGCCAGACCAGGTAAGGACAGCAGATTTCCTTCCCTAAAGGACATTAGTGAACCTAATGGATTTTTACAATCAATGATAGTTTCATGGCACCATTACTGAGACTAGCTTTCAATTCCAGAAATCTCACCAGCTGTCATGGTGGGATTTGAACCCAGGTCCCCAGGGCATTAGCTTGGGCCTCTCTGGAGTACTAGTTCAGTGATATTAGCACAACACCATTCTCTCCCCTTTTCATTCTTTTCCAGTTTTGTACCTAGCGTAGTGAAAGAGAAGCATTAATGGTGCCTATAAAGGAACCATGGAGGGCATGCTCAGTCAACTTGGCTGAGAGAGGCTCCATTGAGATATTTAATAGATACAACTTGATCCAAATGATCTCCCGGATATGTCTCAATCGCCAGAGGGGGCTAAAGAGGAATTTTCCAGAGTATTGTTTCCTCTATCTACCCTGGGTTTATTTTCTGTTTTTTCTTTGTCTCTCCCAGGACATTACATGGCTGGAGCTTTGGGGGTAGTGGGTATGGGGGTTGGGTTGGAAGTGTCCAGTCATGATGTTCCAGCCATCATGAGGTGTGGGGCAGGCTTAATGGATCAGCTAGTCTTTTTTTATTTTTTATTTTTTTATTTAGAGATACAGCACTGAAACAGGCCCTTCAGCCCACCAAGTCTGTGCCGACCATCAACCACCCATTTATACTAACCCTACACTAATCCCATATTCTTACCACATCCCCACCTTCCCTATATTCCCCTACCACCTACCTATACTAGGGGCAATTTATAATGGCCAATTTACCTATCAACCTATGTATGTTTGTATATGTGAGCAAGCAGCTGTGGTGTATGGTTAGAAGTGAGTAACTAATAGATCTGTGACTCCTGTTGTTTTGGATGGTTTTACCTCTGAGCCAAAACCCTGCTGTCACCTAATCTGGCCGTCTATATGTCTTATTTCATCAAATGACACATTGTGCGTTCAACTATTGTTTCAGTTGTAAAAATGGCCACCGATACAGGAGGGTGAACTGACAGAAGGCAGCTGTGACAGAGGATTGATAGATGGAGTGAAATCACACAAGCAGAAGAACAATGGCACTCTGACAGTGGAGTTACAAAAATATGGTAGAAACAATAATTAACATTCACTTTAGAGTGATAGATTTTTTTATAAGGGGGAAAAATTACTTTTTTTACAATGAAGAAGACATCAATCCAGGGCAGAGTATACCAATGAAGGAGTTGTGTTTGGAAGGGAGAGTATCTAGGCAGTATCTGCTACCTCCTGTCGGTTGCAGAGGATATTGGTGGTGACCTAGGAGAACATGACGCCTATACTTTCACCATAGGCAGCAGGCCGAGGATGGAGAAAATGAGACAAAAGTACAAAATAAAGGAGGTAACTTTACCCAAACACCTCAACAAAAATAATGTTAGAAACTTATATTTACTAAATCTAATTTTTTTAATGAATCTATTCATAAAAATGACAAACATTTAGGAAAGGGAATAAGAACAGTGAGTTATCATTTCTTCATGGGTCCAGACATTGTTGAAATAAACAATTAACTAAAAGGAGCGTTGCAGGAAAGCTGCACTACATTAAAGGGTCAGCATGTACATTTTGTTTTTAATACTTTTGACATACAGTCTGGTCTACATAGACTGTGCATGGCATTCCCTTTCTTTAAAACACAGATTAATAATAACCGATTTGCAGGTTATAAAGTATAAAACATCCCTCAGTACCTTTCAAACATTGCACCAAGCCAGGAGACAACAAAAAGAAGTTAAACATTTCCAGGTCACACATGTGTCATCTTGTATATATCTTTATATTTTATCTCATTCACTGGCTCCTTTTGGACCAAAGTCCATTAAGGCAGTGTGTTTGTTTTAATAAACACAAAAGTCTGAGACAAAAGAATAGTGATATTCCAAACCATATCTTGTAATAAATAAGAAATCGGCAAAGCTCACATTAAGCAGCTAAGTGAATTAGTGAGGAATCTTCCATGACCAGGGTCAAGTAACAGTGTATTTTTAGTTTAATTTATGAGGAGATTGTCACTGCAGTGTAAACACTCTGCTGAGTCAGCCTGTGGAGGAGTGCTCAATAACATTAAGGACCCACCCTGAACCCTTTCTGAAATACTTTCCCTATCAAGACTGAAATTTACCAGGTTTTACCGATGAATGAAAATATCCTCACGTCGTCTGACTTCTGCCCAATAATTAAAAATAATTTAAAGTTAGAAAAAAAAACTATTCTTTTAATGGTACTGCAAGCCTATGCAATAAATAGCTGAACCATATTGGCCCAGGCTCCATTCTCAGGTTTGTGCTGAGTTAACTGCTAAAGAACGGGAGGGATGCTACAATCGGTTTCAATATCCTTTGGTTGGGCTGGGAAAATCTACTAAAGCTTCCAATCCTACCTGCTGCTCGGCAACTTCAGCTGGAAGCATGGACCCAGATTTTGAGGTTGTAATGCCGGCAAAACCTTCAGTGTTTGCCTCATTATTCTGTGAATCCGACAGCACATGTGTAGCTAAATGCAGAAATCCAGAAGTTTCCATTAGTGATTCTCAGCTCCTCCACAAGGTGCATTGTTGAAGTCCTCATGTATGGAAATCATCTAGAAATCACTGAATTGATGGGAACTTCCACTTTTCATGCTAATATTCTCACTGTAAAAACCCTGAAAAAATTATGCCTTGATGAATAAGGTGTAATTGGGTTTTAACAGGGTACTAAGTCATAATTACTGCTGAGCAACCTCTCTGGTCCTGAAAGACTACATTTATATTTGGAATGTCAAATTTCTCCATTCATAAGAACATAGGAACAGGATTAGGCCACTTAACCCCTCAAGCTTGTTCGTCATTCAATCAGATCATGGCTGACCTGCACTAATTCCAAATTAGGGCCTTTGCCCCATATCCCCTAATATCGTTGGCTAACAAAAATCTATCAATCTAAGTTTTAAAATTAAAAATTGATCTAGCATCAATTTTTATTTGTGGAAAAGAGTTCCAAACTTCTACCGCCCTTTGCGTGAAGAAATGTTTCCCAATTTCATACGAACATACAAATTAGGAGCAGGAGTAGGCCACTCGGCCCCTTGAGCCTCCTCTGCCATTCAACAAGATCATGGCTGATCTGATTGTAACCTCGACTCCACATTCCCACCTACCCCCAATAACCTTTCACTCCTGAAAAGTCTGGCTCTAAAAATTATTTTAGACTATGCCTCCTAGGCCTTGACTCTCCAACTAGCAGAAATAGTATTTTCCAATGTATCCTATCTGTTCCCCTTAATATCTTGAAAACTTCAATCAAATCCTGCTTAACCTTCTGAATTCCAGGGAATAAAACCCTAGTTTGTTTAATCTTTCCTTGTAGCTTGACCCTTATCATTCCATGATATAAGTTCTAAAGATTCTTAAAATATATATTTTTTTAAAGTTTGTTTATGATATTTCAGTTTCCATGTTAATCCCATACCTATGTCCCAATCTTTATTTCATTTTCTATAAAACTGTAAAATGTGAATGATAAAAATCTGCTGGTTACTTCCTGGTTTGCTGTCTGTGAGAATTTTTCAATAAGATTGGCTGCTCAGCCTGCTTGATGATATCATTGTTGCTGGACATCAGAGATCCCCTATTGCTGGTGTCAGAATGAAAATGGCATTGGGAATTTATGGGTAACTTTCTTTAAAATCTGAGCATTTGGTTGCAGGCAGGTTTAATTGTGATGTCTTCTACAATTGAATGGCTGCCACTTCTCATTCTTGAGGGCTAGACATGACTACCAACCATGATGGAAAGGTACTGGATTGTGACTGGTAGGTGTGAAGCCAAACCCCCAGAAAGATGTCAATACCTTTAGATGACAGAATGGAAGGAAGCTGGTGAGAAATTTAGCAAAAAAAAGTCCAATAATTATGCTTTCAGGAACTAAAGCTGAATTTGTGGCACAGGCAGTTAGCTCTTCCATAACAATAAAATGTTTACTTTTGTGGTTATCAAACAACGGATGCAAGGATAGAAATTTGTCGACCCATTTTCAGGCCTGATATAGGCAGCATAATGGGAGCAAGAGGCCCGAGGTTCACCGATATTCGACCTTAGCCTTCAACATAATACTGGTGAGCTGCAAACCCCGATAGGGCATCCAGAGGCAGCTCGCCAGTTTGACAAGGGCAAGGTTAGGCTGGCTATCTCCCTGCAAGTGGCCCTCAGGTAGGTCCTGGGGGCAGTAAAGTGATCAGGATGGAGAGATGGAGGCAATCAGGAGGAGGCTGTCAGTGGAGCCAGAAGGGGCACTAATAGCATGCTATCCTGGAGGACAAGCAGTCCTGCTCATCCCGACTCCACATTCAGACAAGTATTCTTTTCTAATTTACCTTGCTGGTGGTGGCCTCCAGCGGTCCCTTTAAAGACCACAATGGAAAGGTCGCATATAGATATGGTTATCCTGAACACAACAGGCATAGTGCCAGCTAATTTCAGGAAAGCTCAATGTCATGCCAGGCCCCCACCTGCCAAAAATGAGGCACATCAATTTTGTCATGAACATTGAGTTTTAACTGTTGTTGGAGCGAGGAAATAACTTGTTAAACAGATCAGCCATGGCTGGAAAAAAACATTTACATGCTAACAGACCTCAAAGGTGAAGAAACACATTCCAGGGCCTGCTAAGGAGGATACAATCCACAAGAGCCAGCACTGGTTAGACCAGCTGGTCACATGACTACCTGGCTGTTCCACAGTTTGCTTTTGAACTGGCCACAGAGAGTTTGAAGAGAGTCTGTTTTGCTCCTGAACTGAGAAGATCTCCCCTGTCTGCTCCCATCTCTTTCACACAAGCCTCTGAATCCACTGAAGACACATGAACCCGAAGAGAGAAAAGACTCCTACAGCGAACAAGGTTTAAGAAGAATACTGGGCCCAACGAAAAGCAAGAACTATCTACAATCAAGGACTCTACAGTGAGCTCAAAGAACCGTAACAAAAACACTTCAGATATTGCCTCAAACTTTGCCACTTTATTTTTCTTCTGCCCTTTTCTGTCTCTGTTTGCATGTGCGTATCGCATATGCATTCTAGCGTGGGCGTGTCGTTTATCTGTAGGCGTCAACCTAATCAGAGTTTAAGTTTAATAAATTTCAACTTTTCTTCTTTATGCCTAGGAAAGCCTGTTTGTGCTCATTTCATTGTCTTATAATTGGAAAGCAGTGAACAAGGATTCACCAAGGGGGAGCTAAAAACATGGTGTGTTTAAAATTAAACCCTTTTATGGTAAGACCAGGTGAAGGCTGAGAGGGAACCCCTAGACACCTTTCTCACCTGGTCGTTACACCCAATTTCAGGCCTCGAACTTCTGGGTTTAGCGAGTGGGGAAGATCATGACAGATGGAATATAATGTGGGGAAGTGTGAAGTTATACACTTTGGAAGGAAAAATAGGAAAGCAGAATAATTTTTAAATGGTGGGAAATGCTGATATTCAGAAAGACCTTGGTGTCTTTGTACATGAATCACAGAAGGTTAGCAAGCAGTTCAGCAAGGAATTAGGAAAGCAAATGGTATGTTAGCCTTTATTACAAATGGATTGGAATATGAGAGTGAAGAAGTCTTAATGCAATTCTATAGAGGTTTGATGAGACCACACCTGGAGTATTGTGTACAATTTTGGTCTCCTTACCTAGGGAAGGATATACTAACCTTGGAGGGAGTGCAACAAAGGTTCGCTAGACTGATTCCTGGGATGAGGGGATTGTCCTACAAGGAACATTGGGGCCATATTCCTTGGAGTTTAGAAGAATGAGAGAGGATCTCATTGAAACATATACAATTCTTAAAGGGCTTGATAGGGTAGAATCTGGAAGGATGATTTCCCTGGCAGGAAGTCTAGAACATGGGGTCACAGTCTCAAAATAAGGGGTCGGCCATTTCGGACTGAGATGAGGAGAAATTTCTTCATGCAAAGGTTTGTGGATCTTTTCAATGGCCTACTCCAGAGAGCTGTGGATGCTCAGACATTGCATATATAAACTGACAGAGATCGATAGATTTTTGGATACTAAGGTAATAGTGGTAGTGCGGGAAGGTGGAGTTGAGGTAGGAGATCATCAATGATCTTATTGAATGACAAAGCAGGCTCGAAGGGCCGAATGGCCTACTCTTCTTCCCATTTCTTACATTCTGTTTGTAATGCAAAGAACCCAATGCGTGTTTCAACTGCAGACTGTGGAATGCCCCTATACTGGAGCCTTTAATAGTATGGACTGCAGCACATTTCAGCAACAGTAACAACTTATTTTTATATAGTGCCTTTAATGTAATAATATGCCCCAAGGCACACCACATAACAGGGAGTAGGAGTTGGTAACACAGCTGGAAGTGAGTCAGGAAGGCGGGACAGCAGCAAAAGGTACCATTAAAGAGGAAAGGCACTGAAAAGGCCCTCATCCACAGGCAACCAGTTGTACAGAATCAGGAGAATTAGCTATCATATCACAGTGGCGCAGTGGTTAACACTGCAGCCTCACAGCTCCAGTGACCCGGGTTCAATTCTGGGTACTGCCTGTGTGGAGTTTGCAAGTTCTCCGTGTCTGCGTGGGTTTCCTCCGGGTGCTCCGGTTTCCTCCCACATGCCAAAAGACTTGCAGGTTGATAGGTAAATTGGCCATTATAAATTGCCCCTAGTATAGGTAGGTGGTAGGGAAATATAGGGACAGGTGGGGATGTGATAGGAATATGGAATTAGTGTAGGATTAGTATAAATGGGTGGTTGAAGGTCGGCACAGACTCGGTGGGCCGAAGAGCCTGTTTCAGTGCTGTACCTCTAAATAAATAAAAATAAATTTAAAAAATAAATCTCTTCACTCTTGACAAGGGTATTTTGGGGGCATTGGCTTTGGT
Organism: Heterodontus francisci; assembly: GCF_036365525.1. NCBI lineage: Eukaryota > Metazoa > Chordata > Chondrichthyes > Heterodontiformes > Heterodontidae > Heterodontus > Heterodontus francisci. The sequence goes on from NC_090383.1 coordinate 74,314,508, forward strand.
GGGGGGTTGGAGTGGTTCCTCTGCTTATTGGCCTCATGGATGCATGAGACAGGGTTTAAGAAGACTGCACTTTCCAATTGAAGACGAGGAAGGACATAACAGGAAATGGGATTAAGTTACTCCAAGATAGTATCAACTAGCAATGAGGAGTAGCATCTGCAGGAGCAGAGGCAGACCCCAGGGCAACAGGAGTGCAGGGGTCATGTATAGGAACCAACAAAGGCGATACTCTCAGCAAAGGATCTGCCACCAAAGGAGAAGCTACCTGGACATGTCGGAGTTTCAGTGCCGCAGATCGCTGCACCTGTCCAGGCAGATGGTTGCTGACTTGTATTCCCTCGTTGAATGTCATCTAAGGGTTTGCAGGAACCATTGCCATGGCCTTCCTGTGGCTGTAAAAGTCACAGTGACCTTGCACGTTTTTGCAACCGGGTCCTACCAAGCAGTGGCAGCAGACATTGATGGCATCTCGCAGGCAGCAGCACATCATTGCATCATGGAGGTGTTTTTAAAATCAAACCAGGCAAAGGCTGAGAGGGAACCCCTAGATCCCTTTCTCACCTGGTCGTAACACTGGATTCCCTCAGGTGCAGGGATCACGATTGTACCCATGTGGCTAAGGCACCAACTGACCAATCAGGTAGATTCCTCAACAGGAAGGTATTCCACTCCCTAAACATTCAGCTGGAATGTGATCACAGCAAGTGCTTTATGCAGGTGTGTGCATGTTATCGTGGAAGCTGCCATGACACCTTCATCCTTCGGCCAGCACAGGTGCTGCAGCTCTTCATGGAGCCATTGGAAATCTGTGGATGGCTGTTAGCAGATAAGGCTTTTCCCGTGAGGAGATGGCCGATGACTCTGGTGCATAACCCTGACACGGAGGCTGAGAGACACTACAACCAATGCCACCTGAGCGTAAGGGTCATCACTGAGAAGGTCATCAGGTTCCTGAAGAGGAGGTTCAGGTGCCTTGACCAGTTGGGTGGTGCCCTCCAGTACACTCCCTCAAGAATCTCATGCATTGTGGTGGTCTGTTGCACACTTCATAACATGGCCCTCCAGAGAGTTTAGTTTAGTTTAGAGATACAGCACTGAAACAGGCCCTTCGGCCCACTGAGTCTGTGCCGACCATCAACCACCCATTTATACTAATCCTACACTAATTCCATGTTCCTACCACATCCCCACTTGTCCCTACATTTCCCTACCACCTACCTTTACTAGGGGCAATTTATAATGACCAATTTACCTATCAACCTGCAAGTCTTTGGCATGTGGGAGGAAACCGGAGCACCCGGAGGAAACCCACGCAGACACAGGGAGAACTTGCAAACTCCACACAGGCAGTACCCAGAATTGAACCCGGGTCACTGGAGCTGTGAGGCTGCGGTGCTAACCACTGCGCCACTGTGCCACCCCAGGTGTGGACATTGAAGAGGGAAAAGCACTGGAATGGCACAGCTTCTCGGAGGAGGAAGAGGATGAGGAAAAGGAGGAAGAAGACAAGCGGAAGCAGGAAGCTGAGGCAGAACTGGAGAATGGTCCCCATGCTTTGCAGGGATGTTGCCGTAGTAGGCTCAGGAGGCAGAGTGCTCATCAGGATGGCAGGGATGCAAGGGCCACTCTGATCCAGACACATTTCAACTGAGCGATACTCAGTCTGCAGGATATCTGGAGAGGAGATTCTCCTTCATCTGAGTGACAGCAAGCATCCGTTAACAACTAAAGTCAGCAACCTTCCAATGTCATAAACACTGCAAGGCTCCAGGGTCTCCACCTGACACTCTCTTCCACAATACACTCCTTTGCTTTGCCAACCCTTATTTTCCATTCCCCTGCCTTTCGCCATGATGAGATGAAAACACACAAGTTTGCCTTAGTGCAACAACATGCCCAGTTCTTTCTCAAATTACAGTTTAATATTATTTACAACAAAAACACTCAAGTGCCCCACAAAGTGACATTATTGGCACAATGTCCTGTGCTCACGGCCACTCTGCGAGTTGCTCCACCTGTGGCTGAGGTTGAGATGGAGGCAGATTGCTCGCGAGTGCCTGTCTGGGACTGAAATGCCCGTGGCGGGCGGCCTCAGCATGGAGGTTCCAGGGGGCACCTGCAAAGGCTGCTGCACCAGCATCACTGCAGGAGCAGCCTCTGTTACAGGGCATAACTCTACAGATGCTTCGTCTGTCGGAGGGGCCATGGAGGCAGATGGTAATGGTGGAGCCTGTGAAGGGTAGCCCCCCCTCATCACCATTTGTCACCACCTCAGCCCTTTTCTGGCACCCTTGATAGCTAGAGGGAACCACCAGCTGGGGCGCAATTTGCACCACTCACTGGTCAATGCTATAGACTGCGCCATGCCTTTTGTGCATGTCAGTGCACTATTCCTGCATCCACTCTGAGTGATGCTGCATATGGCTCTCCATGAGGTGGGCCTTAATGGAGGAACTCATGCCCTCAAAGTAATGAGACATTGTGGAGCACAGGAGATGAATGAACTCCTCCATTTTCATCCCATGAATCCGCAGTGCCTCAAGTAACTATGACATGTGGGCACATATCTCGCTGGTTCTCCAGGGAGAGCTACCTGGTTCATGATTCCCTAGGCTCTGCATCTCTGCCCTGCTGAGCAGGGCTGCGCCTGTCCTCAATTCCCCAAGGGGGACTGGCCACAGCCAACTCAGCCTCCCCCATATCCTCCTGCTCTGATGTGTTGTGCACTTCACACTGTGCCACTCTAGCTAGTAACGTGCGAGGACCCACCGAGATGCGAGTGTCTGCGTTGGTAGAGAGTGCACAAGAAAGATATGACAGTGCAGTCTCCGAGGTGTCTTCCTCCTCTGACTCCTCCAGAACAGGTTGCCGGTGTTGTAACTCCTCCCCCGCTTCAGCTGGCCCTGTGGGAGACACAACAGAAGGTGGTTATGAGAAATCGGTACAATTAACAGATGCTTCAGCTGCATAAAATAATGAGATGACAGCTTATGCATTGACAACTCATTGCATGGGGAGGATTGCCATGCAAGCCCTGAACCTGGGGATACTGAGATCTTTTCACCCTGTCTATGTTGGACTCCCATTGCTACCTTGCCAATGTTGCGGTGGCTTGCCACTCTGACCAGATCAAGGGCCAGCTTCTCAAAATACGTCAGTGATGCGAGCTGGGGGACCCACCATACAAGTGAGCCCTATTGTTCTTCCAGGCACTGGTCTCCCATCTAGAATCAGATGCTGTTAGGACAATGCATCTCTCCCTCACCACTTGCACCTTTTCATTCTCATAGAATGTTGCAAACTTTCCTGTAGCCCACTGTCCAATAACGCTCAGATAATGAACTATGCTTATGGATCATCAATGATGCCTTGCATACATCTCTCCTATGGTCAGGAGAACTCTATGTGCCCTCAGGATGCCCTCTCTTTTGCATCTGGTGACTGCTGACCAGGCAGCATGTCAACTGGGTCTATGTTTGGACTCACCTTGCCAGACCTAAGCAGGTCATTGAAACGTTTCCTGCACTGGACCCAGTTCCTCCTCACCACTCCTCTGCTACTGACCTCATAAGCCACCTCCAGCCATGCCTTCTTTGTCAGCTTTGCAGGCTTTCTATTTCTGCTGCCAGAGGGCAGGATGCCTCCAGCAGCACCTCAAGTGAGGCATCAAAAAAATGAAGGAGCTGCCCTGGCATGTGTTGTATGATTTCCTTTAAGAGTGATGTCCCTTTAAGATCTTGGTATGTTAATGAGCCAAGTACCAGGATGCAATCATGTGACTCAGAGCCAGAGTCTCACTCTGTAACTGTAACAGCAAGAGGCAAGGCCTGTAAATAGCTTTGGGCTGTATATAAGTTAGCTGTTTAATAAACCTGTTGGAGATCTTCAATCAACTGAATGCCACATATCTCATTTATGTTGCATCTGACAACATAAAAAGCTTCTCATTACATGGTGGCAGCGGTGGGGTGGCTGCCCTGGCATGGGGGCTCTCCCTTCCAATGCCTTCTGCTCAGTTTCACCTTCCATCCTTGATGCGAATGGCAACAACAGCAATGGCTGCTGCTCACCCCTGTGAGCCGTCTCCTTCCCACGTCCATCACCGCCGCTAATTGGGTGACAAATGTGACTCTAGGCCAATTAACAGCTTTTCCAATTAAAATCGCAGCGTGTGCACATTGCCGACACAGTGCGGGGTCGGGACCCAGAAGTGATTGTGACGTTGGGGTTCTGACCCTGGAATGGAAGTTCCGCCCATTAGATCGGGTGACCAACAGCTTAGTCAAAGAGATAGGTTTTGAGGAGTGTCTTAAAGGAGGAAAATGAGGTATAGAGGAGGAGAGGTGTAGAGAGGATATTCCAGAGCTTTGGGCCCAGGCAACTGAAGGTGTGGTCATCAATGGTGCAGAGATTAACATCAGGGATGCTCAAGAGGCCAGAATTAGATGAGCGCAGATATCTCGGTTAATTGTGGGGCTGGAGGAGATTACAGAGATAGGGAAGAGTGAGGCCATGGAGGGATTTGTGAACAAGAATGAGAATTTTAAAATCAAGATGTTGCTTGACCGGGAGCCAATGTAGTTCAGTGAGCACAGGTGAGATAGGGGAACAGGAGTTGGTGCAAGTTAGAACACAGACAGCAGAATTTCGGATGACCTCTAGTTTACAGAGGGTGGAATGTGAGAGACCAGCTGCGGGTGTGTTGGAATAGTCAGATCCTGAAGTAACAAAAGCAAGAATGAGGGTTTCAGCAGTAGATGAGTTGAGGTGGGGTGAAGTTTGGCGATGTTACAAAGGTTGAGGCAGTCTTAGTGATGGCTTGCTATTCATGCGGTCGGTAGCTCATGTAGGAGTCAAAAATGGCAACCAAGTAGCGAACAGTCTGGTTTAGTCTCAGACTATTGCCATATAGCGGGATGGAGTTGGTAGCTAGGGAATGGAGTCTGGAGCACGGACCGGAAACAAAGGCTTCAGTCTTCCCAATATTTAATTTGCAGTCTCTTACCTGATATCCAATACTGAATGAACAGAAAATGTCTCCAATGAAATATTGGGAAAACTGAAGCCATTGTTTTTGGTCCCAGCTCCAAACTCCGTTCCCCAGCTACCCACTCCATGCCTCTCCATGGCAACTGTCTGAGACTAAATCAGACTGTTCACAACCTTGTTGTCAGATCTGACCCCAAAATGAGCTTCCGACTACAACGCTTAGGAGCCCATTTTACACCTGTGGAACTGCGCATCAACAACAATTTCTAGGCTGTAATCTCCGAGAATGGAGCACTTTTCCACTTTTTGTGTTTAATGTCAACACTCAGCACTTTCAGGAGAGATTAAATGAAAAATGAAGGTCCTTTGTACCCTCCCTGAAAAATATCCCCTCACCCAAACCTTAGACATGCATTCCTGTTTGTACCACTATGATCATTCTGTTTCCCACCTCAGCCATCCTTGTGTCTTTAAATGGCCAATTTAATGTTGAATTAGGAAAGTTTTATGCTGTAAGGCCATTGCCATTTGTACATATATTTTATGCCATTCTCTGGGATCATGTCCACTACAATATGAGCTGACATTGTCCAAACTCATTTCACACACAGTCCATAACCACAAACAAATAGAGGAGACATTTAATCAATCAGCCAGGCCTGGATTCAAATCTCAGTGCCAAAGGTGATGGAAAAGTGGGGGTAATTTTAACTTAGTGTAAAAGAGGTGATAGCAAATCGACAGCCCATCTTGCACTGCTCCTGATTTTTATTTCCATGGATGTATGGTTAAAAGGTAACTGATTATATACTTGAAAATAAAAATAATGCAGGGCTATAGGCAAAGAGCACGAGAGTAGGATTAATTGGATAGCCCTTTCAAAGAGCCAGCACAAGCACAATAGGCTGAATGGCCTCCTTCTCTGCCTTAAGAGTCTATGATTCTATGAGAAACCTAAGAGTAGATTGTCTCCTTGACTTTTCTGTCAAAAGCACTGTATGACACCAAGAGATCACCAAGAGTAGGATGAGAGAAAATATTAAAAAGAAAGACTTGTATTTATTTAGCACCTCTCATGACCACAGGATGTCCCAAAGTGATTTACAGCCAATGAAATACTTTTGAAGTGTAATAACTGTTGTGATGTCGGAAGCACAGCAGTCAATATGCACACAGCAAACTCCCACAAGCAGCAATGTGATAATGACCAGATAATCTGCTTTTGGTCATGTTGATTGAGGGATAAATATTGGCCAGGACACTGGAGATAACTCCAATGATCTTCTTCAAAATAGTGCCATAGGTTCTTTTGCGTCCACCTGAGAGGGCAAACGGGGCCTCAGTTTAATGTCTCATGTGAAAGATCATAGCTCTGACAGTGCATTAAAAGCTAATCATAGAATCATAGAAGGTTTAAGGCGCAGAAAGAGGCCACTTGGCCCATCGTGTCTGTGCCGGCTGAAAAACAATCCACCTATTCTAATCCCACCTTCCAGCATTTGGTCTGTAGCCCTGCAGATTACGGCACTTGAGGTCCATATCCAGACTCCTTTTGAATGAGTTGAGGGTTTCTGCCTCAACTGCCCGTTCAGGCAGTGAGTTCCAGACCCCCACCACCCTCTGGGTTAAAAAGTGTTTCCTCCTCTCCCCTCTAATTTTGCTACCAATCACTTTAAATCTATGCCCCCTCGTCACTGACCTCTCTGTTAAGGTAAATAGACCCTTCACTTCCACTCTATCCAGGCCCCTCAAAATGTTGTACATTTCAATCAGATCTCCCCTCAGCCTTCTCTGTTCCAAGGAGAACAACCCCAGCCTATCCAATCTTTATCAATAAGCATTTTAATAGGTATTCCTTTGGCAAAAGACATAAGCTGTGGTTATACTAGTCTGAGAGAGTGCAATTCATTAATGTGCACGTACAGAGCCTTTATTCCTGGCCACTCCTTACCAGTTAAAAATTTCTAAGTTCCAGCAGGAGTGTTCACTTAGTTAAAGCATTAAAAATGACTGTACTTTATAAAGTGCCCAGAAGGTTCAATGGATTACCCAAGCACTTTTTAAATAAATTGACACCACACTAGTACTGCACGCAGTGTTGAGTCCAATAGGCATGAGGGGGTCACACACATATTCAGATCGCACGCTGGAATTATACAGCCACTTTTGTGTTACTGCAAGACAGTAACCCCTGTTTAGGGGTTCACATTTACCAGCCTGTTCCACACAAGCTGTCTGGAACCAAACCAAACTACTTTGAGGAGCTTGCAGGGAAACTGGTAAACTTCTTTTAAGTAATCATTAGAAAGTCACAGAAAGCTGGTGACAAAAAAATAAGCAAAATAAAGAAAAGGATATAGAATGTTTTGTATCTCATGAATTAGTATCTTCTTGTAAAGGCCGGCTACCTGACCCGAACCTGACGGGACCCGACGACCTGTGTTGGGTTCGGTCGGGTCAGGTCGCACTTCCGGGTCTGGCATTTGGGCTCAGGTCGGGTCGGGCCGGGTCGGACATGCTCTATCACCACCTCCGGTAAGTGGCTCCAATGTTAATGTACTTTTTGGACTTGAAATGTGGTTTTGTTACAGTTATTTCAAGCTTGTGCAGATCAGCAACAAAGTGAAAAACAGAAGGTAGGTTAACTGATGGTCGGGTCAGGCGTGGGAAAAAATGAAAGGACTCAGGCCTGGTCGGGCCCGGGGTCGGATGTGGTTCTGTCGGGCTTGGGTCGGGTTTCATTTGCAGACCCGAGCCAGCCTTTATCTTCGTGCGATATTCTTGTGTCAAAGATAAATATTATAATTCAATTAGAACTGAACCCAGCGGTAAGGTTAACGCTTGATATTTTTAACCAAGTGATGGTAATGTCATCAAAAGACCAAGGTATAGCATGCAGGATGTAAACCATTTGTAGCCAGGTAACTCAAATCTGTTACTCAACACAGAAAAGAGCTGACTAAGGAAACAAGAATATTGTGGTATACACACTAAAGGGGTGAACTGAATGGTGGGAATCAAATCTCACCCTGGAGTCATTGGGAAATGGGAAAGTTCACACTGTGTAGTAGCATGCCGTTCCAAGGAAGGGGTTAAGTTGCAATGTTGGGGAAGTACAATGAATTTTACAGTGTTTCTGTCCGTGCTGGATCTGACCTGGGAGGGGGTCAATACTTATGCAGGTGTCTAAAATGAAACTTTTTTATTTCTCACTGCTCACCTCCCATACCTAGTGGCACACTAACTCTGTCCACTCTCTGGTGATGATTCGACTCTCCATTCATTCAATTTCTTCAGATTGCATGCCATCATAAAATAGCCTTCCCCTCACTTACAAGACTCAAGTCAGGAATATTATAAAATACTCATCACTTGCCTGGATGGGTGCAATTGCAACAATGTTCAAAGAAGCTCCAACACCATCCAGGACAGAGAAGTTGGCTCAATTGGTATTGCTATCACCAGGTTCCATATCCACCTCCTCTATCACCAGCATACAGTGACTGCTGTATGTACCATACAACGTTTGATTTAAGCTGCATGGTGCGCAGCCACACAGCAATCAGGAATGTGTCATTCAGGGGGCAAACAAGTTGTGCACAAGCAGCGGTTCCTTTAAAATGCACACTTGTGCAGCCGCTTAGCAATCTTAAAGGGACAGCGCAGTGCAACAAACAGGCCGTGCACAGCAAAGGGGAGTTAGGGGAACATTGGAACCATCTATAAGATACACAGCAAAAATTCACTGAGGATATGTTGACAGAGCTCCTCTCCTCTGTGACTTCTACAACCAAGAAGGTCAAGTGTAGCAATGTTGTGGGATCACCACCAGCTCCGAGTGCCTCTCCAAGTCACACACCATCCTGATTTGAACATATATAGTTCTTCATATATTGTCACTGTACTAATATCCTAGAATTCCATAGCTAATACCATTGCAGAGGTGGGGCTCGGTGTTCAGAAAGTTGCAGGGAACCCAGAAATCATTTTAACTCCACAGCGTGCACATGACGTTACTGATCAGAACCCCACCCAGAAGGCAGCCTGATTGATGGCTGGCTTCCAGGCAGGTAGGGAGCAGGTTGCAGCAGGCAGCAGGACCAATTAAGTCTGTGCCAAGAGGGGGTCGATTTCAAAGGCACTGGTTGGGGTAGGGTACGGGTTCAATCAGGGATGTTATCAGGGAGAAGGGAGGGGTTGATCAAGTGAGCAGCTGGCCTGGGGATCCAGTGGAGTCTCAGCAAGGGAAGGTCAGAGGTCGGGGTAGGGGGAGGGAGGGGGATTCGAGGTCAAAGGCCACAGGGAGGGAAGGAGGACTGTAACATATAAGTGTGGTGTGAGGTTTTCAAGTGCTTTAACAAGTAAAAGAAAATGCCTTTCTCTTCATGGACCGGTACCAACAATCAAATATAATTTTCTTCTCTCTAGCAAATTGAAGTAATTTGGGGTATCAGCTACTTACAAAGTACATTTTAGTTAATGAGGATTTCTTTTGGTTTATTTGTTATAATAAAAGTCTTGAAATGTGAAATCTTGTGTAATTCTTTAAATTGATCTGGGGGTTCATATCTCATATATTTAATGTTAATGGTCTCACTGAGATCATAACAAATTGCAGGCTCAAGTCCAGGATACGAATTCAGAGGCTGTAAAATGGGTACATTGGAATTTGCCAGAATTTAAACAAAAAAGATTTCACAATTACCTTTGCCATACTCACAAAGAAAAGTCAGCATATCTACTTTTAATGCTCAAGCCTATGCGGAGAGAGAAGATTTGACTTTCAATGATTTAACACAGTTAACAGTGGATGCTTTAATGGCTGTAGCAGAGCAAGTGGGGGTTAGCTTGAAATCAAAAGGCAAAAATTATTGAAGTGTTGGTTTGGCATTTTAACATTGAGGCAGAAAAGGGTGATCCTGGTAGCCTCAGATTGAGTTAGCTAGAATTCAGTTACAAATGAGGAAACTGGAACTTGAAAAAGAAAGGGAAAAAGACAAACAATTTCACGTTGCACTGAGACGGATTGAATTCAAACTGAAAAAAAAAAGAAAGTTACAAAAAGAAAGAGAAACCAGGAAATTTAAACTGGACAGGAAAAGCTTAGATTATGCGAATAATGTGTGACAGGATGGTTTGAGGACAAATCCACTATAACTCCTGGTTTTTATTTGGCAAGGAATATTGCCTAAATTTAGTGAGAAAGGACTTGAAATGTATTTTGCCTCCTTCGAAAAAATTGCTATGAAGTTTCAACGGCCGAAAGAGAGTTGGACAAATTTTATTGCAAAATGTGTTAGTGGGAAATGTGTTAGAGGTATATTCAGCACTTTCGGAGGAGCAGTTGAATGATTTTGAAGTGGTTAAAACTGCAGTTCTCTATGCTTATATGCTGGTACCAGAGGCTTACAGGCAAAAATTCAGGAATTTATAAAAGAAGCAGGGCCAGACATTTAGGAAATTTGCTAGAGAGAAGAAAATTATATTTGATTGTTGGTACCGGTCCATGAAGATTGAGCAAGACTTTGAAAGCCTTAGGGAAGTAATCCTAATGGAAGAATTTAAAAATAGTGTCCCTTCAGGAATAAGGTCCCATCTGGAAGAGCATAGAGTTGGTAAAATAAGGAATGCCACAGAAATTGCAGATGATTATGAATTGACCGACAAAAGTAGAAGTTACAGGTCCCAGTTTGGAAACTTTCAAAGAAATTGGAAAGATAGGAAGGTGGATAATGAGAAGAGATTTGGTTTTAGTGAGAGAAAGGGTAAAGGAGAGGATACACGCAACCCTCAGAGTGATACAAAAGATAATCAGGAGACTAGGGTTAAGTCAAAAGGACCAGCATGTTATTTTTGTAAAAAAAGAGGGCATATAAAATCAGAATGCTGGAAGTTAAAAGGCAAGTCAGTAGTTATGGTAGGTTGACTGAAAGCCTGTCCTGAAAAGGATGCTCCAATAGGTGGCGCTGTTGACAAGCCAGTGACTTTGGCAATGTTGGATAGTGAGCAGAAATGTGCTTCCTTGTGTGCTAATGAACTAGATCAGGTCCCTAAAGGTTATAGAACTTTTGGATTCAGGGGTAAGGTGTTCCCATATTTGTCAGATGAGACAAGCAAGCCGATTGTGCTGCTTAGAGATCCAGGGCAGCTCAGTCACTAATGATAACAAAGGATGCAGCTTTTCCCCCAAATAGTGCTTTGAATGTGAAAGTCATGGTGCGTGGTATCGAGGGGAGTCATTTATCCATTCCATTGCATAAGGGTAATTTAAAATGTGATTTAGTCACCAGTCCAGTAACGGTGGGAATTGTCCCAGATTTGCATATTGAAGGGGTGTATTTGTTGCTAGGGAATGACTTAGCTCGGGATAAGGTGTTGGCATCTCCAGTAGTTTCAGAAAGCACTGTTGAGGAGATTTTGCAGGAGGAATTTCCTGGAATATTCCCAGATTGTGTAGTGACAAGATCCCAGGCTCATAAGATTGAACAAGATGAGAAGGATTCAATTGTTGTGGAGGACAATTCGGGTGTTTGGTTGGCTGAAACTTTTTTCAAGGCTTTCAATGAGGATGTTGGTGAAAAAGGCTTCAAGGCTAGCCAAGGTGAATTGTTTAACAGATCTTTTTTGATTGAGGCACAAGAGTTGGACCCTGAATCTAGAAGTTTGTCTCAGATGGCTTGTTCTGAGGCTGAAGCTGAAAAGGTCCCAGAGTGCTATTATTTTAAGAAGGATATTCTAATGAGAAAGTGGAGACTTCTCCACAGGCCTGCTGATGAGGATTGAGCTGCTGTTCATCAGGTTGTTGTTCCCCCCAGGTACTGCAGTGAAATTTTGAGAATTGCCCATGAGGTCCCAGTGGCAGGTCATGTGGGTATTTGAAAGACTCAGGCCAGAATACGACAGATTTTTATGAGCCAGGCTTGCATAAAGATCTGGTTGAATTTTGAAGAACTTGCCTTACATGTCAGCTAGTTAGAAAGACACAGCATTTGATTAAACCAGTCCCATTGATACTGCTACCTGTTTTTGATGAACTGTTTAGTCGGGTTCCTGTGGATTGTGCCAGACTCTCACCCACAATGAAGTCAGGTCACAAGTTTCTTTTATCTGAAATAGATTTGTCCACTTGATTTCCAGAGGCAGTACCTTTGAGAAAGATCTCAGCAAAAGTTGTGATTGAGGGATTAATTCCGTTTTTCACTAGCTGTTGATTGCCAAAATAAATTCAGTCAGACCAGGGGTCAAATTTCATGTCAGGGGTATTTCAAGAGGTCATGAGTAATTTGGAAGTGAAACAGCTCAAATTGTCTGCTTATCACCTGCAGTCATAAGGTACATTGGAAAGGTATCACCAAACTCTAAAAAGTGTGATAAAGGCTTATTGTTTTGAGTATCCTCATAATTGTTAAAAGGGGGATATTATTTTTAGTATTTGCCATCAGGGAGACACCAAATGACTCCACTGGTTTCAGTCCATTTGTATTGGTCAATGGGCATGAGGTTAGGCATCCCCTTAAACTCATTAAGGAGAAATTTTTAGCACAGGAAGAGGAAAATACCCTCTTATGTTATGGCTGGGATTTTATGTAGCCCCCTGAGGTGGGGTCAGAGGCGTCGGGGCACGGAGTGTCACGAGGGTGGCGGGGGAGGGGTTGGTCGACGGAGGGCCCATCGCCTCCCCGTCACCAAGCGATCTTCCCAGAGTCAGGGTATGCTGACGATGGCCTTCCCACCCAGAGGCCAATTGAGGCCCTTAAATGGCCTATTAAAGGCCAATTAAGGGCCTCTCCCTGCTGCCGCTGGGATCTTACCAGCAACAGGGACACCCCCACCACGCGGGGCGGGCACCTTGTAACACAAGGCACCCTCCTTGCAGGCCTGGGGGGCTGCCTCCTCCATGGGAAATCTGTAGCCCACAGAAGACCCCCACTGGGAACCAATTTAGCGCCCAGGACCCCCTCCCCATGGATTGCATGACCACACCCCCACCCACCCTTGCTGGGACCTTCCGGACTGGCCCCGGCGACCCCGCCTCATTTACTTGAGGCCTGGGGTTCCAGCGCTGGGCCTGGGTGCAAGGTCTCTACAGTACTGGCTTCTCTTGGAAGTGGGATCCCATCTTTAAAGGGACGGGGATCCTGGCTCCTGAAACATAGATTTAAAAAGTCTGGAGGATTGCTCCAGCAGGGCATGAAAAGGCAGACTGCTGTATAAAGTAGATGTAGGATTCTGCCACAGGGGACATGCTCTCTGGTTTGGCTGGAACACACTCTGTTAGGCCGATGCTTCTCTCTCTGGCTGTCATTTTTGTAATGTACAACTGTGTCACCTCTCATCTCCTGGTAGGAGACGTTGTCATCTCTCCCTCATGGTGATCGCACAATGGCCCAGGACATGGCGACCTCACACCTCCTTTGTTTCAGAAGAAGACATTCAATTCTGGAATGCTTTTAGGGTGGGGTGAAATTGACACCTCTTAGCTTTGATGACATGTCCTTTGTATCTATCAGACAGTTTTGAATACACAAAAGGCTCATCTCATTTTCTTCGGTGGCCATTTTGGACCTTTGTTCACTTTTTAAAATAAAGGTTCATTTTTTTAAAAGACAAAGTCAGTTTTTCATAACTCTTCAGAGTTAATCCATAATTTGTATCATCACATTTCTGGGGCTGGATTTTGTGCTGGAGCCTGGGCTCCCGGTGCTGGGCTGAAAAGGTGAGGGAAAGACTACTTTGGTCTTTTCGCATGTTCCCCCACCCACCCCTGCCCCCCACAGCGATCCTCTGGTCTTTTAATTTCTAAGTTTCATGAGCCGGCATCCCCATCTCTTTAAAGATGGGGATCTCGCCTCAAAGAGCTGCTGGCCAATCAGAGGGCCGGCAGTTCAGCAGTATCGGCAGTGCCCTCGGGAACTGTGGCCACTGCTGGTACTACAGAGGCCTTGGACCCAGACCCAACATTGGAACCCTGGACCAGAGGTAGGTGCAACAGGGTCACCGGGCCAGTCTGGAAGGCCCCAGTGAGGGGGGGGGGGCGGAGTTGGGGGTGGTCGTGAAGACCAGGGATAGGGAGGTCCTGGGGGGTAGAGTGGCTCCTGGTGGGAGTCCTCAGTGGGCCACAACTTTCCCACAAATGAGGGATCCCTCCACAAGCCCACAGTGAGGGTGCATAATGTTACATGCCCTCTATCGTGTTGTGTGACACTACAACCATGCTAAATGGGATAGATTCACAATAGATCTAACAGTTAAATACTGGCCATCAGCAGCAGCAGAATTGTATTCAAACACAACGGGCTGAACTTATATGCTCCAGTTGAAGGCAGGATCATTGGCATAGGGGCCAGAGAACCAGAGAATCCCCCTGAAGCCATCCACCACGGAACCCAGCGCCATTGTGCTCTTCTCCGATTTTGTTGGAGGTGGGGATGTACAGTGGCGGCATTGACACCCCAACATGATGTCTTCATCATTTAAATGTTTTACATACTTATTTAAATGCATTTGAATGTCATTCACTGCGATCCAACAAAGTGTTCTTAATTTGTGTTTGGTGTACGGCACTCACATGCCTTCAGTTTCTTGACATTCAAAAGCTGGTGCCACCGAGGTAACAGTCCTCGGTGCTTTGAAAGGGACGATAAATTCACTGGAGTTTTTTTAAGGGGAAGTGGGTTTTGCAGTGGACGTTGCCACTGTGCTATATCTACAAGGGGATTGTGTTGTTTTTACTCATTCATGGGATGTGGGCATCGCTGGATAGGACTGCATTTATTGCCCATCCCGAATTGCCCTTGAGAGGTGGTGGTGAGCCGCCTTCTTGAACTGCTGCAGTTCATGTGAAGTAGGTACACCCACAGTGCTTTTAGGAAGGGGGTTCCAGGATTTTTACCCAATGACAGTGAAGCAATGATGATATAGTTCCAAATCAGGATGGTGTGTGGCTTGGACGGGAACTTTCAGGTGGTGGCATTCCCACGCATCTGCTGCCCTTGTCCTTCCAGGTGGTGGAGGTCGCAGGTTTGGAAGATGCTGTCTAAGGAGCCTTGGTACATTGCTGCAGTTCACCTTGTAGATGGTGCACACTGTTGCCACTGTGCATCAGTGGTGAAGGGAGTGAATGTTTGTGGATGGGGTGCCAATTAAGTGGGCTACTGTATCCTGGATGGTGTCGAGCTTCTTGAGTGTTGTTGGAGCTACACCCATCCAGGCAAGTGGAGAGTATTCCATCACACTCCTGACTTGTGCCTTGTAGATGGTGGACAGGCTTTGGGGAGTCAGGAGGTGAGTTACTCACCGCAGGATTCCTAGCCTCTGACCTGCTGTTGTAGCCACGGTTTTTATATGGCTACTCCAGTTCAGTTTCTGGTCAATGGTAGCCCCTAGGATGTTGATAGTGGGGGATTCAGCGATGGTAATGCCGTTGAATGTCAAGAGGAGATGGTTAAGATTCTCTCTTGTTGGAGATGGTCATTGCCTGGCACTTGTGTGGCATGAATGTTACTTGCCACTTATCAGCCCAAGCCTGGATATTGTCCAGATCTTACTGCATTTCTACACGGACTGCTGCAGTATTTGGAGTCGCAAATGGTGCTGAACATTGTGCAATCATCAGAAAACATCCCCACTTCTGACCATATGATTGAAGGAAGGTCATTGATGAAGCAGCTGAAGATGGATGGGCCTGGGACACTACTCTAAGGAACTCCTGCAGTGATGTCCTGGAGCTGAGATGATTGACCTCCGACAACCAATGGAGAGTTTTTTCCCTGATTCCCATTGACCCCAGTTTTGTTAGGGCTCCTTGAGACCATACTCGGTCAAATGCTGCCTTGATGTCAAGGGCAGTCACTTTCACCTCACCTCTTGAGTTGCTTTCAGAGAGTATAAATGCAGGGGACTTTCAGTGCTGCTTGTCTGCACTGAGTGCTGTTGGAGAGCACAGAGTGTGAAGAATGGAGTTTGGTAAGTGAGGGAGTTCGGTAAGGAGGGGAACTATAAATTAATTAAGATAAAATAAATTAAATTAAATTAACATATAAACATGACAGGACAAGTGATGTATCGCAGCTGTGTATGTGGGAGCTCCTGGATGCCACGCAAACCATGGCAACCACGTCCGTAGTGTCTGCATCTTGAGGAGCTTTGATTCAGAGTCATTGAGCTGGAGGCCGAGCTACAGACACTGCGATGCATTAGGAAGGGGGAAGGTTACCTGGACACTTTGTTCCAGGAGGCAGTCACACCCTTTAGGATAGGGCCATCTGTTTTGGTCAGTGGTCAGGGACAGAAGGGTGTGACTATGAGTCAGGCAGGTTAGGGGATCAAAAAGGTGGGAGTGCAGGCGCCTCAGCCCTTGCAATTGAGCAACAGGTTCAAGGTTCTTGCAGCTTGTATGGACAAGATCGAGGGCTGTAGCGTGGATGTGCAGACTGACCACGGCACCATGGTACAGGAAGCCATTCAAGTGGGGAGAGCAAAAAGGAAAGTAGTAGTAGTAGGGGACAGTATAGTGAGGGGGTTTGACACTGTTCTCTGCAGCAAAGAGCGAGAGTCCAGAAAGCTGTGTTGCCTACCTAGTGCCAGGGTTCAGGACATCTGCTCAGGCAAATCATCAAGGCAGCATTTGACCGAGTACGGCCTCAAGGAGCCCTAACAAAACTGGAGTCAATGGGAATCAGGGAAAAAAACTCTCCATTGGTTGTCAGAGGTCAATCATCTCAGCTCCAGGACATCACTGCAGGAGTTCCTCAGGCTAGTGTCCTAGGCCCAACCGTCTTCAGCTGCTTCATCAATTCCTCTGGAGAGGAATTTACAGTGGGAGGAAGAGGATCCACTCATCGTGCTCCATGTAGGTACCAACAACATAGGCATGACAAGGTAAGAGGTTCTGCATAATCAGTATGAGGAGTTAGGCACCAAATTAAGAAGCAGAACCTCAAAGGTAATAATCTTTGGATTATTACCTGAGCTACGTGAAAATTGGTGTGGGGCAAATAAGATTAGAGAAATTCATCCCTGGCTCAAAGACTGGTGTGGGGCAGAATTGGGTTCTGCGTTGAGGGGTACTGGCACCAGTACTGGGGAAAGTGGGGGCTGTACTGTTGGGATGGTCTACACCTGAACCATGCTGGGACCAGTGTTCTAGTGAGCCACATAACTAGGGAAATTGAAAGGGTTTTAAGCTAAATACTGGGGCCAAGGGATCAAATTTGGGAAGATGTGGTAAATCAAAGAGTCGAGATAAGGCAACAGAGAAAGGTATTAATATGGGAAAAGGTGAACAAACCATGACAGGAAGGTTCAGTGAGAACAAATCTAAGAGTAAATCAGCAGACATGGCTAGAGGTTACAAAAATAATAAAAGGACAAAACTAAAATCTCTGTATCTGAATGCACATAGCATTCAAAACAAAACAGATGAACTGAAAGTGCAAATAGAAATAAATAAGTACAATCAGATAGTCATTACAGAGGCATGACTGAAGGATGACATAAATTGGAACCTGAATATTGGAGGGAACATGACATTTAGGAAGGACAGGAAGCTAGGAAAAGGTGGAGGGGTAGCTCTGTTAATAAATGATGATATTAGCACAATAGAGAGGGATGACCTAAGTTCAGGAAACCAGGTAGAAGTGGTTTGGGTCGAGATGAGAAATGATAAAGGCAAGAAGACACTTGTGGGAGTGGTGTGCAGGCTCCCTAACAGTAACCACATGGTAGGATGGGGTAGAAAGGAAGAAATAATGGGAGCTTGTCAGAAAGGTACGACAATAATCATGGGGGACTTCACTCTACATATAGATTGGAACAATCAGATGGATAAAGGTAGCTTAGTTTCATAGAATGTTTTTGGGATAGTTTCTTAGAACAGCACGTTCTGGAGCCAACTAGAGAGCAGGATGTACTAGATGTGGTATTGTGCAATGAGATAGGATTAATTCATGACCTCATAGTGAAGGTGCCTCTAGGTAGCAGTGATTATATGTATTGGATTTGACATACAGTTTGAGGGAGAGAAGAGTGGGTCCAAGACTAGTATTTTAAACTTAAATAAGGGCAATTATGAGGGCATGAAAGCAGAGCTAGCAAAGGTGAACTGGCAAAGTAGGTTAAGGGATAGGTCAAGAGAGATGTAGTGGCAAACATTTAAGGGGATATTTCAGAATACACAGAATAGATACATTCCAATGAGAAAGAAAAATTCCAAGGGGAGGACCCACTATCCATGGTTAACTAAAAAAGTTTTAAAGATAGTATCAAAATTAAAGAAAAAGCATATAATTGTGCAAAGATGGGTGGCAGGTCAGAAGATTGGACAGAATGTAAAAAGCAGCAAAGAACGACTAAAAAATTAATAAGGAGGGAAAAATTAGAGTACAAGAGAAAACTGGCTAGAAATATAAAAACAGATAGTAAGAGGTTCTATAGATATTTAAAAAAGAATAGTTAATAAAATGAGTTTTGGTCCTCTAGAAAGTAAGTCTTGGGAATTAATAAGGGAAAATAAGGAGATGGTAGATGAATTGAACAGGTATTTTGCTCGGTCTTCACCATAGAGGATACAAGTAACACCCCAGGAAATCAGGAAATGGAAGAGAGGGAGGAACTCAAGAGAATTACAATCACGAGGGAAGTGGTACTGAATAAATTGTTGGAGCTGCGGGCTGACAAGTCCCTGCGTCCTGATGGACTTCATCCTAGGGTGTTAAAAAAAGTGGCTAGTGAGATAGTTGATGCATTAGTTTTAATTTTCCAAAATTCCCTAGATTCAGGGAAGGTTTCATTAGATTGGAAAATAGCCAATGTAACTCCTTTATTCAAAAAGGGAGACAGAAAGCAGGTAACTACAGGCCAGTTAGTTTAGCATCTGTCTTAGGGAAAATATTAGAAGCTATTATTAAAGACGTTATAGCAGGGCATTTAGAAAAATTCAAGGTAATCAGGCAGAGTCAACATGGTTTTGTGAAAGGGAAATCATGTTTAACCAATTTATTGGAGTACTTTGAAGAAGTAATATGTGCTGTGGATAAAGGGGAACCAGTGGATGTACTGTACTTATATTTCCGGAAGGCATTTGATAAGATGCCACATCAAACGTTATCGCGAAAAATAAAAGCTCATGTGTAGGAGGTAACATTTTGGCATGGATAGAAGATTGGCAAGCTGACAGGAAACAGAAAGTAGGCATAAATGGGTCATTCTCTGGTTGGCAAGATGTAATGAGTGGTGTGCCGCAGGGATCAGTGCTGGGGCCACAACTTTTTACAATTTATATAAATGACTTGGATGAAGGGACCGAAGGTATGGTTGCTAAATTTGCTGAAGACATAAAGATAGGTAAGTTGTGAAGAGGACATAAGGAGGCTACAAAGGGATATAGATAGGCTAAGTGAGTGGGCAAAGATCTGGCAAATGGAGAATAATGTGGGAAAATGTTAAATTGTCCATTTTGGTAGGAAGAATAAAGAAAGAAGTATATTATCTAAATGGTGAGAGATTGCAGAGCTCTAAGATGCAGAGGGATCTGGGTGCCCTAATGCATGAATCACAAAAGGTTAGTATGCAGGTACAGCAAGTAATTAGGAAAGCTAATAGAATGGTATTGTTTATTGCAAGGGGAATTGAATACAAAAGTAGGGAGGTTATGCTTCAGTTATACAGGGCATTGGTGAGACCACATCTGGAGTACTGTGTACAATATTGATCTCCTTATTCAAGGTAGGATGTAAATGCATTGGAAGCAGTTCAGAGAATGTTTATTAGATTAATACCTGGAATGGGTGGGTTGTCTTATGAGGAAAGGTTGAACAGGCTAGGCTTGTATCCATTGGGGTTTAGAAGAGTAAGAGGAGACTTGACTGAAATATATAAGATCCTGAGGGGTCTTGACAGGTGGATGTGGAAAGGATGTTTCCTCTTGATGGAGAATCTAGAACCAGGGGTCACTGTTTAAAAATAAGGCGTCACCCATTTAGGACAAAGATGAAAAATATTTTCTCTCAGAGGGCCGTGAGTCTTTGGAACTCTCTTCCTCAAAAGGCGGTGGAAGCAGAGTTTTTGAATATTTTTAAGGCAGAGGTAGATAGATTCTTGATAAGCAAGGGAGTGAAAGCTTATTGGCGGTAGGCGGGAAGGTGGAGTTAAGGTTACAATCAGATCAGTCATGATCTTGTGGAATGGCAGAGCAGGCCCAATGGTCTGAGAGGCCTGCTCCTAATTCATATGTTCGTAAGTAACTAACCAGAGGAGGAGGCTCCACGAACATCCCCATTCTCAATGATAGGGGTGCCCAGCATTTGAGTGCAAAATACGAGGCTGAAGCATTTGCAATCTGCCAGAAGTGCCAGCTGGACATATATCTCGGCCTCCTCCTGAAGTCCCCAGCATCGCAGATGCCAGTCTTCAGACAATTTGATTCATTCCATGTGATATCAAGAAATGGCTCAAGGCACTGGATACAGCAAAGGCTATGGACTCTGACAACATCCCAGCTGTAGTACTGAACACTTGTATTCCAGAACTAGCTGCGCCCAAGCTAAGCCGTTCCAGCACAGCTACAACACTGACATCTACCTGACAATGTGGAAAATTGCCCAGGTATGTCCTGTCCACAAAAAGGAGAACAAATCCAAGCCAGCCAATTACCGCCCAATCAGTCTACTTTTAATCATCAGCAAAGTGACGAAAGGTGTCAGTGACAATTCTATCTAGCTATACATAACAATAACTTGCTAATCGATGTTCAGTTTGGGCTCTGCCAGGGCAAATCAGCTTCAGGCTCACTACAGCCTTGGTCCAAACATGGACAAAAGAGCTGAATTTCAGAGGTGAGATGGTGACATCAAGGTAGCATTTGACTGAATGTGGCATCATGAAGCAAAATTGAAGTCAATGGGAATCAGGGGAAAAACTCTCCACTGGTTGGAGTCATACCTAGTACAGAGGAAGATAAAAGCAAAATACTGCAGATGCTGGAAATCTGAAATAAAAACAAGTAACGCTGGAAATACTCAGCAGGTAGTTATCAGGAAGATAGTTGTGATTGTTGGAAGCCAAACATCTCAACCCCAAACATCTCAATCACTGCAGGAGTTCCTCAGGGTAGTGTCCTAGGCCCAACCATCTTCAGCTGCTTCATCAAAGACCTTTCCTCCACCATACAGTCAGAAGTGGGGATGTTCGCTTATGATTGCACAGTGTTCAGTATCATTCTCAGCTCCTCAAATATTGAAGCAATCCATGCCCACATCCAGTAATACCTGGACAACATTCAAACTTGGGCTGATAAGTGGCAAGTAACATTCGTGGCACACAAGTGCCAGGCAATGACCATCTCCAACAAGAGACAATCTAACAATCTCCCCTTGACCTTCAATGGCATGACCATCACTGAATCGCCCACTATCAGCATCCTGGGGGTTAGCATTGACCAGTAACTTAACTGCACCAGCAATATAAATACTGTGGCTACAAGAGCAGAGGCTGGGAACTCTGAGAGAGTTCTCACCTCCTGACTCCCCCAAGACTGTCCATCATCTACAAGGCACAAGACAGGAGTGGGATGAACTACTCTCCACTTGCCTGGATGAGTGCAGCTGCTACAACACACAAGAAGCTCAACACCATCCAGGACAAAGCAGCCACTGAATCGACACAACAGGGTTGTCCAACCTTTTCATGTGGGGGGGGGGGGGGGGGGGACGACATTACAATTTTTGTCTTACATAGGGGGCTGGTGAGACAATTTTGGAAAGAGATAGGCATTAAAATTTTATCCATTAATCAAAACAATAAATGTACATTTTTGTGAAGAAGCTTTAAATGAGAAGATTAATTTATTGACTTACTTTCTCATCACTATGTTGGACACTGATTTAGTGAGATACCTGGCATTTGTTTTGCTTGCACAGTAGTCAATGTTTGCCCGCACGCTTGTTCTAGTGATGCGGAGTATTCCAGATAAATATCCAGCTGTCAGGAGTGATCTTGATCACTCTCTCTCCCTCTGTCTCTCCTCCCCCTCTGCGTTCCCCCCCCCCCCCCACCCCCGGTGTTGCTCACCCCTCTCTGTGTTGCTCCCCCACTCTGCATTGTTCCCCCTCCCCCCATTTCATCCTTGCTCTCTCTGTCCCCTTCTTTCTATGTCACCCCCCCCCCACCCCCTAGTTCTCTCTCTGTCCCCACTCTTTCCATCTGTTCCCCCCTGTCTCTGGGCTGGATTTTAAGAGCCCATCGCCAATCTTGGCAGTGAGTTCAAAGAAGCTGCCACAATCTCATGCACAGCGGCTCATTTAAATAGCTGGGGCGGCCTGCCCCCCAATCATGTGGAGGGGGGTGGACTGTCCGTCCCTGGCAATGGCGCAGCTGCCTGTGCGTAGGTGCCATTTTTAAACACCCAAGCAGCCAGTCCTGCCAGTCAATTTGAATTGTCAAAGATACACCCCCCAAAATTTATTCAATAAATTTCTAATGCCCCTTTCCCACCCCCCAATAACAATTACATTAACTATTTTTCCTTCCCCCAAAACACTTACCTTTCAAATCTGACCTTCCCCACCCCACAGACTGCATGAAATCTGAAGTTCACCCCTTCCCACCATGCCCTACACCCATTTCATTTATTTGACCCTGTCCCCCCAACCTGAACTGAAAATCTTAACTCCTGCCCCCTCCCCACCAGTGTCACGCCGGCTTTTCCGGGAGTGAGAATTGAAGGCACGAGTGTCAGCCGTCACGCCGAAGATTAAGACAGGCCTGGAAGATTGAAGTTAAGTCCATTTAAATTTATGCATGTAATTAATTTAAATATTGAAATCCAGGTCCCGTCACCCAGCAGCGAGGGGCCACCATGATGTCGGGCTCCGTGGCAGACCACTGCCGGCCCCATCTTTCAGCCCCCCCCCCGCCACGGAGACTGGCATCGAGGGCTTGTTAAAATTCAGCCATCTATGTCTCTGCCCTTCCCCCTCTCTGTCCCCCCACTCTCTCTCTCTCTCTCACTCCCAGTTGCAGGGAGCGGGAGCGCTCAGCACAGCAGCTTTGTGGTTGGTCAGTTTTTTTTAAAAAGATGTGTTTTCAGTTTCACAGCTGACAGGTGCTGGGAGCAGAAACAGCGGTTTCTGAACTTCGGACAGATTCAGGGTTTTTGTGCGGCTTTTTTAAAAAAAGTTGGAACCCGCCGGAAAGCCCAGAATCTGTCCGAAGGTGGGAAACTGCTGTTTCCGATGTCAGCAACTGTCAGCTGTGAAACTAACAGCATGATCTTTTCACAAAGCTGGTCTGAAAGACAATGGAAGATTTCTCATCTCTGAAATACATCCAGGGGCCAGATGGAAACCTTTGGCGGGCCGTATGTTGGACAACACTGATCTACAGATGCACTGCAGTAAATCGCCAAAGCTCCTTTGATAGCACTGCCGGCAGTGGAGGGTAGACAATTAGTCCCATTAAGGAGCCAATTAGGGGTAAGGTTATGGTGTCACTGCTATCTTCCCAACGAAAATGGGACCCCCAATGAGGCTGGAGCCCGGCAGCTAAACGAAAGTGACATCCCAGCAGCAGGCCAGGAGGCCATCAGTGCCTTCTTTTAATCACCCCAGCAGAGTGCCAGTGGGATGAGAGGGCTAAAGTTGTGGCCGCAAACGCCATCCTGTTGAGGGGTTCCCTCCACACTGATGGCCTAACAGCTGTGGCCCTGAATGAATTTTAAATTTTTCAAATGCTACAGAGGGCGCCTCCATTTTGAGGTGCGCTTGCAGTTTCCTGTCTGCTTCAGCAGCACTCACCTCTCCTGGTGGGGCTGCCGACCATCCAGAGCTTTGGGCCCCCTGATTGGGATGCCTTGCAAACCTGCCTGCCCTCCTTAATTGTGGTAGACCTCTCGACTCAGATGATGAATTTCACAATTAGATGTCAAATGCAAAGGAGATCTCTTCACAAGGTCACTTCTGGTGGGCAGTAAAATAATTCCTTTTGCAAAATTTCCTTTTAAAGAAATGCAGTACAATGTAATGAGAAACAGATTGGCAAATAGCCAATTTAAATGCAATATAGGACTATGTTATACTACACCTAGACATCATTTATTAAGTACCAGTGCTCTCGACAGGGATTGAATTCTTGTAGGCAAAGCTGGTTGGAATAAACAGACTGCTTCATAGGCAAGTGAAATGTAAAGATGTTTGACAAATCTTTACGCGTTTCTGAATGTAGTACAGCTTTATTCCTGTGTCATTTTTGTCACTGAGGTAATGGAATAATGTATTTCAGCACAATTTACATTAACATGGTATGTATTTTCAAATGAACTTTTTCATGATGAGCATGCCCTTTAAAGAGTGCAAAAATAACCTGGTTTGAATCTAACACATGGCAAGAATGCAAACACTATTTGTCCCATAATACAATATGTGGTATTTTGCTCTCACCAGGGAGCTTTTGTTCTGCTACCCAAGGGGAAGGGGAACGCACACGTACTGGATTTTCTGCTTTAAATAATATTTAAACTAAATGTATGCAATTCATATCAGCTGATAGTTGCTATTAGTGTAATTCAGAGTACAAAGCATTTTTTTTTCAATTTTTGTTGACCTCTCTTCCAGCCTGACAGCAGCCTCGTTAGAATATTTCTGTTTTTCTCTTCTATACTTAGAAGCAATATACATTTATTTTAACAAATCACAAAAATAATTAAGTGTTTGGTCAATAACCTTTTATCTATCACCAATGGCTGATTTCCTTCTCCCATCAACTGTGACTAAGACATTCAAGTACAACAAAAGCTCATGTAATTCTTTGAACAAACTTACAATGAAGACTGAGGCCAACACTTGTACCTTTTCTGTGGAAAATTCAGCTCTTATTAAGCAGAACAAGAGAGCCTGAGATTAACAAATCATAACTGCATTAGTCTTGGCAGTTAAAGCACTGCTATCTCTACAGCAGAATCTGTTAGACCAATAATCATTTTTCCTGTGTTATGGCATTCAGCTGACAGGAGTTGTTCACAAATGAGTCCTTGTGGATGAGAAACGCAGTAGCAGGGTGATCGATTGGTGGTTTGTTTACTGAAACACATCCTCATTGATGTTAGCCAGAACATTGGAAACAAGCAGAAAGGAGGACTGCAGCTGTCACACTGTCCCATGAGTCTCTGGGCTCAAATTCTAATTGGCACATAAGTAATCTGGTATTACCTTGACATAAACAATATGGTCCAATTAACACACTGTGACTGAGGCTTAGCAGGTGTACAGCTGTAAGATGAACACAGAATCAATGTGAAGACTCAGCGTAAAAAAACACTTCCAACATCTATCTATACCTTTATAAAGATGACTTGTCCACTGTCCCCCTCCGCTTTTCTCTGAAGGCATGCTAAAATATGGTTCTATTGTAGCAACCATCTTGCACTGCCTCACCATGAATCTAGGCAGAGAGCGCCTACAGGGATGAGGCACATTACAGACGGGCCTGTTTCAGTTGTCATCCAATGTCCACACATACTTTTTCCAGCTGGAGTCACTAGGAAATCAGCCAGGATTCCTACCACCCATTAACTTGCAATGAACACTTAATTGATGTACATACCATGACGCATACTTGATAACATTGTTAGAACATGGGGCTTTTCACACATTTCTTAATTGTCTAATTTAATAATGTGTTTAAAGTATCACTAAGTTGTTCAAATTCTGTTTTTAAAATTTGAACGACTGTATAATTCCTTGAGGGCATTCTTAAAATACATTTGTGACACTGTGCAGCACAATGTGCTCTTGTAGGTAAACAGTTTTATTTTAAACACAATCTGGGAAAATTCTTACACACATTTTCAAAATGAGCTTTCTTGGCACCAGAATGTTACACAAACCAAAACAGATACAAGATCCTTTTTTTAGCCAGATGTTTATATACTTTACTTGGTCACACATATGGGTAATTTTACAAAATCACAATCTTGACATAGACCCTCACCCACTGGGAGCACATGTCAGAAATTTGGACACTCAACGACAAGCCCCCCCCCCCCCAACACCTACTGCTCACCCCCCCCCCCCACTCCCAACTCCCACCCCTCACCACCACCCCTATAACTTTCTATCCAGAAAAACAATTTCATAAAATTAACAGAATTTGTGAAACTGCATGTCAAAACAGTCTTACAGTCTTCTTTCGCTACAACATGCAATTGTAGCATTTAAAAGGTCACATGTGGTGTTATGAGGAAGGCTAAGGAGTGGAAACAGCAGACTTTGAGGTGACCAAGTTTTCAAGACTATAAAGGGAATTTATAAATTGCTCACTTTGGAAAAGGATTCAAACATCAGGGGACTTAAATTAAAGATGAAGAAGTCGATTGTGTAGGGGAATAAAGTAGAACATTTTTACACCAAGGGTAGTAGGTTTGTAAATTACCAGGTGTAAAAATATTGAACTATGTGTCGTGTTTGACTGCTCGGTTTGATTGCTTAAACCTCTGGGTGGAGCTAGAGAGAAGTGGAATTGTGGGAGATTTCTGGAAGCTTCCGAGAGATATTTTGAATCTGTTTCATAGATACAGCCTGCTGTTAAGACATGTGCGCCAATCTGTAAGATCTTTTCTAGTTAATGTTATTGTGCTTTAAATAAACCAGTTGGTTATTTAACATAGTGTGATATCTGCATTGCTCAGAGGTAAATCGGATATCAAAATTAAACCCAGTGTAAACATAACAAAAACTTGGTGATGAAGATGACTGAACGATATTAAAGGTTACCTGCTTCAGAATCTTTCCTGCCAATGTCAGGAAATCCTCCTTTGAGTTGGCAGTGATGGATTTCAGGGTTCAAGACCTACTTGCTCACTACGGGGATGGACAGCCACGATATAGCAGCAAACCATAAGAAAGCAATACTCATACATTGGTAAAGGGCAGAAGGAAAGCGTGTCTTCGAGCAGCACTCAGAAGATAATCTATGTTCGATGTGGCAGTGACTGCCCTTGGAAAATACTTTGGGCCAAAGAAAAGCGTGATGATAGAGCAATATGCATAGTGCCAGAAATCCCAGGGACATGGTGAGCCCATTAAACAATATGTGACAACATTGCAGAAATTTGTATCTATATGTAAATTTGGCACACTAACCAACAAACTGATTTGTGACCAATTATTTGAAAAGACTTCAATTCCACGAATTAGGGAACATCTCCTCATGGAGGATGATGATTTAACCTTTGAAAAAGCCATAACCCTGGCAGTCCAGATTGAATCTTCCATGCTATATTCAAAGAGGTTACTCACACAGGCACCCTTGGACTCAGGGTTGCAGACCAGCTTCAGTGCAAGGGTTAAGGCAAAGAAAACCTCAGGAACCTCATCAATATGTGCGCCATCATGGTCAGTTACCTGCAAAACTGTGTCCAAATTGTGTAAATCCTCATCAAGTTAAAATGCCATGTCCAGTTCAAGGGCAAATGTGTAACTCATGTTCAAAATGGAACCACTTTGCAAAAATGTGCAGGTCGTCGAAGGAAAAGACTTCATCAGTTTGACATGTAGAGAAGTCTCTTCCAGAGAGAGAGGTACAACATGTATATTCCATCACCCAAAAGTGAAGCACCAGAACACATTAAGGAGTGCTCAGTCCAGATCGCAAGCATCTCAGTCTCACTTCTTATTGATGTTGGCGCACAAGTATCTATTTTGAGTGACAGACTCGACCATCAGTATTTCCATGTAGAATACCTTACAGGTTCACGCAACCAATTAGCGGATATGCTTAGCTGTAATATTGTCGCAGACATTGTTAACGACAGCAAAGCAACTTGCAACGTTGAAGACTATGTGATCGTAGTGATTTTGTGCATGATCACTAATCTGAATACACGATAGGAGTTGGAGACAGAGTCAGCAGCAGACAATGTACTACAGCTAGTATGTCAATACCTCAAATCTGAGCGGCCTCATGATATAGGGGAAGAACTGATCCCGTTTTACAGAGTACACAACAAACTCGCTTTGTTTGGTGATAACTATTGGAAGTGACACTCGGGCAGTTATCCCAAAGCCACTACAGAAATATGTATTGCATCTTGTTCATGAAGGACATCGGGCGTTGTTAAGATGGAACAGTGATCTCCTGAAGCAGTCTGGTGGCCAGGAATAGATTGCTGTATAGGGGAGTTCATTAGGGACTGCATAGCTTGCGCACTCAGCAATAAATCTGTTAAACATTGTCCTGAGCCGCTAAAACCGACCCCATGGCCAATGAAACCATGGCAACAACTTCAAGTTGATATTTTTGGAGAAGTGCAAGCAGCCCCTTCGGAATCAACATTTTTTGTTTGTTGTCCACGATCTTCAGAGCACATAGAAACAAAGGAACAGCAGTAGGCCATTCAGCCCATCGAGTCTGCCCCACCATTCAATACGATCATGGCTGATCACCCACTTCAATGCCTTTTTCCCACACTATCCTCATATCCTCTTATGTCATTTGTATTTAGAAATCTGTCAATCTCTGCCTTAAACATACTCAATGAGCTTTCACAGCCCTCTGGGGTAGAGAATTCCAAAGATTCACAACCCTCTGAGTAAAGAAATTTCTCCTCATCTCCGTCCTAAGTGGCTTCCCCCTTATTTTGAAATTATGTCCCCTGGTTCTAGACTGGTTGGGGAGTCTAGCTACATCTACCCTGTCTATCCCTTTAAGTATTTTGTAGGTTTCAATGAGATCACCTCTCATTCTTCGAAACTCCAGAGAATACAGGCCCAGTTTCCCCAATCTCTCTTCATACGACAGTCCTGCCATCCCGTGAGGAAGTCTGGTGAATCTTCGTTGCACATCCTCTATGGCAATAATATCCTTCCTAAGGGGACCAAAACTGCGCACAGTGCTCCAGGTGCCAAGGTTCTATACATTTGAAGTGAGACTTCACTACACCTGTACTCAAATCCTCTTGCGATAATGGCTTACATACCATTAGCCTTCTTAATTGCTTGCTGTACCTGCATGTTAGCTCTCAGTGACTTATTGACAAGGACACCCAGGTCCATTTGTACATCTACACTTTCTGACCTCTTTTTATTTAAGAAATACTCTACACATCTGTTTCTCCTATCGAAGTGGATAACCTCACATTTTTCCACATTATATTCCATCTGCCACGTTTTTACCCACTCACTAAGTCTGTCCAAATCTACCTGAAGCCACTTTGCATCTTCCTCACAACACACATTCCCACCTAGTTTTGTGTCATCCGCGAACTTGGAAGTATTACATTTGGTCCTCATGTCCAAATCATTGATTTATATTGTGAACAGCTGGGGCCCAAACTCTGATCCCTGCGGTACCCCACTAGTCACAGCTTGACAAAGCGTGAATGACCTGTTTATTTCTACTCTCTGCTTTCTGCCTGTTAACCAATCCTTAATCCATTCCAGCATATTATCCCCATCCCATCTGCTTTAATTTTGCTAACCAACCAGAAGGCTTCTGAAAATCCAAGTATGCTGCGTCCACCGACTCCCCTTTATCAATTCTGTTAGTAACATCCTGAAAAAACAACAGGTTCGTCAAACATGATTTCCCATTCGTAAATCCATGTTGACTATGCCCAATCAGATCATTATTATCCAAGTTTCCATTTATCACATCCTTTCGAATAGATTCTAGAATTTTCCCAACAACTGATGTAAGGCTAACAGGTCTGTAATTCCCTGTTTTCTCTCTCCCTCCCATCTTAAATAGTGCGGTGACATTTGCAACCTTCCAATCTGCAGGAACCACGCCAGAATCTATGGGATGTTGGAAGATGATCACCAATGCATCCAATATCTCCATAGCTACCTCTTTCAACATTCTTGGATGCAGAATATCAGGCTCTGGGGACTTATCAACCTTCAGCCCCATTAATTTCTCCAATACATTCTTCTTACTAATACTAATTTCCTCCAATTCCTCATTCTCCCTAATCCCTTGGATCTCTAATTCTGGGAGATTTCTTGTATCTTCCTCAGTGAAGACAGACACAAAGTAATCATTTAGCTTCTCTGCCATTTCTCTATTTCCCATCATAAATTCTCCTGACTCTGCCTGTAATGGACCCACATTTGTTTTAGCCAAACGTTTCCTTTTTACATACCTATAGAAGCTTTTACAGTCCATTTTTATATTTTTTGCTAACTTACATTCATATTCTATTCTCCCTTTCTTTATCAGTTTCTTCCTCCTCCTTTGCTGTATTCTAAAATCCTCCCAATCCTCAGGTTTACTACTATTTCTAGCAAATTTATAGGCCTTTTCTTTTAATCTTATACAAATGGCTGGAAATTGCTACAAGTTCCATTACAATCACTACAGTCATCGACATCCTGGACAAATTATTTACAAAATGGGGTTTGCCAGGGACCTCACTACAGACAATGGACTGCAGTTTGTCTCAAGTCAATTCATGGAATTCCTAGCCAGTTACGGAATCTATTACCAGCTGATGTCACACTACAACCCACAATTGAATGGTGGCCTTGAACAGTTCAACAGGGTGATAAAGGAAAGCCTGAAAGCTAGGATGGTGGAAGGGAGAATATTCGAACAGTCCATTCACATCCTACTCCTCACATACCGATCCACCCCACACTCTCTAAACAGCAAGTCTCCAGCTGATCTTTTGATAGGTCGGAACTTTCACATGCCACTGATCATTCTCAATCCACCATCACCTGTAAACAAGGAGGTCAGAGTGAAAGCAGATGAAATCACATGGTGACAACAGAAAACAGAAATATACTTTGACAAATGTACAGGCACTAGGGAACCATAGTTTAAAGTTTGGGATTGGGTTTGAATCAAATGGCCAAGTCATTACCACAAACCCGCTTCATCAGTATCAGGTCCAAAGCAGAATAAACGTTCACTCAGTACTAATGCTTATCTGTTGGCTGACGACAGCAGGTGGAATGCAAGACGGTTAGTAGGGAGCAGACCAGGATATTCTGAGGATAGTGGTTATGAGGATACATTTTCTTTTCCTCTGAATGATATTGATAATCCACCTCATCAAGCCAACTAAACAGATCCACAACCACAAATTTGTAGATATAATCAAAGACCTAAGAGACCTTCCTATCTCAAAGGCCATCTCTGTACTTAGAGAAAACTGACAAGTTGAATGCTAAGAAGTAACCTGATGCATATATGTTTGTTGTTTAGAATACATCAATGTAAAAATAATGTCTTTAGTTAAAAAGGGGGAAAAATGTAGTGACTGATCAGTTTGATTGCTTAAAACTTCAGGTGGAGCTGGAGAGCAGAAGTGGAATTGTGGGAGATTTCTGGAAGCTTCCGAGAGACATTTTCGATCCATTTCACAGACACAGGCTGCTGTTAAGACATGTGCACCAATCTGTAAGATCTTTTCTAGTTAATGTTATTGTGTTTTAAATAAACCTGTTGGTTATTTAACACATTGTGATATCTGCATTGCTCAGAGTTAAATGGGATATCAAAATTAAACCAAGCATAAACATAACAGTATGTATATAATGTGCTATATGCTTGGATATGTGAAGTAACAGAATTATGGGAGAAGTGTCAAGCTAGGACCTGCAAGAGAATTATGCTGAAGTTGCTAAAGTATTGTTAGTGCCAAGATGGTTGATTAGGTTGCGACCAGAGCCCGCAGTTGATTTGGTTGAAATCATGTCGAGTAGTTGCTTAAGTTATAACCACAGTGTAAGCAGAAACTGAAGTTATGTAACCACATGGTGAGACATATTGTAAGATAAGGAACTGGAGAACAAAAGGGGTCTGAAGCTCGTTAGATTGTATGTGACTTGAGTCACAGGAGATAGAGGACACATGCAGATGACAATAATTGGATTAGAAATGAACGGGGTTATCTCTGTTAGGTGCTCTGACAAAGGTTGCAGGACCACTGAAGGTTAAAAGAGAGTCCACAATAACCGGCACAATGAAGAGAAGACTCAAGACAGGAGAGGGATATGGACAGAAGAGAACAGAAGACTGAACTAAGACACAGTGCTCCGATGTCCAGCTACAACACTGGAAGTATATAGCTCGTGTTGTTCTGTTAATCACAGGCTGAATCTGTAATAGCGTGCTACTTGGATTTGTCTCTTTTTTTCTCAACAAAGTAACGCAACTTGCCAATTGGTATAGCCACGTCGAGTTCTTACCTCTACAGGAGGACCATGGAAGAAGATATGAAAGGGCTCATGAGGCAAGTAGAGCTGTATCTGAACAAACATGAGATGGAGGGAGATGATAAAAAAAATGCAGTCACATGGGGTGAGCTCAAGCAAAAAGGCCTTTTTTATGGCATTCTTCTTTCCCTTATATCCTCATGTTTTTGGTTTATATTATTTTGATTCAAGAACAAATAGACCTGCAAATCTCCATGATTTCTGTCAGTCCCCAACACTTAATTAATTGTTTTTAAGTGTTTTTCGTCAACTGTTCTATGTAATGCCAAAAACACACAAGTCACATATTTCTTTCTAATTCGGCTGCATTTAAAATGTTACATTTAAGTACTGACAAGTGACATAATCAGTAAGAGATAAATTTGCACCCTGATCCACCTGAACAATGCTAAGCATTAATATTTCCACATGAGACCTTGTGGTTTATGATGAAAGACACGATGAAGTTTGGTTAAAATCACATGAAGCCTTTTTGAAGTTGTAGAGGTGACAAATTACTGTTTGACAGAGACAGTTAACAGGAAGACAGTATCATAACAAAAGTTCGCTCATTCCATGCTTATAGATGAGCAGCAATCATTAAAAGATAATCATTCGGTCTGGAGTTTTCTGGTTCCGTCCTTGCTATGTCACGGTTTTCAGCCCTTAAGTTTTAATGGGTGGAAAATTGCTGGCTGGATATATTGATATCTGTTTTTAAATATGTCTTACAACAATCACATGACTTTGGGGGGGTGGGGGGGGGGGGGGAATCTACAGACCCAACAGTTCAAAATAGCAGCTAATTAAATTAATTACATAATAAATTGTCATTCATTACTCAAGGTGCAAATTGATTTCTGATCGCTACATCCTGTTATCCCAAGGTTGCTCATCTGTTAGAGAGTATTAATCAGCTTCTTCATAAACCCTGCCATAAACTAACAGGAGATCTGTTCCCAAATTTCTGCATGAGTACTTTGTAACAGACCACTAGGAAATAAGTGCACAAGAACAGGAAGGATGACTTGTCTTCCAATGTTGTTTCAGTCTTCCTCTTGCAGAAGTATCTAACCTGCTGCTGGGTACATCTTTTAAAGACTTTTGTGGTGTGTCAATCAAATGCGACAATGGGTTCATCCACGATTGCTTCAATCCAAGACTGTTCTCAAATCCAGTCCAGACTAAAAGACAAAAGCTGCCTCTTTCTGTGTGAAATATTTGCACAATCTAAATACCGTTCCTAATGTGTATTAGCTTATGGCACAAAATGTTCACAATTCTGTTTTTGGTAGTTTCTCTCAAGCTAGTCACAATTATACAAGGCGGTATTTTATACTCTCCCCCGTGGCGAGTTTGGAGGCGGGAAGGGCATTTAATCGGGTGGGATGGTGGTGGTGGGGGAGAACCCGTCACTTTCCCACCTCCACCCTGATTAGTTCCGTGGTGGGAAGGCCCGTGGACAGCCTTCCCGTCCCGCCACTAATTTAGACCCTTAAGGGGCAATTAATGACCAGCGGCAAGTGGGCCCATCGCCACACAGAGAGAATGACTTGCAAACCTGTGCAGGTTGCTTGTGGTCTCCCCGGTGGTTGGGGGGGTCCCTCATTCAAAGGTACTCAGTGCCTGATCAAGGGACCCGGCTGGCATCAGGAAAGGGGGAGCCTGCTGAGAGCTACCCCTCTGCCCTTGCTGCCAAACCCCCTACACCCCTATCCCCCGTGACCCCGACTTCACGCAACCCCTCCCACTATCACTTGCCTGGTCACTCTGTGATTCTGGGCCTCCGGTGGGTGCCATTCTGCCAGCAGCCAAGCAGCCACCACCTCTCCAATGGCGCTGCTAAGGAAAAGAGCTGCTGGCCTCTGATTGGCCAGCAGCTCTCGGAGGGCAGGACTTCCCATCCCCGGGGTCCTGATCCCATGGAAGGCCCGCTAGTGACCTGTCAACTGCCTGATTATCATGTAATCCCAGCAGGGCTTCCCAGAGGACACAGCACAGGTCTCTTGCCGGCTCTCAAGGCAACGGCTGAGACCCCCATCGCCTTTCTGAGGTTTAAAACATGTAGAAGGAGCTTCATTCAAAGTGAATGTACTGCTGAGGAACATCATAAAAAAGATTAGTGCTAAGGCCTTATTTGTAATCATGAGAATCTTAATCTTTCTGACAAAGATTGTGGGGACTAGCTGTGTGCATGACTGAGTTTATTGAATTGCTCCAAGAATATTTTCTTGAAAGAGCAAGTGAGGGAACCAGTAAGAGGGAAGGCAATATTAGATTTGCTCCAAAGTGATGAAGACAGAATAATAAGGCGAGTTAGATTAAGGGAACATTTGGGGTTTGTGGTCATAAAGCTGCTGGGAGTGAAATTGGTCTTTGGCTGTCACTCATTTTGCACTACTGCCACTCAGCAGACAGGTTTACACCCACATGATTTTCTTTTAGCCTGTTTTCTGCTATTGCTGAAGAACCAACTTCAACCCCCCACCCATTAATTTTGAAGTTGAATTGAGAATAGAATAGTTAATAAAAACTATTAACATTTCAGAAGAGCAGACTTTGACGAATGCAATCTTCCAGGAAAACAATTTAAAGGGAAAGATGTGGGAGGGAAATGAGAGAGCTTTAAGGAGATAGTTCTACATTACAGAGGCAGTTTATCCCAGAAATCAATTGAGAAAACACAAAAGTAAAACTGACATGAATGAAAAGCACATTCATGGAATGCATTAGAGAAAATAAATGGCCAATAACATTTGTAAATGTACTGACAAGGAACAGGATACAGGGATCTGTAAAATCAAGCAGAGGAATGCCATGAAATTGATAAAAGGTACACAGAGGGACCATGAGAGTAATATAGCAGAAAACAATGCACTTTCTTCGAGCATATCAGATGCTTGACATAATAGAGTATGAAGATCATCTGGGGAATTTGGTGGTTAGGTCATTGATGGCATCAATTCAATGGTTGTACCGGGTCAGGAAAACAAATAAAATGTTGCTCTATATTGTTAAGGATGTGACTTATAAGTCAAAGGAAGTGATTTTAAAGTTACATATTGCCTTAGTGAGACAGCATCTAGAGTACTCTGCTCATTTTTGATCTCAGTAATTAAAAACGTGATGCAGTCCAGAGGAGGGATACAGGAAATTAGGGAGCTGAGTTATGAGAAATGATTATCCAACTAGAACTGTACTCTCTTGAAGAGGAAGATTAGAGGGAACTTGATAGAGATCTTTAAAAATTTCAGGGATAATGGAGAAATTAGATCAGGAAAGTTCTGTTCGGCTTGGGGACACAAATTAAAGTTAAGGGGGAAAAGATTCGATAAGGCCTCTTAGCAGGCATGGGAATCACAACAATCGTGACCTGTGATTACCCTGTGCCCTGATAGAAGTGATGCAGGCAGCATGCAGACTTTGTGCTGCCTGTACAACTGCATGATTGTGACAGTGTAGCCCAGCATGAAACACACTGCTGAGCAGCTGTATGGTCAACAGGGGCTCAAGTTTGTGCAAGGTAGCACCAATTAAAGCTAGCCTGCACCTCTTAAAGGGCATGTGCATTCTGGCTGCAGCAGATGCTGGACGTGGTTGAGAAATGCATTCTCAGCAAGAAGAAACTGGTACAATGGAGCAGCAAGCCAGAGAGAGGGATCCTAAGGTTTTCAGATGCAGTGCTGGAGGTGGAAAGGAGGCCCTGCCAGACGTACACTGTGAAGACAGTGGGAGCAGATAGCCAGAGTTCAATGCCAGGAACATGGCCCGAAGGACCCTTATACAGTGCCAGGAAAAGTTCATTGAGCTCAAATGTGCTCAAGGTCAGTGAATGCATCTTCAAATGCCATCTCTACCAACCGCACCACCACCAACCTCACACACTGCTCAATGCACTACAATCCCATCATTCGCCCATAAGCAATCTCTAGCAATCAGGACTATTATCTAATAGTTATAAGCTCCATCTTATCCTCATGCAGGCTCAGACTTGGCTGCAGACACCAGCACTCAAAGGGGCTTGCAGAGTCTGAAGCAGTCCAGCAATCTGGGCTCCAGCAGATTACTAGGACTCTGAGGTGCTGCCCCGGGGGAATGGCAGTGGCTCCATTGTGCATGAACCTACTGTCCTCTCTTAGGATGACAACATTCAATCTCCCATCATTGCCAGCCCTGCTGTTGTCTGTCATCCAGCCAGCCAAGACTGCTGCTGCTGCCCATGCTGAGTTAGTACAACCTGAAGTGGCACAGTGGTTAGCACCGCAGCCTCACAGCTCGAGCGACCTGGGTTTGGTTCTGGGTACTGCCTGTGCGGAGTTTGCAAGTTCTCCCTGTGACTGCGTGGGTTTCCACCGGGTGCTCTGGTTTTCTCCCACAGCCAAAGACTTGCAGGGTGATAGGTAAATTGGCCATTGCAAATTGCCCCGAGTGTAAGTAGGTGGTAGGAGAATGGTGGGGCTGTGATAGGGAATATGGGATTAACGTAGGATTAGTATAAATGGGTGGATGTTGGTTGGCAACTACAAGAAAGGCAATAAGGGAAAGCACAAGGATAAATAGTTGAGTGTTGGATAAAGTTGGTATGGAATTGTTTTTTGTGGTGTCTTTTATTTCAAGATTTTAGCCAATAAGATTCTATGATAGCCGGAACAGAGGATGGTAGGCTGGGAAAGTGTGGAGCAATGGTGATCTGGGGATTTTCTTCAGGGGATTCAGAGTCTGATAAGATGCTCATGGACAGCCTGTCTGCAGCAATGATGTCCCACATGCCTCCTCCCTTTTTCCTTCTATTCCTCATCCTCCTTTTCCCCCTTAGGTGGTTGCCAGAGACTTGGTGATGAGCTGCACCGTCATGATGTCCAGGTTGTGGAGGACATACGAACATATGAATTAGGAGCAGCAGTAGGTCATTCGACCCCTCGAGCCTGCTCCGACATTCAATAAGATCATGGCTGATATGTTTCTGTTTCGAATTCCACACCCCCGTCTACACCCAATAACCCTTGATTCCCCTGCCTAACAACAATCTATCTACCTTCGCCTTAAAAATATTCAATGGCCCCACCTCCACCACCTTCTAATGCAGAGTCCCAAAGTCGCGCAAACCTCAGGAGAAAAAATTTCTCCTCATCTCTGTCCTAAAATGGTGCCCCCTAGTTCTGGAGTCACCCGCAATAGGAAACATCCTCTCCACATCCACCTTGTCAAGACCATTCAGGATCTTATCAACTTCAATCAAGTCTCCCCTCATTCTTCTAAATTCCAGTGAAAACAAGCCCAGTCTGTCCAACTGTTCCTCATAAGACAACCCGCTCATTCCAGGCAACAATCTAGTAAACCTCCTCTGAGCCGCCTCCAATGCATTTACATCCTTCCTTAAATAAGGAGACCAAAACTGCACACAGTATTCGAGATGTGGTCTCACCAATGCCCTGTATTATTGAAGCATAACATCCTTAATTTTATTTTCAATTCCTCTTGTAATAAAGGATAGAAATGCATTAGCCTTCTCTATGATCTGCTGTACCTGCATATTAACTTTTTGTGATGTAGCAGAGCACCACAAAGCTAGAGACATACTCTAGTGAGTACTGGAAGACTTTTCCCAAGAGGTCCAGGCAACAGTACTGTTGTATCAGGATGCCAGTGGTCTGCTCCACAGTGTTGCTAGTTGCAGCATGATTCTTATTGTAGGAGCACTGTCCATGTGTGGTCGGATGCGAGGGGAGTCATCGGCTACCTGTGCAGTGGGTAGGCCTTGTTGCTGAGCAGCCATTCTCTGGTTCAATGTGGTGGTTCAAGGATTGATGGAACGACTGACAGTCACAGGATGAAAGCATCATTTCTGCTGACAAGATAGCAGGAATGGTCTGGGTGTGTTCACACACCAAAAGCATGTTCAGGGAGTGGAACACATTGCGGTTTTGTTACATCTCCCCTTGAGATACAGCACTGACAAAGTCATATGCCTGCTCTTCCTCTTTCTCTCTGCTAAGAGAGAAGACAATAAAATCCCCTCTCCTGGCGTACAGAGCCCCACTGACCTCCCAGATGCAGCGAATGATGGCGAACTAAGATATTTTGGCAATGTTGCTGGCTCCAGCCTCGAAAGATCCGCTAGTGTAGAAACTGATGGCCACAGTAACCTTGATGACAAATGGCAGCTCTGATTTAAGGGGGTAGCATAGTTCTGTGACCACCTCCTTGGTGAAAAGGAGCCAACACAGACACTGCTCCTGGCTGAGGTAAAGGTAGGAGAAGTGCTCTCTGAAATTGCTAGGTGGGTAAGACGTCCTGCTGAGAGCCCTCCTCCTCCCCCTTCTCTGCCAACAACTTCTCCTCTCTGCTGCCTCTGTTTCATCTGCCTGTCATACTGCAGCATAAGAGGAACTACAACTATAGCCCTATGACTGGGAGCAACTGATGCAATCAGAGGCCTTTCAAAACCACACGGCTCCTTCCAAAGGTCCAGCACTACAGGTTTCTGATTGAAAGAACTTCTGTCAACTCCTCCAATGACATAGTACTTCCACTAACTCTGCAGCAGCTTGTAGTTAGTCAAAAGCACCCCACCTGAAAATTGGATGATGGTGCCGTTAAATGGAGATGGTCGGGGTTGCTTCACACAGCTGACCCCATGTTCAGCTGTGCGTGTTTGAGAGAGGGCGTTAAAAGGACCAGCAAGGTCCAAATTGGCATAGTCGTAGTCATAGAGTCATCGTCATTATGGGACAGAAGGAGGCCATTAGGCTCATTGCACCCTTGCCAGCTCTCTGTAGAGTAATCCAGTCAGTCCCCCTCTATCCCCATAGTCCTGCAAGTTTATTTCGGTCAAGTGCCCATCCAATTTCCTTTTGAAATCATTGATCATCCCCGCTTCCACCACTCTCGTAGGCAGCGAGTTTGAGGTCATTACCACTCACTGCATAAAAAAGTTCTTCCTCACATCCCACCTGCATCGCTTTCCCAAAGCGTTAAGTCCGTGTCCCCTAGTCCTTGTACCATCAGCTAACAGGCACAGCTTTTCTTTATCTACCTTATCTAAATCCGTCATAATCTTAAACACCTCTATCAGATCTCCCCTCAATCACCTTTGCTCCAAAGAGAACGACCCCAGCTTCTCCACCTAAACGTGGCTAAAATCTCCCATCCTTGGCATTCTGGTAAATCTCCTCTGCACCCTTGCGAGGATCCTCACATCCTTCCTAAAGTGTGGTGATCAGAAATGGATGCAATACTCTAGTTGTGGCCTAACCAAAGCTTTATAAAGGTTCAGCTAACTTCCCTGCTTTTCCACCTCTATTTATGAAGCCCAAGATCCCATATGTTTTGCTAACTACTCTCTCAATATGTCCTGCCATCTTCAAGGATCTGTGCACATGTACCCCTAGGTCCGTCTGCCTCTGCACACTCTTTAGAACCATGCTATTAAGTATATAGTGCCTCTCCCTATCCCTTGTGCTAAAATACATTACCTCACACTTCTCTGTATTTCTTTCTTCTTTGGCCTCCTTATCTCGAGAGACAATGGGTAAGCACCTGGAGGTGGTCAGTGGTGTGTGGAGCAGTGCCTGGAGTGGTTATAAAGGCCAATTCTAGAGTGACAGGCTCTTCCACAGGTGCTGCAGAAAAATTTGTTTGTCGGGGCTGTTACACAGTTGGCTCTTCCATTGCACCTCTGTCTTTTTTCCTGCCAACTGCTAAGTCTCTTCGACTCGCCACTGTATTTAACCATGCCACATCAACAGCATGGACCTGATGGTCCGAATGGCCTCTTTCTGTGCCATAACTGACTCTATGAACGCTGGATGCTGACTGACATCACGAGCTGTCCACTCTGCATGCTTCCGGCACACACACAGTACACCTGCGCTATCACTCTTCACAGCATGGCAACCAGCAAGGTTGGCGCTCGAAGTGGTCAGGAGCAGATCACCTGCCATTTGTTTCCTTAGCTGGCTCCCACAGTGCCGAAAACAGCGGCACTATGGAGCCGAATTTTGAGGCCAAGGTGTCAAAAGGAAAACAGGAAATTTGGCTTTAAGTATTAAGAGGATGGTAGAATCCTGGAACAGTGTTTAAAAAAAGGATTCAATGATTTGGTGAGACCAGATCTGGAGTACTGTGCACAGTTTTGGTCTCCTTACTAAAACAAAGATAAAATTGCATTAGAAGCAGTTCAGAGAAGGTTCACTTGACTGAGTTAGATAGATTCTTGATAGACAAGGGAGTCAAGTGTTATGGGGGACAGACAGGAAAGAAGAATTGGGGCCACATTCAGATCAGCCATTTTCTTAACAAATGGCATAGCAGGCTCGAGGGGCTGAATGGCCTACTGCTGCTTCTAATCCGTATGTTTTGGTACCGAAAGCATGACCATATTACTACTATCCTACCATCTAGTCATATCAATGCCTAACCAAGGACAGCTTGATACTAAACATGAAAGAATGCAGTTTTTGCCAAAGATAAATGTCTATTTTGTCGTACATTTCCTGGATTATTTGTGTTACTACTTCATGTGTATATGTAACATAAGCTATAATAGCTATTGCAAAACATACATTAGCATTGTCCTACCTTTGGCCCCTCAACAAAAGAAAGTGCAATATAACAAGAACTTGGTATTTATACAGAGCTGTTAACATAATAAGACAAAATTTGACACCGAGTCACATAAGGAGATCTATATATAAGATTGAAATGGTAGCATATAAAGAAATACAAATTATTTAGTTGCTTTGAAATAAAAATTAAGCTAGCATTAGCCCTAGAAAGAAATAATGTAGAAGTCATGAGTCAATGCACAAGACTATAGTAGGATATGCAGTCGCAGCATCACAATGTGGTTTATTTCCCAGTAAACCACTGCACACGAGTTGTTTATCTAGTCCTTCATACAGTCAGAGAGTACATCCAGCACTGACTCCAGGGAGAAATTACCAAAATTAATTGACTGCTGGAATCACTGATTGGCAGCATAAAAATACAACATACATCAGGGAGAAGTGCCTCTGAACAAAGTATCTATGTAAACCACCTGCAGCTGCAGACATGCACCCTCTGTGAAAATTATTAGAAACTCGGGTTTCTTGTGAATTAGAGGAGCTTCTTTAAGTAGCAAATGCAGAAAAATCTAAAGAATAAAAAAATACAAAGTTTTTAAAGGACAAAAAAACAAGCTGCAGATGCATGTCACTAACTAAATGAGGAAGAGTGGGAGAAGCATGAGGCTTAAAGCCAACACCCTGTACGCAGTAGATTTCTAACTGTGAGGCAGTTGGAGACAGGTGGTGGCTCAGCATTTTAACCAACTGCTGAGGCTGTTCACAGAAATATTGTTTTTTTTCCAGAGAAAGTTTGGCAACAACAATAAATGAAGTATCTGAATATATGTTGAACTTCCTACTTTTATGGCTTATTTTCTCCTTTCATAATTGGGTACCACAGTATCAGCTATTTTCACTTCTTTTAAAATTATAGAAATATCACCCCACCCCCTATTCATTCTCAACTGTTTAGAATGTAGGCACACAAGCACATAATACTGCTGTGTGCTGCAAAGAACTGGAGAACGCTATAGCTGGTGTTAAATACAATGATTGGGAGTAGAATTAATATTGGCAGAGATAAGTTATTGACCTTAAGTACTTCAGTGAATTTGTCACTAGTTGAATTGGTTACGTCAGCTCCTACAGTCCGATGGGCTTGATTAACCCTCAAAGACAATCCTTCTATGAGTTCGCAAAAGTTATTGTGCATTTAGGAAAAAAACTCTGAAGTACAGGCAGGAACAAAAATTTAAAATGTTGAAATTACTAACTCCTTTTAACTATTTTTAAGAACAGTCCTAACAAAAATGTTTGATCCTTTTCAAGGATGATTTAAATGCTTATGCTAATAAAAGTTTGTAAAAATAGGCCAGTATAATTTGCTTTTTCATTTTTAAGAAAGTAGTTTCAGCTATTTGTTTAAAGCAGTGTTCAGCTGGAAAAACGCAACAGTTTCATGTTAAATCTTCAATTTACTACTTTTACAAGCAATTAATGGCACAATAATCAAAAGTGCTTCCAAAAGTAAAGACATTAAACTTGTAATCTTTTTGCAGAAGAAGCTGCACTACTTCTGTCATTGTAAACTTCTACTGCTCAACAATCATGTACACAGGGTCCCCTACTCGAATCACTCCAGGTCTTTCAATCCCATAATGTGAGCCAAACACAGGGACAGATTTGTAAATGTGTTTCTCAGCGGGGTCGCACTGGCGATACCTGCAAGTACAAAACAAAGCTACTGACATAGGCAGTCCTCACAAACTCTTTCATACCGAAAAATGTGAGAAACAAAGTATACAATCCATATTTATCCCAACAGCATTAATGTAAATAGTGAAGGTAACTCATATGAACATCCGTTACAAGAACTAATTTATGTCAATCCCATTTTTGGTTATAGTTTTAAATCCTAGAACCAAAATAATTATGTAAATACTGTATGTTTCTTTCTTCAACCCCACCACAGCAATGTATTCATGAACTTTCCATACTTGTTGTTATACTTCAGTTGTGCTGTCGATAGCAGGCTAATACAATCCTGAGTTCCACAGCACTAAGATATCTATTTTAATAGGCAGCATGAGGCAGAAGTTAGCACCATCAAATGAATATAGATAAAAATTAAATGCTTTTCCAGCACACAATCACAGGGATTACAATAAAGTACCAGAAATGAATAGTGTTGCACTACATGGGAAGTCAAAAGGACTATTTCATCCAGATTAAAGGGTAGTATTGTTACTTTGAACGCAACTTGTCAGAACTAAAAGTCGACAAATTGTTCTTTTTTTAATAGAGTGAATGTTAGCATACTATTACTTTTCTGATGTTTCTCAGTGGGTCAAGTTAAAAACAAAACAATTCCATTACGCTGCTTGACATGCTACAGTAATAGAGAACAGCCTGTTCCTAAACTCCTCCATAGATAC
Organism: Heterodontus francisci; assembly: GCF_036365525.1. Taxonomy (NCBI): domain Eukaryota; kingdom Metazoa; phylum Chordata; class Chondrichthyes; order Heterodontiformes; family Heterodontidae; genus Heterodontus; species Heterodontus francisci. Next base: position 74,357,672 of record NC_090383.1, read on the forward strand.
TGCAGACATATGTCACATGGGAAAAGGGAATAAATTATGAACCAAGTTTTATCCCATAATCCCTAAGGTGCCACCAATCAGAAAACTCTGCTGGATAGCCTCATTAACTCATGGGTTATCTGAAAACAGGAGGTTTTGCAAAATATGACATAAGTTTATCCTAGCCATTTTAATGATGCAACCAGTCTCTTGTCCTATGATTTGATTGGCTCAGTTTTCAAAAGTCAACTCCTTCATTGTTCAGAACTGCTAGGCATGCAATGGAAGAGCAACCTTTGATCCTTCGATGGATTCGCGGCATAAAAGTGGAAATGGTTGCAGGAAGGAATGTATCCAGGGCTCAGTACCTACCATTAATGAGTTGCAGAGAAGCAAGCAGTTATAGCTGAAGCTTTGCACTTTCAATGCAATGGAACCAAGTGGTGTATAGTCTGCGCTGTGATCAGGAGGATAGTGATAAATACACGTAAACATCTTATAGATGATGCTGCTCACCAGAGCACCTATGAAGAGTTCCAGGTTGCTATTGTCCACCTAATAAATGCTCAACCCCTTCCAACCAATTAGTTGGAGTATTGTCCAGCAGGCGAGGGGGGTGACATAACTCCAAGAAGTTTCTTCCCACTTGGCTCCAGATAACCCTGAAAACCAATGCTCTTATAGGCCAGGTGGTCCTGACTGAACATGCAATGGGAAGCTGGCCAATGCATTGTGATGGTAGGCTGCACAGTTTTATTTGGCTAAATGCCAGCAATACGTCTGGCTGGGTATAGTATCTGGATTCATGAGGATTGATATGATATGATAATACACCCACACATCTCAGGTTTGCAGCAGTGGTAATGGCTATCAGTTGAGGAGCCTCCTGGCATCTGTCCAAGAACCACTGCCAAAGGCACCTAACTTTTTGGGCCCTCCATATCCTTATTGCTTTCTCCTCTCAGATCTTATGATCTGAGCAGAGTTGGGGTAAGCTTAAAGCCTACTTCTTCCAGGTGCACTTCCTGATAGGCACTTGATTGGCCAAGGCTGAGGCAGAATAAGTCAGTAGGTGCCACCATACTTTTCTGCCTCCGCATAATTTCCATTCATGCTCTTCTAGTAGGCACAAGTGATCCTTTCCACTCACGGAAATCCCAGAAAATCCCCAGGCAGCATAAAATGAGGAAAAAGCCAACACCACAGGTATCTGCACCGTTTTCCGCTTTGCACGTGTAGGGAATCCTTACACTTGAGTACAAAGCAGAAGAAAATTAGCTTTTAAGAGGAGGGAGGAACTATTCAAGCTATTTATGTATAAAATGTAAACTCAGAATATTACTTCACGGTAAATCAAGCTATTAGACCCAGAAAATATAACTAAGATAGTGAAGAACAAACCTTTTCTTTGTTCAAATGCTGCTAAATGATGAAATAATCTGAGAGGTGGAAATGCAGAAATGAAAAATTAGGGACATTCAAAATGGATGTTAGGTTGGGAGAGTTAGGGTATTAGGGGTGAATTCAATGGACTAAATGACTTTTCTCATCCTTTTATGATGTTTTTATTCTGTGTTTTCTAAATAGCTCCAATAATGACACCTAGTGGCAGCAGCATTACCTGCTACAGTTTTCCAGTCAGTATTTAGTATGGAGACAGACAAGACAGGCTTCCAAGTGTGGCATAGTGAGGGTTTTTTCTGGTGAGTTTCATGCAGTTCCCCCAATACTCTGTGCAATTCCTTCCAACACTAACTGTATTGCATCATCAAACTCAGCAATCCGCAAAGTATCTTTCAATCAATCAAATGTCAGTATTTGAACGAGATGAAGAAATTATCCTTTGTGAAATTTTTATGGATGGGTGACCTGTTACCAACTAAGACTCATTCATTAAAATTTTGTTTCGCTAATTTTCATTGCTTTCTTCTTCCGAAAGTGTCAACTTCTGCTGGAGTAGAATTCCACAGAAGTTAAACACCCTCTGTTCATCATCCAAATTGCTAATCTTCATGTGTAACATTAGACTATGGATGTTGACAGGATGTCTGATTGTGAAGGACACTTTTATCATGTTGACCTGATCCTCATCCAACATGCAACAGGGACCAGTAATCAGGAGCAGGAACCTCAACGGAGTTGTCCTCCAACAGCCCAATTATCGAATCTTTACCACTGCTTCCAGCTAAATCAACCACAGATCATAACTTGAATTTGGAATTTCCTAACATGCTTGCCTTTACCAACTGTGATATGAGGAGTTTATATGAAACATTCTTAGGAAAAGAGCAGATAATTTGATTTTAACTAAGAATATTTGATCATCTCTTTCTTGCTAAATTGAGCAAAAAAGTTGTCCTGAATATAAAGTGGTGTTCCCTGTTTAAATGCCATGCCTATTCTATTCCTAAAATAAGTCACTTATTGTCAGCCCTAGGGAGTCCGGGACAAGGAGTCTGCGACTTTTGTTGCATAGCGCAGAGCACTTTTGCTTTATTCGGCGCACAAAGTACATATATTGAATTACCCGGAGGGCTTTTGGTCCTTCCAACTAGGTGCCAATCTGCGTCAGCCTGGCAGGAAAGCCGCGGCAGCTTCCTAGCACAAATACCACTCGATGCCATCGAGGTCCTGATGACATAATAGGACCCAAATTTGCATAAATTCACATGGCTCCGGTCTGCTTGAGGTAAATGTTTTTTCCTCCTGCTGAACCCTGCAGGTTCATACCAGGGGCAACGAGAAAGGGTTCATTTCCAAGAGGGTAAGTTACCTGCTCATTTTTAACTGCCCACCCACCTGCTTTCCAACAGATAAGTAACATTAAAATCAATTCCTAACTGATTGTTGCTGGTAGAATTGCACCATTAGCAATGCTATTGTTAGCATGCCAACTGACTATATAGGAAGTCTGCACATTATGGGCTAGATTTTGTGCTGGAGTTGGGGCACCCGGCGCTGGGCCGAAAAGGCGGGGGCTATCTTCAAAGAGGAAATAGTTCAGGCACAGTCAAGGTATGTTCCCTCGAAGGGGAAAGGTAGGGAAAACAAATCCAGAGTTCCTTAGATGACAAAAGAGGTAGAGATTAAGATAAAGAAGAAAAAGTGTGCTTATGACAGATGCCAGGTAGAAAATACTATCGAGAACCAGGCTGAATATAGAAGGTCCATAGGGGAAGTGACAGAGCATATAACAGAAGCAAAGAGAGAGCATGAAGAGAGACTAGCAGCTAACATTAAAGGAAATTCCAAAGTTTTCTACAGACATAAGAATAGTAAAAGGGTGATAAAAGGAGTGGGGCCAATTAGGAACCATAAAGGGGATTTATACATGGAGACGGAGGGCATAGCTGAGGTACTAAATGAATACTTTGCATCTGTCTTTACCAAGGAAGAAGATGCAACCTAGGCAATGGTGAATGAGGAGGTAATTCAGACACTAGAAGGGTTCACAATTGATAAAGAGGCCATATTCGATAGGCCATCTGTACTTAAAGTGGATAAAGCACAAGGACCAGATGAGACGTATCCAAGGATTATGAGGGAAGTGAGGGTGGAAATCGCGGAGGCACAGGCCATAATTTTTCAGTCTTTCTTAGACTCGGGTGGTGCCAGAAAACTGAAGAATTGCAAACATTACACCCTTGTTCAAAAAGGGTGTGAAGATAAACCCAGCAACGACAGTCAGGCCAGTCAGTATAACTTCGATGGCGGGGAAACTTCTGGAAAATATGATTTGGGACAAAATTAATAGTCACATGGACAAATGCGGGCTAATTAAGGAAAGCCAGCAAGGATTTCTTGAGGGAAAATCATGTTTAACTAACTTGCTGGAGTTTTTTCGGGAGGAAACAAAGAGGGTTGATAAGGGCAATGCTGTTGATGTGGTGTACATGGACTTTACGTGTACAGTGCCGCACAACAGACTAGTGAGCAAACGTATTGCTCATGGAATAAAAGGGTTGGTAGCAACAGAATAGGCTGAGTGACAGAAAACAAAGAGTAGTGGATAATGGATGTTTTTTGGGCTGGAGGAAGGTTGCAGTGGAGTTCCCCAGGGGTTAGTTTTGGGACCCTTGCTTTTCCTGATAAAAATTAATGACCTCGACCTTGGTGTACAGGACACAATTTCAAAGTTTGCAGATGATATGAAACTTTGTGAAATGTGAGGATGATAGTGTAGGATTTCTAAGAGAGCAAGACTACACCTTCTTCTGGCCAGGTAGGGATCCTGAAGAACCACGACAGCATGGAGTGGGCTTCGCCATCAGAAACTCTTTGCTCAGCATGATAGAGCCACCCTCAAATGGCTCAGAACGCATACTGTCCATCCGACTGTTCACCGCCTCTGGTCTAGTACACCTACTCAGCATCTATGCTCCAACACTCTGCTCCCCACCTGAAGCTAAAGACCAGTTCTACGAGGAACTCCATAATATCAGTAGTAGCATCCCCAACACCAAACATCTGTTACTGCTGGGGGACTTTAATGCCAGGGTTGGGGCCGACCATGACTCATGGCCCTCCTGCCTTGGGCGCTATGGCATTGGAAGGATGAATGAGAATGGACAGAGACTGCTGCAGTTGTATACCTATCATAACCTCAGCATCACCAACTCATTCTTTCACACTAAACCCTGTCACCAGGTTTCATGGAGGCACCCAAGATCACGTTGTTGGCACCAGCTGGACCTCATTATCACAAGGCGAGCCTCTTTAAACAGTGTTCAAATCACACGCAGTTTCCACAGTGCGGACTGCGACACCGACCACTCCCTGGTGTGCAGCAAGGTTAGCCTCAAAACAAAGAAGCTGCATCACTCCAAGCAGAAGGGCCGCCCGCACATCAACACGAGCAGAATTTCTCATCCACAGCTGTTACGTAAGTTTCTAAATTCACTTGAAAAAGCCCTTCAAACCACTCTCACAGGGGATGCAGAGATCAAGTGGGCCCACATCAGAGACACCATCTATGACTCAGCAATGACCACCGATGGCAAACATGTGAAGCGGAATGCAGACTGGTTTTAATCTCACATTGAAGAGCTGGAACCTGTCATAGCCGCTAAGCGCATTGCACTGCTGAACTACAACAAAGCCCCCAGCGAGTTAACATCCGTAGCACTTAAAGCAGCCAGAAGCGCTGCACAGAGAACAGCCAGCCACTGTACAAATGACCACTGGCAACACCTATGCAGTCATATTCAGTTGGCCTCTGACACCAGAAATATCAGAGGAATGTATGATGGCATTAAGAGAGCTTTTGGGCCAACCATCAAGAAGATTGCCCCCCTCAAATCTAAATCAGGGGACACAATCACTGACCAACACATGCAAATGGACCGCTGGGTGGAACACGACCGAGAACTGTACTCCAGGGAAAATGTTGTCACTGAGACTGCCCTCAATGCAGCCCAGTCTCTGCCAGTCATCGATGAGCTGGACGTACAGCTAACAAAATCGGAACTCAGTGATGCCATTGTTTCTCTAGCCAGCGGAAAAGACCCTGGAAAGGACGGCATTACCCCTGAAATCATCAAGAGTGCCAAGCCAGCTATACTTTCAGCACTGTACGAACTGCTTTGCCTGTGCTGGGATGAGGGAGCAGTACCACAGGACATGCGCGATGCCAATATCATAACCCTCTATAAGAACAAGGGTGACCGCGGTGACTGCAACAACTACCGTGGAATCTCCCTGCTCAGCATAGTGGTGAAAGTCTTCGCTCGAGTCACTTTAAACAGGCTCCAGAAGCTGGCTGAGCGTGTTCTACCCTGAGGCACTATGTGGCTTTCGAGCAGAGAGATCCACCATTGACATGCTGTTCTCCCTTCGCCAGCTACAGGAGAAATGCCGCGAACAACAGATGCCCCTCTCCGTTGCTTTCATTGATCTCACCAAAGCCTTTGACCTAGTCAGCAGACGTAGTCTCTTCAGACTACTAGAAAAGATCGGATGCACACCAAAGCTACTAAGTATCATCACCTCATTCCATGACAATATGAAAGGCACAATTCAGCATAGCGGCGCCTCATCAGACCCCTTTCCTATCCTGAGTGGTGTGAAACAGGGTTGTGTTCTCGCACCTACACTGCTTGGGATCTTCTTCTCCCTGCTGCTCTCACATGCGTTCAATTCTTCAGAAGAAGGAATTTTCCTCCACACAAGATCAGGTGGCAAGTTGTTCAACCTTGCCCGTCTAAGAGCGAAGACCAAAGTACGGAAAGTCCTCATCAGGGAACTCCTCTTTGCTGCCGATGCTACATTAACATCTCACACTGAAGAGTGTCTGCAGAGACTCATCGACAGGATTGCGGCTGCCTGCACCGAATTTGGCCTAACCATCAGCCTCAAGACAACAAACATCATGGGACAGGACGTCAGAAATGCCCCATCCCTAAATATCGGCAACCACACTCTGGAAGTGGTTCAAGAGTTCACCTAGCTAGGCTCAACTATCACCAGTAACCTGTCTCTCGATGCAGAATTCAACAAGCACATGGGAAAGGCTTCCTCTGCTATGTCCAGACTGGCCAAGAGAGTGTGCGAAAATGGCGCACTGACACAGAACACAAAAGTCCAAGTGTATCAAGCCTGTGTCCTCAGTACCTTGCTCTACGGCAGCGAGGCCTGGACAACGTACGTCAGCCAAGAGCGACGTCTCAATTCATTCCATCTTCGCTGCCTCCGGAGAATCCTTGGCATGACGTGGCAGGACCGTATCTCCAACACAGAAGTCCTCAAGGCGCCCAACATCCCCAGCATATACACCCTACTAAGCCAGCGGCGCCCGAGATGGCTTGGCCATGTGAGCCGCATGGAAAATGGCAGGATCCCCAAGGACACATTGTGCAGCGAGCTCGTCACTGGTATCAGACCCACTGGCCGTCCTTGTCTCTGCTTTAAAGACGTCTGCAAACGAGACATGATGTCCTGTGACATTGATCACAAGTCGTGGGAGTCAGTTGCCAGCGATCGCCAGAGCTGGCGGGCAACCATAAAGGCGGGGCTAAAACGTGGCAAGTCGAAGAGACTTAGCAGTTGGCAGGAAAATAAACAAAAGCGCAAGGAGAGAGCCAACTGTGTAACAGCCCCGACAACCAATTTTATCTGCAGCACCTGTGGAAGAGTCTGTCACTCTAGAATTGGCCTTTATAGCCACCCCAGGCCATGCTTCACAAACCACTGACCACCTCCAGGCGCTTACCCATTGTCTCCCGAGACAAGGAGGCCAAAGAAGAAGAGTGTAGAACTTCAAAAGGACATAGAACAGTTGGTGGAATGGGCAGACAGATGAAGTTCAATGCAGAGAAATGTGAAGTGATTCATTTTGGTAGGAAGAACATTGTGAGACAATATAAAATAAAGGGTACAATTCTAAAGGGGGTGCAGGAGCAGACGGACCTGGGTGTAAACGTGCATAAGTCATTGAAGGTGGCAGGACAGGTTGAGAGAGTGGTTAATAAAGCAAACAGTATCCTGGGCTTTATTAATAGGGGCATTGAGTACAAAAGCAAAGATGTTATGTTCAAGTTGTATAAGACACTAGTTCGGCCTCAGCTGGAGTATTGCGTCCAGTTCTGGGTGCTGCACTTTCGAAAAGACGTGAGGACATTGGAGACAGTGCAAAAAAGATTCACGAGAATGGTTCTAGGGATGAGGAACTTCAGTTATGAAAATAAATTGGAGAAGTTAGGACTGTTTTCCTTGGAGAAGGGAAGGCTGAGAGGTGATTTGATACAGGTTTTCAAAATCATGAGGGTTCTGAACAGAGTAGACAGAGAGAAACTGAAAGGATCGAGAACAAGAGGGCACAGATTTAAAGTAATGGTAGCTTTTTCACGCAGAGAGTGGTTAAGGTCTACAATGCACTGCCTGAGAGTGTGGGGGAGGCATGTTCAATTGAAGCATTTAAAAGGGAATTAGACAGTTATATGAAAAGGAAGAATGTGCAGGGTTACGGGGAGAAGGTGGGGGAGTGGAACTGAGTGAGTTGTTCTTTCGGAGGGTCGGTGCAGACACGATGGGCCGAATGGCCTCCTCCTACACTGTAACGATTCTGATTCTGAGGGACAGGGATCGCGCCTCCAACAGCTGCCGGCCAGAGGACCAGCAGCTCAGCAGTATTAGCAGCACCACTGGGAGCGGTGGCCACTGATGGTACTGCAGAGGCCTCAGACCCAGGCCCAGTGATGGTACCCTGGAACTAAGGCAGTATAGACAGTGTTGCTGGTGCCAGTCCAGAAGGCCCCAGTGAGATGGGGTGGTCGTTCAGTCCAGGGGTAGGGGGTTCCTGGGGGGTAAAGATGATCCCAGTGGGGGGGGGGCCTCCGTGGGCCATTTGTGGAAGGACACCCCCACCCCCAGCATGGAGGGAGGGAAACTCGTTTTACAAGGCGTGCTCTCCATGTGGCAGAGGCCCCACTCCCACCGCTGGTAAGATCCCAGCGGTGGTGGGAAGAGGCCCTTAATTGGCTGTTAATAGGCCTCATAAGGGCCTCAATTGGCCTCTGGGCAGGAAGGCCGTCGTTGACCTATCATGCCCCCAGGAATATCACTGGGCGACAAGCAGTCCACCCCAATTCCCCCACCCCCCCACCACCCAGCGCAATGCTCCGTGCCGCCTCCGATCCCGCCTTGGGGGGTGGGTGGGGGGGAGGGACGGGGAGGAGAGGCCGTAAAATCCCAGCCTAAAAGTATAGATTATTCAAACAGTCGAACCAACACAAAAAACTTGCTATTTCAAATGAAAGCCACTGAAATGAATAAGATGGGATTGAGATATTAAATGCATGGTTTGATTTTGCTTAGGAAATCTAGGGGAAGGAAAATGGAATTTCCTAAAGTAGGGAATGGACAGTGAAAGAAATGTCCATGATACAATACATGGGCTCTGCAGAGTGTGCTTTATGGGTCACTTGGCCTATTCTCGCTCTGCATTTCCTTTCTGCTCTCATAATAGTAATTCTAAAAATAGAGTCCATTGTTGATGAAGTCAAAATATATAAAATTATACGGCAAACATTTCCACTCTGAATTTTCTCACTTCAGAAGTTTTCTACCTCTATATTTCATTTTATTTAATTTTCTGTTGCTTTGTGAAATTTTCCTTCATTTCCTGCATTCATTGACTGTCTTTCAGGGTTCTGTTTCCCACTGTCTCCATCTAAGTCCAACAGCAGCAGTGTGAACCACTGTGAAGCAAATTAACTGAAAATGAAATATTATCGTACCTTACCAAAATGGAACATGACTAATGGGGAGGGGATTTAATAGGGATCTGAAATCAGGAGGATGGCATAAGCAGGAGCCAGGAAATTTTGATGTCAGTCCAACTTTAAAACTTCAGTTGGTGTTTTTTCCAAAGATAGACAGCAGTCAGCATTATATTTCCAGACTAAAAGCAAAATACTGCGGATGCTGGAAATCTGAAACAAAAATCCCGCCCCGAACTAGAAAACTTTATCAACTTTGCTTCCAATTTCCACCCCTCTCTCACCTTTACATGGTCCATCTCTGACACTTCCCTTCCCTTCCTCGACTTCTCTGTCTCCATCTCTGGGGATAGGTTGTCTACCAATATCCATTATAAGCCCACCGACTCCCACAGCTACCTCGACTACACTTCTTCACACCCTACCTCCTGTAAGGACTCCATTCCATTCTCCCAGTTTCTCCGTCTCCGACGCATCTGCTCTGATGATGCTAATTTCCATGACGGTGCTTCTGATATGACCTCCTTTTTCCTCAACCGAGGATTTCCCCCCACTGTGGTTGACAGGGCCCTCAACCGTGTCCGACCCATTCCCCGCACCTCTACCCTCACCCCTTCCCCTCCCTCCCAGAACCGTGACAGGGTTCCCCTTGTCCTCACTTTTCATCCCACCAGCCTCCATATCCAAAGGATCATCCTCCGCCATTTTCGCCACCTCCAGCGTGATGCCACTACCAGTCGCATCTTCCCCTCCCTTCCCCTGTCAGCATTCCGAAGGGATCGTTCCCTCCGCGACACCCTGGTCCACTCCTCCATTACCCCCACCACCTCGTCCCCGTCCCAGGGCACCTTCCCCAGCAATCGCAGGAGGTGTAATACCTGCCCATTTACCTCCTCTCTCCTCACTATCCCAGGCCCCAAACACTCCTTTCAGGTGAAGCAGCGATTTACTTGTACTTCTTTCAATGTAGTATACTGTATTCGCTGCTCACAGTGTGGTCTCCTCTACATTGGGGAGACCAAGCGCAGACTGGGTGACCGCTTTGCGGAACATCTCCGCTCAGTCCGCAAGCAGGACCCTGAGCTTCCGGTTGCTTGCCATTTCAACACTCCCCCCTGCTCTCATGCTCACATCTCTGTCCTGGGATTGCTGCAGTGTTCCAGTGAACATCAACGCAAGCTCGAGGAACAGCATCTCATCTACCGATTAGGCACACTACAGCCTGCCGGACTGAACATTGAGTTCAATAATTTCAGAGCATGACAGCCCCCCATTTTACTTTCATTTTTAGTTATTTTTTCTTCTTTTTTTACATTCTTTTTTACAATTTTTACAATCTTTTTTTTGCATTTATTTCATTTCATCTTAGTTTGTTCAGTTTGCTTACCCACTGTTTTTTTCAGGGTTTTTTTTCAGGTTTGCACTTGCTGCTGTTCAATATTCAGTGTATTTACACCTAATCTGTACTCATGCTTTGCCTTTCAACACACCATTAACATATTGTTTGCCTTTGCTCCGTGACCTTTTGGTCAGCTATGTGGCCTGGTCCAATCTGCACCTTCTCTTTTGTTATCTCTTGCCCCACCCCCACCTCACTTGCTTATAATCTGTGACTTTTCTAATATTTGTCAGTTCCGAAGAAGGGTCACTGACCCGAAACGTTAACTCTGCTTCTCTTTCCACAGATGCTGCCAGACCTGCTGAATGATTCCAGCATTTCTTGTTTTTGTTTTATATTTCCAGACATTGGGTGCAATTGTGTAAAAGAATAGGGAAAATCAAAAGTCTTGTTGCAGCCCATCTACAAGCTCTGATCCATTTTCTTTTCATAGCAAAAACTTGGAAATTTGCTTATTCCATCACACCTCATCAGATTGCTGACATCCAGCACACTGAAAGTGTGCTCTGGTCCAGTACACCTACTCAGCATCTATGCTCCAACACTCTGTTCCGCACCTGAAGCTAAAGACCAGTTCTATGAACAACTCCATAACATCATTAGCAGCATCCCCAACACCGAACACCTATTCCTGCTGGGGGACTTTAATGCCAGGGTTGGGGCCGACCATGACTCATGGCCCTCCTGCCTTGGGCGCTATGGCGTTGGAAGGATGAATGAGAACGGGCAGAGACTGCTTGAGTTGTGTACCTATCATAACCTCTGCATCACCAACTCGTTCTTTCACACTAAACCCTGTCACCAGGTTTCATGGAGGCACCCAAGATCACGTCGTTGGCACCAGCTAGACCTCATTGTCACAAGGCGAGCCGCCTTAAACAGTGTTCAAATCACACGCAGCTTCCACAGTGCGGACTGCGACACCGACCACTCCCTGGTGTGCAGCAAGGTTAGACTCAGACCAAAGAAGTTGCATCATTCCAAGCAGAAGGGCCACCCGCGCATCAACACGAGCAGAATTTCTCACCCACAGCTGTTACAAAAATTTCTAAATTCACTTGTAACAGCCCTTCAAAACACTCCCACAGGGGATGCTGAGACCAAGTGGGCCCACATCAGAGACGCCATCTATGAGTCAGCTTTGACCACCTACGGCAAAAGTGCGAAGAGAAATGCAGACTGGTTTCAATCTCATAATGAAGAGCTGGAACCTGTCATAGCCGCTAAGCGCATTGCACTTTTGAACTACAAGAAAGCCCCCAGCGATTTAACATCCGCAGCACTTAAAGCAGCCAGAAGTACTGCACAAAGAACAGCTAGGCGTTGCGCAAACGACTACTGGCAACACCTATGCAGTCATATTCAGCTGGCCTCAGACACCGGAAACATCAGAGGAATGTATGATGGCATGAAGAGAGCTCTTGGGCCAACCATCAAGAAGATCACCCCCCTCAAATCTAAATCGGGGGACATAATCACTGACCAACGCAAACAGATGGACCGCTGGGTTGAGCACTACCTAGAACTGTACTCCAGGGAGAATGCTGTCACTGAGACTGCCCTCAATGCAGCCCAGCCTCTACCAGTCATGGATGAGCTGGACATACAGCCAACCAAATCGGAACTCAGTGATGCCATTGATTCCCTAGCCAGCGGAAAAGCCCCTGGGAAGGACAGCATTACCCCTGAAATAATCAAGTGTGCTAAGCCTGCTATACTCTCAGCACTACATGAACTGCTATGCCTGTGCTGGGACGAGGGAGCAGTACCCCAGGACATGCGCGATGCCAACATCATCACCCTCTATAAAAACAAAGGTGACCGCGGTGACTGCAACAACTACCGTGGAATCTCCCTGCTCATCATAGTGGGGAAAGTCTTTGCTCGAGTCGCTCTGAACAGGCTCCAGAAGCTGGCCGAGCGCGTCTACCCTGAGGCACAGTGTGGCTTTCGTGCAGAGAGATCGACTATTGACATGCTGTTCTCCCTTCGTCAGATACAGGAGAAATGCCGTGAACAACAGATGCCCCTCTACATTGCTTTCATTGATCTCACCAAAGCCTTTGACCTCGTCAGCAGACGTGGTCTCTTCAGACTACTAGAAAAGATCGGATGTCCACCAAAGCTACTAAGTATCATCACCTCATTCCATGATAATATGAAAGGCACAATTCAACATGGTGGCTCCTCATCAGAGCCCTTTCCTATCCTGAGTGGTGTGAAACAGGGCTGTGTTCTCGCACCCACACTTTTTGGGATTTTCTTCTCCCTGCTGCTTTCACATGCGTTCAAATCCTCTGAAGAAGGAATTTTCCTCCACACAAGATCAGGGGGCAGGTTGTTCAACCTTGCCCGTCTAAGAGCGAAGTCCAAAGTACGGAAAGTCCTCATCAGAGAACTCCTCTTTGCTGACGATGCTGCTTTAACATCTCACACTGAAGAATGCCTGCAGAGTCTCATCGACAGGTTTGCGTCTGCCTGCAATGAATTTGGCCTAACCATCAGCCTCAAGAAAACGAACATCATGGGGCAGGATGTCAGAAATGCTCCATCCATCAATATTGGCGACCACGCTCTGGAAGTGGTTCAAGAGTTCACCTACCTAGGCTCAACTATCACCAGTAACCTGTCTCTAGATGCAGAAATCAACAAGCGCATGGGTAAGGCTTCCACTGCTATGTTCAGACTGGCCAAGAGAGTGTGGGAAAATGGCGCACTGACACGGAACACAAAAGTCCGAGTGTATCAGGCCTGTGTCCTCAGTACCTTGCTCTACGGCAGCGAGGCCTGGACAACGTATGCCAGCCAAGAGCGACGTCTCAATTCATTCCATCTTCGCTGCCTTCGGAGAATACTTGGCATCAGGTGGCAGGACTATATCTCCAACACAGAAGTCCTTGAAGCGGCCAACACCCCCAGCTTATACACACTACTGAGTCAGCGGCGCTTGAGATGGCTTGGCCATGTGAGCCGCATGGAAGATGGCAGGATCCCCAAAGACACATTGTACAGCGAGCTCGCCACTGGTATCAGACCCACCGGCCGTCCATGTCTCCGTTATAAAGACGTCTGCAAACGCGACATGAAATCGTGTGACATTGATCACAAGTCGTGGGAGTCAGTTGCCAGCATTCGCCAGAGCTGGCGGGCAGCCATAAAGACAGGGCTAAATTGTGGCGAGTCGAAGAGACTTAGTAGTTGGCAGGAAAAAAGACAGAGGCGCAAGGGGAGAGCCAACTGTGCAACAGCCCCAACAAACAAATTTCTCTGCAGCACCTGTGGAAGAGCCTGTCACTCCAGAATTGGCCTGTATAGCCACTCCAGGCGCTGCTTCACAAACCACTGACCACCTCCAGGCGCGTATCCATTGTCTCTCGAGATAAGGAGGCCCAAAAGAAAAAAGAAAAGAAAGAAAGTAATTGTCAATTTTTAATTAAGGGCAGTGATCGAAAGTAATTTGACAATGATTCTGTGGTGCACTGAGTTCAAACAGTAAACAAAAAGGGTGCAAAAATATGTGAGCTATACTGAATTTAGTCACTTAAAAAATCTTGAACTCAAAAGTAAAATCATGAGATGCAACATTGAAAAGAACCATTGAACATTGTGTGGACTCTTTTGTCAAATTGAAGCTGGGCTGGAAAACTGATGGGCTTGACCATTGAACTTTCAGTCATCCATCCTACTTCAACTTGGCAAGTCTCACACATTTTGCTTATCATTTTGTTGAAGAAAACAGCATCACCAAGCTAACAGCAGCAGAAACACATGGCAATCTGTTAATACTCTTCTGCTCTAGTGGAGTTCTAAGTAATGATCTTCGAGTATACATTATTAAAGAGGAATGTGCATGGTGGTGGGGCGCTTCCTGATGGGTGAAACAAAGAGGGAAGGGAAATATTTATATGTAAACCCTTGTATTTAAATCAAGTAATACTGTTCTCTGTAAGCTTCCCTTTCATTCTCTTTTCTTTTCTTCCTTTCTGATTCTTATCTTGTTTCTTTTTATTCTTTTCAACCTTTTTTTGTTCTAGTTTGGGAAATCCAGAAATCCCAGTTTGATAATCCAATACACAAAAGAATGGGTTTAAAATGAGAAAATATTTACTGTAATACAGATCCAATATCCCAAATCCAGCTGTCCGAAAACCGGACATTTTGAAAATGATGATCCTTGGCATGCTTGGACACATGGGACATCTCCGAGGAGAATCTCGTCTATTCTCATTTCAACAGAATTTTGCTGAACTCCTGATCAGAGTCACAGCAGAGAGCCCAGAGAGACAACACACATTACTTGATGTACTGGGCTGCCTCCCTCCCCTGGTAATTGTTGCAGGAACATGCAATGACATGACTGTAGGATGTGAGGGGTCTGAATGTACTGAGGCTGTTGCTCCCAGTTTAATGCAATAGGGGTCTTTTGATGTGTGCTGAACACAAAGCCTGAGCATAGAGAAAGGCGAAAGATGGCAGCGCCAGAAGACATCATCTCTCGGAGTTACCGTAAGACAGAGAGAAGTTGGGAAAAAAATCTTTGCAGAGACACTCAGCAAAGGGAAGGTGAAAGCTTTAGGGTGAAGACAGGGCAAGATCTGGATGTGAGGCAGCTCTTACAGGGAATAAAATTGTCAGTGCCTTCAACACGCAGAGTGACTTTCTTGTCCCATTATTCATTGCAGAAGGCTAACCCTCGGGGCAAGTTCATAAGTTATTCAGATGGATGTTTTTAATGGGAAACTGAAGTGACTGTCCAAAATCTGGAAAAATCTGAAACCAGCATGGTATCAGTCCTAAGGGTGTCAGATTTTGGACAGTGGGCCTGTAGCAGACTTTACTAATTTTTAAACAAGAACATAATGCACTCTTATCCTTTCCTGCAATGAAGAGAATTGTTTTATCTTCTGAATGCGCACTTCTAAATCAGTCACAGTGGCAGTTATCAGTATATTGCATTTTTCAGCACATGCTGTCCAAGAAACCTGCTCAGACAGAAGGTGGCAGCAATGTACAACTGCACTCTATCCAGCCCACCAATATAAAGGCTGGCTCGGGTCTGCAAATGAAACCCGATCCGAGCCCGAAAGAACCACATCCGACCCGGCCCGAGTCCTTTCATTTTTTTCTGCGCCCGACCCAAACATCAGTTAACCTAGCTCCCGTTTTTCATTTTGTTGCTTATCTGCACAAGCTTAAAAAACTGAGTAAACAACCTTTCAAGTCCAAAAAGTACATCGTAATTGGAGCCACGTACTGGAGGTGGTGACAGAATGTGTCCGACCCGGCCCGACCCAACCCGAGCCTGAATGCCGGACCTGGAAGAGCGACCCGATCCAACCCGAACCCGACAAATGTCGTCAGGTCCTGTCAGGTTCAGGTAGGGGAGCTATGCTCTACACCAATATATTAAAGGCTGCGTTTGCTGACAACGCAACCACTAGGTGGTGTCGTACTGGCACATGCTCAAATGCAGCCTCACAAGAACACAAGAAATAGGAGCAGAAGTTGACCATATGACCCATCGAGCCTGCTCTGCCATTCAATACGATCATGCCTGATCTTGGGCTTCAGTTCCACTTTCCTGCCCACTTCCCATATCCCTTCATTCCCTGCAAGACCATAAATCTATCAATCTCAGGCTTAAATGTATTCAATGATAGAGCAACCACAACCCTTTGGGGTAGAGAATTCCAAAGATTCACAACCCTTTGAGTGAAGTAATTTCTCCTCATCTTAGTCCTGAATGATTGGCCCCTTCTCCTGTGCCCCACATTCTCGATTCCCCGAGCAGTGGGAACAATCTCTCAGCTTCTACCCCATTAAGCCCTTTCAGAATCTTGTATGTCTCAATTAGATCGCCTCTCATTCTTCTAAACTCCAGAGAATATAGGCCCAATTTACTTCAGCTCCTGTCATAGGACAATCCCCTCAGCCCAGGGACCAATTTAGTAAATCTTTGCTGCACTGCCTCCAGTGCAAGTATATCCTTTTTTAAATGTGGTGACCAAAACTGCACACAGCATCCAAGTGCAGTCTCACCAAAGCCCTGTACAGTTTTATTAAGCCTTTTTTATTCCTGTACTCCAATCCCCTTGCAATAAAGGTCAACATGCCATTTGCCTTCCTAATAGCTTGCTGCACCTGCATGTTAACTTTGTGCCTCATCAACTGAAACGTCACTATCTGCACCATCTTAGGCAGATATCAGTAATAAAGATGGTGCTGCTCAATTTGACAAAACAAATTGAATCCACGCCCCCTCAATGGCCATGATGGCCATCTCCATACCCCCAACAGTACTCCATTCATTCCCGCCATCGCCACTTCTCTTCCCTGCTCACTCCTGCGATCGCTGCTTCCCTTCACCACTTCCTCCCGCGCCAGCCTGCTCGCCACTCCAGACTGCTTATCGCTCCATCCCACCATTTTCTCTCGTGCCCGTCTGCACTCCTTTCCCTCTTGCCACTTGCTCTCTGCCTCGCCGCCCAGAGAAGCAGCAGGGAGGGGAGGAAGCGAGCAGGGTGCAAGCAGCAAGGTGGGAAGTGAGCGGTCAGCAGTCGGGAACAGGAGAGAACAGTGGGATGGAGCAGTGAGCAGTCGGAAGCAGCGGGTCGGAGCAGTGGGCAGTTGGGAGTGGAAGAGAACGGCGAGATGGGACGGTGAGCAGTCGGAAGCAGTGGAATGGAGTGGCGAACAGTCGGGTGCAGGAAGGAGCAGGGAAGAGAAGCGGCAATTGAGGTGGCAATATACTAAAGGACCTATACAAATGCAAGTTGTTGAGCAAGATACAATCCCCACTGCTTATAATGGACATTGGTGTTAATGCAATTTGTTTGCTATGCATGTTGGATGGTTTATATTTTGTTTTCCATTTAAAACCCTATAATCTCCCAAATCACTGATTACACCTCAACCATCCTATATGAATCAGGATTACGGATGGTTCTGCTGGAACTCAGCAATCTATAATTACAACCCGCTCATACTTTTCTATGGTACACTATGGTTACTCTGTAATGTTCTTCAAAATTCACACACTGACTACATGGCAAAAAAACAGAAACTCCTCACTTGTGCTTGATACTGTCTACAGAGATTAGTGAGCTTTGCCCAGCTTCTCAACACACGAATTTCTCCTGTGGTTCCATAATCATGAAGCCTAATAGGTAACTGCACTTCATCAAGGTGTGAGCTACTTACTGACCACCTGTGTCTACCCGAAATATCCAGTGCACTTAACACTAATAAGCAGCAACTTTGTAATTTGCCAATAACAGGAATGGCAAATGGTTAGCACTGTTTGCCCAATTTAAACATGGATGGTTTAAGTGATGGGAATTGTACTAGAGAGTGACTGGATTCTAGCAGGGATTACTGGATAACAATCAGGAACCGAAACAGTGGCCAATTTTTACCTCCTAAATACAAGCCAGGTAATTCAGCACAGACCACATAGCTCAGTTATCCACTGATTAAGCTCACTGAAATATCAGGGAAGTTTGTGCATCTAATTTGATAACTAGGTGCATGAGTTTGGCTTCATACGTACTTCTTGAGTGTCTCCAATGGCTCCTTCCTGTCTATGATTCCAGTATCAGGATCTACTGTTGTGAAAATGCATCTAAAAAGGAAGAAAAAGTAAATTCATTAGGATGCAAAACTCAAAGCATGACAGGAGTGACCTGGAGTACTGCAATGACGCAGTGCCTTTGAGGATCAATGTCCAGTATTAAGGATTAATGGGACATAAGATCATTTGGATAATGTGAGTTATAAGCAGGACAGAAGCGAGACATTGGACTTTTAAGGCTGGGATTTAACGAGAAGAGAGTGGCCCCGCCCACCGGCTGCAAAGTCTGGGGGACAGCCCGCCTCTACCGGTTCTGGAAGCCACAACCAGAATTTACGGTCATCAGGTAATTAGCAGCCTGAGGTTATAGCTTCCGCCACACCCCCCTCACCCCTGCCGAGGCAGGATGTCCCACCTCCCAGAGCTTCCTGCCAATCAGAGAGCTAGCAGCTCTTCAGTCCTAGCAGCGCAGGGAATGGTGGCCACTGCTGGGAGTGCAGTAGGCCCAGGCCCAGGACCAGGACCAGGAACAGGAACAGCACTGGAGACTCCAAGTAAAGGTAGGAGGTAAGGGGGTAGGAGGTAAGGAGGGCTCACCAGGGCCAGTCAGGCAGGCCCGGGCAATAGTGAGGGGTGGTGGGAGTATGATTGAGAGGCCGGGTGAGGGGTTGTACAAGCAGGGGTGGCTCTTGCCGCTGCAGGACCCTCCATGGGGCACAGGGTGCCTGAACAGGAGCCACTTAATGGTCTCAACTGACTCAAGGGCAGACGGACCGCCCGCCATCTGCCCTGACGCTGGTAAAATACCAGCGGAGGCAGGTAGGCAATGGGCATCCCTTGCCATCCCACCTGACCTTACGCACTATCCCCGCCTCTCAACCCGCTCCCGGGGAGGTGCGTAAAATTCCGAACCAAGTGTTCATTGCTGCTTTTACACACCTCCTTGCATTCAGCCAAGAGTAATACTGGCAGGAACCACCTCTCCCCTCCCATAGGCTGCAGAAACTGTGTAGCATGTACTGTTAAGGCAAGAAAACCAGCTGAAATGGCTAAGGACATACCTAGTGCAACACATTCTACGGTGCAATTTTGTAGTCCCAATCTGTATACCTTTCCATGTATCCTAAAAATTAAAATCATAGACAGTAAGTACAGTGAAAATATTTTGTGCTTAATTATTATTGAAACTCCTTCCACAACCCTTGCAGGCAGTGCATTCCAGATCATAACTCCCTGTATAAAAACATCTTTCTTCATGTCACCTCTGGTTCTGTTGCCAATTGTCTTATATTTGTGTCCCCTGATTACTGACTATTCTGCCATTGGAAACAGTTTTTCTTCATTTACTCTAAAACCGTTCATTATTTTGAATACCTCCATCAAATTTCCCCTGAACCTTCTCTGCCCAAAGGAGGACAACCCCAGTTTCTCTAGTCTATCCATGTAACTGAAGTCTTTTATTCCTGGTACCATTCTAGTAAATCCCCTCTGCAACCGCTCCAAGGTCTTGACATCCTTCCTAAAGAGTTGTGCCCAAAACTGGACACAATACTCCAGCAGGGACCTAAATCATGTTCTACAAAGGTTTAGCAGAACTTCCTTGCTTTTGTACTCTATTCCTCTATTTATAAAGCCAAAGATTCCATATGTCTTTTGAGCAGCCTTCTCAACTTGTTCTGCCACCCTCAAAGACTTGAGAAAGTGCACCTCCAGATCTCTTTCTTCCTGCATCCACTTTTAAATTGTAACCCTTAGTTTCTATTGCCTCTCCTCATTCTTCCTACCACAATGAATCACTTCTCACTTCTCTTCAATAAACTTCATCTGCCATGTGTCTGATCATTTCACTAGTCTATGTCCTCCTGAGGTCTGCACTATTCTCCTGTCTACTACATTTCCGAGTTTCATGCCATTTGTAGACTTTGAAATTATTCCCTGTATAGTCAAGTCCAGACCATTAATATACATCAAAAATTCACCAGAAATACCTGAAGACAAGCGTTACTCCAGCTCCATTATTATTCAGCTAAAATAAAATATATTGTGGGGAGTTATTTCAGTGTAGGTACAATCAACAACTCCATTCTCAATGTGTCATGAAACTGTTAGGATTGGAGATAATGAACTAGAGTGACCTTGGTCTTTTTTCATTTAGCAATTCCTATGTTCCAATAATGATTATGGCAGAGCCCAGCAATATCACCAAATACCCTTTAATGTGGTGGCATATTAATTGTTTTTTGTTGGCCCTTATGAGATGCAAACAACAGTGCTTTTTTAGTGTATAAATTGCAAATGCTATTAAAAACTATCAGTTTGGTACTCAGCCACAAAGACCATGAGGTCAGAAGTTTGTTTCTTCGGTGTGCTGAGTCAAGGCAGCAGTACAGATGCTGCAATTACTCTCAGAAACTCAAGTCTGGGGGGGAGAGATAGTCAGGCAGGCTTCCTGCTCTTTATTCCTATCTAGTGACCCTGAAAGAAAGTGCTCGTATGTGAATGTCGGGTAAAGGGAGGAACAAGTTGGGTTGTGATGCTTTCTATGATAAATAACCTCAGTACAAATTGTCAGTTCTATCTCATACAAAATCCTAAAGTCTTATCACAACACATAACCTTCTCACAGACTTTCGCTGACTCTCTGTGCCAACCATACCCTCCCACCAAGAAGGTTATCAAGTTGAAAATTCCCTTTCTTCTTTACGCATCTTTCCATGCTTGCTCCTCCCTACTTCTGTAATCATTTACAGTTCTGCATCCTAGCACACACCCTCTGCTCTCTTCCCTCTGGTTCAATACAGATCCATTACCCCTTCCTGCAGGTAGATTGGTGGCAGAACTTTCAGACACTACATTACACCCCGTTTTTCTGAAAACCCCCTCCACAATGCTATCTCTCCACACAACTTCAAAAGACTTCCGAAATCCAACTCTTTCGCTGTGCCTTACTTTAACCATAGTTTCTTCTGAATCCCTGAACTTTTTGTAAATACTCTTACCTGAAAGATGCTATAAAAGTGCACGTTATTGTTGCTGGTGACAGCTCCAGCAGGGAGCACAGCAGATACGCTAAAGAAATGAGCTGGGAACAGAGTGAGGTCTTTTAAAACAGGACTTTGAGAGAGCGGGAATTAGATGCAGAGGAGGAAGGAGATGCAAAGTTAATTAACCATGGAACAAAAGCAAGGTGTTCAATTATTCATTTATAATTTAGCACTTAACTATATGGTAGATCAATAAACAATTATAAGAGGCAAGGCATAAACCCAAATTGTTTTAAGTAAGCAATAAAAATTAAATAAAAGTTGACGTAAATAAGAGGGAAAAATGCACTAATTAAACTAAATTGAGCAATAAAAAGTAACTCAAAAGAAATCAATTTAAATCTATTTGATAACCAAAATTTAGTATTAAAGATGTATAAGTTACCTCTGGAAATAGATAAATAATTAACTGTACAATAAACAAAGAACAGGTAATAGCAGAACAGGCAGTGTGTCAGAACTACAAAATGTGACAATTTGTATGTGGAGGGATTGTCCCAGAGGAACACACCTGTAGGATGTCTGCCTTGAAACAGTCAAGCACAGAGTCATTGGTCTGAATTTTGTGCCCACGGTGGGCTCCCAGCACCGGGCCAAAAAAGCAGGGGCATCTTCCTTGGCCACCTGGAGCGATTCTACGGGGCAGGCAAAGTAAGAGCTGGGATCTCCATCCCTTTAAAGACGGGGTTCCTACCTACAAGAGCTGCCGGCCAATCATAGGGCCAGGAGCTCAGCAGTATCAGCAGCGCCGCTGGAAGCGGTGGCCACCTTCGGTACTACAAGAGGCTTTGGCCCCAGGCCCAGCCCTGGAGTCTGGATCCAAGGTAAGTGAGACGAGGATGCCAGAGTCAGACCAGCAGGCCCCAGCAAGCTAGGGAGGGAGGGAGGGTGGGTGTTTAGTGCAGTGGGGTGGGGTGGGGCGGGGGGGGGAGATTTCAGATTGGTGCATGTTTTCTCAGTGGGGGCCCTTCATGGGCCACAGATTTCCCACAGAGGAGACCCCACCACAATCCCCCCCACCCCTAACCCTGCATGGAGGTCGCTTTTGCTTTGTTTTACTGGGCGACCTCCCCGTGTAGCAAAGTCCTCCCCCACCACCGCCCCCCCCCTCCCCCACCCCTGGTTAAATCCCAGCGGTGGTAGGAAGAGGCCCTTAAGTGGCCGTTAACAAGCCACTTCAGGGTCTCATTTGGCCTCTGGGTGGGTAGGCCGTTATTGGACTATCCCACTTCTGACAAAATTGCATTGCAACGGAAAGCTGACAGGCCCTGAGTCCCCCGCCTCAATTCTATGGGCCTCCCGCCTTCAAACTCATCTCCGGGGCCCATAAAATACAGCCCTATGTGCTTGAATGTGAATTAGAAACACTCCAACATATAAAGGGAGTGGGAGGATTTTCTGGATAGTTTACTCCAGAACACAGTCACGCCATATAGAGATACAGGTAAAAAGAATTTCATTTATTTATATTTGGCACCTTTCACAACCTCAGGATGTCCTAAAGCACTTTACAGCCAATTAAGTACTTTTGTAGTGTAGAAAGCATGGTAGCCAATTTATGCACAAGGAAGTCCCACAAACAGCAATGTGATAATTGGTTTTAATGATGTTGCTTGGGAGAGATAAATATTGGCCAGGGTGACAGAAGAACACCCCTTCTCTTCAAAATAGCACAGATGATCTTTTGTGTCCACCTGCAAAGGCAGATGGGGCCAAGGTTTAGCTCATCCAAAGGACAGTGCCGCAGTCCCTTAGAATTGCAGTGAAGTGCCAGTCCAGGTTTCATGCTCAAGTTTCCAGAGTGGGTTCTGAACCCACGACCTTCTGATTCAGATGTAAAAGTGCTACCACTGAGCCATGGTTGACATAGCTTTACCCCCTATGCTGGTTTGGGTGCAACGCTAAAACAATACAGTTTTGCACATCACTATATTCTCTGCAAGATTCTCTGGATACCACTGATTATGTTTTAAAACATAAAGTACAGAGTACACATTCATTCCTGTTCATTTCCCTGCAAACATAAGTAAACTCTTTACCTCTTCATATGGTTTGCAATCCTTCACGACTACCACAGGCCTGAAATTCTCCATCTTAACCTTTTTCTCCAACTTGGTGTTAAAATCTTCTACAGTCGCCTCAGACATCATCATGCAGGAACTGATATCATTGTAGACAGTCTACAACAGGGAATAGAAAAGATAGATGTCATTTCAATGAAGGATTTCTACAAGGGCTACAGTAGAGAAACAAGAGATTTACAAGAGCAGGATATCAGTTTAGCCTTTCATTCAAGTTAACAATGCATCATTAATACCCTTGAATGAACAGTAAAAACCTGCGTAGAGCAATGAGAGACTCATACAGTCTCTTAAAAGGATACATTTACTAAATCCTACTACTGACCAAGATATTCATTTGTATTTCAAACTAGCAAATCTTCCAGAGAATAATTTGGAGTCAGGAGCACAGTTGCATTTTGTTATATATTGTCATATTAGTCATAAAGAGGTAGGAATCAATTAGCTCGGAACTAATTGTCATGTGTAAGTTTGTTCCGGGGGCCACATTTCATAGCGGAGAGTGATCATCATCCACTGGAGCAGATATACAAGAAAGATTTATGTAAAGCACCAGTAAGATTGCAGACGTTACTCTTGAGACTTCAGTGTTACGATTTCACTCTGAAATACAAGCCAGGAAGAGCAATGGTGCTGGCAGATATCCTATCTCAGCTGTCACCACAGGAGAAATAAAAGCAAAATACTGCGGATACTGGAAATCTGAAATAAAAACAAAGTGCTGAAAAATCTCAACAAGTCTGGCAGCATCTGTGCAGAGAGAAGCAGAGTTAACGTTTCAGGTCAGTGACCTTTCATGAGAACCACTTCTGATGAAAGGTCACTGACCTGAAACGTTAACTCTGCTTCTCTCTCCACAGATGCTGCTAGACCTGCTGAGTCTTTCCAGCACTTTCTGTTTTTATTACCACAGGAAAAACAGGAGATAGAAGATTTAGGTATAAAGGTTCATCACCTACTGAATGTAACAGCACCAAAACTTAACCAAATTAGAGATGAGACCAGCAAAGATGAGCAATTACAGATGCTCTCTCAGCAAGTGATCCAGGGATGGCCTGATAAGGTAGAGCAAACACAGCCAACAATACGACAGTACTGGTCCATTAGAGATGACATCTCACTAGAAGATGATGTTCTGCTAGCCAGATCCAGAACAATCATGCTCAAAACAATGCAGGAACTTTGCCAGAAGATACATGAAGGCCACATGGGAATGGAGAAGTGTAAGCTCAGAGTCAAATCAGCTGTGTACTGAGTAGACATATACAAAGACATTGAAAATATGATGTCTACATGCAATGTATGTCAGAAGTACAGAAACACACAGCAGAAAGAGAAGATGGTGGCTACTGAAGTACCACCCAAACTCTGGCATACTGTAGGAGCCGATTTATTCACACACAATCAAGAATGGTATCTCATAGTTGCAGACTACTACTCAAACTTTCATTAAGAAGGTGAAAGGCCTGAAAGCCACAACATTCCTCTCAGCAGTACGAGTTTTGTTCGCTGAGCAAGGGATTCCTGAAAAATTAATAGATGTCAATGGTACCCAATTCAGCTCCAGAAAACTTAAGGCATTTGCTGAACAGTATGGGTTCAACACCACCAACTCATCACCACATTACCCACAGGGACACGGGTCCCGTCCTGATGGTCAAAAGAACCCTTGCAAAATGCCGAAAGACGAAGGGAGACCCAAACCTTGCCTTATTGTCACTCCAATCCCTACCTCTCAAGGCTGAGATGAAAACACTTACAGAACTGTTGAATGGAAGAAAGTATAAGACAACACTGCCAAGGAAAATACATCCACCAAGTAACCAGGAGGAAGTGAGACAATAACTCACTGATGCACAGGTAAGAGATCAACACTTCTACAAGCAGCTAAATCCCTACCTGAGCTGTTGAAAGGACAAACTGTGCATGTATAGAATCCAAGCACAAAACCTGGAGCCCAGCAAAGGTTGTTGGTGAAGCTGAGACTCCAAGGTCATATATCAGTGAGACTGAAACCGATAAGCAAGTGAGAAGGAACCGAGTTCACATTCGACCGACACCAGAGCTGGGAAAACAGGATTAATAACACTGGAAACATCACTATCCAGCAAGACAACATCAACAACGTCACTAGCAAGTGACACAACATTAGCAACAGCAAGTACGACTTCTACAACACCAGGAGCATCGCACACTGCATAGCCTGTACAGCGTGCCAACTCACCACTGACAGCAACAAATGCGAAGTCTACAAGATGGAGGCGCATCATCTTACCACCTAAATGATACCGTGAATAATATTTTTGGAAAAGAAAACACACTATAAAAAACTCAAAGTTTATTTCTAAAAGATAATTGTTGATCATCTTAAGGTTAGAAAAAAGTTAATGATTGGAACAGTTATATCGATATAGAAGCACTGTGTTTTTTAAAGAAAGAGGGATGTAATATATTGTTATATTAGTCGTAAAGAGCTAGGAACTAATTGTCATATGTAAGTGTGTTCCGGAGGCCACCTTTCACTGCTGCAATGCAGTCATGTGACATGTAATGCAACACCAGTCTAGGCAGTTCCTATCAAGCAGCATGGTGGCTGTATGAAATAGGTCACGTTTGCTGACAACACAACCACTAACTGGCGCACTATTGGCACATGCACAAATGCAGCCTCATCGACTGAAACGTCACTGTCTGTGACGTCTCAGGCATCTGCCGGTAATAAAGATGGTGCTGCTTAATTTGACACAAAAAAGCAAATTAAACCCAAGCCCCCTCAATCACCGCATTCAGTTCCCCTCTCCCTCCTGCAATTGCCACTTCAATTGCCGCATTCTCTTCGCTGCTTCTCCCGCTCCCGACTGCTCGCCATTCTATACCGCCATTCTCTCCCCCTCCTGACTGTTCACTGCTCGCTCTCCCCCCCTTCGCCATTTTTCCCGCCAGTGCTCGCACCCTGCTTGCTACCCCACCTCACCACATCTCCCCCACAGGTTGGCTGCTCGCCCACTCAGTGTGTAGTTATGTCATGATGTGCTGACGTCATTACATGTGACATAATTATGCTGTGATGTCGGGGCATGCATGTGTGGATTCATACTGGCAATTTGGCAGTGTTTGGATGCACTGATGACATTGGTAATCGCTCTGTATTATCAGGAGACAGCTCGGATGAAATAAACAGAGATCCAGCATTTTTAAGCCTAAAGTGTGATTATTTCTAATTTATGGGAACCAGAAGACAACCAGTAAAACAAGGCAACCTCGCTGTGGCATTGGTGGTGGGGGGAGGCCTCCTCTGTGGGTAATCTGTGGCCCACTGAAGGCTCCCAGTGGAAAACAACCCACCTCCCTGAACCCCCCTCCACCTGCACCCTCCACCTTTCCCTCAATGCCGGGGTCTGCCGGACTGGTCCCGGCAACCTTACCTCACTTACCTGAGGACCCTGTCTCCGGCACTGAACCTGGTTCTAAGGCCCTCCTGCAGTACCGGCAGTGGCCACCGCTCCCAATGGCGCTGCTGACATAATTGAACTGCCACCCCTCTGATTGGCCAGCAGCTCTTGGAGGTGGGATCCTCGTCCTTAAAAGGGCAGGGATCCCAGCACCAGGCAGTTAATTGCACGGGTGCCACTGAATAGAGCCGGGGCGCATGGGGGACTCCAAATGGCCGAGGCAGGTTTCCCACCACCTTTTTGGCCCAGTTCCGGGAGCCCTGCTGGCTTTTTTATTTATTCATGGAATGTGGGCGTCATTAGCAAGGCCAGAATTTGTTACCCATCCATAATTGCCCTTGAATAGGTGGTGGTGAGCCATCTTCTTGAACTGCTGCTGTCCGTGTGGTGTAGGTGTACCGACAGTGCTGTTAGGGAGGGAGTTCTAAGATTTTGACTCAGTGACGATATAATAGGCACATACTGGAATGAACTAAAGGGTTAAATGCAGGTTATTTGTTTGTAGATGGGCAGCACTGGGGGTAAATCTCCTGCCCTTTGGAAGAGGCCATGTTATCAAAGGAAAGAAAAAAAAACTGTAGGAGGTGACTAATGAGAAAGAAAGATGTTGAATGAATGGCTTTACAATAAAAAGATGGTAGCTTCCATGAGAAGATCAAGTTTCCCATGAACTAGTATCTATGTATTCATAATAAATGTAACAGTGGGCCACAAAATTAACTGTGACTCCTAATCATGGTATCCATTCAATGGACATCAAGTGGGATGTCCATCATGTGCTCCTTTCTCTTTGAAAGGTGGAAACTATCACACTAGATTTTTTATACTTTCTTTTTGAGAAGGTTATTCAATTTAAATATGATGGGCAGATATGATATGTAAGAGCTTTATATATACTAGCAGATATCTCTCAGCATGATATATGGCGAGTCACAGGATACACCATTTGCAAAGGGGTGTTTGGGCACAGGAGGGGGAGAGATGTGCATCTTCACTGAAAAGATTTGGAAGGAAGGCTGTAAGATATCTGTTCAAAAAGTATGTGTTTTTTGCCTGCTTTTTGTAAAATAGAACTGTCCTTTCCCATTGTTGTCTGGAAGATAAATGTATTCCACTCACACAACAGAAAAACAAAAAATTGCATAAATAAGTAAGTCTCTGTATATCTTATGGGTGCAGGTAGCAAAGGATTATCTCCTTATCTGAGACATCAAATCGGCATTCCGTCGCATTTGTTTAGGGTGTGCTTTTTACAGGAAGCGACAAAAAAATATAAATTTAGGTAAAGATTTAATTCCAGAAAATACATGGACCAGAAATCCCAGTAATTACCCAGGAATCATGCCCACTGGTGGCCTCCAGCATTGCCACAGCTGGAGTTTGCAGCGTCAGTGGAAAGTCATCTCCTTTGAATAATTTTGACATGCGTCAGCACAACAGGGGAGCAATACTGGGGCCTACCTCACACATAGACCTGAAAGTCTAGCATAACTCATTGGTTTTAGGGGTGCAGGAGCACTGAGACACCCACCCCAGAAAACCTCTGCAGTGGCCCTGGGGGAGCCCAGCACATCAGTGCAAAAGATAAGGCTGAAGCATTTGCAACAATCTTCAGCCAGAAGTGCCAGGTTGATGATCGATCTCAGCCTCCTCCTGAAGTCCCCAACATCACAGATGCCAGACTTCAGCCAATTCGATCCATTCCGCGTGATATCAAGAAACGACTGAAGGCACTGAATACTGCAAAGGCTATGGGCCCTGACAATATTCCAGCAATAGTACTGAAGACCTGTGCTCCAGAACTTGCCACGCCCCTAGACAAGCTGTTCCAGTACATCTACAACACTGGCATCTACCCGGCAATGTGGAAAATTGCCCTGGTATGTCCTGTACACAATAAGCAGGGCAAGTCCAACCCGGCCAATTACTACCCCATCACTCTACTCTCTATCATCAGTAAAGTAATGGAAGGTGTCATCAACAGCACCATCAAGCACCACTTGCTTAGCAATAACCTGGGGCGGCACAGTGGCGCAGTGCTTAGCACCGCAGCCTCACAGCTCCAGCGACCCGGGTTCAATTCTGGGTACTGCCTGTGTGGAGTTTGCAAGTTTTCCCTGTGTCTGCGTGGGTTTCCTCCGGGTGCTCCGGTTTCCTCCCACATGCCAAAGACTTGCAGGTTGATAGGTTAATTGGCCATTATAAATTGCCCCTAGTATAGGTAGGTGGTAGGGAAATATAGGGACAGGTGGGGATGTGGTAGGAATATGGGATTAGTGTAGGATTAGTATAAATGGGTGGTTGATGGTCGGCACAGACTCGGTGGGCCGAAGGGCCTGTTTCAGTGCTGTATCTCCAAACTAAACTAAACTAAACCTGTTCAGTGATACTCAGTTTGGGTTCTGCCAGGGCCACTCAACTGCTAACCTCATTACAGCCTTGATTCAAACATGGACAAAAGAGCTGAACTCAAGAGGGGAGGTAAGAGTGACTGCCCTTGACATCAAGGCAGCATTTGACTGAGTGTGGCATCAAGGAGCCCTAGCAAAACTGGAGTCAATGGGAATCAGGGGAAAACTCTCCACTGGTTGGAGTCGTACCTAGCACAAAGGAAGATGGTTGTGGTTGTTGGAGGTCAATCATCTCAGCTCCAGGACATCACTGCAGGGGTTCCTCAGGGTAGTGTCCTAGGCCCAACCATCTTCAGCTGCTTCATCAATGACCTTCCTTCAATCATAAGGTCAGAAGTGGGGATGTTCACTGATGAGTGCACAATGTTCAGCACCATTCGCAACTCCTCAGATACTTAAGCAGTCCGTGTAGAAATGCAGCAAGACTTGGACAATATCCAGGCTTGGGCTGATAAGTGGCAAGTAACATTCGCACCACACAAATGCCAGGCAATGATCATCGCCAACGAGAGAGAATCTAACCATCTCCCCTTGACATTCAATGGCATTACCATCGCTGAATCCCCCACTATCAACATCTTAGGGGTTACCATTGACCAGAAACTGAACTGAAGTAGCCATATAAATACCATGGCTACAAAAGCAGGTCAGAGGCTAGGAATACTGCAGCAAGTAACTCACCTCCTGACTCCCCAAACCCTGTCCACCATCTACAAGGCACAAGTCAGGAGTGTGATGGAATACTCTCCATTTGCCTGGATGGGTGCAGCTCCAACAACACTCAAGAAGCTCGACACCATCCAGGACAAAGCAGCCCGCTTGATTGGCACCCCATCTACCTCCTTAAACATTCGCTCCCTCCACCACCGACGCACAGTGGCAGCAGTGTGTACCATCTACAAGATGTACTGCAGCAACGCACCAAGGCTCCTTAGACAGCACCTTCCAAACCCCTGACCTCTACCAACTATAACAAATGCATGGGAACACCACCACCTGCAAGTTCCCCTTCAAGTCACACACCATCCTGACTTGGAATTATATCGCTGTTCCTTCACTGTCACTGGGTCAAAATCCTGGAACTCCCTTCCCAACAGCACAGTGGGTGTCCCTACCTCACATGGACTGCAGCAGTTCAAGGCAGCTGCTCACCACCACCTTGCTTGCCTAGCCAGCAATGCCCACATCCCATGAATGAATTTAAAAAAAACCCTAGTGTCAAGGCAATGTAAAGTAGTGGCTGAAAAATAATGCATTTTTTTAACTTTAGCCTTCAATATTTGGCTGGCCAGTACATTGTCACTAATTATTCGGTGAATGTTTCTGAGGACCATTAATAAAAGAACTTCTAATATTACACATCCCTACTCCTGGCCCTGCGTCAATAGCATTTAAGGGGCCGACAGAGGCTCAATTCTGTGTTTCTGAGTATGTTTCTCACCCAACGAGGAATGGAAGCAATTCTGGATCTAGTTATGATGAATGAAGTAGTGGAAGTGGAGTGTGTTGCATTGGGATAACATCTTGGTAATAGTGATCCTAATATAATTAGATTTAAAGAAATTATGGAAAGAGACAAAGAAAAGTCTAAAGTCAAAATAATCAAGTGGAAGAGAGCTAATTTCAGTGGTTTTAGAAGGTATCTAGCACAGGTAAACTGGAAATAAAGATTAGGCAGGACAAACAGTTAATGAGCAAAGGTGGAGATAGTTTGGGTACAAATTAATCATATTCTCATAAGAATGAAAGACGGGACATCCAAGGCTAGGATTCCCTAGATGACAAAAGAAATAGAGGTTAAAATACAACAGAAAAAAGGAGGTACAAATTTCACTAAGCAAATGATAGCTCCACTGCCGTGTGGTGGGGAGGTGACACCGAGGCCATGCCACCGCTGGTAAAATGCGGCGGGGCCTTCTCGCCGTCGGAGGTCAAGGCGGGCCTGTCCCGGAAGAATTTTCCGGGATCCCCATCATGACTCCCGACGTCAGAGGGCTGGTAAAATTCAGCCCAGAATAGTGATAGAAGAAGCACTGACTGCAATCTTTCCTTGGATATAGGAGTGGTGCCTGATGATTGCAAATTTACACTCCTATACAAAAAAAAAAGTATAATCTTGGTAACTGCAGGCCAGTGTAAAGTCAGTGTTGGGAAAACTACTAGAGGTACAAAATTGGCTAAGGAATAAAAGGCAGAGAGTAGTGGTAAATTAATGTCTTCTTTTGTGGGGGGGGGGGGAAGTATGCAGCAGGGTCGATATTAGGACCAGGGCTTTTCTTATGTATAAATGACCTGGACTTGGGTATAGGGAGTACAATTTCAAAGTCTGCGGATGATACAAAACTTGACAGCGGAGTAAATAGTGAACAAGATAGCAGATAACATCAGGAGAACATAGATTGTTAAATTGCATCTGCCATGTGTCTGTTGATTTTAATGCAGATAAATGTGAAGTGATGCACTTCAGGAAAAACAACATCGAGAGGCAGTTGTCCGGCAAGCCCCCCATCTGCCAAGAATGAGGAATAGTTAATTTCACCACATGAAGATTGATTTTAAACTATTGTTGAAGAAAGACTTTGGCTGGAGACAGACATTAGCATATCAACAGACAAGTACTTCAAAAGGAGAAAGGAACTATTCCCTGCTCCAATTTAATCCACAATGGACTTCTGATTACCAGCCATTGAAGCATTCCAGATGAACTAGTAAAATGGCCGATTACAAAAACAGACGTGGTCAGGCCAGTTTAGTCATGTGACTGGCTGACTGTTGGAGTTTTTTGAATTTGATCTTCCAACAGGGAATTTGAACTCAGAAGGCTGTTTTTCTCCTGGACTGAGAACGCCTCTCTCCTGTCTGCTCTCATCTCGCTCTCACCAGCTTCGGAAACCACTGAAGACATATGAACCCCAAGACAGAAAAGTCTCCGACAGTGAACAAGGTTTAAGAAGAATACTGGGACCCAACAAAAAGTAAGAGGCGTCTACAATCAAGGACTCTTCGGCGAGCTGGAAACACAGAAACAGTAACAAGAAACCCCCTTTCGAGACTGCCTCAAACCTCTCCATTTTATTTTTCTTCTGCTATTTTCTGTCCCTATTTCCATGTTTGCATCGCATGTGCATGCTAGCTTGGGCGCATTGCAGTTCCGTAGGTGTTAACTGCAGTAGAGTTTAAGTTTATGGTTTAATAAATTTTACTTCTCTTCTTTAAACCTAAGAATGCCTCTTTATGCTCATTTAGAGTCATAGTCATAGAGAGATACAGCACTGAAACAGGCCCTTCAGCCCACCGAGTCTATGCGGACCATCAACCACCCATATTATACTAATCCTACATTAATCCCATATTCCTTACCACATCCCCATCCCCCCCCCCACCATACTCCTACCCCCTACCTACACTAGGGGCAATTTAAAATGGCCAATTTACCTATCAACCTGCAAGTCTTTGGCTGTGGGAGGAAACCGGAGCACCCAGCGGAAACCCACGCGGTCACAGGGAGAACTTGCAAATTCTGCACAGGCAGTACCCAGAATCGAACCCGGGTCACTGGAGCTGTTAGGCTGCGGTGCTAACCACTCCGTCACTGTGCCTTATAATTGGAAAGCTGTGAACAAGGATTCACAAAGGGGGAGCTCAAAATACAGTTGTTTAAAAATAAAACCCAGTTACAATAAGACCAGGTGAAGACAGCAAATGACCCCTAGACACATTTCTCACCTGGTCGTAACACAGTATAATCTAAATGGTACTATTTTGAGGAGAATGCATATTCACAAATCCTTGAAGGTGGCAGAGCAAGTTGGTAAGACAGTTAAGAAAGTGTATACTTGGCTTTGTAGATAGGGGCATTGAAAACAAAAACAAGGAAGTCATGCTAAACTTTTAAGAGTGAATGGTTAGGCCTCAATTGGAATGTATTGTACAATCCTGGGCACCATACTTTAGAAAGGCCATGGAGAGTGGACAGAAGATGTTTACCAGGATGATACCAGGGATGAAAGAATTCAGTTATGTAGAAAGATTGGAGAAACTGTTCGCCTTAGAGCAGAGAACATTAAGGGGGGGACTTAATATTCTCTGTAGTTTAGAAATTTGAGAGTTAGTCTCGTTGAAACAGAGGGCTGACAGGATAGATGAGAGGTTGTGTCCCCTGGCTGGAGAGTCTACAATTAGGGGTCATAGTCTCATGGTAAGGGATCGGTCATCTTAGACTGAGATTAGGAGAAATTTCTTCACTCAGAGGGTTGCAAATCTCGGGAATGCTCTATCCCAGAGGGCTGTGGAGGCATTAAGGGAATCAAGGGATATGGGGATAGGGTGGAAAACCGGAGCTGATGTAGAAGTTCAAACAGGATCTTACTGAATGGTGGAGCAGGCTTGAGGGATCATTTGGAATACTCTTGCTCCTATTTCTTATGTTCTAAAAGAAGTATTCAAAATTATGAAGGGTTTTGATAGAGCATGTAGGGAGAAACTATTTCTCCTGGCAAGTGGGTCAATAACAAGATCGATTTAAAATAATTGGCCAGAAAAAACTAGAAGAGAAATTTCTTCACACATAAGGTTGTTAAGATCTGGAATACACTTAGTAAAAGTGTGATGGAATCATAGTAATTTTCAAAAGGCAACTGCACATGCAGTAACTTGCAGAGTTTTAAGGAAACAGCTCTGGTGTGGGAATAAATTGGACATCTCTTTCAAAGAGCTGCCACAGGCATGACGGGCCGAATAGCCTCCTTCTGTGCTGTAATATTCTATAATTCCATTCAATGATTCTAACTGGTCCACAGTACTCAGAGTTGCTAGCATTGGGCTGCTGTCTAACAAATGTATCTTGGAAAAGGAGTGCTTTTGTGCATAAAGCAGCTATATTTCAGCAGTATCTTGTTAATACTCAGACCCAAAGCTGGTATCAGATTCAGACCATTAACAGGATACATTTTAATGGACAGAGTTAAGGAAAGGTTAGTTAGGTTGTTCAAGGGAAGAGGGATGAAAAAATGAGAACACGAGATTAGGCCTCCTACTCATGTGGAGGATAAACACGAAATGATCCATTTCGGAGATGTAATTTCCATGTTATTCTATGTAAAAATATAAGGATAACTCAATAGTTACAGCACCCACTGGGTTCATGAAACCTTCCTGCATGATCATTTCACGAAAAACAAAAATCAAGATGGCTACTGCTACCACAATGATGCATGCCATCTCTCACAATGGTTTTGCCATATTAAACTAAGCAGTCACCTCTGAAAATTGAAGCCTGAAATAAAGAGGTCAGTTTTCATCTTTAGTATTAGATTTAGTAATGAGCAATGAGCCAGATTTAATTAACATTTATCTAACAGCAATCATAATATGCTCAAGTTCAACATAGTGTTTGAAAGGAAAAATACACAAAACAGCTACTAACTAGATTTAGATAAGGTTGACTTCAATGCAATGAGACACAGTAAACTGGGCAAGTCTGTTCATGGGTAAAAAGACAGAAAAGCAGTGGGAGATGTTCAAAAATAATTTGTGATACAGAACCAGCTTATACCTTTAAAGTGCAAAAGCTCTAAATGCCAAAAAAAGCCATAGAAGACGAAAGAGGTAAGAGACAACATAAAACTAAAGGAAAAAGCATACAAAAATGCAAAAAAAAAAACCAGATTCTGGCAAATGGGAATGTCCCCCACCTGCCAAGAATGCGGCATATTAATTTTGCCATATGGGCATTAAATTTCAAATTGTTGTTGGGAAAAAGAGAAGGCCTATTATAAGGGCTGCCAGACTGGCTGGAAAGACATTTTTGCATATTGACAAGACGATACTTGAAAGGACAAAGGGGCTATTCCCTGCTCCAATTTAACCCACAATGGACCTTTGATCACCAGGTATTGTGTGTAGAGGATACATTCCAAGGTCTGCTAGAACAAGATAATCCACAAGGGCCAGGACTGAATAAGTCAGTTGATCACATGATTAACTGGCTGTTGTAGGTTTATTTGAACTCGCCATGAGAATTGGAACTCAGAAAGCTGTTTGCTCCTGGGCTGAGAAGATCTCTATTCTGCCTGCTCCCATCTCTTTCTCACAGAACTGAAGACCCATGAACCCCAGGGGAGAAAAGTCTCCTACAGTGAACAAGGTGTAAGAAGAATACTGGGCCCCAATGTAAAGCAAGATCAACCTACAAAAAGACTCCACAGTGAGCTTGAGGAACTGTAACAAACTCTTCAGATATTGCCTCAAACCTTTCCACTTTATCTTTTCTTCTGCTCTTTTCTGTCCCTATCTGTATGTGTGTATCGCGCATGCATGCTAGCATGGGCATGTCGTGTATCCGTAGGCTTTGACCGAATTAGAGTATTTTAAGTTTAAGTTTTAATAACTTTAACTTTTCTTCTTTAAACCTAAGAAAGCCTGTTTGTGCTCATTTCTTTGCCTTATAATTGGAAAGCAGTGAACAAGGATTCACCAAGGGGAGCTTAAAACACGGTATTTAAAAATAAAACCTTGTTACAGCAAAACCAGGTGAAGGCTGAAAGGGAACCCTAAACCCTCTTTCTCACCTGGTCATAACAGGGGAAAAATACAAAGAACAGCAAAGATGACAAACCTGATAGTTAGAGCTACAAAAAGGGAACTTGAAAAGAAACTTCCAAGCATTATCAAAATCAAAACAATTATTTTTTTTAATTTTATGAGGAAAAAAAGGCTGCTCAGGAGAAATGTGGCCCTCTTGACAAGTTATAACGGTGATACTGTCAATGAGAATAAGGAAATGGCAGACAAGTTGAATAATTACTTTGCATCAGTATTTACAGTAGAGGAAGAAGTCAGCATGCTGGAAATCCCAAGAAAACTGATATCGAATCAGGGACAGGGATTCACCAAAATTAACATAAGCAAAATAACAGTAATGAAGAAAATAATGACACTAAAGAGTGACAAATCCCCAGGATCAGATGGTTTCCATCCCAGAATTTTAAAGGAAGTAGGTGCGAACATTGTAAATGCCCTAACTATAACCTTTCAAAGTCCTTGATTCAGGAACCCTTCATTTAGAATGTAAAATTGCACATGTCACTCTGCTATTCAAGAAAGGAGAGAGGAAAATCAGGGAATTATAGACCAGTTAGCCTAACATCTGTTGTCTGGAAATTACTAGCATCTATAATTAAGGATAGCATGACTGAAAACCTTGAAAATTTTCAGCTGATCAGAGAGATCCAGCATGGATTTGTAAGGGATAAATCATGTCTAACAAATCTGATCGAATTCTTTGAAAAGGTGACTCATGCAGTGACAGGGAAATGTCTATGGATGTTATTTATATGGACTTCCACAAGGTATTTGATAAAGTCCCTCATAAGTTAAAATTGAAACTCACGGGAGTGACAGCAAATTAGTGACCTGACTAGGAGATTGGCTGAGTGGAAGGAGACAGAGAACAGGGATAATGGGAAGGTACTCTAATAACAGGATGTGACTAGTGGTTTCCCACAAGAATGTGTTAAGGCCTCAACTATTCACTGTATTTATTTACGACTTGATTGATGGGATAGAAAACCACATATCTAAATTTGCCAATGTCACAAAGATGGTTGGCATTGTAAGCAGCATAGATGGAAGCACAAAATTACAAAGGGATATCGCTAGATTAAGTGAGTGAATAAAACTGTAACAAATGGATTTCAATGTAGGTGAACACGAAATCATCCACTTTGGACCTACAATAGGATAGAACAGGGTACCTTCTAAATCGGGAAAAAGCGAGAAACAGCAGGAGGTCCAAAGAGACTTGGACAGGTACACAGATTGTTAAAATGTAGTGAATGGGTACAGAAAATAATCAAAAGACTAATGGAATGCTATCCTTTATATCTCAAGGACTAGAATTCACGGGGATGGAAGTCATACTTCAGCTATATAAAGCCCTGGTTAGACCACACCTGGAGATCTGTGGGCAGTTCTGGCCACCACACTGTAGGAAGGATATAATGGCCTTGGAGGGAGTGCAGCATAGGTTTATCAGAATGATACTTGGATTCCAAAGGTTAAATTATGAGGTCAGATCACACAAATTAGGGTTGTATTCCCTGGAATTTAAATGGTTAAGAGGCGATTTGATCGAAGTGTTCAGGGAAAAGATAGGGTAGGTAGACAGCGAGAAACTATTTCCGCTGGTTGGGCAGTCTAGGACTAGGGATCATAGCCTAAAATTTAGAGCCGGTCCTTTCAGGAATGTAATTGGGAAACACTTCTACACGCAAAGGGTGGTAGAAGTTTGGAACTCTCTTCCACAAACGGCAATTGATTCTAGATCAATAGTAAATTTTAAATATGTGATTCATAGACTTTTGTCTTCCAAATGTGTTAAGGGATTATAGGGAAAAGGCAGGTATATGGAGTTAGGTCGCAGATCGGCCATGAACTCACTGAATAGCGGAACAGGTTTGATGGGTTAAATGGCCTACTCCTGTTCCAATGTTCCCCATACTACTGGCACAGCATTTCACGGAGGCAAGTTACTAATATGTACCCCTCACAAGCAAAGCAGTGTGCCAGAAGTACTAAAGATGAAAATTTACCCAAAATTTAGTCAAAGTAAAATTAGTAAGTGCCCTGAATTTAGTGTACAGCCCCAGCTGTACATTTATACTGAAAAGACTCCACATGCCTAGTCCTTCATCTTTTCAGGTTGACTTCCTAGATCATTAGGAAATTGAGAAATTAATCTGCATTGTTTATATTTTCAAGTAAGATGGCCGGATAAGATGCAACAAATGCAACTGGTAATACAACAGCATTAGTCAATCAGAGATGGCATCTTAGTAGAAGACAGTGTTCTGCTGGCCGGATCCAGAATCATCTTACCCAAAACAGTGCAGAGAGAACTTCACCAGAAGATACATGAAGGCCACATGGGAATGGAGAAGTGTAAGCTTACAGCCAAATCAGCTGTGTATTGCACAGGCATCTACAAAGATATTGAAAGTATGGTACCTACATGCAGTGTATGCCAGAAGTATAGAAATACACAGCCAAAAGAGATGATGGCTAGTGAGGTACCATCCGGGCCATGGCATACTGTGGGAGCACAGCCAAAAATGGTATCTTATAGTTGCAAACTATTATCCAGCGTTCCCATTTATCAGAAAGGTAAAAGATTTGAGAGCTCCAACAATCACCACAGCAGTATGAGTCCTGTTTGCTGAGGAAGGGATTCCAGAAAAGATAATATGTGATTATGGAACCCAATTCACCTCCGGAGAGTTTAACAAGTTTGCTCAACAATGTCAGTTCAACAGCATAACCTCATCATCACATTATCCAAGGGGACATGGTTTTATAGAAAGACACAGTCAAGAGGACCCTCATAAACTGACGAGAGACAAAGGAAGACCCAAACCTTGTCTTTTTGTCACTCCAAGCTACACCTCTCAAGGCCGACATGAAATTGCTTGCAGAGCCATTGAATGGCAGAAAATACAAGCCAACTCCACCAAGCAAGATATATCCTCCAAATGGCCCTGAGAATGTAAGTTGACAAATTACTGATGCTCAGGTACAAAGAAGTCAGCACTTCAACAAACATGCCAAATCATTGCCCGAGTTGTTGAGAGGACAAATTGTGCATGTACAGGATCCAATCCAGAAAACCTGGAACCCAGCAAAAGTTGTTGGTAAAGCTGGCACTCCAAGATCACACAACATCAAGACGGAAACCAGTAAGCAGATGCAAAGGAACAAAGGCCATATTCACCCTACACCAGAAATGGTAAAGCACAGAAGGTCACCAGCAACATCAGCAAAAAGTTTTTTTTTTTATTCATTCACGGGATGTGGGCTTTGCTGGCCAGGCCAGCATTTATTGCCCATCCCTAATTGCCTTTGAGAAGGTGGTGGTGAGCTGCCTTCTTGAACTGCTGCAGTCCATGTGGGGTAGGTACAATCACAGTGCTGTTAGGAAGGGAGTTCCAGGATATTGACCCAGCGACAGTGAAGGAACGGCGATATAATTCCAAGTCAGGATGGTGTGTGACTTGGAGGGGAACTTGCAGGTGGTGGTGTTCCCATGTATTTGCTGCCCTTGTCCTTCTGGTTGGTAGAGGTCGCGGGTTTGGAAGGTGCTGTCTAAGGAGCCTTGGTGCATTGCTGCAGTGCATCTTGTAGATGGTACACACTGCTGCCACTGTGCGTCGGTGGTGCAGGGAGTGAATGTTTGTAGATGGGGTGCCAATCAAGCGGGCTGCTTTGTCCTGGATGGTGTCAAGCTTCTTGAGTGTTGTTGGAGCTGCACCCATCCAGGCAAGTGGAGAGTATTACATCACACTCCTGACTTGTGCCTTGTAGATGGTGGACAGGCTTTGGGGAGTCAGGAGGTGAATTACTCGCCTCAGGATTCCTAGCCTCTGACCTGCTCTTGTAGCCATGGTATTTACATGGCTACTCCAGTTCAGTTTTCAGTCAATGGTAGCCCCTAGGATATTGATAGTGGGGGATTCAGCGATGGTAATGCCGTTGAATGTCAAGAGATGGTTAGATTCTCTCTTGTTGGAGATGGTCATTGCCTGGCACTTGTGTGGCACGAATGTTACTTGCCACTTATCAGCCCAAGCCTGGATATTGTCCAGGTCTTGCTGCATTTCTACACGGACTGCTTCAGTATCTGAGGAGTCGCGAATGGTGCGGAACATTGTGCAATCATCAGCGAACATCCCCACTTCTGACCTTATGATTGAAGGAAGGTGATTGATGAAGCAGTTGAAGATGGTTGGGCCTAGGACAGTACCCTGAGGTACTCCTGCAGTGATGTCCTGGAGCTCAGATGATTGACCTCCAACAACCACAACCATCTTCCTTTGCGCTAGGTATGACTCCAGCCAGCGGAGGGTTTTCCCCCTGATTCCCATTGACCTCAGTTTTGCTAGGGCTCCTTGATGCCATACTCGGTCAAATGCTGCCTTGATGTCAAGGGCAGTCACTCTCACCTCACCTCTTGAGTTCAGCTCTTTTGTCCATGTTTGAACCAAGGCTGTAATGAGGTCAGGAGTTGAGTGGCCCTGGCGGAACCCAAACTGAGCATCACTGAGCAGGTTATTGCTGAGCAAGTGCTGCTTGATGGCACTGTTGATGACACCTTCCATCACTTTACTGATGATTGAGAGTAGGCTGATGGGGCGGTAGTTGGCCGGGTTGGATTTGTCCTGCTTTTTGTGTACAGGACATACCTGGGCAATTTTCCACATTGCAGGGTAGATGCCAGTGTTGTAGCTGTACTGGAACAGCTTGGCTAGGGGTGCGGCAAGTTCTGGAGCACAGGTCTTCAGTACTATTGCCGGAATGTTGTCAGGCCCCATAGCCTTTGCAGTATCAAGTGCCTTCAGTCGTTTCTTGATATCACGTGGAGTGAATCGAATTGGCTGAAGTCTGGCATCTGTGATACTGGGGACTTCAGGAGGAGGCCGAGATGGATCATCAACTCGGCACTTCCGGCTGAAGATTGTTGCAAATGCTTCAGCCTCATCTTTCGCACGCATGTGCTGGGCTCCCCCATCATTGGGGATGGGGATATTTGTGGAGCCACCTCCTCCAGTTAGTTGTTTAATTGTCCACCACCATTCACGGCTGGATGTGGTAGGACTGCAGAGCTTAGATCTGATCCGTTAGTTATGGGATCTCTTAGCTCTGTCTGTTGCATGCTGCTTATGCAGTTTGGCATGCAAGTAGTCCTGTGTTGTCGCTTCACCAGGTTGACACCTCATTTTGAGGTATGCCTGGTGCTGCTCCTGACATGCCCTCCTGCACTCTTCATTGAACCAGGGTTGGTCTCCTGGCTTGATGGTACTGGTAGAGTGGGGGATATGCCAGGCCATGAGGTTACAGATTGTGGTTGAGTACAATTCTGCTGCTGCTGATGGCCCACAGCGCCTCATGGATGCCCAGTTTTGCATTGCTAGATCTGTTCGAAATCTATTCCATTCAGCACGGTGATAGTGCCACACAACACGATGGACGGTATCCTCAATGTGAAGGCGGGACTTCGTCTCCACAAGGACTGTGCGGTGGTCACTCCTACCAATGCTGTCATGGACAGATGCATCTGCGGCAGGCAGATTGGTGAGGACGAGGTCGAGTATGTTGTTCCCTCATGTTGGTTCCCCCACCAACTGCCGCAGACCCAGTCTAGCAGCTATGTCCTTTAGTACTCGGCCAGCTCGGTCAGTAGTGGTGCTACTGAGCCACTCATGGTGATGGACATTGAAGTCCCCCACCCAGAGTACATTTTGAGCCCTTGCCGCCCTCAGTGCTTCCTCTAAGTGCTGTTGAACATGGAGGAGTACTGAGTCATCAGCTGAGGGAGGGCGGTAGGTGGTAATCAGTAGGAGGTTACCTTGCCCATATTTGACCTGATGCCATGAGACTTCATGAGGTCCGGAGTCAATGTTGAGGACTCCCAGGGCAACTCCCTCCCTACTGTATACCACTGTGCCACCACCTCTGCTGGGTCTGTCCTGCTGGTGGGACAGGACGTACCCGGGGATGGTGATGGCAGTGTCTGGGACATTGTCTGTAAGGTATGATTCCGTGAGTATGACTATGTCAGGCTGTTGCTTGACTAGTCTGTGGGACAGCTCTCCCAACTTTGCCACAAGCTCCCAGATGTTAGTAAGGAGGACTTTGCAGGGTCGACAGGGCTGGGTTTGTCGTAGTCATTTCCGGTGCCTAGGTCGATGCCGGGTGGTCCGTTCGGTTTCATTCTTTTTTATAGTCTTTGTAGCGGTTAGGTACAACTGAGTGGCTTGCTAGGCCATTTCAGAGGGCATGTACAAGTTAACCACATTGCTGTGGTTCTGGAGTCACATGTAGGCCAGACCAGGTAAGGACAGCAGATTTCCTTCCCTAATGGACATTAGTGAACCAGATGGGTTTTTACAACAATCGACAATGGTTTCATGGCCATCATTAGTCTTAGTTTTAATTCCAGATTTTTTATTAAGTTCAAATTCCACCTTCTGCTGTGGTGGGATTCGAACCCATGTCACCAGAGGAATACCCTGGGTCTCTGGGTTACTAGTCCAGTGATAATACCACTACGCCACCGCCTACCCAGTGACACAACATCATCAACATTAAGCACAACTTGTACAACACCAGGAGCAACACATACAACACAGCCAGTACAGTGCTCCAACGCATTACAGACAGGGATGACGAGAACCAAATCCACGAGATGAAGGCCCAACTTCTTACCACCAGAATGATATGAATAATGCTTTGAAAGAAAATGACTCATAAAAGAGTTTTAATATTTTCAGAATTACAAGTTTAATTGTAAAAGCTTTGTAAATGTTCTTTACTTTAGCCAAAAGAAAAAAATATTTGGAAAAGTTATGTTAATAGTAAAAGGCATTGCAATTATTTATAAAGAAAGAGGGATGTTATATTGTTATCATCCAAAATGACTTAGGGACTACATTGTTCAAGCATATTTTCCACTATGCCACTTCACTCACTACTGTACTACAACTTGTGCACCAAACACACATTGTATCATTCCACCACAGATGTTCAGATGTGAGAAAATATACACAATGCAAGCTCCAGTATCTGTGTCTTAAATGTGATTATTTAAGGTGGTCTGGGACCCACAAGACATAACCCCTGTTTATTCTCTTGAAAGTGCATGTCCTCGAAGACCAGGGTGAATTCAAGGAATTAAAATTACCTTATTTCTTATAAAATAAACACAAAGTTCATATGTATTGCAATTTCATCATACATGTCAAATCTGTGCCATGTACTATAACAAATTACCTTATCATTGTCCATGAAAAGTGGTGCCTTCTCCTTTGGATATCTTGGTTTCATCGAAGGTTCATAGCACACCAGTCGGAAAGCCTTACTATTTTTTAAGTAGGTACTGATCCAATGGGCAGCTTCATCACCACAATCTCTACCTTCTATGTCGCATCCCCACACTCTGATCAAAAAAAAAGTTTTAAAATTAACAAATATATTTTTATCAGATATCATCTTGGGTTAAGAATTCCTTTGATCCCCATGTGTCAGCCTGCTCGTGAAGATTTCTTCTGTTTAGAATTCCAGCAAAACTGTAAAGTGACCAGAGGAATTCTCATCCTCTTGTGACTACAACAATAGAATTAATTAAATCTTGTTTTACAGCTTGTCCATTTGTTTTTTCCCCATCAAAACCTATCAAAGTGTAAACCAGCAACAGGATTCCACACTGTTCTAAGATTACAATTATCTGGTAGGGAAGCTGCTGGCAATTGTGATCATGAATCAGAATTTTGTTTTCTGTTGCACTATAATGTAATTAGACTACAAACCACCCCTTTACCTTATCATACAACAAATTATATTGAATTGAGGCTCCTCCTGTTAACAGATGCCATTTCTGTCATCTTAACTAATGTCACCGCAGCAAAAAAAATTACAAGACAATGTCCTCCTCATCAGATAAATCTTAATAATTAATGGTTTTAGAATATGGAATAAAAATCCAGAATTGAATCTACAACTTTTGTTCAATTGAGGCATAAAATCAAGTATAATTAATCACAATTCTAATTTTTTTTTTAAAATCACACTATGCACCAGCCTCTGCCAACCTTTACCTAGATTATATTTAAGCTCAGGTGCCAGAGGCGACAAACAAATATTGCTTTCAGCAAAGTAATCTAATTCACTGCACGACAAAGTCCATCTCTGTATCAAGTGTTTTTTCTCCTCCTTTAAAAGTTCATAACTGATAAGTCTGCTTAATTATTGCTTTGAAGCAAGGCACTTCAAACATACACTACACACTCTGACCTGACCACCAGTAAATATGGGCAGCAGTAAGCACCATCTCTTTTATGCAGAAATATGGAAAACTCAAAATATGTTACCTGCACATCTTCACAGAATTTGTCTTTGGCAGTTTCAAAGGGACCCTCAGCTCTTCCATTTCTGGTGCATTAAGACACAGAA
This sequence comes from Heterodontus francisci, assembly GCF_036365525.1. NCBI lineage: Eukaryota > Metazoa > Chordata > Chondrichthyes > Heterodontiformes > Heterodontidae > Heterodontus > Heterodontus francisci. The sequence continues at coordinate 74,401,823 of NC_090383.1, forward strand.
AGCCGTTCTCACTGGATATGGTGACGAGCACCAAAGTAGGCTCCACCCTACCAGTAACCATATTCCATTTCTCATCAACTATCAGCCACTGTCTGGAAGATAAAAAAATCTTAATAGGATGTCTTGCTTCATCTAAAAGCAGTATTATAACACAGATTATGGGTCTGAAGAGCATAAAAGGGCATTTCAGTCTTCTTTACAGGACAGCTTATTCAAAACATACATCCTGTTTGACTCAGCGAAAATGTAACGTCAATTTAAATGAGATATAAATTTGGCATAGTGCAACGTCTTGCAGATTTCTATACCTAGCACATTCTTTTGCCTTAGTATTGCAATTTTGGATTAAGAAATCATTAACCAGAAAAAATGCAGTTTTGAGTGAATCTGACTCTATCAAATCACTTGGTCCAGATATGGGTAAACAATCTGTGTGGTAAAAAATTTTAGGCTTTGTCACTCATGGGTTATTTAGCCAACCTATTTATCACATCACATTGCTGAAAAGGTGCATACCCTCTGACATAACTAGCAATTCTATAACACAAATTATGCAAAGCCCCTCAGGGATGAAGTGCATATTATGAAGCACCTTCACCAGTTTTAAATTTAGTCTCTCACACCCACATAAAGAGCATTCCTAAACAAGAATAATTTCCATTCTCTTGAACTTTACTCCTATGTAGATCCTTTTCTGTGTTTCTTCTTTCATCTTTATCCTATCTATCCTAACAGAAATTAGCAAAATCAGTCGGACCAGTTTTGAGTGCCTACATTGACAGATCCACCATTTGTGTAAACATTATTTCTCAATTAAATATCTACCTTGTTCACCATTCTTTGACTATTCACCACACACACCTAAAAATAAACCTTCAGAATATTTTGTTTCTCAGTCTATTACTCAGGAAAAAAAATGGTTCCTAAATACAAATCTCTGACTTGGTAGATATCTTTTCTATTCACACAGAATTATATTGTGTGCGCCATCTACCAAGAAATCCTTAATACCTCAGAATGGGGCAAATCCATACATTCCTAAGTTTACACTGGATCTGCCTGTGAGGAACAGATATTCCTATTTCAAATGGTTAAGCCTATTCATCTTCCATCATTTTCCAAGGTGCCTGTTGCAATTCTTCCCTAAGCTGCTCCAATATCCCCCTAACTGAAGAACAAGGTGATATGGTTCACCTGGAGCTCCAGATCACCTTTCTTTACCTTCCATCTTATTTCCACAATTTTCCTGTTAATTCTTGTGATGTAGTCTGCAGATGGAAGCAATGAAATTATTCTATTAATGTCATAATTTTTAGGACATGCCCATTTCTTCAGAGCTGGTAGTGAAAGTTAAATAGTTGCAGACCATTTAAAAAAGACGTTAGTGCTGAGGGTTTTTTAGGTCATTTGTCACTTTGGGTGATTTTTTTTTTCATTGTTTAATGCTATATCGTGCTTCAAGATGGTTATTTTGAGGCTGTTCTCATTAAGATTTACTTTTAAACTGTCAGTGACTCAGCAAAAGTAGTTTTGCCATTCCACCCATATTGTTTACATTCTATTTTCCACCAAAGCGAGATAAGAAGCACGTATCATGCCATGTCTCGGCCATTTATAAAGCAAAGGGAAAAGACTGGCATTTAAATAGCTAATTTCAGTACCTCAACACATCCCAAAGCACTCTACAGACAATAAATAAATTTTGAAGTGTACTCACTGTTGCAATATAGGGAAAATTATGATCATAGAACCATATAATGTTCCAGGAAACATCTCAAACAACATATACCAGTCCTAAAGTTTCCACAGAGCAATGCAACAGATGATCAATGATATTGTTTGTTACACATTGCTGCGTAAAGGACAACATCGAGATGTATATATTTAATATTTACAAACAATTACATCAAATTTATTGCACAGAAACAGACCATTCTGCAGAAGTGGTTTATGCTAGTGTTTATGCTCCACACATGGCTCCTCCCACCCCTCTTCATCTAACTCCATCATCATATCCTTCTATTCCTTTTTCCCTTATAGGAACATAGGAGCAGGGAGGAGTAGGCCATTCAGCCCATCGAGCCTGTCCCACCAAACAATACGATCATTGCTGATCATCCACTTCAATGCCTTTTTCCCACACTATCCTCATTCCCCTTATGTCATTTGTATTTAGAAATCTATCAATCTCTGCTTTAAACATACTCAATGACTGAGCTTCCACAGCCCTCTGGGGTAGAGAATTCCAAAGATTCACAACCCTCTGAGTAAAGAAATTTCTCCTCATCTCTGTCCTAAGTGGCTTCCCCCTTATTTTGAAATTGTGTCCCCTGGTTCTAGACTCCCCAACTAGGGGAAACATTTTACCTGCATCCACCCTGTCTATCCCTTTAAGTATTTTGTAGGTTTCAATGAGATCACCTCTCATTCTTTGAAACTCTAGAGAATATAGGCCCAGTTTCCCCAAACTCTCTTCATAGGACAGTCCCGCCATCCCGGGAACAAGTCTGGTATGGCAATAATATCCTTCCTAAGGCAAGGGGACCAAAACCGCACACAGTACTCCAAGTGCGGTCTAACCAAGGTTCTATACAATTGAAGCAAAACTTCTCTACTCTTGTAGTCAAATCCTCTTGTGACAAAGGCTAACGTACCATTAGCCTTCCTAATTGCTTGGTGCACCTGCATATTAGCTTTCAGTCACTTATTGACAAGGACACCCAGGTCCCTTTGTACATCTACACCTTCTAATCGCTTACCATTTAAGAAATACTCTGCACATCTCTTCCTCCAACCAAAGTAGATAACCTCACATTTTTCCACATTACATTCCATCTGCCACATTCTTGCCCACTCACTAAGTCTGTCCAAATCCCCTTGAAGCCGCTTTGCATCTTCCTCACAACACATGTTCCCACCTAGTTTTGTGTCATCCACGAACTTGGAAATACTACATTTGGCCCCCACATCCAAATCACTGATATATATTGTGAACAGCTGGGGCCTAAGCACTGATCCCTACTGTACCCCATTAGTCACAGCCTGCCCACGCGAGAATGACCGATTTATTCCGACTCTCTGCTTTCTGCCTGTTAACCAATCCTTAATCCATGCCATTATATTACCTCCTATCCCATGTGCTTTAATTTTGCTAACCAACCTCTTGTGAGGGACTTCATCAAAAGCCTTCTGAAGATCCAAGTATACCATGTCCACCGACTCCCCTTTATTGATTCTGTTAGTAACATCCTGATAAAACTCCAACAAGTTCGTCAAACATGATTTCCCGTTCATAAATCCATGTTGACTGTGCCCAATCAGATCATTATTATCCTAATGTCCATTTATCATATCCTTTAGGATAGATTCTAGCATTTTCCCAATGCAAAGGAGCATTTATCTAGCTCTCCTTTAAATGCATCTATGCTATCCGGCTCAATCACTTCATGTGGTGACAAGTTCCACATTCTAACCTACCTCTGGGTAAAGAAGGTTCTTCTGAATTCCACAATTGATTTAGTAATGACTTTCTTATATTTATGGCCCCTAGTTTTGGTCTCCCCTACAAGTTGAAACATCTTCTCTACATCCAGCTTGTTGAACCTCTTCATAATTTTAAACACCTTACAAGTTGTTTTTGTTGGGCTTACTGGACAGCAATCAGAAACAGAAACCCTGGCTGACATTTCCCCAGAAGCACTCAGTAGAATTATGACACTCTTTCTCTCACCTAGGCTGACATCAACTCATTCAATGCTAACAAAATCAAACCCATATTATAGCAATTTGATCCCTTATTCAAAATGGACAATGGGAACTGAAAAAGCGAGAGATGAGGTAAGTGTAGTGTTTTAAATTTAGCTTTTAGAGAAAGATAGATTGCGATTAGGTAGAAATTAAACTTTAAAAAAATTAAGGTTCTCAGGCATGCCGCCACCTACCAGGACTGAGGCACACATTATTTCGCCACATGAACATTAAAACTTAAAATTGCAAGCCCTGACTGGAAGGACATTTGCATAGTACGAGCAGTGTTGGAACAATGGGGACCTAGTCGTTGCTTCCCTAATACACAGAAGAAGTGAATCAGACTAGTTGTCACATGACTACCTAACTGTTGCAGAGAATCTGAACTTCCAACAAAGGATTTGAACTCAGAGAACACGGTGTGCTCCTAGAACTGAAGCAAGAACTACCTCCTCTCCAGTCCTGTCTGCCTGCTCCATCTCTTTCCCACGGAACTGAATCTAGTGAAGTATCCTATGTGAACAAGGTTTAAGAATGCTGGGCCGGGACAAACAGCAAGACTACCTACAAGCAAGTGAGCTTGAAGCACCGTAAACAAGAAACTCTTCTGAAATTGCCTCAAACCCCACTCTACTATATTTTCCTCCTCTCTTTTCTGTCCCTATCTGCATGTGTATATCGCGTGTGCATGGTAGCGTGGGTGTGTCGTATATCCGTAGGCATGAACTGTATTAAAGTTTAAGTTTAAGGTTTAATAAATTTTATCTTTCTTCTTTAAACCTCAGAAAGCCTGTGTGAATTGGTTTCTTTGTCTTATAATTGGAAAACTGTAAATAAGGATTCACAAAAAAAGGGGAACTCAATCCACAGTATGTTTAAAATTAAACCCTGTTACACTAAGACCAGGTAAAGACAGCAACAGACCCCGAGACACATTTCTCACCTGGTGGTAACAATGGTATACAAAATATAATATTAAAAAGGATTTGAATGGAATATAGGATGAGTAGAATTGAAGTTTATAAAATTATTAAGTATTCTACTGACGTTTAAGTCAATTTTTAAACTATGTGCAGCATTACAGTACATTGCAGCTTCACGGTGCATGGAATATGAGAGAAAGAGAGAGCGAGAGAGAGAGACACACAGTCAAACAGAGGGCTCCAATAACTTTTTTAAAAATTCTTTCATGGGATGTGGTCATCACTGGCAAGTAGGGATAGGCATCAACATGTTGCAGAATTATTGGCAGAATTATTGACTCAGCCACAGACATGGAGGCAATGAATCTGTATATAGAGTGTATAGCCAACAAAAGCCATCAAAACACATTACAATTTAAAACACATTTGTCCCTATTTAGTGAGATACCTGGCATTGTTTTTGCTTGCACAAGTGGTCAATGTCTGTCCGCACACATGATGTCGCGATGCGGAGAATCCGGATAGATGTCCATCAGTCAGGAGTGATCTTGATCGCTTTCTCTCCCCTCTCACTCTCTTTCCCTTTCTGTGTCAATCCCTATCCCCTTCCTGTGTCCATCTCTCACCCCTCTCTCCTGTGTCCATCCCTCTCCCCCTTCTCTGACCCCTCTCTCTCCCCCATTACTCTCTCTCTCTCTCTCTCTACCCCCTCCCTGTCTCCCTCTTGAACTTCGGATCTCCCCCTCTCCCCCACCACCACCCCACCCACCCCTCTCTCTGACCATTGCTGAGAGCGGGAACAGCAGTTTCTGAACTTCGGACAGATTCTGGGTTTTCCGGCAGGCTTTTAAAAAGAAATTGGAACCTGCTGGAAAACCATGTATCTCTCTGAAGTTCAGAAACTGCTGTTCCCGCTCCCAGCACCTGTCGGCTGTGAAACTGGGTTGCGATTTTTTTTTTATAAATCGGACTGGTCTGGAAGAAGAAGGCAATGGGAAATTTCTCATCCCTGAAATTACCAGTCATGGACCCCAAAATTATTACCATGGACATTGGTGTCCATGTACAGACACACTGCTGACCCCTGCTGGCAAGACCAGCATTTGTTGCCCCTGACAACTGAGTGGCTTGCTAGGCCATTTCCGAGGGCAGTTAAGGGTCAACCACATTGGTGTGGATCTGGAGTCACAAGTAGCCTAGACCAGGCAAGGCCCCTCCTCCTCTCTCCCCTACCCCCTCCTCTATCCAAGGCCCCAAACACTCCTTTCAGGTGAAGCAGCAATTTACTCGTACTTCTTTCAATTTAGTATACTGTATTCACTGCTCACAATGCAGTCTCCTCTACACTAGGGAGACCAAATACATATTGGATGACTGCTTTGCGGAACACCTCCGCTCAGTCCGAAAGCAGGACCCCGAGCTTCCGGTTGCTGGCCATTTCAACACACCCCCCTGCTCTCATGCTCACATATCTGTCCTGGGATTGCTGCAGTGTTCCAGCGAACATCAATGCAAGCTCGAGGAACAGCATCTCATTTACCGATTAGGCATGCTACAGCCTGCCGGACGGAACATGGGAGTTCAAAAATTTCAGAGCATGAGGGGCCCCCCTTTTTATTTTTAGTTTTTTTTCTTGTTTTTTTTAATTTGTCTATTTTATTTTATTTCATTTCATCATTCATTTTTTTTACCATGTGCCTATCCACTGCTTTTTCATGTTTGTACTTTGGGCCAGGCTGTTCTACTTTTCTGACAATTAACACCCTCTCTGCACTCTCTTTCACCACACCATTAACATGCGATTTGCCTTTGCTCCATGACCTTCTGGTAAGTTATTCTCTGTGACCTTGTTCTATCAACACCTTCTCTTTGGTTATCTCTTGCCATACCCTGCTTTATTTGCTTAAAACCTGTTATATTTCTAGCTTCTGCCAGTTCTGATGAAGGGTTACTGACCTGAAACATTAACTTTGCTTCTCTCTCCACAGATGTTGCCAGACCTGCTGAGTATTTACAGCATTTCTTGTTTTTATTTCAGATTTCCAGCATCTGCAGTATTTTGCTTTTATATAAGGACAGCAGATTTCCTTCTTTAAAAGGCAGTAGTGAACCAGATGGGTTTAATAGCTCTCCATACCTAGATGGTAACTGGAGCTGCATCTCAAGGCTCCATTTTTCTTGTTTATTATCTATTTGCTACTCCTAAGCAACAGCATCACAATCACAGGATCAGCTGTCATATGTATGCAATGATACCCAATTCTGTGTCACTGCCACCATTGACTCCAAGGCTGCAACTATCTGTTCAGCATTAAGTGTGGGTGATTCAGAAATTTCTTCAGCTCCCCTGTGGAAAATTGTAAGCTATTCTTTAATGTCTGACATGATCTGCATATCTCCAGTTCCATTAACTAGTCCTTAAGGTGGACCTTGGCAACCCAGCGTTCTGCTCACCACTGGGCTGTTTTTTTAACTCTGCATCCAATCAATCTTTCGACTTCTGGAACAGCAGGCTCCCACCTCCTGCCATCCCTCAGCCTCCAATAATGCCAAAACCCCTAATACATGCATTCATCATCTCAGGACTTGATCTCAAAATGCTCTCTTTACTAGTGCCCTCTCCTCCACCCTACACTACTAGTTAATCCCGAAATAAAAGCAAAATACTGCAGATGCTGGAAATCTGAAGTAACAGTTCTGATGAAGGGTCACTGACCTGAAACGTTAACTCTGCTTCACTCTCCACAGATGCTGCCAGGCCTGCTGAGCATTTCCAGCATTTCTTGTTTTTATTATAGTTAATCCTGAGCTCACTAACTCAAGTCTCCCACATGCACACACCCGTCATTTTTATTCTTATTCAACCACTATATCAACTTCAAAGTACCTGTCCTCATTTTCTAATTCCTTCAGTTCACCATACCTGAGTAATGTTCTCCAGCTGTATGTCCAAGGCCTTATCTACATTTCTTTGACCCTTGATCACTGCTTATCCACTGCTCGCTCAATCACACACCGTAGAATGATCATTTCAGTCTCTGCTGCCCTGCTCCTTTGCATAAACACTTGAAGTTGCTAACCCTCTCTCCCTTGCTTCAAAAGCCTCTTTGATCTTGGTATATTTCACCTGGAGCATTTTAGGTCCCGAGCCTTGTAACTGGAGTGGCGGATATTGTTCAGCAGAATAGCGACGGTGAATAGCCCATATTAAAACACACCATCAATGAAACCTCACACAAAGTACTTTGGAATAAGACTAGCAATGTGATAACCCAATGAGTTAAACACTACACAAACGATTCGTTTTAGTCAAGTTCTAAAAGTTAAAAAAAATGTATTTTCTTCCAAATCAAAAGCCTTTTATTAAAATTTGTGCCCAAACGTTTCCCCGGGCACATGTTTAAACGTGTTCCACTGATATCGCATGCTAACTGAAGAATAAATCTTTATGAAACAGCTAACGACAGTATTATCATTTAATAAAAATACTGCTAAAGATATGACTTGCTCTCCTCTGGACAATGTGACGAGAAAATTAATACGTTGCAGCTGTTGACAAACAACCGCGCCTTGCCAAAATACGACTAAGCCAAATACAGCAAGACAATCACTTGCAATTTTAAACCACGATTAAGAGAAAAGAAAATCAAAGCAGAGAATGGAAAATAATAGTTTTTTTTTTAAGAGGATGGCATAAAGTTTTTGGAGTACCTGTCCTTCAGCGGGCCCTTTTTCATTCCCAACTCATCAACCTCCACCTCGGTCAGGGCAATCCCTTTGCATGATTTGACCGGGTAAATGAAGAGTCTGGAGACTTCGGCCACCTTGACCAGTTTGGGGTCGGGATGGCCTTGTGGGAAGGCGTGCAAGAGACGTCTGACCCCAAGCGCTGCCAGCCCCAGCCCGGCCGCTACTCCGAGCCCCGCAGCCACCGCCAACACCGCGCGCCTTGGAGTCATCAGTCCCCGAGCTTCCGTCAAGCGATCCATCGGCAGCAAAGGCACAACACAGGACCCCGGGCACCAGAGCTACAGGTCAAGGCAGCGAGAATGGACTGAGCGGGCAGCTCTTCACCCGCCTTCACTAACCCTTCCTCAGCCTGCTTGACGCTAAACTTCCACGGAGTCTCAGCAAACTCGACGCTTCAAGCGATATGTCAGAAGAAAGGGGTGTGTTTTCGAATAAATAGACTTCCAGTGGCAGTTTGTTTTGCGCTCTGCATTGACCCAAGGTATATATTATAGTTTACACTCGAACTGTTTTCATTGCCAAACTCCGATGAAGGATTAAACAATTGCGAGTTTTGTTTTCAGTAAATCCTCTTCATGGGGTCCAAATTCAATGCCCTTCTGGAGCAAAAGTCCACATTTCAAACGACTTCGAAGTTAAAGGGAACGCTTTGGGCAATGAGGTTGCAGTAAATGTACTGGAAAAGTTCTTATCCACACATGACGCAGTCATGTCATTGGCCAACATTCGTGATGCAAAAATTGCTTTTATGTCACCCGCATGTCAACATTGGAAAAATCCTGAGACTTTCCATCAACATGCCGGAAGTTTCGAAGCCTCTGCCAAGAACAAACATGTCAAAAGGACAGTTTGCGTCTGTTACACCGGTTGCAGAGCACAGACTAACCAGGCTTTAACCTGTTTGCAGCTCCAAGTCAATGATTTCCTTTCGGTCTAATCAGAAGAACCAAGCTATATCTCCTGGTAAATATGCGAGGAAGCAATACCGTGTTTATGGGTAAGCAACCAGGAAAATTGCTTGCCCTCCCACCAGGCTAATTAGTGATAGTGTAGAGGGGAGGTGCCCAAAGGCTCCCTAGTCCTTTAACCTCCCCACTCACACACCCATCACCTGTTTACTTCACCCCCTCTTTCACCCATATTTCACCTCCCATTTATCCCCCCACACCACACTCCATCTCACCTCCCCTCCACATCCACTTTACCTCCCTTCGTCCCACTTCACATCCCCTCCACCCCACATCCCCCTCCAGAAATTCTTCCTGTTGATAATTTTAGCAAAAAGGTCAATCTTCATTCATACTGTTAATTTGTAAGTCAAGTCAAAAAGAAATCCTCAACCTCTCCATTCTTGCAAACTATCATCCTATATCCAACCTCCCTTTCCTCTCTAAAGTCCTTGAATGTGTTGTCACTTTCCAAATCTGTGCCCATTTTTCCTGGAACTCCATGTTTGAATCCCTCTAATCAGCTTCCCTCCCCTGCCACAGTACTCAAATGGTTCTTATCAGAGTCACAAATGACATCCTATGTGACTGTGACTGAACTATCCTCCCAAGCCTTTCCACTGTTGACCAGCTGGGTGGGGCTACTTGTGTTTGGCTATATTCTTGTATGTCTAATCATAGCCAGAGAATTACCTGCAATGGCATCTCTTCCCAGTCCCATACCGTTACTTTGGGGGTGTCCCCTAAGAATCTATCCTTATCCCCTTCCTATTTCTCATGTACATGCTGCCGCTCAGTGACATCATCTCAAAACACGTCACTTTCCACATGTAAGTTGACAACACCCAGCTTTACCTCACCAGCACCCTTCCACTGTCTCTAAATTGTCTGACATCCTTTAAAGAATGGGGACAAATTTCTTCCAACTAAATATTGGGACGATCCCCACCAAAAAGTCCAATCCCTAGCCACCACCTTCATCCCTCTCCCTGACAACTGTCTGAGGCTGCACCAGAATGTTTGCAACCTTGGTGTCATATTTGACCCTGAGATGAGCTTCCAACCACATATCCATTCCATCACTAGACCGCCTATTTCCAACTCCAGAGCATTGCCCAACTGCATCCCTGCCTCAACTCATCTGCTGTTGAAATCCTTATCCATGCTTTTGTTATCTATAAACTTGACTATTCTAATGCAATCCTGGCTGGCCTCTCACATTCTACCCTATGTAAACTTGAGGTCTGGAAACTCTGCTGCCCATGTCCTAACATGCATCAAATCCTGTTCACCCATAACCCTTATACTGGCTCCCAGTTAAGCAGCACCTCGATTTTAAACTTCTCATCCTTGTTTTCAAATTCTGCTGTGGCCTCATGCCCACCTGCATGCCCCCCCCCCCCCCCCCCCACAAACTCTGTAATTTCCCCAAATCCCAGAACCCTTCGAGATATCTGTGCTCCTCTAATTCTGACCTCTTGAGCATCCACAATTTTAATTGCTCCACCACTGGTGACTCTGCATTCAGTCGCCTCGGTCCTAAGCTCTGGAATTCTCTCCCTAAACCTCGCTGTCTCCCTACCTGACTTTTTTCCTTTAATCACTACCACCTTGACCAGACTTTTGGTCATTTAGCCTAATATCTCCTTACGTGGCTCAGTGCCATATTTTGCTGTATAATGCCCCTATGAAATGCCTTGGAATATTTTCTTACTTTAAAGGTGCTATATAAATACAAATTGCTGTTGTTGCTGCAGTACATATTGAATAATGTAGCTGTTAGTGGACAAGGTTATTGTTCAAACTGAGGACATTATAAACCAAAGGCACATACTGTAATACTGTGAAAGTAATTTCAGCCTGAGCATTATATATTTCAGGTTTATTCCAGGTAACCATAAGGAACATCAGCAACATCAACCAATTTACAGTGCCGTGGTATTAACAAATAACTGATAGATTGTTTGCCAGAGCTAGCAACTTCATCACTTCACCCATGCACAACCAGACACTGTATTTTGCTAAATTGTATGATATCCTTAAGTTCAAGGTAGTCATTAATAGAGTCCATGTAGCCCAGCGTGCTCTCATATCCCATAACCGCATTCACGAACATACTAAACTATACCACAGGCAATAGTAGAGATTATTAGAAATACCAAATTGTAAAGTGTATCATTCTAATAGTGCGACATCCCAGTGGCCATGTGGTGATTTTGCCCCGGCATTTCAGTATGAATATCATCATGCATGGAATGGTGAACATATCTGTTGTGACACTTAGCACCAGCACAAAAAATGGATACATGAGGACAGTTTGTTTCAAGGTGATAACGTTGTTACAGGTTTCACACAACCTTACTGGGAGAAGATTTGCAAAGGTGACTCAAACACAATCTGTGACCTCATGGCCCAGCATGTCCCCCACTCTACCATTACCATCAAGCTGGGAGACCAACCTTGGTTCAATGAACCGTGCAGGAGGGCATGCCAGGAGCAGCACCAGGCAGACCTCAAAATGAGGTGTCAACCTGGTGAAGCTACAACAGAGGACTACTTGTGTGCCAAACTGCAAAGGCAGCATGCGATAGACAGAGCTAAGCTATCCCATAACCAACGGATCAGATCTAAGCTCTGCAGTCCTGCCACATCCAGCTGTGAATGGTGGTGGACAATTAAACAACTAACTGGAGGAGGTGGCTCCACAAATATCCCCATCCTCAATGATGGGGGAGCCCAGCACATCAGTGCGAAAGATAAGGCAGAAGCATTTGTAACAATCTTCAGCTAGAAGTGCCGAGTTGATGATCCATCTCGGCCCCCACCTGAAGTCCCCAGCATCACAGATGCCAGACTTCATCCAATTTGATTCACTCCGCGTGATATCCAGAAATAACTGAAGGCACTGAATACTGCAAAGGCTATGGGCCCTGATAATATTCCGGCAATAGTACTAAAGACCTGTGCTCCAGAACATGCCATGCTCCTAGCCAAGCTGTTCCAGTACAGCTACAGCACTGGCATCTACCCGGCAATGTGGAAAATTGCCCTGGTATGGCCTGTACACAAAAAGCACGATAAGTCCAACCTGGCCAATTACTGCTCCATCAGTCTATTCTCAATCATCAATAAAGTAATGGAAGGTGTCATCAACAGTACCATGAAGCAGCACTTGCTTCGCGGCACGGTGGCGCAGTGGTTAGCACCGCAGCCTCACAGCTCCAGTGACCCGGGTTCGATTCCGGGTCCTGCCTGTGTGGAGTTTGCAAGTTCTCCCTGTGTCTGCGTGGGTTTTCTCCGGGTGCTCCGGTTTCCTCCCACAAGCCAAAAGACTTGCAGATTGATAGGTAAATTGGCCATTATAAATTGTCACTAGTATAGGTAGGTGGTAGGGAAATATAGGGACAGGTGGGGATGTTTGGTAGGAATATGGGATTAGTCTAGGATTAGTATAAATGGGTGGTTGATGTTCGGCACAGACTTGGTGGGCCGAAGGGCCTGTTTCAGTGCTGTATCTCTAATCTAAACCTGCTCAGTGACGCTCAGTTTGGGGTCATCAGGGCCACTCAGCTCCTGACCTCATTACAGCCTTGGTTCAAACATGGACAAAAGTGCTGAACTCAAGAGGTGAGATGAGAGTCACTGCCCTTGACACCAAGGCAGCATTTGACCGAATATGGCATCAAGGAGCCCGAGCAAAACTGGTCAATGGGAATCAGGGGGAAAACTGTCTGCTGGTTGGAGTCATACCTAATGCAAAGGACGATGGTTATGGTTGTTGGAAGCCAATCATCTGAGCTCCAGGACATCACTACAGGAGTTCCTCAGGGTTGTGTCCTAGGCCCAACCATCTTCAGCTGCTTCATCAATGACCTTCCCTCAATCATCACGTCAGAGGGGGGGATGTTCACTGATGGTTGCAAAATGTTCAGCACCATTCACGACTCCTCAGATACTGAAGCAGTCTGTGTAGAAATGCAGCAAGACTTGGACAATATCCAGGCTTGGGCTGATAAGTGGCAAGTAACATTCGCGCCACACAAGTGCCAGGCAATGACCATCTCCAACAAGAGAGAATCTAACCATTTCCACTTGACATTCAACGGCATTACCATCGCTGAATCCCCCACTATCAACATCCTGATGATCACCATTGACCAGAAACTGAACTGGAGTAGCCATATTAGCAGTGTGGCTACAAGAGCAGGTCAGAGGCTAGGAATCCTGCGGCGAGTAACTCGTCTCCCGAATCCCCAAAGCCTGCCCACCATCTGCAAGGCACAAGTCAGGAGTGTGATGTAATACTCTCCACTTGCCTGGATGGGTGCTGCTCCAACAACACTCAAGAAGCTCGACACCATTCAGAATAAAGCAGCCCGCTTGATTGGCACCCCATCCACAAACATTCGCTCCCTCCGCCACCGACACACAGTGGCAGCAGTGTGTACCATCTACAAGATGCACTGCAGCAACGCACCAAGGCTCCTTAGACAGCACCTTCCAAACCCGCAACCTCTGCCATCTCGAAGGACATGGGCAGCAAATGCATGAGAACACCACCACCTTGAAGTTACCCTCCAACTCACACACCATCCTGACTTGGAACTATATCGCCGTTCCTTCACTGTCGCTAGGTCAAAATCCTGGAACTCCCTTCCTAACAGCAGTGTGCGTGTACCTACCTCACAGGTACTGCAGCGGTTCAAGAAGGCCGCTCACCACCACCTTCTCAAGGGCAATTAGGGATGGGCAATAAATGTTGGCCTCGCCCCCAGCGATGCCTACCTCCCATGAATGAAAAAAAAAATTTGTTCACAACACAGTGGAAAGATTTCCTCTGATTGTTGTTTCTAGCAAAATAATTAATGCATTCTTTTAAACATAGTGATTAAGTGAAACCTTAACATTGTATTAGCACATAGCAACCAGGGCATATCTTTCTCTGACAAGATTACTGCTTTAGAATCTATTCGATTTTTAGGTCTTTAAAACCTTCCTACTCTGGTTTATCTCAAATCGCTCTCATGGGAAATCCTAGCTCACTATACCTTCAAGAATGCTACTTCTCACCTTGACATCTGGGTAAGGTTTCAGTATTGTGCTTCAGAAAGAAACAGTTTTTACCTACTGCTTTTATCCTGTTCTTTCATAAATATATGACTCCAGTTTTTGAAAGCAATAGAGCATCATATCAGAACTAGTTTTATGTTTAAAAAAATCAAGCAAATTCATTTTACAACATAAAATACCTTGCTGCCCATTTTAGAACTCACACCAAGTCCCATTCACCAATCACCCCTGAGCTTACTGACCTGCATTGGCTCCCAATCCACCAATATATCAAATTTAAAATTCTCATCCGTGTTCAAATTCATCCATGGTCGCACCCCCTCCCTATCTCTGTAAATCACTTCATCCCTAAAACCCTCTGAGAACTGTGCATTCCTCCAATTCTGGCATCTTGTCCATTCCCCACTTCTTTCATCTCACCATTGGCGGCAGAGCTTTTAGCTGTCTAAGTCTAAAGTTCTATAATTTCCTCCATAAACCTCTCTACATCTCTCCACTCCTTTAAGACATTCCGTAATATCTACTTCTTCAACCAAGCTTTTCGTCACCTATCCTAATGTCTCCTTCTTTGACCTGGTGTCAGGTTTTGCCTGATTACACTCTTGTGAAATGGGTTGGCCATTTTACAACATTGCCCTACATAAATGCAAGTTTTTGTTGTTGAATAAATCGCACAACATTGTTAAATTTGAATCATTCCTCTCTCCAGCCTGCAACAAACATGAACATGAGTTCAAATCCCATCACTGCAGCTGGAGGAGTTTAAATTCAATTGATTAAATGTCATGAAGACCTCACCTGCCACGAATGAGGCATATTAATTTTGTCATATGAACATTAATTTTAAACTATTGCAGGAAGGAAGAGATGACTTGTTTAAAGCGATCAGCAGTGGCAGCAAAATATTTGCATACTAAGAGGCAGTGCCTGGAGACAATAGAACGGCTCCCTGATCCAATTAACCCAATTGGGTTTTGATCACCAGACATTGAATGTGTAAAAAAGCCAGCATTCCAGGGTGTCTGCTAAGATAGAGAATCCACAAACGCAGGAGTTTGTTAAAACAGCTAGTCACATGACTAACCTACTGGCTCAGGTTTTTATTTGAACTGCTCACAGCACAGTTTGGGTCAGATTGCAAGTGAACCTGGAAGAAGAAAGCCTCACTCCTGGCTAGCGCTCTCTCTCTGTCATGAATCTCCAAATCTCTTAAAGCTCAAGAGAGAAAGACTCCTACATCGAAACAAGTTTTAAAGTGTGCACTGGGCCCCAACAAAACGACAAGACTTGCCAGCAATCAAAGACTCTACATCGAACTCAAAGGACCGTAAATAAATCCCAGCTATTGCCTCAAACTTTTACCTTTATTCTTTCTACTTTTCTGTCTCTATCTGCGTGTGTGTTTATCACGTACGCATCCTTGTGTGGTCATGTCACGTATTCATAGTCGTTAACCAAATTAGAGTTTAAGGTTAATCAGTTTCCACCTTTCTTGTTTAAATCTAAGAAAACCCCTGTCTGGTAGATTTCTTTTCCTTGTAATTGGAGAGCAGTGAACAAGGATTCACTGAGGGGGAGCTAAAAACATAGTGTTTTTAAAATTAAACCCTGTTACAGTTAAACCAGGCAAAGGCTGAGAGGGAAACCCTGGACCCCTTTCTAACCTGGTCGTAACAGAAATTTGGCGGCTAGCGTCCGGATTTGACCCACAGACAAACGAGAAAATTGGAAGTGGGAAGTCAAATTGATCCCAATAAAAAAGATAAAAGATTTCAATACAGGTTTTCTTGTGGTTGTGTGTGCTAAAATACTAACATGCTGACTGAAGTCAGTAACTCCCCAAGCCAGGGTGAGGTAACTTGGGATAAGTTAAAAGCACTGTCTATGGAAGAGCTGAGTAAAATGGCTGAGCAGCATAGGATCACTGTCCGTGTCAAGGCTACTAAGTCTGAACTCCTAAGCCTAGTGGCCAACCATTTTTCCTTTGAATCTGAAGAAGCAGAAACAGGGATGGAAATAGACTCTGACAGGGTATTGCTAGCAAGGATACAGTTGGAACAGAGGAAACTTGAATTAGAAGACAGGGAAAGAGAAAGAGAGAGACAGGAGAGAGAGAAAGAAAGAGTCTTCCAGAAGGAATGTGAGGAAAGAGAAAGAGAGAGACAGGAGAGGGAGAAAGCAAGAGAGTTAAGAGAGAAGGAAAGAGAGGAGAGAGAAAGAAAGATAGGAGTGCGAGAAAGAGAGAGCCTTCCAGAAGGAATGCAAAGAGAGGCGGCTTGAATTAACTAGGGGGCGACAGACTAACCCCAGTGAAAGCATGGCCAATATGGAGGAGCATAATTCAGGGTTGGGTACAAAATTGTTAAAATTTGCCCAATTGATTCCAAAATTCAATAAGGGAGATGTGGAAGCATTTTTTGTATCTTTTGAAAAACTGGCAAGGCAGTTACAGTGGCCAGCTGAGACTTGGACTCTCCTGCTACAAAGCAAGCTAACAGGAAAAGCTCATTAGGTTTATTCCCTGTTGCCAGATGAGAGTTCATCCAATTGTGAACTGACAAAAAATACTATCCTCGGGGCATATGAGTTAGGCTATCGCCAAAAGTTTAGAACCCTCAAGAAGCAAGCTGATCAAACTTAGCTGGAGTTTGAGAGAAATAAGCAGCTGGCTTTTGACCAGTGGCTGAGGGCTCTTAAAGTGCACCTCAGCTATGAGAATCTCAGGGAGATAATTTTGCGAGAGGAATTTAAAAACTCTCTCCCACTCTCCATAAAGATACATGTAGAGGAACAGAAGGTTCATAGAGCCCTGCAAGCCGCAGTTCTGGCTGATTAGTTTGCTCTCATTTATCAGTCTGTTTCCCAGGGGAAAACCTTTCCTAGTCACCCCCAGAAATCTGAAAAGGACAAAGGGAGGGTAGGTAATAGAAACCCAAGCAGTCCTGGGGGGGAAAGAAAAGCAGCAGACACAGGTGCCCTCCTCTAGCCAAAAAGGAAGGTACTGTCAGTAAGAGCGGGACCCGGAGACCTGTGTACTTCCATTGTAATAAAGAAGGGCATCTAAGAGCTGACTGCTGGAAACTAAAGGGAAAACCTATAGGGTTAATGAGGGCACACCCACTCAGTGAAGGAGAAGAGACCCTGATGGAAAGCACAGTAGAACAAGCTGTGGCTTTAACTGCTGTAGCAGTAAGACCCAGGAAGCCTATTGCTGCAAGTGCAGGAGAATTTAAAAGGATTCCTGAGGGTTATCAGGATTTTGTGTTTGAAGGGAGAGTAACCTGAGTGGAACAAGCAAGCCCATAGTAATCCTCCGGGACACAGGGGCCACTAGATCCCTTTTACTAGGAAAAGGCCTGACCTTTTTCCCAGAGAGTGCAGTAAACACCAGAATGGTGGTGAATGGTATTGGATGGCAATGTACCTTTACACTGGGTGCACTTGGAGTGCGACCTAGTTTTGGGACCGGTGACCGTAGGGATTGTCCATAGTTTGCCTGTGGACCGGGTTGACCTGCTCCTAGGTAATGATCTGACGGGGACGAAGGTGGTCGTTTCCCCAGTAATGAAAGAAAGACCGCAGGAGATCAGAGAGACAGGGCAGTGGCAGAAGATGGTCCACTGTAGTTTCCCTGCATGTGTAATGAATCAGGCCATGATCAAACCAACTCCCCCAGAGGGGACTGAATTGGCACTGCAGACAGATGACCATGAGGTCTGTCTGTCTGAGACGTTCTTTGGAAAGTTAGAAGACCCAGGGAATGAATTAAATGAATTTTCCCTTGTTGAGGCTCATCGGACCGATCCAGTACTGAGAAAGCTAGCACAGGCTGCTCAGTCTGAAATTGATTCAGAGGGAGACCCTGGCTGCTACTATCTAAAGAATGAGGTACTGATGAGGAAATGGAGTTCTCCTCACAGACCTGAGATCAAGGAGTGGACAGTGGTTCACCAGTTAGTGGTGCCTCAGAGGTACCGGAGAGAAATATTAAGAATGGCCCACGAGACAACAGTGGCTGTAAATGTAGGTACACGAAAAACCAAAGCCTGCATAACACAGCAGTTTGACTGGCCAAAACTCTACAAAGATGTGGTGGAGTACTGTAGGAGTTGCCACATGTGCCAGGTTGAGGGGAAACCCCAACCTTCAGTGAAATCTGCACCCCTAAGTCCTGTATCGGTGTTTGGAGGACCTTCCAGCAGAGGGCTGGTGAACCATAAGGGATCCCTGTCAGAACAAAAGGGGACAGGCAGGCATAAGGCTGGCAAAAGGTTAGAAAGGGTAAAAGGGACAAATAGGGCAGGTTAACGGAAGTCCAGGAGGAATCCCAAATGGAAACCCCTACTGTCCGGTCAGCCAATTCCAAAACGTTTGAAAAATTAGACCTCACATCCTCCTATGTAAATGCAGACACTAGAAGCACCCCACCAGAGTTGCTAACAGTATTTACAGGCACCTGCATAGACAAAGAAAGTCCTCAAGAGGGGAGAGAAACTGTGAAGAGGATGCCTCACCTAGTCAAAGTGCTGCAGGGGAGTGCAGTAGAATCTGGGCAAATACCTGCAAGCAGGAGTGCCCCAGAGGACACAGGAAAGATGAGCAAGGAATCCACCCCCACAGTCAGGAGAAAAGGGAACCAATCATCCCCTAAGGTGAAAAGCCCTTGCATGACTCATCAAAGCACTGAAAGAGAATTCAGAGTGGTTCCATCCACTGCCGCTGCCCAGAGGCAGAACTCCAAGCTAGGGCTAATTAAATCTAACCCTCCCCCTGCAGACCTCAAGAGGAACAAAGATACTCTAGGCAATCATGGAAATGTGCAAACTGTAAAACTTCCCCAAACATCACATGTTTATTGGGATGCTAAAAAGGGCAGTTTAAAGCAGTACTGCAGGCATAAGGCTGGCAAAAGGTTAGAGAGGAGCAGAGAGTGCGAGCGAGTGAGCAGCTGGGAAGGTCAGTTTAAAGTAAACTTAATTTCCTTTTGTTTTCGGCGGAGACCAGGGGGCTGCTGGGTAAGTAAAACCCTATATATTTGGGCCGTTTCAAATAACTTGCCTTTCACTGCAGCAGCTTTTTCGGGAGCAGAGAGTGCGAGCGAGTGAGCAGCTGGGAAGGTCAGTTTAAAGTAAACTTAATTTCCTTTTGTTTTCGGTGGAGACCAGGGGGCTGCTGGGTAAGTAAAACCCTATATATTTGGGCCATTTCAAATAACTTGCCTTTCACTGCAGCAGCTTTTTCGGGAGCAGAGAGTGCGAGCGAGTGAGCAGCTGGGAAGGTCAGTTTAAAGTAAACTTAATTTCCTTTTGTTTTCGGCGGAGACCAGGGGGCTGCTGGGTAAGTAAAACCCTATATATTTGGGCCGTTTCAAATAACTTGCCTTTCACTGCAGCTGCTTTTTCGGGAGCAGAGAGTGCGAGCGCGTGAGCAGCTGGGAAGGTCAGTTTAAAGTAAACTTAATTTCCTTTTGTTTTCGGCGGAGACCAGGGGGCTGGTGGGTAAGTAAAACCCTATATATTTGGGCCGTTTCAAATAACTTGCCTTTCACTGCAGCTGCTTTTTCGGGAGCAGAGAGTGCGAGCGCGTGAGCAGCTGGGAAGGTCAGTTTAAAGTAAACTTAATTTCCTTTTGTTTTCGGCGGAGACCAGGGGGCTGCTGGGTAAGTAAAACCCCATATATTTGGGCCATTTCTGAACCCGAGACACTACACTTGTAGTGTCTCCCACCCGCCCTCCTCCTCTAACCAAAAAAAAAGGACTCGGTTTTGTGTAGATAAGGTAAGGCTTTTTCTATTTCTCTTTTTGTTTTATCGTGTGATTAGTTAAAAACTTTTCGTTCCTTTTTCATTTAACTAAGTTTAAGCTTAAGATTAAAAATGGCAGGAGATCTCAGACCCGTGTTATGCTCATCTTGCTCAATGTGGGAGCTCAGGGACATAGCTGATGTCCCTGACTCCTTCACGTGCAGGAAGTGTGTCTAGCTGCAGCTCTTGTTAGACCGCATGATGGCTCTGGAGCTGCGGATGGACTCACTTTGGAGCATCCGCGATGCTGAGGAGGTCGTAGATAGCACGTTTAGCGAATTGGTCACACCGCAGATTAGGATTGTTGAGGGAGAAAGGGAATGGGTGACCAAAAGGCAGAGAAAGAGCAGGAAGGCAGCGCAGGTGTCCCCTGCGGTCATCTCCCTCCACAACAGGTATACCATGTTGAGGGAGATGGCTCACCAGGGGAAGGCACCGGGGGTAGCCAGGTTCATGGCACCGTGGCTGGCTCTGCTGTTCAGAAGGGCAGGAAAAAGAGTGGAAGGGCTATAGTCATAGGGGATTCGATTGTAAGGGGAGTAGATAGGCGGTTCTGTGGTCGAAAACGAGACTCCCGAATGGTATGTTGCCTCCCAGGTGCACGGGTCAGGGATGTCTCAGATCGGCTGCAGAACATTCTGAAGGGGGAGGGTGAACAGCCAGTTGTCGTTGTGCACATAGGCACCAATGATATAGGTAAAAAATGGGATGAGGTCCTACAAGCAGAATTTAGGGAATTAGGAGCCAAGTTAAAAAGTAGGACCTCAGAGGTAGTAATCTCAGGATTGCTACCAGTGCCACGTGATAGTCAGAGTAGAAATGAAAGAATAGTCAGGATGAATGCGTGGCTTGAGAGATGGTGCAGGAGGGAGGGGTTCAGATTTTTGGGACAATGGGACCGGTTCTGGGGGAGGTGGGACTATTACAAATTGGACGGTCGACACCTGGGCCGGACTGGAACAAATGTCCTTGGGGGTGCTTTTGCTAACGCTGTTGGGGAGGGTTTAAACTAATGTGGCAGGGGGATGGGAACCAAAAGAGGTCACTAGAGAGTAAGGATGTAGTAACTAAAGCCTGTAAGGAACTAGATAATGAAGTCAGCGTGACTAAGGGAAAGAGTAGGCAGGGAGCAGATGATGAAAGCAAAGGGACTGGTGGTCTGAGGTGTATTTGTTTTAATGCAAGAAGTGTAGTAGGTAAGTCAGATGAACTTAGGGCTTGGATTAGTACCTGGGAGTATGATGTTATTGCTATTACTGAGACTTGGTTAAGGGAAGGACATGATTGGCAACTAAATATCCCAGGATACCGATGCTTCAGGCGGGATAGAGAGGGAGGTAAAAGGGGTGGAGGAGTTGCATTACTGGTCAAAGAGGATATCACAGCTGTGCTGAAGGAAGGCACTATGGAGGACTCGAGCTGTGAGGCAATATGGACAGAACTCAGAAATAGGAAGGGTGCGGTAACAATGTTGGGGCTGTAATACAGGCCTCCCAACAGCGAGCGTGAGATACAGGTACAAATATGTAAACAGATTATGGAAAGCTGTGGGAGCAACAGGGTGGTGGTGATAGGAGATTTTAATTTTCCCAACATTGACTGGGATTCACTTAGTGTTAGAGGTCTAGATGGAGCAGAATTTGTAAGGAGCATCCAGGAGGGTTTTCTAGAGCAGTATGTAAATAGTCCAACTCGGGAAGGGGCCATACTGGACCTGGTGTTGGGAAATGAGCCGGGCCAGGTGGTTGACGTTTCAGTAGGGGACTACTTTGGGAATAGTGATCACAATTCCGTAAGTTTTAGAATACTCATGGACAAAGACGAGAGTGGTCCTAAAGGAAGAGTGCTAAATTGGGGGAAGGCCAACTATACCAAAATTCGGCAGGAGCTGGGGAATGTAGATTGGGAGCAGCTGTTTGAAGGTAAATCCACATGTGATATGTGGGAGGCTTTTAAAGAGAGGTTGATTAGCGTGCAGGAGAAACATGTTCCTGTGAAAATGAGGGGTAGAAATGGCAAGATTAGGGAACCATAGATGACAGGTGAAATTGTGAGACTAGCTAAGAGGAAAAAGGAAGCATACATAAGGTCTAGGCGGCTGCAGAAAGACGAAGCTTTGAAAGAATATCGGGATTGTAGGCACAATCTGAAACGAGGAATTAAGAGGGCTAAAAGGGGTCATGAAATATCTTTAGCAAACAGGGTTAAGGAAAATCCCAAAGCCTTTTATTCATATATAAGGAGCAAGAGAGTAACTAGAGAAAGGATTGGCCCACTCAAGGACAAAGGAGGAAAGTTATGCGTGGAGTCAGAGAAAATGGGTGAGATTCTAAACGAGTACTTTGCATCGGTATTCACCGAGGAGAGGGACATGACGGATGTTGAGGTTAGGGACAGATGTTTGATTACTCTAGGTCAAGTCGGCATAAGGAGGGAGAAAGTGTTGGGTATTCTAAAAGGCATTAAGGTGGACAAGTCCCCAGGTCCGGATGGAATCTATCCCAGGTTACTGTGGGAAGCGAGAGAGGAAATAGTTGGGGCCTTAACAGATATCTTTGCAACATCCTTAAACACGGGTGAGGACTGGAGAATTGCTAATGTTGTCCCCTTGTTTAAGAAGGGTAGCAGGGATAATCCAGGTAATTATAGACCGGTGAGCCTGACGTCAATGGTAGGGAAGCTGCTGGAGAAGATACTGAGGGATAGGATCTATTCCCATCTGGAAGAAAATGGGCTTATCAGTGATAGGCAACATGGTTTTGTGCAGGGAAGGTCATGTCTTACCAACTTAATAGAATTCTTTGAGGAAGTGACAAAGTTGATTGATGAGGGAAGGGCTGTAGATGTCATATACATGGACTTCAGTAAGGCGTTTGATAAGGTTCCCCATGGTAGGCTGATGGAGAAAGTGAAGGCTCATGGGGTCCAAGGTGTACTAGCTAGATGGATAAAGAACTGGCTGGGCAACAAGAGACATAGAGTAGCAGTGGAAGGGAGTTTCTCAAAATGGAGACGTGTGACCAGTGGTGTTCCACAGGGATCCGTGCTGGGACCACTGTTGTTTGTGATATACATAAATGATTTGGAGGAAAGTATAGGTGGTCTGATTAGCAAGTTTGCAGACGACACTAAGATTGGTGGAGTAGCAGATACTGAAGGGGACTGTCAGAGAATACAGCAGAATATAGATAGATTGGAGAGTTGGGCAGAAAAATGGCAGATGGAGTTCAATCAGGGCAAATGCGAGGTGATGCATTTTGGAAGATCCAATTCAAGAGTGAACTACACAGTAAATGGAAAAGTCCTGGGGAAAATTGATGTACAGAGAGATTTGGGTGTTCAGGTCCATTGTTCCCTGAAGGTGGCAACGCAGGTCAATAGAGTGGTCAAGAAGGCATACGGCATGCTTTCCTTCATCGGACGGGGTATTGAGTACAAGAGTTGGCAGGTCATGTTACAGTTGTATAGGACTTTGGTTCGGCCACATTTGGAATACTGCGTGCAGTTCTGGTCGCCACATTACCAAAAGGATGTGGATGCTTTGGAGAGGGTGCAGAGGAGATTCACCAGGATGTTGCCTGGTATGGAGGGCGCTAGCTATGAAGAGAGGTTGAGTAGATTAGGATTATTTTCATTAGAAAGACGGAGGTTGAGGGGGGACCTGATTGAGGTGTACAAAATCATGAGAGGTATAGACAGAGTGGATAGCAAGAAGCTTTTTCCCAGAGTGGGGGATTCAATTACAAGGGGACACGAGTTCAAAGTGAAAGGGGAAAAGTTTAGGGGGGATATGCGTGGAAATTTCTTTACGCAGAGGGTGGTGGGTGCATGGAACACTTTGCCAGCGGAGGTGGTAGACGCGGGCACGATAGCGTCTTTTAAGATGTATCTAGACAGATACATGAATGGGCAGGAAGTAAAGAGATACAGACCCTTAGAAAATAGGCGACAGGTTTAGATAGAGGATTTGGATCGGCGTAGGCTTGGAGGGCCGAAGGGCCTGTTCCTGTGCTGTAATTTTCTTTGTTCTTCTTTGTTCACTGCTACCAATCGAAGACAGGCTGTAACAATTTTTAGGATTTCTGAATGAATGAGAGAGATACATGTGTGTTTTCCTGTACCTACTCTTCTGTCTAGTCCCTTTTAATGAAATGCTCTTCAAAAATCACATTTCATTCCGCTGGGTCAAGAAGACCCCACCTGCCACGAATGAGGCATATTACTTTTGTCATATGAACATTAATTTAAACTGTTGCTGAAAGGAAGAGATGACTTGTTTAAAGAGATCAGCAGTGGCTGGTAAACATTTGCATACTAAGAGACAGTGTCTGGAGACAATAGAATGGCTCCCTGATCCAATGAACCCAAATGGGTTTTGATCCCCAGACACTGAATGTGTAAGAAAGCCAGCATTCCAGGGTGTCTGCTAAGATGGAGAATCCACAAACGCAGGAGTTTGTGAAAACAGTTAGTCACATGACTAACCTGCTGGCCTAGGTTTTTGTTTGAACTGCTCACAGCACAGTGTGGGTCAGATTGCAACTGAACTTGGAAGAAGAAAGCCTCTCTCCTGGCTAGCTCTCTCTCTCATGAATCTCTGGATCCACTGAAGTCACTTAAACCTCAAGAGAGAAAAGACTCCTACATCAAAACAAGTTTTAAAGCATGCACTGGGCCCCGACAAAACGGCAATACTTACTGGCAATCAAAGACGCTACATCAAACTCAAAGGACAGTAAATAAATCCCTTGTCTGTTGCCTCAAACTTTTCCCCTTTACTCTTTCTACTTTTCTGTCTCTATCTGCGTATGTGTTTATCGCGTATGCATGTTAGCGTAGTCGTGCAGCGTGTTCATAGTCATTAACCGAATTAGAGGTTAAGGTTAATAAACTTCCACCTTTCTTGTTTAAATCTAAGAAAACCTGTCTGGTTGATTTCTTCTCCTTACAATTGGAGAGCAGTGAACAAAGATTCACTGAGGGGGAGCTAAGAATACGGTGTTTTTAAAATTAAACCTTGTTACGGTTAAACCAGGCAAAGGCTGAGAGGGAACCCATAGACCCCTTTCTCACCTGGTCATAACACAATAAATCAGGAATAAAATTCTAATCTTTTTAATAATGATTATGAAACTACCGGATTGTCGTAAAAACCCATCTAGTTCACTAACGTCCTTCAGAGGAGGAAATCTGCTGTCCTTACCCAGTCTGGCCTAAATGTGACTCCAGACCCACAGCAATGTGGTTGACTACCCTTTGAAATGGCCTAGCAAGCCACTCACTTGTATCAAACTGCTACAGAAAAGTCAAATAAGAAGAAATCCAACAGACCACCTGAATCAACCTAGACACCGGAAACGATAAAGGCACAGCCTACCCAGTCAATGTGCAAAGTCCTGCTCAACGACATCTGGGGACTTGTGCCAAAATTGGGAGAGCTGTTTCACAGACTAGTTAAGTAACAGTCTGACATCGTCATACTCACCAAATCATACCTTACAGCCAATGTCCCAGACTCCTTCATTACCATACCTGTATATGTCCTGTCCCACTGGCAGGATAGACCCATCAGAGGTGGCAGCACAGTGGTATACAGTTGGGAGGGAGTGGCCCTAGGGGTCCTCAATGTTGACTCCAGATCCCATGAAGACTATGGCAACAGGCCAAACATGGGCAAGGAAACCTCCTGTTAATTACCAACTACCGCCCACCCTCAGCTGATGAATCAGTGCTCCTCCATGTTGAAGAAGCACTGAGAGTAGCAAGGGCACAAAATGTACGCTGGGTGGGGGACATAAATGTCCATCAGCAAGAGTGGCTCGGTAGCACAATTACAGACTCAGCTGACCGAGTCCTGAAGGACAGATCCGTCAGACTAGACCTGTGCCAAGTGGTGAGAGAACCAACAAGAGAAAAAACCTACTTGACCTCATCCTGTCCGATGAACCTGTCGCAGATGCATGCATCCATGACAGTATTGGTAGGAGCGACCACCACATAATCCTTGTTTTCACTCAGAGGACACTCTTCTTTGTCTTGTGTGGCCCTACCACTGTACTAAATGGGATAGACTCAGAACAAATCTAGCAGCTCAAGACTGGGCATCCAGCTGTGGGCTATCAGCAGCAGCAGAGTTGTATTCAACCACATTCTGTAACCTCATAGCCCGGCATATCCCTCTACCATTACCATCAAGCTAGGAGACCAACCCTGATTCAATGAAGAGTGTAGGAGAGCATGCCAGGTGCAGCACCAGGCATGCGAAAAAATGAAGTGCCAACCTGGTGAAGCTACAACACAGGACGACATACATGCTAAATAGCAGAAGCAGCATACAGTAGACAGAGCTAAGAGACCCCACAACCAATGGATTAGATCAAACTCTGCAGTCCTGCCACATTGAGTTGTGAATGGTGGTGGACAATTAAACAACTTACCAGAAGAGAAGGCTCCAAAAACATCCCCAACCTCATAGATGGTGGAGCCCATCATGTAAGTACAAAATACAAGGCTGAAGCATTTGCAACCATCTTCAGCCAGAAGTGCCGGGTGGATGATCCATCGTGGCCTCCTCCAGAGGTCTCCAACAACATAGATGCCAGTCTTCAGCCAATTTGATTCACTCCACGTGATATCAAGAAATGGCTGAAGACACTGGATACAGCAAAGGCATTGGGCACTGACAACATCTCAGCTGTAGTACTGAAGACTTGTGCTCCAGAACTAGCCACACCCTTAACCAAGCTGAGCCAGTATAGACACAGTACCGGAATTGACCAGACAATGTGGAAAATTGTCCATGTATGTCCTGTACACAAAAAGCAGGACAAATCCAATTCGGCCAATTACCGCCCCATCAGCCTACTCTCAACCATCAGCAAAGTGATGGAAGGTGTCAATGACAGTGCTATCCAGCGGCACGTATTCAACAATAACCTGCTCAGCGATGCTCAGTTTGGATTCCGTCAGGGCCACTCAGCTCGAGACCACATTACAGCTTTGGTCCAAACATGGACAAAAGAGTTGAATCCCAAAGGTGAGGTGAGAGTGACTGCCCTTGACATCAAGGCATCATTTGACCGAATATGGCATCAAGAAGCCCTAGCAAAGTTGAAATCAATGAGAATCAGGGGGAAACCTTTCCACTGGTTGGAGTCTTACCTAGCACAAAGGAAGATAGTTGTGGTTGTTGGAGGCCAATTATCTCAGCTGCAGGAGATCCTCAGAGTAGTGTCCTAGGCCCAACTATCTTCAGCTGTTTCACCACTGACCTTTCATCCATCATAAGGTCAGACATGGGGATGTTCTCTGACGATTGCAGTGTTCAGTACCATTCGCAACTGCACAGATACTGAAGTGGTCCATGTCTGAATGCAGCAAGACCTAGACAACATTCAGGCTTCAGCTGTTAAGTGTCAAGTAACATTTGTGCCACACAAGTGCTAGGCAATGACCATCTCCAACAGTGTGTGCAGGAGGGTTTTCTGACACAGTATGTAGACAGGCCAACCAGGGGCGATGCCACATTGGATTTGGTACTAGGTAATGAACCCGGCCAGGTGTTAGATTTAGATGTAGGTGAGCACTTTGGTGATAGTGATCACAACTCGGTTAGATTTACCTTAGCGATGGGCAGGGACAGGTATATACCGCAGGGCAAGAATTATAGCTGGGGGAAAGGAAATTATGATGCGATTAGGCAAGATTTAGGATGCGTAGGATGGAGAAGGAAACTGCAGGGGATGGGCACAATCGAAATGTGGAGCTTATTCAAGGAGCAGCTACTGCGTGTCCTTGATAAGTATGTACCTGTCAGGCAAGGAGGAAGTTGTCGAGCAAGGGAGCCGTGGTTTACTAAAGAAGTTGAAGCGCTTGTCAAGAGGAAGAAGAAGGCTTATGTTAGGATGAGACGTGAAGGCTCAGTTAGGGCGCTTGAGAGTTACAAGCTAGCCAGGAAGGATCTAAAGGGAGAGCTAAGAAGAGCGAGGAGAGGACACGAGAGGTCATTGGTGGATAGGATCAAAGAAAACCCTAAGGCTTTCTATAGGTATATCAGGAATAAAAGAATGACTAGAGTTAGATTAGGGCCAATCAAGGATAGTAGTGGGAAGTTGTGTGTGGAATCAGAGGAGATAGGGGAAGCGTTAAATGAATATTTTTCGTCAGTATTTACAGTAGGGAAAGAAAATGTTGTCGAGGAGAATACTGAGATACAGACTACTAGGCTAGATGGGATTGAGGTTCACAAGGAGGAGGTGTTAGCAATTTTGGAAAGTGTGGAAATAGATAAGTCCCCTGGGCCAGATGGGATTTATCCTAGGATTCTCTGGGAAGCCAGGGAGGAGATTGCAGAGCCTTTGTCCTTGATCTTTATGTCGTCATTGTCGACAGGAATAGTGCCGGAAGACTGGAGGATAGAAAATTTTGTCCCCTTGTTCAAGAAGGGGAGTAGAGACAGCCCTAGTAATTATAGACCTGTGAGCCTTACTTCGGTTGTGGGTAAAATGTTGGAAAAGGTTATAAGAGATAGGATTTATAATCATCTTGAAAAGAATAAGTTCATTAGCGATAGTCAGCATGGTTTTGTGAAGGGTAGGTCATGCCTCACCAACCTTATTGAGTTTTTTGAGAAGGTGACCAAACAGGTGGATGAGGGTAAATCCATGGATGTGGTGTATATGGATTTCAGTAGGGCGTTTGATAAGGTTCCCCACGGTAGGCTATTGCAGAAAATACGGAAGTATGGGATTGAAGGTGATTTAGTGCTTTGGATCAGAAATTGGCTAGCTGAAAGAAGACAGAGAGTGGTGGTTGATGGCAAATGTTCATCCTGGAGTTTAGTTACTAGTGGTGTACCGCAAGGATCTGTTTTGGGGCCACTGCAGTTTGTCATTTTTATAAATGACCTGGATGAGGGTGTAGAAGGGTAGGTTAGTAAATTTGCAGATGACACGAAGGTCGGTGGAGTTGTGGATAGTGCCGAAGGATGTTGTAGGTTACAGAGGGACATTGATAGGCTGCAGAGCTGGGCTGAAAGATGGCAAATGGAGTTTAATGCGGAAAAGTGTGAGGTGATTCACTTTGGAAGGAGTAACAGGAATGCAGAGTACTGGGCTAATGGGAAGATTCTTGGTAGTGTAGATGAGCAGAGAGATCTTGGTGTCCAAGTACATAAATCCCTGAAAGTTACCACCCAGGTTAATAGGGCTGTTAAGAAGGCATATGGTGTGTTAGCTTTTATTAGTAGGGGGATCGAGTTTCGGAGCCACGAGGTCATGCTGCAGCTGTACAAAACTCTGGTGCGGCCGCACCTGGAGTATTGCGTGCAGTTCTGGTCACCGCATTATAGGAAGGATGTGGAAGCTTTGGAAAGGGTGCAGAGGAGATTTACTAGGATGTTGCCTGGTATGGAGGGAAGGTCTTACGAGGAAAGGCTGAGGGACTTGAGGTTGTTTTCGTTAGAGAGAAGGAGGAGGAGAGGTGACTTAATAGAGACATATAAGATAATCAGAGGGTCAGATAGGGTGGATAGTGAGAGTCTTTTTCCTCGGATGGTGATGGCAAACACAAGGGGACATAGCTTTAAGTTGAGGGGTGATAGATATAGGACAGATGTCAGAGGTAGTTTCTTTACTCAGAGAGTAGTAGGGGCGTGGAACGCCCTGCCTGCAACAGTAGTAGACTCGCCAACTTTAAGGGCATTTAAGTGGTCATTGGATAGACATATGGATGAAAATGGAATAGTTTAGGTCAGATGGTTTCACAGGTCGGCGCAACATCGAGGGCCGAAGGGCCTGTACTGCGCTGTTATGTTCTATGTTCTATGTTAAGCGACAATCTAACCATCTTTCCTTGACATTCAACAGCATTGCCATCACTGAATCCCTCCCGTCAACATCCTGGTGGTTACCATTGATCAGAAACTTAACTGGACCAGTCATATAAATAATGTGGCTACAAGAGAAGGTCAGAGGCTGGGAATTCTGCAGCAAGTAATTCAATTCCTGATTCCCCAAAGCCTGTCCACCATTTACAAGGCGCAAATCAGGAATGTGGTGGAATACTGTCCACTTGCCCGGATGAGTGCAGCTCCAACGATAATAAAGAAACTCGACACCATCCAAGACTGTATAAGCTTCTACAAATATATAACAGACAGTAAAGGCTTCTACAAATATATAAAAAGGAAAAGAGTAGCTAAAGTGAGTATTGGTTCCTTGGAGAATGAGAGTGGAAAATTAATAATGGAAAACTAGGAAATGGCAGAGACTTTGAACAAGTATTTTGTATCTGTCTTCACAATGGAAGACAGAAAAAGCATCCCAAGAATAGCAGAAAATCAGGAGGCAAAAGGGAGGGAGGAACGTAAAACAATCACTACCACTAGAGAAAATATAATAGGAATACTAATGTGACTAAAGGCTGACAAGTCCCCTGGACCTGATGGCCTGCATCCTAGGGTCTTAAAGGAAGTAGCTGAGAGATAGTGGAAGCAATGATTGTAATCTTCTGAAATTCCCTAAATTCTGGAAAGGTCCCAGTGGATTGGAAAACTGCAAATGTAACACCTCTGCTCAAGAAAAGAGAGAGACAGAAAGTAGGAAACTATAGGCCAGTTAGCCTAACATCTGGCATTGGGAAAATTCTAGAATCCATTACTAAAGAGGTAGTAGCAGGCCATCTAGAAAATCACAATACAATTAGGCAGAGTCAACACGGTTTTGTGAAAGAGAAATCGTGTTTGACAAATTTGTTAGAGTTCTTTGAGGATGAAGCAAGCCGGGTGGATAAAGGAGAACCAGTAGATGTAATATATTTGGATTTCCAAAAGGCATTCAATAAAGTGCTGCATAAAAGGTTACTACACAAGATAAAAGGTCATGGTGTTGGTGGTGATATATTAGCATGGATAGAGGACTGGCTAACTGACAGGAAACAGAGTCGGGATAAATGGATCATTTTCAGGACAGCAAACTATAACTCGTGGAGTGCCACAGGGATCAGTGCTGGGCCCTCAACTATTTACAATCTATATTCATGGCTTAAATGAAGGGATCAAGTGTATTGTGGCCAAGTTTGCTGACAATATGAGGATAGGTAGGAAAGCAAGTTGTGAGGATGATACAAAGAGTCTGCAAAGGGATATAGATAGGTTAAGTGAGTGGGCAAAAAATTGACAGATGGAGCATAATGTGGGAAAATGTGAGGTTGTCCACTTTGGCAGGAAGAATGAAAAAGCAGAATATTATTTAAATGGAGAGAGACTGCAGAATGCTGCAGTATAAAAGGACCTGGGTGTCCTTGTACATGAATCACAAAAAGTCAGCATACAGGTACAGCAAGTAATTAGGAATGTTGGTATAAAAACAAGAAATGCTGGAATCACTCAGCAGGTCTGGCAGCATCTGTGAAAAGAGAAGCAGAGTTAACATTTCGGGTCAGTGACCCTTCTTCGGAACTGACAAATATTAGAAAAGTCACAGATTATAAGCAAGTGAGGTGGGGGTGGGGCAAAAGATAACAAAGGAGGTGTAGATTGGACCAGGCCACATAGCTGACCAAAAGGTCACAGAGCAAAGGCAAACAATATGTTAATGGTGTGTTGAAAGACAAAGCATTAGTACAGATTAGGTGTTAATGCACTGTATATTGAACAGCAGCAAGTGCAGACCTGAAAAAAAAAACAGTGGGTAAGCAAACTGAACAAACTAAGATGAAATGAAATAAATGCAAAAAAAAGATTGTAAAAAATGTAAAAAAGAATGTAAAAAAAAAGAAGAAAAAATAACTAAAAATGAAAGTAAAATGGGGGGCTGTCATGCTCTGAAATTATTGAACTCAATGTTCAGTCCGGCAGGCTGTAGTGTGCCTAATCGGTAGATGAGATGCTGTTCCTCGAGCTTGTGTTGATGTTCACTGGAATACTGCAGCAATCCCAGGACAGAGGTGTGAGCATGAGAGCAGGGGGGAGTGTTGAAATGGCAAGCAACCGGAAGCTCAGGGTCCTGCTTGCGGACTGAGCGGAGATGTTCCGCAAAGCAGTCACCCAGTCTGCGCTTAGTCTCCCCAATGTAGAGGAGACCACACTGTGAGCAGCGAATACAGTATACGACATTGAAAGAAGTACAAGTAAATCGCTGCTTCACCTGAAAGGGGTTTGGGGCCTGGGATAGTGAGGAGAGAGGAGGTAAATGGGCAGGTATTACACCTCCTGCGATTGCTGGGGAAGGTGCCATGGGACGGGGACGAGGTGGTGGGGGTAATGGAGGAGTGGACCAGGGTGTTGCGGAGGGAACGATCCCTTCAGAATGCTGACAGGGGAAGGGAGGGGAAGATGCGATGGGTAGTGGGTAATGGAATGTTGGCCTTTGTTGCAAGGGGGATAAAGTATAAAAGTAGGGAAGTCTTGCTACAACTGTACGGAGCATTGATGAGACCACAGCTAGAGTACTGTGTACAGTTGTGGTCACCTTATTTAAGGAGGGACATACTTGGATTGGAAGCAGTTCAGAGAAGGTTCATTATGCTGATTCCTGGGATAAGGTGTTTGTCTTATGAGGAAAGGTTGAGCAGGTTGGGCCCATACTCATGGGATTTTAGAAGATTGAGAGGTGACATTGAAATGTATGAGATTATGAGGAGGCACAGTTTCAAATTAAGGGGTCTCCCATTTAAGACAGCGATGAGGAGGAATTTCTTCTCTCAGAGGATCGTTCGTGTTTGGAATTCTCTTCCCCAGCCAGCAGTGGAGGCTGAGTCATTGAATGTATTCAAGGCTCAGTTGGACAGATTTTGACAAGGGAGTCAAGGGTTATGGGGTGGGGTGTGTGGGGGGGGGGGCAGGAAAGTGGAGTTAAGGCCACAATCAGATCAGCTATAATCTTATTGAATGGTGAGCAAGCTTGAGGGGCCGAATGACCTACTTCTGCTCCTATTTCTTATGTTCTAAAGCAGCCCACTTGATCGTCACCCCATTCGCCACCTTAAACATTCACTCCCTCCACTCCTGGCTCACAGCAGCAGCAGCGTGCACCATCTACAAGATGCAGCAACTCACCAAGACATCTTCAACAGCACCTTCCAAACCCACAACCACTGCAACAGCAGGTGCATGGGAACACCTCCATTGCAAGTTCCCCTCCAAGCCACACATCATCCTAACTTGGAATTATGTCATTGTTCCTTCAGTGTCGCTGGGTCAAAATCCTGGAACTCCCTCCCTTACAGCACTGTGGGTGTACCTACACCACATGGACTGCAGCGGTTCAAGAAGGCAGCTCACCACCACCTTCTCAAGGACAATTAGAGATGGGCAAAAAATGCTGCCCTTGCCAGCGATGCCTACATCCCATGAATGAATAAATAAAACGCTTGATATTAGATTTGTTAACTACATTATCAATATAGCAAAGAAAGTAATTTGCTACCAATGTATTAACTAGTTTTTAATATTTCACAGCTTGATTTCAAGGGTTGTTTTTGTTGCAACGTAAACCTTTCCTTTTCCTTGCAAGTATCATTCCCTTTATAGGTCTCACCAGTGGCCAAGAGAACAGCTGTGCAACCAGTTTCATGCTTCCACTCTTCAGCAAACAGCCAGCAAACAAGTTTGTAGCACCTGTCCCAATGCCCTCGGAATGATCAGCGAATACAGTACTGAACAGGGATCAAATCTGGGACTTTCTAGGTCTGTACTACAAACCCGAGTTATTAACATTTTACTAATGATTAGAAGCCCGACTGACTAAGCTGAAAATTCTAACAAGATTTTTCTGGCCAACCACGTTTAACTAGAGTTATTAAAATGTTCAAAGGTTATCTCACACTAAAATCAGTCAGGTCCGACATAATTGAAATGGGTGTAAGTTGGTCACACAAATATTCACTCTCCCCTTCAATTCAATTAGGGAATCCTTATTAGACATACTTTCATACAGTAAAATACAAAAAATGAAAATAGTTTACTTGATTATTTGCATAGTTTAGGTTGGCACTCTAGGACAGAATTGAGGAGGTGCTGCATTGTTCTCAAGTGCAGCCCTTCAAATAATCTGTCAATTTTTCATTACGTCATGTGGAACACCGCTGTGAGCAAAATGGCTGCCACCTTCATCTACATAACAAAAGTTTTTTCCAAAATATACTTTATATTAAAATTTGCAAAAATACCAGTTCAAATTTGACCATTACGTGAGTGCAATACAGATCAGTTTCTTTCAATACAGTACATGAGGTGCCTCACTACACTTGCCATTACTGGTTATATTTACAATGTGCATTTACATTTCATGTCAAACATTAGTGTCATTGAGTCATAGAGTTATACAGCACAGAAACAGGCCCTTCGGAGCATCGTGTCCATGCCAGCCATCAAGCACCTATCTATTCTAATCCCATTTTCCAGCACTTGGCCCGGAGCCTTGTATGCTATGGCATTTCAAGTGCTCATCTAAATACTTCTTAAATGTTGTGAGGGTTCCTGCCTCTACCACCCCTTCAAGCAGTGTGTTCCAGATTTCAACCACCCTCTGGGCGAAAAAACTTTTCCTCAAATTCCCTCTAAACCTCCGCTAAGGGAAAAAGTTTCTTCCTATCTACCCTGTCTATGCACCTCATAATTTTATATACCTCAGTCAGGACCCCTGCAGCCTTCTCCGCTCCAAGGAAAACAACCCTAGCCTATCCAGTCTCTTTTCATAGCTGAAATGCTCGAGCCCAGGCAACATCCTGGTGAATCTCCTCTGCACCCTCTCCAGTGCAATCATATTCTTTCTATAGTGTGGTGGCCAGAACTGTACACAGTACTCCAGCTGTGGCCTAACTAGCATTTTATACAGCTCCATCATAACCTCCCTGCTCTTATATTCTGTGCCTCAGCTAATAAAGACAAGTACCACATATGCCTTCCTAACCACCTTATCTACCTGTGCTGCTGCCTTCAGTGATCCATGGACAAGTACACCAAGGTCCCTCTGACCCTCTGTACTTCCTAGGGTCCTACCATCCATTTCATATTCCCTTGCCTTGTTAGTCCTCCCAAAATGCATCAACTCACACTTCTCAGGATTAAATTACATTTGCCATTGCTCTGCCCATTTTACCAGCCCATCTATATTGTCCTGTAATCTAAGGCTTTCCTCCTCACTATTTATGACACCACCAATTTTCATGTCATCTGTGAACTTACTGATCATACCTCCTATATTCACATCTAAATCATGAATGTACACTACAAACAGCAAGGGTCCCAGCACCGATCCCTGTGGTACACCACTGGTCACAGACTTCCAATTGCAAAAACAACCCTCGACCATCACCTCTGCCCCCTGTCACTAAGCCAATTTTGGATCCAATTTGCCAAATTGTCCTGGATCCCATGGGCCCTTATCTTCTTGACCAATCTCCCATGCGGGACCTTATCAAAAGCCTTACTGAAGTCCACGTAGACTACATCAACTGCTTTACCCTCATCTACACATCGAGTCACCTCCTCGAAAAATTCAATCAAATTTGTTGGACATGATCTCCCCCAGACAAAGTCATGCTGACTATCCTTGATTAATCCCTGCCTCTCCAAGTGGAGATTCTGTTCTCCAGAATGTTTTTCCAATAGTTTCCCTACCACTGATGTTAGACACACTGGCCTGTAATTACCTGGTTTATCCCTACTACCCTTCTTGAATAATGGTAGCACATTCGCTGTCCTCCAGTCCCCTAGTGCCTCTCCTGTGGCCAGAGAGGAATTGAAAATTTGTGTCAGAGCTCCTGCAATCTCCTCCCTTGCCTCACTTGGCAGCCTGGGATACATCTCATCTGGGCCAGGGGATTTATCCACTTTTAAGCCCGCTAAAAACGTTCATACCTCCTCCCTTTCAATGCTAATTTGTTCAAGTAGATCACAATCCTCAGCTAGGTGGTGGCCTAGTGGTATTATCATTGGACGAGTAACTCAGAGACCTGGGTATCGATCTGGGGACATGGGTTTGAATCCCACCACAGCAGAAGGTGGAATTTGAATTTAATTAATAAATCTGGAATTAAAAGCTAGTCTAATGATGGCCATGAAACCATTGTCAATTGTTGTAAAAACCCATCTGGTTCACTAATGTCCTTTAGGGAAGGAAATCTGCTGTCCTTACCTGGTCTGGCCTACATGTGACTCCAGACCCACAGCAATGTGGTTAACTCTTATATGCTCTCTGAAATGACCTAGCAAGCCACTCAGTTGTACCTAACCGCTATGAAGTCATTAAAAAGGAATGAAACCGGACGGACCACCCGGCATCGACCTAGGCACCGGAAACGACAACGGCAAATCCAGCCCTGTCGACCCTGCAAAGTCCTCCTTATGAACATCTGGGGGCTTGTTCCAAAGTTGGGAGAGCTGTCCCACAGACTAGTCAAGCAACAGCCTGACACAGGAATCATACCTTACAGACAACGTCCCAGACACTGCAATCACTATCCCTGGGTAAGTCCTGTCCCACCGGCAGGACTGACCCAGCAGAGGTGGCAGTACAGTGGTCTACAGTAGGGAGGGAGTTGCCCTGGGAGTCCTGAACATCGACTCCAGACCCCATGAAGTCTCATGGCATCAGGTCAAACATGGGCAAGGTAACCTCCTACTGATTACCACCTACCGCTCTCCATCAGCTGATGAGTCAGTACTCCTCCATGTTGAACACCACTTGGAGGAAGCACTGAGGGTGGCAAGGGCAGAAAATGTACTATGGGTGGGGGACTTCAATGTCCATCACCAAGAGTGGCTCAGTAGCACCACTACTGACCGAGTACTAAAGGACATAGCTGCTAGACTGGGTCTGTGGCAGGTGGTGGGGGAACCAACACGAGGGAAAACATACTTGACCTCGTCCTCACCAATCTGCCTGCTGCAGATGCATCTGTCCATGACTGTATTGGTAGGAGTGACCAACACACAGTCCTTGTGGAGACGAAGTCCCGCCTTCACATTGAGGATACCGTACATCGTGTTGTGTGGCACTATCACCGTGCTAAATGGGATAAATTTCGAACAGATCTAGCAATGCAAAACTGGGCATCCATTAGGCGCTGTGGGCCCTCAGCAGCAGTAGAATTGTACTCAACCACAATCTGGAACCTCATGGCCTGGCATATCCCCCACTCTACCATTACCATCAAGCCAGGAGACCAACCCTGATTCAATGACGAGTGCAGGAGGGCATGCCAGGAGCAGCACCAAGCATACCTTAAAATGAGGTGTCAACCTGGTGAAGCTACAACACAGGACTATCTGCGTGCCAAACTGCATAAGCAGCATGCAATCGACAGAGCTAAGCAATCCCATAACCAACGGATCAGATCTAAGCTCTGCAGTCCTGCCACATCCAGCCGTGAATGGTGGTGGACAATTAAACAACTAACTGGAGGAGGTGGCTCCACAAATATCCCCATCCTCAATGATGGGGGAGCCCAGCACATCAGTGCGAAAGATAAGGCAGAAGCATTTGCAACAATCTTCAGCCAGAAGTGCCAAGTTAATGATGCATCTCGGCCCCCTCCTGAAGTCCCCAGCATCACAAATGCCAGTCTTCAACCGATTCGATTCACTCCGCGTGATATCAAGAAACGACTGAAGGAACTGGATGCTGCAAAGGCTATGGGCCCTGACAATATTCCAGAAATAGTACTGAAGACCTGTGCTCCAGAACTTGCCGCACCTCTAGCCAAGCTGTTCCAGTATAGCTACAGCACTGGCATCCACCTGGCAATGTGGAAAATTGCCCAGGTCTGTCCTGTACACAAAAAGCAGGACAAGTCCAACCTGGCCAGTTACCGCCCCATCAGCCTCCTCTCAATCATCAGCAAAGTGATGGAAGGTGCCATCAACAGTGCCATCACGCAGCACTTGCTTAGCAATAACCTGCTCGGTGATTCCCAGTTTGGGTTCCGACAGGGCCACTCAGCACCTGACCTCATTGCAGCCTTGGTTCAAACATGGACAAAAGAGCTGAACTCAAGAGTGAGGTGAGAGTGACTGCCCTTGACATCAAGGCAGCATTTGACCGAGTATGGCATCAAGGAGCCCTAGCAAAACTGGAGTCAATGGGAATCAGGGGGAAAACTCTCTGCTGGTTAGAGTCATACCTAGCGCAAAGGAAGATGATTGTGGTTGTTGGAGGTCAATCATCTCAACTCCAAGACATCACTGCAGGAGTTCCTCTGGGTAGTGTCCTAGGCCCAATCATCTTCAGCTGCTTCATCAATTACCTTCCTTCAATCATAAGGTCAGAAGTGGGGATGTTCGCTGATGATTGCACAATGTTCAGCACCATTCACGACTCCTCAAATACTGAAGCAGTCCGTGTAGAAATGCAGCAAGACCTGGACAATATCCAGGCTTGGGCTGATAAGTGGCAAGTAACATTTGCGCCACACAAGTGCCAGGCAATGACCATCTCCAACAAGAGAGAATCTAACCATCTCCCCTTGACATTCAATGGCATTACCATTGCTGAATCCCCCACTATCAACATCCTAGGGGCTACCATTGACCAGAAACGGAACTGGAGTAGCCATATAAATACCATGGCTACAGGAGCAGGTCAGGGGCTAGGAATCCTGTGGTGAGTAACTCACCTCCTGACTCCCCAAAGCCTGTCCACCATCTACAAGGCACAAGTCAGGAGTGTGATGTAATACTCTCCACTTGCCTGGATGGGTGCAGCTCCAACAACACTCAAGAAGCTCGACACCATCCAGGACAAAGCAACCCGCTTGACTGGCACACCATCCACAAACATTCACTCCCTCCACCACCGATGCACAGTGTGTACCATCTACAAGATGCACGGCAGCAACGCACCAAGGCTCCTTAGACAGCACCTTCCAAACCCACGACCTCTTCCACCTCGAAGGACAAGAGCAGCAGATTCATGGGAACATCACCACATGCAAGTTCCCATCCAAGTCACACACCATCCTGACTTGGAACTATATCACCGCCATTCCTTCACTGTTGCTGGGTCAAAATCCTGGAACTCCCTTCCTAACAGCACTGTGGGTGTACCTACCTCACATGGACTGCAGCGGTTCAAGAAGGCAGCTCACCACCACCTTCTCAAGGGCAATTAGGGATGGGCAATAAATGCTGGCATAGTCAGTGACACCCACATCCCATGAATGAATTAAAACAAATTCCCCTCCCTGATCTCTCCACCTACATTGTCCTTCTCCACAGTGAACACAGATGAAAAGTAATAATTTGAAACCTCACCTATGTCCTCCAGCTCCACACACAAATTGCCACTTTGGTCCCTAATGGGCCCTACTCTTTCCCTGGTTATCCTCTTGCCCTTAATATACTTATAAAACACCTTGGGATTTTCCTTTATCTTGCCCACCAGTGTTTTTTCATGCCCCCTCTTCGCTCTCCTAATTACTTTTTTAAGTACCCCCCCCCCTACACTTTCTATACTCCTTTGGGCCTCCGCTATTTTCAGCACTTTGAATCTGCCATAAGCCTCCTTTTTTTTCCTTATCCAATCCTCTATTTCCCTTGACATCCAGGTTTCCCTGGACTTGTTGGTCATACCCTTCACCTTAACGGGAACATGTTGGCCCTGAACTCTCACTATTTCCTCTTTGAATGACACCCACTGATCTGATGTAGACTTTCCTACAAGTAGTTGCTCCCAGTCCACTTTGGCCAGATCTTGTTTTATCGTATTGAAATCGGCCTTCCCCCAATTCAGTACCTTTATTTCCGGTCCATCTTTGTCCTTTTCCATAACTACTTTAAATCTTACAGAGTTATGGTCACTATCCCCGAAATGCTCCCCCACTGACACTTCTACCACTTGTCCAGCTTCATTCCCGAGGATTAGGTCTAGTACTGCCCCTTCTCCTGTAGGACTTTCTATGTGCTGGCTCAAAAAGCTCTCCTGTATGCACTTTAAGAATTCCACCCCCTTTAAGCATTTTGCACTAAGACTATCCCAGTTAATATTGGGGAAGTTGAAATCCCCTACTATTATTATCCTATTATTTTTACACCTCTATGAGATTTGCCTACATATCAGCTCCTCTATCTCTCCCTGATTGTTTGGAGGCCTCTGGTGCATACAGCCCGAGGAGTTTTACATGGGTTCCAGCCCCTCAGTATACTATGGTGGGAGGTCTTTACACACTGGCATTACCCCATTGAGCCTTAGTGGAGGCTCCCCCGGGATTTATTCCATCCCTAAGCACATAGTCCTCGACCTTGGACTGTGCCAGTCTGTAACATTCGTTCATCAACAGCTTTTTGCACTGGAAGCCCAGCAAGTTTCAGGCAGACCAAAGTGCATCTTTCACTGAGTTGATGGTCCTCCAGCAGCAGTTGATGTTTGTCTCCGTGTGCAACTCATGGGAACAACCAGTAGAACATTGAGCCTTGCGTTATGGAGCTGCTCAAGATGAACCTCAACAAAAGCCACTGCATCTCTTTCCAGACCTGCTTTGTGAAGGCACATTCCAGCAGAAGGTGGGTGGCAGTCTCTTCCCCACCACAGCCGCCTCGAGGGCAGCGTGCGGAGGTGGTGAGAGGCCAGGTGTGCAGGAAGGATCTGACGGGGAGGGCTCTTCTTACCACCAGCCAAGCTACATCCTGGTGCTTGTTTGAAAGTTCTGATGATGAGGCATTCTGCCAAATGAGTTTGACTATCTGCTGAGGGAATTATCCAACTGGATCCGTTATCCCCTTCCTGCAGAGCCTCAAGAACGCTATATGTGAACCTGATGGACATGTGGTCAAAGATTTTTTTCTGCACAAACTTTTGCACAAGGGACAGATGGTACAGCACGGTCCAACTGAATTGCACGTTCCGTGGCAACGTGGCCACATGCATCCTTTGCAATACTGGGGACAGATAGAACCTCAGCATGTGGTAACACTTGTGCCAGGATTTTATCCAGGCGACGGGGGTCTCAAACACTGGCAAAAGCTCCACCGAGAGCCCCATGTCGCCTACTCTGGGAAGGCTGCCAAATCAAGTGCCAGTTAGGCACTTAGGTGGACAGTGGTGGTCCTTTCCTGGATTCAAAGACCCCAGCGGAGGAAGACCTGCCTGCTGAGAGCTGTTGGCCAATCAGAGGCCGGCAACTCTAACTGAGCAGCGCCATTGTGGAGGCAGTGCCTACTGCCGGTAAAGCATTCACCCAAGGCCCTAGACCCAGGGCACAGGTAAATCAGGGCGGGAGGGGACTCATGGGGTGAGGATCATGGGAAGGGGGTGTAGGAGGTCAGCAACAAGGGGAGGGGGTAGCTCTCTGTGGGCCAACACGCCTTCCTGATGCCAGGTCCCTCGTTCAGGCTCTGTGTTTTTGACACCTGCCACAGCAACCCCCACCCCACCCCCCCACACCACTGCAGCCAGCACGCTATCCACACGGACTTAATTTGGGTGGAGGTGGGATGGTGGCAGCAGGGAGACCCTGCTGCCACCATCCCACACGATTAATTGCTCTGCCCACCTTGAAACCCGATACAGAGAGCATAAAATTGCCCCTTGATGTTTATGTATCGAGGGTCTACACACAACTTGATGCAGCTGCACACGAAGGTGGCCATCAGGATGAGGGCAATGTTGGGTATGTTTTGTTTCCCTTTATCTAGCAGTTTGAGCATTGTGTCCCTGCAGACACAGCCCATTTGCGATCTCAAGATAAAGCGGAAGATGGCTGGGTGACAGCCTCATCGCAGGAGCTGGTTATGGTCCAGACCTTCCCCGTGTACAGCAGCATCGAGAGCACCTGACACCTGATGATCAGGTTCTTACCTGCAATGGAGTGGGAGCATCACTCCCGCATGCCCAGTTTCTATTTGACCTTGGCTATACGCTCCTTCCAGTTTTTGACACATGCCGTGGCCCCTCCCCGCAAACCATAGCCCCAGCATCTTCAGGTAGTCAGACTTGATAGTGAAGGGGACAAAGGATCTGTCGGCCCAGTTCCCAAAGAACATAACCTCGTTCTTGTGGCAATTTACTTTGTCTCCCGAGGCCAGGTCAATTTGGTCATCAGTCAACAGATCCAAGCAGAAGACAGTGACATCGTCCATGTACAGGGAGGCCTTTGACCTGAGTGCCTCCGCTGCCTGAGATTGTCATTCCTCTTAAGCCCACATTCTTCCCGATAGACTCGACTAAAGGTTCAAAACAGCACACGAACAAGACAGGAGAGAGAGGACAGCCCTGCCTGACTCCAGATTTGATCAGAAAACATTCTGATTCCCAGCCATTGAAACTACGCTACTGAAGTTCGCATATAACAGTTGGATCCAATTGTGGATTCCGTCCCCAAACCCCATTTTGGAGAACATCTCCATCATGTAGGTGTGCGATATTCTGTCAAAGGCCTTCTTGTGGTCCAAGCTGATGAGACAGGTGTCCACTCCACTATCCCATACATAGACAATGGTATCCCTGAGGAGCATGAGGCTACCAGAGATCTTCCTGCCAGTTACAGTGCAGGTCTGATCGGGGTGAATCGCAAACTCCGTGCTGTCTGTGTGCTTGACATCGTACAGCCTGGCATAAAAGGATTTAGTGATCCTTAGTTACCAAGCTGTCTTCATCCTTCAGGCTGCTGATCACAGAGCTCTCTCTGTGTATCTTTTGGAAAAAGAAATGCGAGCATGTCTCATTCTGCTTCACGGAGTGGACTCTGGACTGGAAGATGATCTTGGAGAGCTCAGCAAGGCCTGCTGGCTCTTCACCTCTTTGAGATCCTCCTTGACATCAACCCCCATCGACTGCAGCAGGAGCAGATTCTGCATGCTTTTCTGGAGTCAGGACATTTCCCTCTCTCTCTATCTCACCTTCTGAACACGTTTGAGTATGAAGAACCTCCCGTTTGATTGCTTCCCACCAGTGCGTCAGGGACTCAAAGAGGGGTTTCACAGTTCTCCAACCTTTGTAATCCCTTATGAGTTCTTCAATGTTTTCTGGGGTCAACATTTTATGTTCAGCTTCCATGTCTCCCTGCCAACCTTCTGGTCTTTCTGTAAGTGACAGTCAGTCAGTAGGAGGCAGTGGTCAGAGAAGAACACTGGCTTGATGTCGGTAGGTCTGGCCGTAAACACTCAGGACACAAACAGGATGTCTATCCTGGAATGGATGGACCCAACTGGCCTCAACTATATGTATCTACACGGCGCTTCATCTGCAAGGTTGCTGAAGACATTGAGCAGATTGGTGTCTTTTACCGTTTCAATTCGGAGTCTGGACATGGCGTCCAATTTGCTGTCAGCCCTGCTAGATCTTCCAGCTGCATCGATAATGCAGTTTAAGTCACCACCTAGAATGACTGGCCTGGACGTCACCAGCAGCAGTAGTAGCTGCTGGAGGATCGTCAGCCACATGCTGTTTTGAGCCGGGCGTGCATGTCGATTAACTGGATTAGAGCATTACATAACAAAAGTGAATGCTCTTCAAAGTAATTCACTCTATATGAAACATGTTTCCGAGAAGTGTGATAAAGGTACTTTATAAATGTAAATTATTCATCATAGTGATTATTGAATTATATTATGTAGTATACTACAGTTAAACATTCATTCTGCATTTAACTTGCACAGCTCTTGCATTGCACTCTGTAAGCTGATAACAGGTTTCCAAACATATTTGTGTATCAGTATAAGGGCTTATTATATAGGAGTTTATGTCAGTTTGCTTGCATAAAATTGAAAACAGTTGTAAAACAAACTGAAATATACCCTTAAAAACAGGACATATGTCCCAGTAAATATGGACCCCTGCTGCAGCATTCATTGGCAAGGCAAATGGATTGTTAAAATATGACAAATGAACTCAACATCTCTTTATATTCTTCCTTTGTTAATTTTAAATAGTCTAGCATTATTCACATTGTTAGCATATAAAAATAGCTGATGGTTAATTAGTTTTAACAACACTGTGATTTCTGTTCATTAACTTTATTGCAGATACCTTTAAAAATGGAGAATGG
The DNA here is from genome assembly GCF_036365525.1 of Heterodontus francisci. Lineage (NCBI taxonomy): Eukaryota > Metazoa > Chordata > Chondrichthyes > Heterodontiformes > Heterodontidae > Heterodontus > Heterodontus francisci. The sequence continues at coordinate 74,446,048 of NC_090383.1, forward strand.
ACATCAGCAATTTCTGATTTACAAATTTGGAATTCCAACATACTAACTGGCGCCAGTTTTTGGGAGTCACTTAAATGGTGTCGGCTTTAGAATTTCCATTATCTTCTTAAGGATGTTGAGCATATTTTCAAAGCAGAATCTGAATGTTTATTTCTGTAATAGTTCAAAGATAATATTATTTTGAAGTTTTAGATGTTTTCCTTGGCTTTAGCTGTGTTGGGCACTAACCCAACTCTCTAAACTGACCCCTATATGACACAGACTTTCTACTGCATATTCCACAGTTGGAAGCTATTTAATAATTGGCAGACCAGCAGACTAGGATTGAGACTAACAGATAGCCCTTGACAGAAAAGAAAACAGGGATGTTTCACAGCACAAATCGTTCAAAATAGTAACTTTGCAGCTTGGGTTTTCATATAACCCTCCAAAAACCCTCCAATTTCTGGAAAAAGGTCAGACAAACCTAAAACTTGGCCAAAGATTAGTCAAACTGGATTACAGATTTTGTGCTCATTGCTTTTGGCTAAAGGAAGTACCCATTTTTGAACTGTTGCATGCAGAAATTGCATCATGGTGCCATGCACTCCATTTTTCATAATTTGTGGGATTATTTCTTCTTTCCTGTATAAAATATCCATTGTTATTAGCTGTTCTGAAGTAAAAGGAAGAAAATTTAAAGATGTAGCATCAATATTTATAGCATCAATTTAAAGCTTATTTCGGACTCATTTTTGGAGGGTTATACGCTGTCACCAATTGTCTCGGCAAATGGCTTTGTGCCATTTTCACCTTACCATTCCAGATAGGGCAAAATGGGTTACCCATTAAAAATTCCTTTTTTTGTAAGAAGAAGGAGGAGGGGCAGCTGAGCAGACACCTGCCAATCACAAGACAGTATCCCCATACCCAAATATACAGGCAGAGCTACCGTGTTAGAGGAACAGTGCCTGAAGGGCTTCAACTAATAAGGAATCTGTCATTTGGTTATATCACATGTTGTACCCAGACTTACAACTGCCTAAACCACAGGCACTGCACTGTCAGCAGCTGATAAGGTCATAGACATTATGACATTATGCTATAAATATTGATGCTACATTCTTTAAATTCTCTTCCTTTTACTTCAGAACAGCTAATAACAATGGATATTTTATACAGGAAAGAAGAAATAATCCCACAAATTATGAAAAATGGAGTGCATGGCACCATGATGCAATTTCTGCATGCAACAGGCCAGGAACATCGTTAAAATTAGATAATTGACTATGCACTGATGCATTAAGCAAATCATGGACAACTGAAGATAACATCACAGTGCACTGCAATTTTACAGTGTGCCAATATTCCCAAGGGTCTAAAAAACCATAGATTGCACCCATGTGGCCATACATGCTCCTTTGCTCAATATCACTCTTTCAGTGTCAGCCACGGCTCAGTTGCTATCAATCTCACCTCTGAGTCAGAAGGTTATGGATTCAATTTCCATTCCAGAACTTGATTACAAAAATCAAGGCTGACACTCCAGTTCTGCACTGTTGGGAGGTGTTAACTTTCAGATAAGACATTAATCTGAGGCCCCATCTGCCCTCTCAGGTGGACATAAAGGATCCAATGGCACTATTTTGAAGAAGAGCAGGGAGTTATCTTTTGTGTCCTAAACAACATTTATCCCTCAATCAACATAAAAAAACAGATTATCTGGTCATTATCACATTATTGTTTGTGGGAGCTTACTGTGTGCAAATTGGTTGCTGCATTTCCTACATTACAACAGTGACTACCCTTCAAAAAGTACTTCATTGGCTGTAAAACACTTTGGGATATCCTGTGGTCATGAAAGGTGCTATATAAATGCGATTCTTTCTTTCTTTATACTGTTCACCATATTATACAAGTGAATGCACATTTCCCTGGAAGCTGCTACAGTCCCTGAGACCAATGTTCTTTGATCCAGAAAGGTGTAGCAGATTAGACCTATCCTCTGCAATCAGGCATGTTTTAGGTGCCTGAATCTACTTATAATCCAATTAGGATCTGAAGGATCATTTTTATGTGCTGCATGCTATACAACTTCACCTTACAAAAAAAAGACCGCATCATGGAACCCTGAGGAGGAAGACTCCCGCAAGCAGTCCTTCCCCTTGATATCAAGGTGTAAAGTCTGTGCTTTAACATACAAGATAATCAGAGGGTTAGATAGGGTGGATAGTGAGAGTCTTTTTCCTCGGATGAGGATGGCAAACACGAGGGGACATAGCTTTAAGTTGAGGGGTGAAAGATATAGGACAGATGTCAGAGGTAGTTTCTTTACGCAGAGAGTAGTAGGGGCGTGGAACGCCCTGCCTGCAACAGTAGTAGACTCGCCAACTTTAAGGGCATTTAAGTGGTCATTGGATAGACATATGGATGTAAATGGAATAGTGTAGGTCAGATGATCGGCGCAACATCGAGGGCCGAAGGGCCTGTACTGCGCTGTAATATTCTAATTCTAATTAACTACTATGCCATATGTTTCTTCTAGGTGCTAATTCAATGGCAGGAGTGCATGAGGTATCTGGCTACTGTAGTCCAATCAGAACATCCTGTTAATGAGATGGACTCGATCTCAAGAGCTAAGTCATAAGGTGGACCTGCTGCAGGCTGAACCTCTAGTGCTGCTGCAAGGGCAGCCTGCTCTACATCCTCTTGTCACATATGCAGGCAACAGAAAGGACAGTTGATTTGTCCACATGGATTGCCATCCTGTGAGACTGTAGTCCAGTGTCCTGCCTTCTGGACAGACTCCTTCACCTAATCTACAATATATTGTCATGGTCTTCTATGCCTGCACCAATCCTTGATGTCCTGCAAACATAGTTCTTCTTAAAGAGTATCCATGAGATCCAGCTCATCAGGTTATTAGCCAAGGGCTATACAGCTTGCCCTTGTAGCTAGTGACATCTTTCTCCTAATGTGTCATTAGGAGCTAGTACTGCTCACTTAAGGCCTATTTGATAACCCCTGTCTCATTCTCTAACTTTTCTGGTTGGGCATCTCTGAGTCAGTACTTGGCAGAGACGTGGTGAGTGAAGGCATTAAGTGCTAGCAAAGTCAGATGTACTGGGCAGGGGTGGGTTGGATGGAACATGGGAACATAGGAGCAGGAGTATGCCATTCAGGCCGTTGAGCCTGCCCCGCCATTCAATTAAATTGTGGCTGATCATCTACCTCTACGCCACTTTCCCATGCTATCGCCATATCCATTGATGCCATTAGTATCCAGATATCTATTGATTTCCATCTTGAACATGCTCAATGATTGAGCTTCCACAGCCCTCTGGTGTAGAGAATTCCAAAGATTCACCACACTCTGATTGAAAAAATGCCTCCTCATCTCAGTCTTAAATGGCCTACCCCTTATTCAGAGACTGTGTTCCCTGGTTCTGGACTCACCAGCCAGGGGAAACATCCTATCTACATCCACTCTGTCTTTCCCTGTAAGACGTTTGTAAGTTTCAATGAGATCACCTCTCATTCTTTGAAACTCTAGAGAATGCAGGCCCAGTTTCCTCAATCTCTCCTCATAAGCCAATCCCACCATCCCAGGGACTAGTCTGGTGAGCCTCCTTTGCACTCCCTCTATGGCAAGTATATCCTTCCTGAGATGAGGAGAGCAAAATTGTACACAATACTTAAGGTATGGTCTCATCAAGGCTCTAAACAATTGCAGCAAGGCTCCTTTACTCCTGTACTCAAAACCCCTCGCAATGAAGGCTGACGTACCATTTGCCTTCCTAATTACTTGCTGCACCTGCATGCTAGCTTTTAGTGACTCTTGAACAGGTTTCTTGGACATCAACACTTCCCAACCTCGCAACATTTAAGAAATACTCTGTCCTTCTGTTTTTTCTACCAAAGTGAATAACGTCACACTTATTCACATTATATTACATCCATTATGTTCTTGCCCATTCACTTAGCCTGTCCAAGTCCCCTTGAAGTATCCTTGCATCCCCCTCACAACTTACATTCTCACCTAGTTTTGTGTCATCAGCCAATTTGGAAATGTTACATTTGGTCCCCACATCCAAATCATTTTATATAGATTGTGAACAGCTGTGGCCCCAGCACTGATCCTTGCGGTACCCCACTATTAACAGCCTGCCATCCTGACAATGACCCGTTTATTCCTACTCTCTGTTTTCTGTCTGTTGACCTATTCTCAGTCCATACCAGTATATTACCCTCAATCCCATGTGCTCTAATTTTGTTTACTAATCTCCTGCGTGGGCCTTCTGAAAATCCAAATACACCACATCCACTGGTTCTACTTTATCTATGCTACAAGTAACATCCTCAAAAAACTCCAGCAGGTTTGTCAAACATGATTTCCCTTTCATAAATCCATGTTGACTCTGCCCAATCATGTCATTATTTTATAAGTGTCTAGTTATCACATCCTTCATAATAGATTCTAACTTTTTCCCTACTACCGATGTCAAACTGATACGTCTGTAGTTCCCCATTTTCTCTCTCCCTTCTTTCTTAAATAGTCTGGTTACATTTGCTACTTTCCAGTCTGCAGGAACCTTTCCAGAATCTATAGAATTTTGAAAGATAACCACAAGTGCATCCATTATCTCTATAGCCGCCTCCTTCAATACTCTGGGATGTAGCTCATCTGGTCCAGGGGATTTATCAATCTTCAATCCAGTTAATTTGTGGAGTACTACCTCTTTATTAATACTAATTTCTTTCAGTTCCTCATTTTCACAAGTCTCTTGGTTCCCTAGTATTTCTGGGAGATTTTCTGTATCTTCCGCCGTGAAAACAGACACAAACTAATTGTTTCATTTCTTCACCATTTCCCTATTCTCCATTATAAATTCTCCTGTCTTCTCCTGTAATGGACCCACATTTGGGGTTGGGCGGGGGGAAGTTTGCCACTATTCTTTTCCAGACACATTTAGAGGAAGTTACAATGGTAACACAGCAAAAACACAGCATCAATTTCCGTATCTATACTGACAGCACTCAGCTCTTCCACACGACCATCTCATTCGACCCCTCCACTGTGTATAAATTGGCTTGTCCAACATCCAGTACATAAAGTTCATCCAATTAAACACTGGGAAGACCGGAGCTATTGGCTGGAATCTTCTTCACTTTAAAAAGTTTCAAGTGTCGGGACCATTTGCAGATTCCAATCCCACTCTTGATGTAGATGTGCCATGGATCGCGATCTTGTGGGAGCTAGCCGGCAGCCGCACTGGGAGAGGTGGGTGCTGCTGTTGCAAAGGGAAAGTGTGAGAGGGCCTCAAAATGTAGGGGCTGTCAAAAGGCTTTTAAGCATTTTTTTTTTAATATAGGCCTAGAGCTGTCATGGCTATCAGTGTGGAGGGGAAACCCCTCAATTAGAACGCTCTAGCCACAGCTGTGCCTGTTTCAGCTTTGTGGCTCCATGATAACACCATGGACAGCAGCCTCCAAGGTCCCTCTGATCTCCCACCATGAGGCTGCCTCCGATGCCCTGCTGGACTCCTGACACAATGCGGAGCCAACACGCCTCCCATAAGATCACATTGCTGTGCACAATTAAGGGCTATTTGCCCTTTTACATACCTTAATTGGCTGTCAGCCCTGTCGCAGGGAGCCCACCTCCGGGAAAATCCCATGGAGACTGAACACTTCGCAGAATGGACCCTATGCACCTCGGATCAAATTTCCACACACACCCGCCTCCAAAGCCATCTCCATCAGGCTGGCAAAATTTGCCGATTGCCTTTGGTCCCGACCACAAACTCAATTCCCTAGTCACTGACTTCATTCCTTTCCCTGGCAACTGTTGAGGCTGAACAAGACTGTTTGCAACCTTGTTGTTGTATTTGACCCCGAGATGAACTTTTAAATTACATCGCTGCACCAGCACGAGGACCAGCTATTTCCACCTCTGTAACATTGCCTGATTCTGCACCTGTCTCAGCTCATCTGCTGCTGAAACTCTCATCCATACCATTTTTACCTCTAGACTTGACTATTCCAATGCACATTTGACCAGCCTCCCACGTTCTACCCTCCTTAAACTTGAGGTCATGCAAAACTCTGCTGCCCATATCCTAACTCGCACCAAGTCCTGTTCACTCATCACCCCTGTGCTTGCTGACCTGCATTGGCTTCTGGTTAAGGAACACCTTGATTTTAAAATTCTTATCCTTGTTTTCAAATCCTTCCACGGCCTTGCCCCTCCCTATCTCTGTAATCTTCCCCAGCTCCACAATTATCCAAGATATCTGCACTCATCTAACCCTGATTTATTGAGAATCCCCAATTTTAATCGCTTCACCATTGGTGGCAGTGCCTTCAGTTGCCAAGACTCTTAGCTCTGGAATTCCCTCCCTCAACTTCAGCACCTCTCTTTCTTCATTTAACAGGCTGCTCTAATATCTTCTCATGTGGCTAGGTGTCAAATTTTGCTTTATAAACCTCCTGTGAAGCGCCTAAAGAGATTTTGTTACTTTAAAGGTGCTATATAAATACTAGTTGTTGTTCTTGTATCTTGATGAGCATTGTTTGGTGTAAAAAAGTAGAAGAATGGCATTAGGGTTTCATGGCCAGGTTTTCTGACAGCTAACATTGGATGCAATAGGAAAAGAAGCAGAAGTCCATCCCAAATCCACAGCTGGCATATGCCCACTTTCCCATCTCTGATGCCCTTCCCAGATTACTATGCCCTCTTCTCCCAGGATTTGCAAAGCTTCTTCCTCATTGGGAATGGGAGACTGAAGGATTGGGGGCTCCTACCAAGCACAGATTTCTCTCAAGTGCTAAGGGATGTCCTTTTCTTGAAAAATAATGCCATGGTAATGGGTACCATGGCATGCAGTAAAATTCAGGGGCTAGCATACAGCCCATAATGGGCATATGCACCAATCAATTACATTCTTTGCAAAGCCTTTGGTGGGACAAATGCACATAAGGATGCAGTGAAGGAACAAGTCCAGGTACAGGCTCAGGGAGTCAAGGACACTGTGCTGTCTCATGGGCATTGCTGGTAAGCAACTAAAACACTTTAACATAGTGTGAGGGAGAGGTCATTGTAAGTGGCAGACTTAGTACAGTCCATTATTGAAGGTGCACCCCCCTCCCCCTGATCACTTACCTTGCCTGATCTCTTTAGTTAATTAAAATTCTTTCTGACTGCCTAGCCATACAAAGACTGATCAATACTGGTATGTTACGCTAGCCACCTTCTGTTATCCCAGATAGCTCTCCTTGTGATCCCACCGAGCAAAGTAGGTACTCCTCTTTTACCTCACTTTGCACAACAGTGCTGCGCCTGTGAACCTAGACGTACAGTTCCCTCCTATAGACCTATCAGAAATTTTTCCTGCCTTGAATATTTTTTTCTGGAATAAAAACAAGTAAGATGATTCCTAGCGCTTTAAAATCGTTCAGCAACATACTATTTTCACTATTTTCCGAGGCCAGTATGGTGCTGACCCTGGAAATTATGGCAAGGTCTGTATTGTATGTGTCCCTATTCGACTCTGGGACACTTCACCAAACTGAAGAACATCCTCCCAGAACATGACAAACTAAGTTATTTTATTATTCCTTCTATTCCTATAAAACAGCTGTTAACCGAAAATCCTTTTTCCCTGGTTAACCGTTTTTTTTTAATGTATGTGTGTGTGCATGAGGGCTAGGAAAATAAGGAGCTTTTCATATATAGATCGATCTCATTATTAGTTGAGACTTGTTTTTATAATAAATAGTTAATTTTGTTGTTGATTGAAGAAACCTGGTTGGTGTGCTTTATTCTGGGGGACAAATATATTATGTAATTGGCTGTTTTTTGGTAGGTGGGAAAATTTATTGATATGCTGTGACCTGTGGAGAAGTGGGACTGAATTAACAGTGGACTCCTTCCGCCTCGGTCATAACAGTAGCAAGGGCACAATGGCAGACCCACAAAAGACAAGGGTCATTAGTGAATTTCCTCTTCCTACTTCTGTCCAACATCTTCAACGATTCCTTGGAATGGTTAATTAGTTGGCAAAATGTTTACCCAATCTAGTACAAGTTACTGAGCCTTTACAACAACTATAAAGGAAAGTTCAAGCATGGTGTTGGGATGCACATCAGGAGCAAGCACTTTAAAGGATCAAGGAGATGATGATTTCGCCAGATATCTTGGCACATTATAACCCCTAACTGCCAACCACAATTACAGCTGACGCCTCATCTACAGGGATAGGGGCAGTCCTTTCTCAAGAACATACAGATGAATGTCAAAGACTGGTTTATTATGCGTCAAGAGCATTGTCTGAGACTGAGACTGAGACGAGGTACGCCATCATAGAGAATGAAGCTCTCGCAGTCATGTGGCTTGTCAGAAGTTCTCAGATTATATTATTGGCTTAAAGGTTGTCATAGAGACAGACCACAAAACCCTAGTTTTCTCACTTGATGAAAAGGAACTTGCTAGGATGCCAAGAATCCAGAGATTCCAGTTGAGGCTAATAAGGTTCACGTATGAAATGGTATATGTACAGGGCAAGCAACAAACAACAGCAGATGCATTGCCCAGAGCTACTGCTGACCATCCTACGCAACAGGATGTTAATTTTATTAATGAGATTGAGTCATATTCTCAGTTCACTGCATCACAATGGCTGGCAAGTTCAAAAAAGCTCCAAGAGATTCGTTATGCTCAGATGCAAGATGAGGAATGCATCTGTATCTGCCAATATTGCAAGCAAGGTAGGCCGCAGCAGCCTTATTAAGTTGAGTTAAGTCTACACAAATGCGAAGAATACCATTAGGTTTAAGAACTGGAGCCATTCCCGCCCACCACTCTGTAGGTTCAGTGATAGGAGAAATGATTTCCATCCTGGTCATCTCTTCTACCTGATATTGGACTTGCTTCATTAGTGGGTGTGGTATCTTCCTAGGTGTGAAAAGGCATACAGTTTAGCGTTTTTTCTCAACATAATGCTGTATGTGATCTTCAGTCTTCCTCGATCAGAAAATAATTTTGGAATGTCTTTTTGGAAGTGACTCTTGGATTCTTGTTGCTTAACCTCTTCTACTTTTCTTATAAGATAAAGGTTAATACAGACTCTTTGACTTAAAAGAGAATTCCTGATTCCATAGAACATAGTGTTTCCAATATCTGCTTTCCCTTGAATTGGAAAGTTGCCTGTAGCTTTCCCTTGACTTTCAGTTCAGTGCCTCCTGGGCCATGCAACTGAGTTTCTGTTGGTGCGGATAATGTGTTGACAACCATGGTTTGGTTTCTGATAAAACTGTCACACTTGCTCCAGTATCTAGTTTTAAATTGGTAATATGACGTTGACATATATATCTGCAGACCGGAATGCCTGATTAGGATCATTGATTTCACCAAGGAAGTTTTTGATTTCTCTCCTGGTGGAGATTGTTCAACTTCATTAACAGCTCTATGCTTAAAGACTTTTTCTTTGGCACATCTTCCCAAAATGGCCTACTTTCTTACAGTGGAAGCATTCTGCTTTGTTTGCAGGACATGTTCACACATGTGGGTCTTTTTGGCGCGACAGTGCTGGCAGGGTTTTATGGTGTCTTGTACTCCAGACCACCTGCCTCTGTGGTGCAGCCTGTATGCCTCTACAAGCCGTTTCCCCAACTCTCCATGCTTCCTTCATCCACTGAACAGCTCTGGAGCTGTTTTTCAGTTTCAAAGAAGGGAACATACTCAAAACATCGACAGTCCTCTCCAGTCCCTGTATTTCAAGATTTTTCTGTGTTCTTTTTAAGTAAGATATTTCCTATCTGGTTATTTCATTCCACAGAAAAATACATCACTTTCTGCTGGCATCATTAATAAAGTTTTAATGAGCCTTTACAAGCAAATGTTTCCTTTGCTCCCTTCAATTTTTTTGTTAAAATTTGCATTAAGTTTGTTGGATGTAATGGAAAACTCAGAACAGGATTAACACCAGCAGAATAAGCTGTTGTCGCATATAACCAGTTTTCTGACATTCCTAATAAACTGATTTATATAGTCCAATAATAATTTGGAGCTGGGAAGTCATTCATGAAGGTATAGATTGGTCAGGCGACAATAAAATCACAATAAAGGCATAGGTTATAGGTTAACATCTATTGTCCATTTATTTCTATTATAGTCAGAAACAATCAAAAAAATTTATTCCAACTTACAAAGAAACCACAATGTATTAAATTTGTAATTTAGTAGCAATTACAATGAGAACAGGTTCCATCTAAATGTATATTTGTGAAGACAGTTCATGACAACACAATATACTGACTGTAGCAATCATGAACAAAAGCCACATATTTGCCTTAGTTTTATCAATAATCCTTATTAAAAAGGTAATGCATGAATTAAAGATTTCTAATGGCAACATCTATTGTTTGGCTTTACCTTGTGACAGAACCATCATTTAACATCTTAATAAATATACAGTTACATATTGAGCACAAATTAATATTTTAAAAAATTGAAGTTACAAACAGATTCAATATTTTGCATCATTAAAATAGAAATACAAGTTGCGAAATCCCTCAATGCTCAGTCAGTCCTTCAGCGCATCTCAGTAATCACAGTGAAAGTAGTTCCGTACGGCGCTGTATAATTGTTTGCAAATTCTTGTATGCCAAGTACAAAGTACTTCCATCCAGTACGAAGGACTTTGAAAAAATTCTAAAGAAAATAAGTAAAATTATTATTAGCTAGCTGAATATTTGCATTACTAAAACACAGGCATCCAAATTACAATTATGTCACCATTGTTCTATTCTTCAATTAAGTAATGTCATACTTGAGAGTGACTCTCAGTTATGCTCTAACATGCTGCACCACAGACTGGTGGATACAATTTCCATTTGTGATTTTCCAGCATCATTCATATCACAGCAGGTCATTGCCAAATGAAGGCTAAGCACTCCTCACTGGAACAGAAAGAGTTAAAAACACAATAATGCCAAAAGTTCTACTTTGATGAAAGTTTTTCACTTGTTCCTTGGATACTGGAGCAGCTTAGATTCCTAGTAGTATTTTCTTCCCTTCTCTTTACTAGAGAGCAAGAAAATGAGCAAGAGCAAGAAAATGAGAGAGAACACCACTGAATCTTAGCTCTACAATATCGAATAGGCATGCAGGCCATCAATAAAAGCAACATAGCAAGTCTGCTGAAGACCACAAGTGGCGGGCAGGTAGTCCACAAAATGAACTACAAACCTTGTCATAATTCTTGCTGTTGTTCTTAAAAGAAAGTTATGAAATGTACAGAACAAAACCTTTGCCAATTCTGATGAAAGGTCACTGATGTGAAACGTTAACTCTGTTTCTCTCTCCACAGATGCTGCCAGAAATCCTGAGTATTTCCAGCACTTTTGTTTTTAAACCCGGATATTTCCTGCAATATCTTTTACTTTTTTTTTTTAGGATGTTGTTGGGCAGGACTGGATTAGTGCAAGAGATATCAGTAAAAGTGTTAATACCAGCTAGCACCTAAACATCTGGTGCCCAAGATACTAATTATAATATTGCCCTAAGGGCCAAAGTTTTCTTGTATAGGTGGACAGACAGATATACAATAGACTCTCCTCTGGAGAGGTGCCCATGTTGAAGTGTTTCTCTTTTGTATATTCCTTCACTTGTAAAGCCAAAAAATCGAATGTAATGAATGTTAGCACTATAACCTAAAGCAAAGCATACGTCCTAATAAATTAATTTCAATGCAGACTTTTCATAGTTTAGGATCATGAAGGTGATGAGTGTCAAAGCTAGGAATATATTGCTCTCTCCCACACAGTGTCAGCCTCAAGCACACACACCTTGCTACCTCAACCTAAAACAAGCACATTTTCCTGCACAAGTGACATTGTAACAAATCAGCAATCCTGATCAAAAAGCAGAAAATGCTGGAAATACTTAGCAGGTCTGGCAACATTTGTTTTATTTCTCCCTGCACAGATGCTGGCTGACCTGCTGAGTATTTCCAGCATTTTCTGTTTTTGATAAGCATTTCCAGCATTCACAGTATTTTGCTTTTGTGTCAAGCCTTATGCTTTTCTGAATAAAATTGCAAATTTACTGCCAAATTATGGACAATTGTGAACTGCTTATTTCAGAACTGGGTAGATACCGCCCAAACCTATTTCAAAGAGCAGCCTTACTGCCAATAGAGTTGGATCCAAATTGAGGTCCCAGTGTCCTAACTCATTGCTGCAACCGCTCCTCAGGGAATAGTTATTTGTTATTCGGTTTTGTAATCAGATCTGCTGCATGTGGAATTTGGCCTGATTTAGCTGCAAAGCAAATCAAAGAAGATAACTGTTTGCTTTGCGCACAGTAGTACATTTAGAATACATTTCTAAAATGGTCAAAGGGAATGTATTTTTCTAGGCAGGGTGCATTTTCCACCTTGAAACAAATTTTTATTTTCTGATGTACATACTACTTAATGTCCCACTAAGCCAGTCCAAAACTGTAATGGTAAATAATTTACATTTTGGTAAACTGTACACCTGCCCTTTTTGCAGCCCAGAAATAAACTGTTGATGATATTTGTATGCAATCCCTCTGTTCACTGTTTTGATAAAGGGGTTACCCATTTATTTTAGTCAGGTAAACACCTCACTTAAAATTATAAGTTGACAATTGCAGTGTTCAACTCCATTCACAAATCCTCTATTGATGAAGCAGCCCATACTCAAGGACCTAGACAACATTCAAGCTGGGACTGACAAATGTGAGTGCCATGCAATAAACATCTCAAAAAAGAAAAAGCCCAACCACCAGCAGAATTCCCCATCACCATCTTGGGTGGGTCACCACCACAAATCAGAAACTTAAATGGATAAGCTATAACAACACCATGGCTACCAGAGCCAGGTAGAAGATGAGTTTTCTGACTCACCTGCTGATCCCTCATAGCCATTCTACCATATACAAGGCCCAAATCAGGATTATGATGGAATGTTTATTACTCAGCTGAACAAGTACTGCTGCAACACTCAAGGTCCTCAACACCATTCAGGACAAAGCAGTCTTATTGATTGGTTCCCTGTATTGCAGCTGCAGTATGTACTGCAGTAACTCACCAAGCTTAATTTGACAGCACCCTCCGGCCCTACATCTCTACCACTGAGAAGTCATGGAAACACCATCACCTCTAAATTCCCCTCCAAGTCACATATCAGCGTGACCTGGATATATACTCCAATTCCTTCATCATCAATGAGTCACAATGCCACAAGTTTCTACCCAACACCATAGCAAGAGTACCATCAACACAACACCTGCAGATGTTCAAGGACACACACTACCACCTTCTCAACTTGGATGGGTAATAAATGTAGTTCCGTCAGTTCACCCACATCCCAACAACAAAGAGGAGGGGTAGGGTTGGTTTTCATGTGCATTTTTCATTCCTGCCCACACCCCCAAATACATTCACCCAAGCTAAAGTAAGTTCCACCAGCGTTGACCACCCACCAATACCTTGCTCAAGTGAATATTCTTTACCCAGGAGGATTAGCAGTCAGTGTTGGCAGGTTTTTTGCCCAGTGTTGTCCACATGCATCATTTATATATACAGATTTTTCAGTGGGAAATAGCAATAAGGTCACCTTGGCTGATTTTTCCCTTCCCCATTCCAATGTGCTGTAACATTTCTACCATGAACACAGCTGGGATCCCATGTCTGATTTTAATGCACATAATTCACTCAAGTCCTGATAATCAGTGGGAATTCTACCAGCTCCCAGGTTAACTTTGGTAGAAGATCAGCAATCTCAAGAGAAATGGTAAAAGCAGCTGAAGTGGCTTCAGGGGAGATGGTGGCATAGTGGTAACATCACTGGATTATCAATCCAGAGGCCCTTAATGCCCTAAGGATACGGATTCAAATCCCATCACGCAGCCGGTAGAGTTTAAATTTAATTGATTAAAAAAATTCAATGAATTAACAAAAATCTGGTATTGAAAACTTGTCTCAGTAATGGCACCATGAAACTATCATTGATTGTTGTAAAAACCCACCTGGTTCACTAATGGGAAGGAAATCTGCTGTCCTTACCCGGTCTGGCCTACATGTGACTCCGTGCCCAGATTCCACCAAAGAATAAAATAAGGCCATTGATACATTTCTCTAGGAGGTTAACTGGTCTCCTGCAAAGTTACAGCAAGTGACCAAGAGAACTTCTACAGAATTTCAGGGCCACAATCCTTAATCTAGTAAATGAGCTCAGCAAATTACCTCCATAGTCCTCAGGCATTCAAATCATCTATGGAAGTTGGGATGGCATATCAAGATATGGCTGGCATCAACCTTCCTGACATAATATTTTAAAGGTCTAAAAATGTTGAGGTGGCTGATATAATTACTCTCTCCATGAAAATTAAGTGTTAACCAAGATAGAAAGCAATGAAGACAATGGCTTGAAAACGTCTGCTTTCCAGTTTTTGTTTACCAGTTCAATTTTTGTTGAACTTACTTTTTTAAAAAAACACCCAAAGGTCAGCCTCTTCAGTTTTAAAAATACAGATTCCAAGTTTTACCAAAAAATATAAGGTATATACAGAAAGCAATGAACAAGGTAGAAGAGACAAATAGAATTCCATTCTGATGAAAAGTCACAGATCTGAAACGTTAAATGTTTCTCCACAGATGCTGCCAGACTTGCTAAGTATTGTCAACATTTTCTGTTTTTATTTTTGTTGACAAAGATAGAACTAATTTGAGCTGACATGGATCTTTAGAAGAAAAGTTTAGGTGATATATTAGCTGAGGTATCAGAAGTGTTACAGGCTTTCCATATATTTTTCGGTAAAACTTGGAATCTGTATTTTAAAAACTGAAGAGGCTGACCTTTGGGCATTTTTTTTTAAAAAGGAAGTTCATCAAAAGTTGAACTGGTAAACAAGGACTGGACAGCAGGTGATTTCAAGGCAACCACAGGGGGTTTTGACCCAAGAGTTACCCTTTGTGTGACAAGAGAGAATTTATTACTTAGCATGAAACTTGCATGGTAAAGCTGGTTTCATTTTGAACTGTAAAAGAAAAAGTGGGTTTGGACTAAAGCAGGCAGTTGGAATTTGATATGGACCTGCCAGGAGATCAGAAGAAAAACCAGACAAGTATTACCTCTCTTTGAAGAATCCTTGCTCTTGAAAAGCAAAAGCTTGTATGAAGTTGGACTATTGCCTCCTGCATCTTTTGAAGAAACCCTGAATATTTGCAGAAACCTTGCATCTTTAAAAAGGACTTTTGCATCGAATGTGTAACAGAGAAGTGACACCAGTTGCTGCACACTTTATGGAAGACCTATGTAATGCCTGCTGCAGTTGAATTTCTTTGGAAACCTACCCAAACAGACTGTTCACCCACCTCGCCTGGAAAATTCCTAGTGGCAGCCAACTATTTGACTTTGGGACACTTCGCCAAACCAAAGGACTCTCTTGCAGATCTTTTCAGACTACGTTTCTTTTTATTCCTTCTATTCCTTTGTAACAACTGTAAACAAAAATCCTCTTTTTTTCCAGTTAACTGGGTTTTTGGATGTATGTGGATATGCGTGAGGACTAAGGAAAAACAAGGAGCTTTAATATCTCAATTCGTATATATATTTATTTCATTATTGGTTAAGACTTGGTTTTGTAACAAATGGATAATTTTATTGTTAATTAAAGAAACCTGGTTGATGTGCTTTATTCTGGGGACAAATAGAGTATCTAGTTGACTGTTTCAGTAAGTTGGAAAATTTATTGATATCCTGTGGCCTGTGGAGAGGTGGGACTGAATTAACAGTGCACTCCTCCCGCCTCGGTCGTAACAATAGGCGAAACAATATATTCCAGTCCATTAAAGATGCAATTTGCTGATGTGTAGTTTGTGACTTCTGTATAATCCTTAAAGGCAATACATCTCAAATATTTTGACAACATTTGGAAAAGAAGTCCAGGGCTGGCCAGAGAATTTTGAGTCTGCAGAAGCCCGAAATCTGGCCAGCTTGGGAGTAATGTTACAATACAGCTAAGGTACATAGTGCCGGAAAAACATGAGGAGAACAGTGACTCAGAGGAGTCTGTTACTCCAAGGCGTTTTGTTGAATGATAATTTTCTTTGGTCCACTGACTGGAGATCTGAATTTATATATTTTTTTTTAAAAAGACAATTTTAAAAAGACAAGCTGCCAGCAAAGTCAGCCTTTAAGCTTAACATATCACCTAATTTGCAACATTGTATCCTACACTGCAATGTTTGTGAGGAGAGACACGAAATGTCAGCTAGGTCCCCAGCAAGAACCAAGACGCAGGAAGTTTAAAGGAACTACCTGTTATCTTAGCAAGAAGAAATACTGTTAACTGTGATGTTTGAATCACTGAGTGACTGTCATGTGACAAGCCCCTGTCCATCTGTGGTTTTAAACTGTTGTTTTCTCTGGAGCAAAAGGAGAAGTAACTGGACTCTGACATGAGCAGACCCTAAGTGGGGGTCCCTCTCTCTCTCTCTTCATTCCATAGAATCGTACAGCCTAGAAACAGGCCCTTTGGCCCACTGCGTCCATGCCAACCATAATGCCTATCTATACTAATCCCACCTGCCTGCATTAATTCCATATCCCTCTATGCCTTGCTCATTCAAGTACCTGTCCAGATGCCTCTTAAATGTTGCTACTGTTCCTGCCTCCACCACCTCCTCTGGCAGCTCATTCCAGATACCCACTATCCTGTGTGTGAAAAATTGACCCCTTTGATCCCCTTTAAACCTCCTCCCTCTCACCTTAAATCTATGCCCTCTAGTTTTAGTCACCCCTACCATAGGAAAGAGACTCTGGCTATGTACCCTATCTATGCCTCTCATAATTTTATATACCTCTATCATGTCCCCTCTCACCCTCCTTCACTCCAGGGAAAACAGACCCAGCCTATCCAATCTCTCTTGATCACTCAAGTCCTCCAAACCAGGCAACATCCTTGTGAATCTTTTCTGCACCCTCTCTGGCTTAATCACATCTTTCCTGTAGAGATGACCAGACCTGCACACAGTACTCCAAATGCAGCATAACCAACGTTATGTACAACTGTAACATTACGTCCCAACTCTTGTACTCAATGCCTCAGCCGATGAAGGTAAGGATACCATCGGCCTTCTTCACCACCCTGTCTACCTGTGTTGCAACTTTCAGGGAACTATGTACTTGCACCCCAAGGTCTCTCTGCTCAAGAACACTCCCCAGGGCCCTGCCATTCACTGTATATGTCCTGCCCTGGTTTAACTTCCCAAAATGCATCATTTCGCACTTGTCTGCATAAAATTCCATTTGCCAATCCCTTGCCCACTTTCCCAGTTAATCTATATCATGTTGTAACCTTAGACAACCTTCTTTACTGTCCACTATACCACCAATTTTGGTGTCATCTGCAAACTTACTAATCATGCCCCCTACATTCACATCCAAGTCATTAATATATATGACAAACAGAGAGCCCAGCACCGATCCCTGCGGCACACCACTGGTCACCGGCCTCCAATCTGAAAAGCAACCCTCCACTACCACCCTCTGCCTCCTCCTATCACCAAGCCAATTTAGTATCCAATTGGCTAGCTCACCCTGGATCCCATGTGTTCGAACCTTCCGGACCAGCCTATCATGCGGGACCTTGTCAAAGGCCTTGCTAAAGTCCATGTAGACAACGTCCACCGCCCTGCCCTCGTCAATCCAATTGGTCACCTCCTCAAAAAACTCAAACAAATTTGTGAGAGATAATTTCCCACCCATAAAGCCATGCTGACTATCCCTAATCAGACCATGCCTTTCAAATGCATATAAATCCTGTCTCTCGGAATCCCTTCCAATAACTTTCCCACCACTGATGCAAGGCTCACCAGCCTGTAGTTCCCTGGCTTATCCCTGCTGCCCTTCTTAAATAAAGGCACAACATTAGCTATCCTCCAGTCTTCCAGTACCTTACCCATGGCTAACGATGATACAAAAATCTCTGCCAAGGCCCCAGCAATCTCCTCCCTTGCTTCCCATAACATCCTGGGATACACCTGGTCAAGCTCTGGGGATTTATCCACCTTAAAGTGCTTCAAAACCTCCAACACCTCCTCCTTTGTCATGTTGATATGCTCCAGGATATCGGTGTTCCCTCCCTTGAACTCACTAGCTTCCATGAACTTCTCCACGGTAAATGCAGATGAGAAGTATTCATTTAAGACCTCGCCCATTTCCCGTGGCTCCACACATAGATTGCCACACTGATCCTTAAGGGGACTTACTCTCTCCCTAGCTACCCTTTTAATCTTAATATACTTAAAGAATCTTTTAGTATTCTCCTTTATCTTATCTGCCAGGGAAATCTCATGGCCCCTTTTTGCCGTCCTAATTTCCTTCTTAAGTGTAGTCCTACATCCCTTATACTCCTCGAGGGACTTGCTTGATCCCAGCTGCCTAAACCTGACATATGCCTCCTTTTTTGTCCTGACCAGACCCTCAATATCCCTCGTCAACCAAGGTTCCCTGAACTTGCCAGCCTTGCCCTTCAATCTAACAGGATCATGCCGGCCCGGAACTCTTCCTATCTCACTTTTAAAAGCCTCCCACTTGCCAGACGTCCCTTTACCTGTAAACAGCCTCTCCCATTCAAGTTTTAAGAGTTCCTGTCTGATGCCATCGAAATTAGCCTTCCCCCAAATTTAGGACTTCAACTTGAGGACCAGTCCTACCCTTTTCCATAACTATCTTTAAGCTAGAGTTATGGTCACTGGTCCCAAAGTGCTCCCCCACTGACACATCAACCACCTGCCCAGTCTCATTTCCTAAGAGGAGGTCGAGCGTAGCCCCTTCTCTAGTAGGGCTTTCCACATACTGCTTCAGAAAACTATCCTGGACACACTTAAATTCTTCCCCATCTGATCCCTTAGCACCAAGGCAGTCCCAGTCAATATTAGGGAAGTTAAAATCACCTACTATTACAACGCTATAATTCCTACACCTATCTGTGATTTCCCTACATATCTGCTCCTCCAATTCCCTCTGACTATTGGGGGGCCTATAGTATAATCCCATCAAAGTGATCACCCCTTTCTTATTTCTACGTTCTACCCATATGGCCTTGCTAGACATTCCCCCCGGGATATCCTCTCTAAGTACTGCCGTGATGCCCTCCCTAATCAATAGTGCAACTCCCCCTCCTCTCTTACCTCCACCTCTGTCACACCGGAAGCATCGGTATCCCAGAACATTGAGCTGCCAGTCCTGCCCATCCCTCAACCACGTTTCCGTAATAACTATAATATCCCAATCCATGCTCTGAGTTCATCTGCCTTACCTATAAGGCTTCTTGCCTTAAAGTAAGTGCAGTTTAGCCTACCAGACCTTCCACGCTCCCTGTCATGCCCCTGCCCGGCCTGCCTACTGGTGTTGCTTGCTTTAACCGCAACATTTGCCTCAACTATCTCATCGGAGAGACTACTACTTTGGGTCTCATCCCCTGCCAGACTAGTTTAAACCCTCCCGAGTAGTACGAGCAAACCTCCCCGCAAGGATATTGGTCCCCTTCCAGTTCAGATGCAACCCGTCCCTCTTGTACAGGTCACCTCTGCACCAGAAGCGATCCCAATGATCCAAGTAGCTGAAGCCCTCCTACCTACAGCAAATCTTCAGCCACGCATTCATTTGCCATCCTCCTATTCCTACCCTCACCAGCACGTGGCACAGGGAGTAACCCTGAGATTACAACCCTGGAGCTCCTGCTTTTTAACCTTCTGCCTAACTCCCTGTATTCACTTTGCAGGACTTCATCTCTCTTCCTGTCTATGTCGTTAGTACCAATATGGACCATGACCTCTGGCTGCTTACCCTCCCCCTTCAGAATGTCCTGCAACCGCTCCGAGACATCCTTGATCCTAGCACCAGGAAGGCAACATACCATCCTGGAGCCTTGTTTGCGGCCACAGAAACGCCTATCTGCACCCCTTACGATAGAATCCCCTATCACTACAGCTCTTCCACCCATTTTCCTCCCCTGCTGTGCAGCAGAGCCCCCCATGGTGCCACGAGCTTGGCTGCTGCTGCTTTCCCCTGGGAGGTCATCCCCCCCCCCACCAACAGTATCCAAAGTGGTATATCTGTTTGAGAGGGGGATGGCCACAGGGGACTCCTGCACTATCTGCCTGCGCCTACTACTCCATTTGGCGGTCACCCATCCCTTTTCTGCCTGTGCAGCCATTACCTGCGGTGTGACCACCTCACTAAACTTGATATCCACGACGTCCTCAGCATCACGGATGCTCCACAGTGAATCCACCCACAGCTCCAGCTCCGTAATGTGGGTAGCCAGTAGCTGCAGCTGGATACACTTCCTGCACACACGGTCATCAGGTTTACTGGAAGCGTCCCTGATTTCCCACATAGCGCAGGAGGAGCACATCACGGGGCTGAGCTCTCCTGCCATGACTTACCCGTGGATTAATTAGTTACTCCCTTAATTAAAAAATACTAATTACACTAGCTTGAAAGCTTTCAAATCCTGCTTGTTGACTGATCACCTTTGCATACTCCAGCTACAATTAGAAACCCCTTTGGAGGAAATCATCCGCATCGCTATCTCCAAGAGACTCACCGAACCAGTCATCTATCTCTTCAAACTAAAAGCCTCAGGACCAGCCGAATCACCAACCATCACAGACTTGTACCTTGTTTTATGGACTCCAACTCAACCAATCTACCTTTCCCCACTCTATAACCCATCTGTGTGTGTGTGTGTGAGAGAGAGTGATAGTTGGCGCAAATTCAGCCTGAAGCCTACCGAGTCACCAACTTCCACAAACTGTATACCCCCTTTTATTTCTCTAATTTGACCAATCTATCCTCCCCCCTCACTCTAACCTATTTGTGTGTGTGCGCGCGCGAGAGAAAGTCAGTGCGTGCTTTATTATTTTACTTAGATCGGTTTAAGTATGATAAAGCTAACTTCTTTCTTTGTTAAACTCAAACAAACCTGTCCGATGAGTTATTTTTATGATCACAGCGAATAAACAGCGAATAAACAGCTAAACGCTCATTGAATTGGCAAGTGTATCCTTTTCAAAAAAGTAAACCTGTTGCGGTCAAACAAGGAAAGGGAAAAATAGGGAACCATTCGACCCCTCCTCACCTGATCGTACCAGTGGCTTAAAAATGGTGAGATCTGGGTGCTTAATATTCAAGGATACAGTGTTCAGAAAAGATATGGAAGGAAAAAAAGGGAGGTAGGGTGGCAGTACTGATTAGGGAAGACATTGTAGTGTTGGAAAGGGAGGATGCTGTTGAGGGGGCATCCATTTGGTTAGAGTTGAGAAGTGAAAAGGGTATGATCACGCAACTGGGCATATTCTATAGGCCTCCAAATAGTGAGAGATAGTGAGAGAGAGAGAGAGAGGGAGAGATAGTGGAGCAAATCTGCAGGGGAAATGACAGGGATGTACAAGAACTATATAGTGTGATGATATTGGAGAAATTACCCAAATATTGATTGAGATAATGTTACAGTAAAGAGTGAGGAGCGGCAGGAATTTCTGAAATGTTTCAGGAGAACTTCCTTGACCAGTATGTTCTCAGTTCAACTAGAAAGGAAGCATTGCAGGATCTGGTGTTGGGGAATGAGATAGGCTAATTGGACCTAGTATCTGTGGGGAAACACTTGGGCAAGATTGATTATTGTATCATAAGGTTTAAATTAGTAATGGAGAAGAGCAAGGAACAATCTAAGATAGAACTTCTAAATTGGAAGGGGATAACTTCAAATGGATGGGAGAGGATCTAGCCAGGGTAAAATGGAACCAAAGAGTGACACGAAAAACTGTAATAGAACAATGGGTGATCTTTGAGGAGGAGATGTTTTAGGTAGAGGCTAGATGCATTCCAACAAGGGTGAAAGTTAAGGGAACCGAAGCCAGGGTTACTTAGATGACAAGGGAGATAAAGAATATAATGAAATAAAAAAACAAGGCTGTATGATGCATGTCAGGTGAATTCTTCAAGTGTGAAGCAGGCCAAATACAATAAGTTTACAAAGGAAGTGAAAAGGAAAGTAAGATGGACAAAGAGAGAATTTGAGAATAGAATGACAGTTAACATAAAAGGAAACCCAAAAATCTTCTACCAGCATATAAATAGTAAGAGGGAAGTAAGAGATGGGGTGAGGCCTATTAGTGATAAGAGGGTGATGTATGCTTAGAGGCACAGGCTTGGCTAGAATATTTAATGAGTACTTGGTATTGGTGTTTTTTTTAAATTATTCATTCATGGGATGTGGATGTCGCTGGCTAGGCCAGCATTGATTGCCCGTCCCTAATTACTCTTGAGGAGGTGGTGGTGGTGTCTTATTGAACCGCCACAGTCCTTGGGGTGTAGGTACACCTATAGTGCTGTTAGGAAGGGAGTTCCAGGATTTTGACCCAGCGACAGTGAAGGAATGGCGATACAGTTCCAAGTCAGTATGGTGAGTGGTTTGCAGGTAAACTTGCAGGTGGTGGTGTTCCCATGCATTTGTTGCCCTCGTCCTTCTAGGTGTTAGAGGTCACGGGTTTGGAAGGTGCTGTCGAAGGAGCCTTGGTGAGTTACTGCAGTACATCTTGTTGATGATTCACACTGCTGCCACTCTGTCAGTGGTGAAGGCAGTTGGAGGTGGTGGACAGGGTGCCAATGAAGTGGGCTGCTTTGTTCTGGATGGTGTTGAGCTTCTTGAGTGGTGTTGGAGATGCACTTAACAAGGCAAGTGAGGGTATTCCATCACACTCCTGACTTGTGCCTTGTAGATTGGGGAGACAGGAGGTGAGTTATTCACCACAGAATTCCCAGCCTATGACCTGCTCTTGTAGTCACAGTATTTATATGACTGGTGCAGTTCAGTTTCTGGTCAATGGTAACACCCAGGATGTTGATAGTGGAGGATTCAGTGATGGTAATGCCACTGAATGTCAAGGGGAGATGGTTAGATTCGTTCTTGTTTGAGATGGCCATTGCCTGGCACTTGTGTGGCATAAATGTTACTTGCCACTCATCAGCCCTAGCCTGGATATTGCAGCAAGACCTGGACACAGACTGCTTCAGTATCTGAGCAGTCGTAAATGGTGCTGAACATTGTGCAATCATCAACGAACATCCCCACTTCTGACATAATGCTGGAGGGAAGGTTAATGATGAAGCAGCTGAAGATGGTTGAGCTTAGGACACTACCCTGAGAAACTCCTGCAGTGATGGCCTGGGACTGAGATGACGGACCCCCAACAACCACAACCATCTTCCTTTGCGCTAGGTATGACTCCAACCAGCGGAGAGTTTTCCCCCTGATTCCAATTGACTCCAGTTTTGCTAGGACTCCTTGATGCCATACTTGGTCAAATGCTGCCTTGATGTCAAGGGCAGTGACTCTCACTTCACCTCTGGAGTTCAGCTCTTTTCTTTATGTTTGGACCAAGGCTGTAATGAGGTCAAGAGTTGAGTGGCCCTGGCGGAACCCAAACTGAGCATCAATGAGCAGGTTATTGCTGAGAAAGTGTCGCTTGATAGCATTGTTGACGACACCTTCCATCACTTTGTTGATGATTGACAGTAGACTGATAGGGCAGTATTTGACCAGGTTGGATTTGTCCTGCTTTTTGTGTACAGGACATACCTGAGCAATTTTCCACATTTCCAGGTAGATGGCAGTGTTGAAACTGTACTGGAACAGCTTGGCTGGGACACGACTAGTTTGGAGCACAAGTCTTCAGTACTATTGCCAGAATGTTGGCAGGGCTCATAGCCTTTGCAGTATCCAGTGCCTTCAGCCATTTCTTGATATCCCGTGGAGTGAATCGGGCCGTGAATCCCGTGGAGTGAATATTTGAGGATGTGGATACTTGTGGAGCCTCCTCTTCCTGTTAGTTGTTTAATTGTCCACAGTCATTCACGACCGGATATGGCAAGTCTGCAGAATTTGATCTGATCCGTTGGTTTGGGACCGTTTAGCCCCGTCTATCGCATGCTGCTTCCTCTGTTTGGCATGCAATTAGTCCTGTGTTGTAGCTTCACCAGGCTGACACCTCATTTTGAGGTATGCCTGGGGTAATGCTCTAGGCATGCCCTCCTGCATTCTTCATTGATCCAGGGTTGGTCCCCCGCTTGATGGTAATGGTAGAGTGGGAGATATGCTGGGCCATGAGATTATAGATTGTGGTTGAATACAATTCTGCTGCTGCTGATGGCCCACAGTGCCTCATAGCACAGTGGTAGTGCCACACAACACAATGGCGGGCATCCTCAATGTGAAGACGGGACTTCGCTTCCACAAGGACTGTGCGGTGGTCAGTCCTACCAATACTGTCATAGACATGCACCAGGTTGATTGGGGAGGACAAGATCAAACAGGTTTTCCGCTCTTGTTGGTTCCCTCACCACCTGCCGCAGACTCAGTCTAGCAGCTGTCTCCTTTAGGACTCGGCCAGCTCAGTCAGTAGTTTTGCTACTGATCCATTCTTGGTGATGGACATTGAAGTTCCCCACCCACAGTACATTTTGTGCCCTTGTGACCCTCAGTGCTTCTTCCAATTGGTGTTCAACATGGAGAAGCACGGATTTCATCAGCCAAGGCGGGTGGTAGGTGGTAATCAGCAGGAGGCTTCCTTGCCCATATTTGACCTGATGCCATGAGACTTCATGGGGTCTGGAGTCAATGTTGAGGACTCTCAGGGCAACTCCACCCCCACCCCCCCCCCGACTGTATACCAGTGGGACAGGACATATCCAGGGATGGCAATGGTGGTGTGTGGGACATTATCTGTTTGGTCTGATTCCGAGATTATGACTACGTCAGGCTGCTGCTTGACTAGTCTGTGGGACAGCTCTCCCAATTTTGGCACAAGCCCCTGGATGTTAGCGAGGAGGACTTTGCAGGGTCGACAGGGCTGGGTTTGCCATTTGTTGTTTCCAGTGCCCCGGTCGATGCCGGGTGGTCCGTACAGTTTTATTCCTTTTCTTAGACTTCGTAGTGGTTTGATATAACTGAGTGGCTGGCTAGGCCATTTCAGAGGGCATTTAAGAATAAACCACATTGCTGTGGGTCTGGAGTTGCATATTGGCCAGACCAGGTAAGGATGGCAGATTTCCTTGGCTTAAGGACATTAGTGAACTAGATGGGTTTTTACAACAATTGACAATGGTTTCATGGTCACAATAGACTAGCTTTTAATTCCAGATTTATTAATTGAATTCATATTTCACCATATGCTGTGGTGAAATTCAAACCATGTCCCCAGAACATTAGCCTGGGCCTCTGGCTGTCTAGTCCAGTGACATTACCACTACGCCACCACCTCTCCTAAGGAAGAGGATGCTGACAAAATATCAATAAAAGCGGCGATGGTAGAGTTAATGGATGGGTGAAAACTGATAGGAAGAATGTACTGGAAAGGCTGACTAAGCTTAGAGTGGATAAATTGCCTGGTCTGGATTGCTTAGATCCCATGTGGCTGAAGGAAGTTGGGGTGGAGACAGCGGAAGGGCTTGCCATAATCTTCCAATGTTCCCTAGATATGGGGGAGGTACTTGATGTTTGGAGAGGGGCAAATGTGACACCCGTATTCAAGAAAGGGTCCTAGCAACTACAGGCTGGTCAATTTAACATCAGTGGTGAGTAAGGTTTTAGAAACAATAATCAAGGGGGGAAAAAAGTCAAAAGGCCCTTGAGAGGTTTGAATTAATTAAGGAGAGCCAGCACATATTTGTAAAAGGCTTGACTAATCTAATTGAATTTTTTTTATGAAGTAACGAAGAAGGTTGATGAAGTGAAAGCAATGGATGTTGTCTCCACGGATTTTAAGAAAGTGTTTGACAAACTATCACGTAACAAGCTGGTTAACAAAATTGAGGCTCATGGAATAGAAGGGTCAGAGTCAGCTCGGACAAAAAAAAAAAATCAGCTCGAGGACAATGGCTGTTTTTCAGACTGAAGAATGGTAGACAGTGGTATTCCCCAAGGTTCAGGGCTAGGACCACTGACTTGGATACTGGAATACAGAGTAAAATTTCAAACCTTGAGGTGTGGTAGAAAGTGAGGATGATATCAATTAACTGCAACAGGACACAGATAGGCCAGCAAAATGGGCAGACAAATAGCAGATGGAATTTAATACAAGGAATTGTGAGGTGATGCATTTTGGCAGAAGGGATAGAAAGAGGCAATATAGACTAAATAGTTCAGTTCTAAAGAGTGTACAGAGATAGAGAAACCTGGGGTTCATGTGCATAGATCCTTGAAAGAGGCAGGATATATTGAGAGAGTAGTTAGCAAAGCATATGGGATCTTGGGCTTCATAAATAGAGTTATTGAGCACAAAAACAAGGAAGATATGCTGAACCTTTATAAAGCTCTAGTTAGGCCACAACTTGGGTATTGCTTCCAGTTCTGGTTATCATACTTCAGGAAGAATGTGAGGGTCCTTGACAGGCTGCAGATGAGATTTGCCAGAATGGTTCTAAGGATGAGGGATTTTAGCTACAAGGTTAGGTTAAAGAAGCTGGGGTTGTCCTCCCTGGACCAAAGGAGATTGAGGGCAGATTTGATAGAGGTGCACATGATTATGACAGGTTTAAATAAGGTAGACAAAGAAAATCTGCCCCCATTAGCTGATGGTACAAGGACGCAGGGACACAGATTTAAAATTTTGGGCAAGAGATGTAGGGGGGGATGTGAGGAAAAATGATCTTATGCAGCGAATGGTAATGACCTGGAACTCATGGCCTACAAGACTGGTGGAAGTGGAGATGCTGAATGATTTCAAAAGGAAACTGGATGGGCCCTAGCTTTAAAAACAAGACCTCCAGAGTGCTAATCTCCAGATGGCTTCCTGTAC
This sequence comes from Heterodontus francisci, assembly GCF_036365525.1. Taxonomy (NCBI): domain Eukaryota; kingdom Metazoa; phylum Chordata; class Chondrichthyes; order Heterodontiformes; family Heterodontidae; genus Heterodontus; species Heterodontus francisci. The sequence goes on from NC_090383.1 coordinate 74,472,927, forward strand.
CAAATGCTAGATGGATAAAGGAGAGGAAGATTTGAAAAGGCCAATGTATGGCTGCAAGGCTAGTTCAATAAGGGAAGTATTCCCATTCAAGGACATCTGGAGAACATCTAAAACAAAAAAAAGCTTCCACCAGAACCAAAGTTGAAGCTTGCAGAGAGGGTAAATAGAAGAGTGAGGCAGGATTTTCACAACTATGAAAATGGGTTGGGCAAAGTCTAGGTTTGAGACTAGAGACGAACAACTATGCAGAAAAATTAGTAAACAAGTCGACAGATCAGCAGTTGGAAACAAAAACAACAACTTGCCTTTCTATAGCATCCCAAGGTGCTTCACAGGAATGTATCAAACAAAATTTGAGTCATAAGGAAATATTAGGGCAGATGACCGAAAGCATGGTCAAAGCGGTAAGTTTTAAGGAGCATCTTAAAGAAAGAAAGAGGAAAGAGAGAGAGGTTTAGAGAGGGAATTCGAGAGCTTAGGGCCTCGGAAGCTGAAGGCACAGTCACCAATGGTGGAGTGATTAAAATTGGGGTTGGGCAAGAGGCCAGATTTGGAGGAGCACAGATATCTCGGGCGGCTGTAGAGCTGGAGGAAATTACAGAGATAGGGATGGGCAAGGCCATGGAGGGATTTGTAAACAAGGATGAGAATTTTAAAATCAGGGTGTCACTCAATTAGGAGCTAATGTAGGTCAGAAGCACAGGGGTGATGAGTGAACAGGACTTGGTGCCAGCTAGGACATGGACAGCAGATTTTTGGCTAGCCTCAAATTTATGGAGGGTGGAAGGTAGGAGACAGGCCAGGAGGGCGATAGAATAGTCAAGTCTAGAAGTAACAAAAGTATGGATGAGGGCTTCAGCAGCAGATAAGTTGAGGCAGGGGTAGAGACATGCTATGTTATAGAGGTATAAATAAGGCACTGATCTGTGGTCGGAATCTCATCTCAAAGAGTTAATTATAACACAAGGCTCTTCCCAGACAGTTGCCATGGAGAAGGGTGAAGTTTGTGGCAGGTACCAAATATAATGGTCTTTTCAATATTTAGTTGGAGGAAATTTCAGCTCATCCAGTACTGAATGTCAGACAAGCAGTCTGACAACTTGGAGACAATGGAGGATTCAAGAGAAGTAGTGGTGAGGCAGAGTTGGGTGCCATCAGCATAAATGTTTTTCATGTTTGTGGTTTTGGATGTCACATGTAGATGAGATCTAATGAGGGGCCTAAGGATACATCCTTGGGAGATACCATAGGTAACGGTGTGGGAGTGGGAAGAGAAGTCGTTGCAGCTGAACTTCTGGCTACAACTGGAATGATTAGAATGGAATCAGGCAGGGGCAATCAAACCCAGCTGAACAACAGTATAGAGGCCTAGAGGAGGATGATGTGGTCAACTGTCAAAGGTTGCAGACAACTCAAGAAGGACAAGATTGTTTACCTTTGTCAAAGTCAAAAAGGATGGCATTTGTGACTTTGATAAAGCAGTTTTGGTACGGTGGCAGGTGCGGAAATTTGATTGGCGGGATTCAAAATTTAGTTTTGGGAAAGATGGGCACAGATTTTGGCGGCAACAGCGCATTCTAGGAGATTGGAGAGGAAAGGGAGATGGGGTAGTAATCTGCAATGATAGAGGGATCAAAGGTTTCTTTGAGAAGGGTGATGATGGCAGATTTGAAGGGCAGGGGAACAGTACCTGAGGAGAGACAACCTTTATCAATTTCAACTAACATGGGAACCAGGAAGGGTAGTTGGGCAGTAACCAGTTTAGTGGGAATAGGGTCGAGGGAGCAGGAGGTGGATCTCATGGGCAAGATGAGCTCGGATAGGGCACGAGAGGAGATAAGAGAGAAGCTAGAGAAAGATGCAAGTTCAGGGCTAGGGCAGGGGGGCACCTTAAGAAGTTTGGCCTGGTGGGCTAGGGAAAGGGAGGCTCGTGACAAAAAGGTGCATTAGCTCTTTGAACTTGTTGAGGGTGGATGAGACAGGGAAGATGGGCTGAGGAAAGCGGTTTGTAGTAGCGAAAAGAAGCTGTGAGTTATCTTTGCATTCCAGGATGATTTGGCAATGAATGGCTAAACCAGTTGTCCACCATATGTTCAAGTCTGTGTCCCTTGGACTTAAGGGAGCGAAGATGAGGACCACACCTAGGGAAGAACCACAGTGAAAGAATGGTTTTATTGGGGACCAGGGCATAAAAGGTAGAGGCTAGGGTGGTGAATGGAGGACCAAAGGCTAGACAGTTGGTAAATTGAAAGTGCAGTTGTAAGTGGATTGGGAGAGAGTTCCACCAGGGCAGACATAGAAAGGAAGTAGGGTTTGGAGGGGGAAGGGGGATGTGAGTGGAGAGAACTCAGGGAAGTGATCAGAGATGGTGTTATCTGTGATTGAGATGATGGGACTGGCAAGGCCACATGAGATGGCAAGGTCAAGAGGGTGCCCTTAAATATGGGTAGGGGAGTTTGTATGGAAGGAGTGCAGCAAACTCAGAGGAGAATGTATGATATGTTGAGATGGAGGTTTAAATTACTGAGAATGAGAAGTCGCTCGGTGCAGAGGCTGAGAGAGGAAAGCAGTGAAGATATCAGGGCGGCACAGTGGCGCAGTGGTTAGCACTGCAGCCTCACAGCTCCAGGGACCCGGGTTCGATTCTGGGTACTGCCTGTGTGGAGTTTGCAAGTTCTCCCTGTGTCTGCGTGGGTTTTCTCCGGGTGCTCCGGTTTCCTCCTACAAGCCAAAAGACTTGCAGGTTGATAGGTAAATTGGCCATTATAAATTGTCATTAGTATAGGTAGGTGGTAGGGAAATATAGGGACAGGTGGGGATGTTTGGTAGGAATATGGGATTAGTGTAGGATTAGTATAAATGGGTGGTTGATGGTCGGCACAGACTCGGTGGGCCGAAGGGCCTGTTTCAGTGCTGTATCTCTAATCTAATCTAAATGAGAAAATTGATGTGGTACTTGGGTGGGCAGTGGAGGAATCTTCAAATGCCAAAGAAAAACAAAACATAAATATATTGTGAAAAGACAAAAGGAGAGTGCAAGAATGTATGTCAGTGGATGAACAGATTAAAACTAAACTGAACCTTTAAAGGGAGGCACGTGATAAAATTTAGAGCAAACAATACCAAAACTAGATATATAGAAAGTGTTGTGGCAGGTTCAAAGGAAGTCAAAAGAAAATATGAAAAATGTTGGCAAATATAAAGAAAATAGTATGGGCTTTAATCTACCATGTAAAAAGTAAGAGTTAAAGAGAATGTAGAGTAGCTCAGGAATGAAGAAAGAAGTATTATTGGAGAAAGATAAACATATGACACAGAGATATTAAATGAGTATTTTGCATTAGTTTTTACAAATGTTGATGGAAGTGAGAACATAGGTGTACGAGAGCTGTTGGAGATAACTATAGAAAAGGAATTGGTTCCAGGACAAGGATTGTGAAAGACAAACAGGTTAATAAAGTTAACAAAAACAGACGGTGGATGCAATTTAGCGTGAACATCTGCGGATAATACATTTTGGGAGGATGAGGGCATAAATTAAATAGGAAGACACCGAAGGGTATCTCTTTTGATCCATACCCATGGATTCAAATACATGATTCAATAAATGTACAAGTGAAAGTTGCTAAAGTTATAAAAATGGTTTCAAAAATGAGGGCACACAGTACATGAGTAAAGAGATTAAAGAGGTAACCTTAGGACATAGGTTAATAATTGGTTGGAGGGAAGAGACAGAGAGGATGTATAAAGGGAATGCAATCTGGCAGATGTGGCAAGTAGTTTTCCCCAGAAATCTCAGGATTTTTATTTTACCATATTTACCAATGACTTGGTTGAAGAAATTGAGGGTAGTAAATCCAAGTTTTCAGATGACACTAAATTAAGAGAAACAGTATACTGTGTAGGTGGGAGAAGTTACAGAGGAATTGAGAAGTTACAGAACCAATTGAGTGTGTGGGCAAAACTGTGGTGGGTGAAATTCAATGCAGGAAAGTGTGAGGTATTTTAAAACAAAAGCAAAATACTGTGGATGCTGAAAGTCTGAAATTAAAACTGAAAATGCTGAATATACTCAGCAGCTCTGGAACCATGTGTGGAGAGAGAAACAGTTAACATTTCAGGTCAATGACCTTTCATCAGAACTGGAAAAAGTTAGAAATGTAATAGGTATTGAAAGGGAAAAAGTGTCAGTGATAGGGGGAGTGGAGAGAAAGAACAAAAGGGAAGGTCAATGATAGGGTGGAAAGCAGGAGAGATTAAATCACGAAAGGGTTAATGTTGCAAGGCCAATGGGATTTACAATGGGACAAGTACAGTGTCAGGCAAGCCCCCTACCTGCCAAGAATGAGGGACACATTATTTCACCACATGAACATTAAAACTTAAAATTGCAAGCCCTTGACTGGAAATACATTTGCATAGTAACAGACAGAGTTGGAACAAGCGACAAAGAACCGTGCCCTGACCCATTCAACCAACAATGGACTTTTGATTACCAAATGTTGAAGGTGGGGTGGGGGGAGCTAGCATTCCAGGTTGACTGCTAAGATAGCAGAATCCACAAACACAGAAAAAGTGGTCAGACCAGCTTTAGTCACATGACTAAATGGCTGTTGGAACTTGAACTGAGAAAGTTCCTGGCTCCTGGTTTGAGAAGGCTTCTCTCCTGCCTACTCAACTCTCAGGAAACTGAATCTTGTGAAAACATGCAAACCTCAAAGAGAGAAAAGTCTTCTAAGTGAATAGGTTTAAAAATACTGGACCCCAATGAAAAGCAAGACAACCTACAATCAAGTGAGCTCAAAGCACAGTAAACAAGAAACTCTTCTGAAACTGCCTCAAACCCCTCTCTACTATACTTTCTTCTCCTCTTTTATTTATTTAGAGATACAGCACTGAAACAGGCCCTTCAGCCCACTGAGTCTGTGCCGACCAACAACCACCCATTTATACTAACCCTACAGTAATCCCATATCCCCTACCTATACTAGGGGCAATTTATAATGGCCAATTTACCTTATCAACCTGCAAGTCTTTGGCTGTGGGAAGAAACTGGAGCACCCGGCGAAAACCCACACGGTCACAGGGAGAACTTGCAAACTCCGCACAGGCAGTACCCAGAATCGAACCCAGGTCCCTGGAGCTGTGAGGCTGCGGTGCTAACCACTGCGCCACTGTGCCGCCCTATTTTCTATCCCTATTTGCATGTGTACCGCGTGTGCATGCTAGCGTGGGCGTGTCATATAGCCATAGGTGTTAACCACATTAGAGTTTAAGTTTTAATAATTTTCATTTTTTCTTCTTTAAATGTAAGAAAAAGCTGGAGTGCTCATTTCTTTGCCTTATAATTAGAAATCTCTGAACAAGAATTCAAAGGAAGAGCTCAAAACACTGTTTATAAAATTAAACCCTGTTACAATAAGACCAGGTAAAGATAGCAAAAGACCCCTAAACACCTTTCTCACCTGGTTGTAACAGAAATTTGGGGGCTTATCTGGGATTTCACCCACAGACGAATCAGTGAAATTGGAAGTGCGAAGCCAAATTGTTCCCAATCAAAAAGAGTAAGTTTTCAATACAGGTTTTCTTGTAGTTGTGTGTGATTGAAAACTAACATGTTTGCAAATGAAGCGAGCAGCTCTCCAAGCCAAGGTGAAGTAACTTGGGATAAGTTAAAAGCACTGTTTTGGATGAGCTGAGAAAAATGATGGATCACAGACATGGCAAGGCTAGGAAGTCTGAACTCCTAAGGCTAGTGGCCAACCGTGTTACTCTTGAATCTGAAGAAACAGAAGCAGTGTTAGAAGCAGACTCAGAGAGGGTACTGCGAGCAAAGATACAATTGGAACAAAGGAAACATGAATTAGAGGAAAAAGAGAGAGACAGGAAAAAGAGAGACACAGAGAGAGAGAGAGGCAGGAGAGGGAGAGAGAGGGATTCTTCCAAAAGGAATGTGAAGAGAAGTAAAGGCGGGGGGGGGAGGGGGAAAAGAGAGAGAGAGAGAGAGAGAGAGATAGAATATTCCGGAAAGAATCTGAAGAGAGAGTGCTGAAGCGGCTTGAGTTAGCTAGGAGGTGACAGAGTAACCCTAGTGAAAGCATGGCCAATATGCAGGAGCACAATTCAGGGCTGGGTACAAGATTGCTAAAACTCGCTCAATTAATTCCAAAGTTCAATGAGGAATATGTGGAAGCATTTTTCGTGTCCTTCGAGAAACTAGCAAGACAGCTAAAATGGCCAGCTGAGGCCTGGTCTCCTTTACTGCAAAGCAAACTAACCAGAAAAGCCCATTAGGTGTATTCCTTGTTGCCAGATGAGAGTTCATCAAATTAAGAACTGTAAAAAACACTATCCTTGGAGCATATGAATTAGTACCCGGAGCCTATCATCAAAAGTTTAGAACCCTCAAAAAGCAAGCTAATCAAACTTATATGGAGCATGAAAGAAGTAAGCAGCTGGCTTTTGACCAGTGACTGAGGGCTTTAAAAATACAACACTCAGAGAAGTAATCCTGTTAGAGGAATTTAAAAACTCTCTCCCATGCTCAATAAAGACCCATATAGATGAGCAGCGGGTTCAGGGAGCCCAGCAAGCGGCTGTTCTGGACAATGAGTTTGCTTTCATTTATAGGTCAGTTTCCCAGGGGAGAACCTTTCCTAAGCATGATCCGTTGAATACGAAGGCTGGGGCTGGTGGAGTGGAATGTGAGGACTAGGGGATCCCTATCATGGTTCTGAGAGGGAGGGGAAGGAGTGAGAGTAAAAGTGCTTGAAATGGAATGGATATAATGGAGGGTGCTGTTGGTCATGGTGTGGGCGATCTTCAATTGAGGAGAAGGGAAGACAAAATTGGAAGTGTTGGTATAGAAGATTGCATCGTTGAATCAGATGCAACAGAGACAGAGAAACTGGGAGTATAGAGTCATTGTAGGAAGTGGGTTGGGAGAAAATAAAAATAAAAAAAAGATAGCTTTGGGCTTATCGTAATATTGGTCAGACCCCATATTGGGTATTCCGTTGAGCTCTGGGCACCAAACAGGAAGGGCATACTGGTTTGAGTTCAGGCCAGGTGAGACGGGGGATTTATCAAAATGATACCAGCCTAAAAGGTTTAAATCCTGAGATCAGGTTTAATAAACGTGCATTATATTCCCCCGAGTTTAGATTGAGGAGTGATCTTGTTGAGGAACGCAATATATTTCTAAACAAGTTACAATGATTTATATCAAGTCTCCATTTGGCTGCACTTCGTTGATCTAACTCTGCAAAAAAAAATCAACCAAGCGGCAATGTTTATTTTTATAGAGATCAGTTCAGAAACATTTGAGCAGACACTCTCTTTACCATTAAGTAATTGGCACATGGGTTTACCCAACCTTACCAATTCTCAAATGTTTAACATTCATGTTCTTTTTCTTACCTTCCTGCACTTTTTAAGCTTTTGCTTCCTTTCGTATTTTTTGTCCGCTTTGCTGTTGTCATTCAGACTTTCTCCCAAATACTCCACCAAAGGCTCGTACTTGTCTGGAAGAAAAGCAATGTGAACTTTTTTAGAATTCGATATCCTTTTGACCGGTTCTGGCTCTTGCACGCTTTCGCGTTTATGTACGTTTGCTGTTTCCTGGATCTCCTCAACAGTCGGCAGAACATCGACTTGTTTCAACTTAGTTTTGAAATGTTTTATATTTTCCCATGTAATTGATTGGTCAATTTGAAGCAAGCTTTCTTGGTCAGTCTTTTCCCTTTTGCCCTGAAAGTTGGTAAAACCAATGAATGGCAACTGCCTTTTTACCCTAGATTTTGTCTTTTCCACAGGCATTGTCATAATTCCGTAAGAGCAGAACTTTTGCACTATCGCGTCCAGATAAACAATGTAACCTGCACTTTGGTACGACAGGAATCTCAACCTTGGCCAGTCCATACTCTTTATCTAATTTACATGCATCAGACTGAACCAATCGATCGAAGTTGTATTTTCTGTATTCTTGTGCAGAGTTTCTGACACTTTGCGAGAGCAGGGGAGACTTGGTTACATTATTTGATAATTTCGCTGCTAACCAATGCAACAATTGGCAGTTAAATAGTGTCTTCAGGACAGAAAAACATCCCGAGTCACTTCACAAAGGCATGAGGATAAAAGACATTCAACCAAAGAGGGAACCGACGAAAAGCTGACACAGAGAGATAGGTTTTAAGGAAGATCTGGAGTGGCAGATGAGCTCAGGGAAGGTATTCCAAACCGTGGGAGATAAGCGACTCAATGGGTGGCTTCCATCGGTCCACAGTTGTGTGATTGTTTTTTAATCAAATGTAAAACGTAAGACCTAATAAAGTTTTTTTTATCTTAAATAAGCCTGACACTTAACTAAAATGTCTGTAAGATGGACTTGCTCCTAAATATGCAGTAATTTTCCAACCACAGAATATTCAAAATGGTGTAAGACAAGAGGCTGGAGTCAGAGAATTGGAGAGTTCAGGAACCCTTGTGGTGGGAGCCAAGAACAATCCCTCCAGTTTTGCCAAAGTTTATTTATTTATTTAGAGATACAGCACTGAAACAGGCCCTTCGGCACACCGAGTCTGTGCCGAACATCAACCACCCATTTATACTAATCCTACACTAATCCCATATTCCTACCAAACATCCCCACCTGTCCCTATATTTCCCTACCACCTACCTATACTAGTGACAATTTATAATGGCCAATTTACCTATCAACCTGCAAGTCTTTTGGCTTGTGGGAGGAAACCGGAGCACCCGGAGAAAACCCACGCAGACACAGGGAGAACTTGCAAACTCCACACAGGCAGTACCCGGAATCGAACCCGGGTCCCTGGAGCTGTGAGGCTGCGGTGCTAGCTGAAGAAAGCTAAGACTCATCCAAGACTGGATGTCAGACCAGCAGTGTGACAGCACAGAGGCATTGGAGGGGTTAAAAGAGGTGTTATCGACATACATGTGGAAGCTGGCATCATGTCTGTGAATGATGTCACTAAAGGAAAGCAGATGGATGAAGACAAGGGGTGCCATGAATGAATCCTTGGGGGACTTTGGGATGGCAGTACACAGGTGGGAAGAGAAGCCTTTGCTGGAGATGCTTTGTTAGGAATTAGCCCACTCACGTTCCAATGTGCTGCCACCAGCCCTTTAAGGAGCAGATCATCTGGCATACTGACTTTTCCAAGTCTAAAAACATATGTTATGCCAGGTGGTGCGATTTGGGTGGTTCCCGCTGTTCAGCTCTCCACCTGACACACAGCAAGTCAGTTTTTATTAGGATTTAACCCCTTGGTGTTTTATTTTTCAAATAAACAGACAGCGACAGGTTTTCTTGTGGGTTTTAAAAAACAGAAAATCAATTGTTTATTGATCAGTATGCCTTATCCCCGAAATTGTTGCAACCACAACCACTCACACATTCGCTCGCACGCACACCCACACACACACAAGAAGAGACAGATGGAGAAGTAAAAAAAAAAGGTGACTTTTAGTGGGGGAGGTCACAAATTCTTTTGGAAATCAAGTTCTCAATGGTTGCAGGTAGATTTCTCTCTTGATTGAAGGTTCAGTTGACGTTGGTGGGACACTTCAGGTTCACTGCTGTCTAATGTAGATGTAGGATTTTAGAGCAGGGCACGTGCCTTCTGGCTTTCTGGAACACAAGCTGCTAGATGTTGTTTCTCTCTCTCTCTCTCTAGCTCTTTCTCGCTCCCTCTCTCTTTAGTCTGTCTTTTTTCAAGGTAAAGCTGTGTTACATCTCACCTTCAGGAGACGTTCTCATCTCTTTCCCATGGTGATTGCACAATGGCCCAGGTTGTGGCTACTTCACAGCTTTGTTTCAGAAGAAGACATTCCATTCTGGAATGTTTTCGGATGGGGTGCAATGAACACCTCTTAGCTTTGAAGATTTGTCCTTCGTCTTTGTCAGACAGTTTGAATACACAAAGGCCAATCCCTTTCCTTTCGGTCACCATTTTGGACCATTTCTCACTTTTTAAAATAAAGGTTAATTTTTCAAAGACAAAGTCAGATTTTCATAACTCTTCAAAGTTAGTCCATAATTTGTATCAGCTCACTTCTGGTGTGTGTGACACTGTTCCCCAAAAGGGAAAAAATTAAATTCTTTGGATTTTTTTTATGTTTGCGTTTTTGAGGGTTTAGAAAGAGGGGAAAAAAGAATCAGAAAGAAAGTTTAGGGTCACACCACTGTACACATTCGTTTCATTCATTCCTCCATCTTACAACTGCTGCAGTTGACATTGTTTACAGCAGCCAGTTCAGCTTCAAGGTTAAGTTTTTTCATCATCCTGCCTTTGGCTGAGGTACCATTAAAAACTGAATTTCTTTTGGTTACATGTTGTCAAATAGGGTTGTAGTTTCTCTCACACCAGTTTGTACTACTTTAGGAATGTTAATCTCCAGGACCATGAGACTGTTGGTGCAGATTGTAGAATGCAAATTTCTGTTGCTGGTTGTGGCAAGATTCCCTGTCTGTACAAGCTTTAACCCATTAACTACTGCTTCCACAATACATGGCGTTAACCATTCAGATTCTGGCACATTGATAGTTCTTATTTCTAGGGTGATAGTAGGTTAAACATTGTTTATTAGCTCCTGCGAGGCATCTGGGATTTCTTCCTGCCCCTTATTCTTGATGAGTTCGGTCTCTAAATTGTTGGGTTTGATTAGTTTTGGATTTGGAACCCGATCGTTTGATTCTTTGGTCGGTAGATCCATACCGACCTCAGTTTTAGTTTTCTTGTGATTTTCACAAGTGTGGTTCACTTTAGGGTATGTTACCTTCCCTTTTTCTTTTACTTCAGGGATAGGTTTTTCCCTAATCTGTGCCATGTTCTCTGGGACACTACTGCTCGCAGGTACCAGCTTCCACTGCACTCCCCTGTGGCACTTCAACTAGGTGAGGCATCTCCCTCACTCTTGGCTTTCCTGTTTGGGAACTTTCCTCCTCCCTATTTAAATCTTTGAAAAAAGTTTCAGATAACCATATCTCTGCTGATTTTCCTTCAATCTTTGTGGCTTTTATCTTAGTTTCTTTACATCTTTTTGGATCTATCTGGGCCCTTTTAAATTCTTCTGGCTCTATCGCCCCCTGTGGGATTTTTGGGACTTCCATGACCTTCTTCAGCTGCACAGAGTTTTGTTTATTCCCTCAGTTTCTCCAGTCTCTGTGGACTGTTTTAGACCCTCTGGGTACAATACTGTGCTTTCTGCCAAGTCATTGCCCAGCAATAGGTCTAGCCCCTGCATGGGTAAGCTCTGAATGATTCCGACTGTTACTACCCAGGTGACCAACTTACTCTGTAGGTAAATGTTAACTAAGGGAACCTTCAAGCATTTGCCAGTGAGCCCTTTTAAAAATACCATGGTATTCTGCTTTCCGGTGGCATTTCTGTTAGTTTGACTGCCAGTAGGGTCGACCCCTACTGGTTTATCACCTGGGTTTCTTCTATTAAAAGTTGGAGACTGGTCTGGTTTTCCTTCCCTGCTCTCCTTTTCGCTTGAGCCCATGTCTGCTTCCTCTGCGTCCCTGCTATCTCTCCCTAGCCTAAAAGAGTAACTGGACCCAAATTTATTCTGAGTTAGCGATTTATGCATTAATTCATAATTGTCAGCCATTTTAGCTGCTTCCCTTACCTTTGTGACTCTTTGTTCTTCGATGTGGGTTCTTATACTATTGCTATTTTTAAATTCTTCCAGCAACATCACTTCCCTCAAATTTTCATATGAGCATTCTAGCTTGAGAGATCGTATCTAGTGATCAAAAGCTATACGTTTAATTCTTCCAAATTCAATATAAGTCAGTGTGTCGGAATTACTGTCTATGTGCTTCCAGTACCAGCACATATGCATTTACAATTACAGCTTTAGTTTGTTCATAATTAGAGGAACCTTCTTCTGATAACAGTTGTTAAGACCAAGCTGGGAGTAATGCATTGTTAACTCAGTCCCACTACTCCACAGGTCATAGCATAATATTAAAGTTTCCCACCTACTAGAAATAAGCCAAATTAAACACTTTATTAACCCTCAGAATAAAACACAACAAACCAGATTTCTTTAAACAACAACAAATTAACTATTTATTAATAAACTAAATCTTAAACAATATTGAGATAAATCTATGTCTGAAAAGACTTTATAACTTCCTATTCCTCTTAAACCCCATGTACACACACATACATTCAAAATCCAACTGTTAACCAGTTTTTAAAAATGATATTTTAAATTAGAGCTGTTTCTTAGGAATAATAATAAATAACTGGGTTTTAAGTCCTGGTAGGTTACTTTCCCAGCATGGTGAGGTGTTCCAGAGTCAAATAGTCAGATGCCACTTGAAGTGTCCAGGCGAATTTGATGAACAGTCTGTAATGGATAGGCGTTCAAGCCAATTTGGCTGCAGCATGCTTCACACAGATCTTTCAACAAAGAGTATAGCAACAGGTCTATTTGCATTTTGAATTAGCAATCTAACAGTGGAAACTTTCCTGAGAATTCCAGAACTCCCAGAAACACAAAGGCAACAGAAAGTCACGACTGCGGCGAGACTTCTCGGAGACTGGAAATAAAAAAGGACTTTGTTACCTCCAACAATGCAAAGATTCCTTTCCAGGGGTCTTTTCCCTCTTTACGTGAAACACAGCCTGTAGGCCAATGTAGATTTTCTGATGAGAGGAACAAATTTTTCTTCAGGGAGAGGACTGCTGTTCCAGCTGGTTTGTACACACAGTCAAACTGATACAATAAAGCATGTGACCTCATCTGTCTTGCTGTTGCCTAGGAACAGGCTTGCAGCTTGCACTCACTGTAACAAGTTAATGATCCCAGAGAGAAAAACACCTCTCAGTCTTAAAGGCACACAGACTCCCCTAGTTTTTAACAGAAAAAAACAATATTCCCATGACACCTCCACCCTTGGTGAAATGAAACATCATTCTTGAATGCATTTCATTACAATGGAAAACAGAAACTTAAGAAACAAAAAACATATTTTCACATTCATGCTCCCATTCACTCTACTGGTAATTAACAGAATTTTTCTTTGTACCATCAATATTCATGTAACTTAAGGTTATGTTCTTGGCAACGCATCAGCGATAACATTGTTTTTCCCCAAAATATGTACAATCTTCAAATGATAAGGCTATAGCAATAAACTCTATCTGAATATTCTGGCATTTTGGCTTTTAAATTTTCCACAAATGTTAACGGGTATTGTCAGCAAATATTAGTGTTCCGTTGTAGTCTTGGCGGACATATACTTCGAAATGTTCAAGAGCCAGCAACAGTCCTAATTTTTCTTTTTCCACAGTGGAATACTTTTTTTTGGTGGTGATCTAGTTTTCTTACAAAGTACACTATTGGTTTTTCTGTGCCCGATTCGTCATCCTGCAATAGGACTGCACCAACCCCCAGGTCGCTAGCATCAATCTCTATCTTGAAGGGTTTAGAAAAATTTGGATCAGCCAACACTGGTTCAGTAGTTAAGATTGCCTTTAGCTTTGCAAAAGCTGTCTGGCCATATTACTTTGGTTTTCCTTTTCTGTAGTAGATACAGCGCTAAAATTTGGTATAAACTTCCTGTGGAAACCTCACATCCCTAAAAACCTCATGATTTCACATTTAGTTTTATGGATAGGGCACTCCACTAAGGCTTGTACTTTTGCCATTTTTAGCAATACTTGTCCTTGCCCCACTATGTGTCCGAGGTAAGTTACTCTTGCTTTTCTGAATTCGCTTTTTGCCAGATTTAACAATAAATCAGCAACTTGTAACTTTTTAAACAGAGTTCATAGCTGTTTTAAGTGTTCTTTCCAGGTTTTACTGTATATTAGTACATCATCAAGATACACTACAAAGTTGGGAACACTGGCTACCACCTGATTCATTAATCTTTGAAAAGTTGCTGGGGCATTTTTTTAGCCCGAATGGCATCACCCAGCACTGATAAAGACCGAAATAAAAACAAGAAACGCTGGAACCACTCAGCAGGTCTGGCAGCATCTGTGGAAAGAGAAGCAGAGTTAACGTTTCGGGTCAGTGACCCTTCTTCGGCAGTTCCGAAGAAGGGTCACTGACCCGAAATGTTAACTTTGCTTCTCTTCCCACAGATGCTGCCAGACCTGCTGAGTGGTTCCAGCATTTCTTGTTTTTATTTCAGATTTCCAGCATCCGCAGTATTTTGCTTTTATTTTACTGATAAAGACCGTCTGGTGTGACAAAAGCTGATATTCCTTCAGCTCGAGGAGACAAAGGAACTTGCCAGTATCCCTTTAACAAATCGATCTTCATAAGAAACCTAGCACTGCCCACTCTGTCAATACAGTCTTTTAAGCGAGGAACTGGTTGGGGGGGCGGTGGGGGGGGGCTGCCTTCGTTACTGCATTGACTTTTCTGTAGTCCATGCAAAGTCGGGTTGACCCATCAGGTTTAGGCAGTAAGACTATTGAGAAACTCCAGCTGCTTTGACTAGGTTCAGTGAAGTTGTTTTCCAGCATGTATTGGATTTCTGCTTTTACTTGAACCTTGGACTTGTTTGTCCGGACTTAAGCAGTAAGGATGTTGTTTTATAGGAATAGAATCCCTTCTATCCATATCATGTGGCTTAGGTTGAACATCCTGTCTTATCCCTACAGACTCTTTTAAATGTTGTGAAAAGCCTGGTTAGGACGCCACATTGTTTTGCATGTGGACAAAAGCATGTTGTCCAATTTTCCTAGCCATTCTGTATTTGCTAACCAGATAGTTGGAGGTTCAATCTCAGAATTGTCTAGGCCTCCTTTGCCTCATCCTCACTATCCTTTTCCTTCTCGACGATCCCCATTACCTAACATACCTGTACTGGCTTATCCTCCTCCCTGTGATAATATTGTTTTAACATATTGATACAACACAACCGAATCTTCTTCCGGCGATCAGGGGTGTCAATCAAGTAATCTACCTTACCCATTCTTTTGATCACTTTATATGGGCCACTGAACCGTGCTTTTAATAGTTCCCCCTGTAACGGTAACAGTACTAATACTGGTTGAAAATTGCAGGTCTTTACATTCTTGATTGCCCATCTTTTCATATTGGTTTGGGAGCCACACCGCAAGCTTTTGTGAGTCTTTCCCGGAACACAGATACATATTCTAGTATCGAAGATTCATTCCTTTGTTCTAAGAATCTGTCTTTGATGAGTTTTAGAGGACCTGTTACTTCATGTCCATAAACCAATTCAAAAGGACTAAAACCTGTAGACTCATTCAATAAATCTCTGGTGGTAAATAAAAGAAAGTCTAGCCCTTTATCCCAGTCATGCAAATGAATATTCGTGACAACATGTTCCAATCATTGTTTTGAGAGTTTGATGGTACCTCTCGAAAGTGCTAAAGTGTCTGTGGGTGATATGCTGAAGACTTCAACTGTCTGATACCCAAATTGCCCATGACTTCTTGAAATATTTTTGACATGAAATTAGAACCTTGATCCGATTGCACTTCAAGTGGTAATCCATATCTCGTAAAGAATTGGGTTAATTTTTCTATTACTACTATAGCGGCACAGTGGCGCAGTGGTTAGCACCGCAGCCTCACAGCTCCAGTGACCCGGGTTCAATTCTGGGTACTGCCTGTGTGGAGTTTGCAAGTTCTCCCTGTGTCTGCGTGGGTTTTCTCCGGGTGCTCCGGTTTCCTCCCACAAGCCAAAAGACTTGCAGGTTGGTAGGTAAATTGGTCATTATAAATTGCCCCTAGTATAGGTAGGTGGTAGGGAAATATAGAGACAGGTGGGGATGTGGTAGGAATATGGGATTAGTGTTCTTTTTTTCTTTGGGCCTCCTTATCTCGAGAGACAATGGATACGCGCCTGGAGGTGGTCAGTGGTTTGTGAAGCAGCGCCTGGAGTGGCTATAAAGGCCAATTCTGGAGTGACAGGCTCTTCCACAGGTGCTGCAGAGAAATTTGTTTGTTGGGGCTGTTGCACAGTTGGCTCTCCCCTTGCGCCTCTGTCTTTTTTCCTGCCAACTACTAAGTCTCTTCGACTCGCCACAATTTAGCCCTGTCTTTATGGCTGCCCGCCAGCTCTGGCGAATGCTGGCAACTGACTCCCACGACTTGTGATCAATGTCACACGATTTCATGTCGCGTTTGCAGACGTCTTTATAACGGAGACATGGACGGCCGGTGGGTCTGATACCAGTGGCGAGCTCGCTGTACAATGTGTCTTTGGGGATCCTGCCATCTTCCATGCGGCTCACATGGCCAAGCCATCTCAAGCGCCGCTGACTCAGTAGTGTGTATAAGCTGGGGGTGTTGGCCGCTTCAAGGACTTCTGTGTTGGAGATATAGTCCTGCCACCTGATGCCAAGTATTCTCCGAAGGCAGCGAAGATGGAATGAATTGAGACGTCGCTCTTGGCTGGCATACGTTGTCCAGGCCTCGCTGCCGTAGAGCAAGGTACTGAGGACACAGGCCTGATACACTCGGACTTTTGTGTTCCGTGTCAGTGCGCCATTTTCCCACACTCTCTTGGCCAGTCTTGACATAGCAGTGGAAGCCTTACCCATGCGCTTGTTGATTTCTGCATCTAGAGACAGGTTACTGGTGATAGTTGAGCCTAGGTAGGTGAACTCTTGAACCACTTCCAGAGCGTGGTCGCCAATATTGATGGATGGAGCATTTCTGACATCCTGCCCCATGATGTTCGTTTTCTTGAGGCTGATGGTTAGGCCAAATTCATTGCAGGCAGACGCAACCCTGTCGATGAGACTCTGCAGGCATTCTTCAGTGTGAGATGTTAAAGCAGCATCGTCAGCAAAGAGGAGTTCTCTGATGAGGACTTTCCGTACTTTGGACTTCGCTCTTAGACGGGCAAGGTTGAACAACCTGCCCCCTGATCTTGTGTGGAGGAAAATTCCTTCTTCAGAGGATTTGAACGCATGTGAAAGCAGCAGGGAGAAGAAAATCCCAAAAAGTGTGGGTGCGAGAACACAGCCCTGTTTCACACCACTCAGGATAGGAAAGGGCTCTGATGAGGAGCCACCATGTTGAATTGTGCCTTTCATATTGTCATGGAATGAGGTGATGATACTTAGTAGCTTTGGTGGACATCCGATCTTTTCTAGTAGTCTGAAGAGACCACGTCTGCTGACGAGTGTAGGATTAGTATATATGGGTGGTTGATGGTCGGCACAGACACGGTGGGCCGAAGGGCCTGTTTCAGTGCTGTATCTCTAAACTAAACTAAACTATAGCAGTAATTGTCCTCAAAAGAATGGCCTCAGAAATCGAGTAGCCATGTCCATGATAGTGAGTATATATTGATGTCCCAATTTTGTTTTTGGCAAGGGTCCTACACAGTCTACTAATACCCTACTAAATGGTTCCTCAATAACTGGTTTGGGAATTAGTTGTGCCAGTTTTATGGTAGGTTGCCATTTTCCCACCATTTGGCATGTATGGCATGTCCTACAAAATTGCCTCACGTCCTTTGTAAGGCCTGGCCAGTAATAATGTTGACTTATACCTGATTTTGTCTTATGAATCCCCCTATGTCCTGCAAAAGGAATGTCATGTGCTAACCTTAATAATTCCTGATGATATTTAGGTGGTACCACTATCTGTTGAACAACTTTTCAGTATACGTCCGCAGGTCAATGAGACGGTCTCCATTTCCTCCTCAAAACCCCATCTTCAATATAATAGCCTTCTGGAACTCCTTTTGCCTCAGCTTCTGTCAGAGTTAACTGTGCTATTCTGTGTAACTCTGGATCAGCTTGCTGTGCTGCAATTATAGAAGATTTGTTAAACATCTCACCTGGATTACCTAAATCCATAAATAAGGTTTCAGATACTCGGCTATCTGTTTGTGGTGCCAATTTTACTTCCAATAATGGAACCTGTTTAGTCATTGCTCGGGTTACTACGCATGCAGGAAATATTCCTGGAACTTGTTCCTGTAATTGTTCTGTTTCTTTAACTTCACTTGGTTTCTCTGTAATTATAGGAGAAACTGATACTTTTGATCTGGCCAAATCATTCCCTAGGAGTAGATTAATTCACTCTACTGGCAAACTATGGACAACTCCTATCCCAGATGTTAGGTCACACTCCAGGTGCACTTTATATAAAGATACGGGTATATACTCCCTGCCAATTTCATTAATTAAAATTTTAGCGTTCAGGGCGCTCTCTAGTGGAAACATTATACCTTTCCCCAGCAAAAGTGTTTGGGTTGCTTCTATATCCCTAAGTATAATGATAGGTTTTCCTGCCTCACTTAAGGGATATGGAGTTACTTTTCCCTTTGAAAAGAATTCATTATAACTTTCAGGTATCTTATTCTTAACCTCTATACTCACTTTAGTTTTTGTGTCTGGTTTTACAGCTGCCGTTAAAGCTACAGCCTGGTCTGCTGTATTCTCAGTCAGAGTCTCTTTCTCTGCATTAGCTTTGTGTACCCCAACAAGTCCTATGGGTTTACTTCGCAACTTCCAGCATTCTGAATGAAGATGACGCATCTTGTGGCAATGATAACACTTCGGCTTGCGGACCTCATTTCTACCCTCAGCATATTCCTTTATGGCCTAAGAAGGTGATCATGGGGCATTCCCAGCTGTTTCTTCTCGTCCCCAGCTACTTGCCTTCCTTTCACTCTCCCACTTTCTATCCTTCTCGGGTTTATGGGCGTGACGGGCAAAAGGTTTTGGCCTATTCACAAGCTCAAAGTCATCAGCAGTTTCCGCTGCTTGCCTAGTTTCTAAAACTTTCAGGTTATCTACATGAGTTCTTACTACTGAAGGAATTGAATTTTTAAACTCTTCCAAGAGAATCAACTCTCTAAGGTTCGCATATGTGGTTTCCATCTTTAATGCCTGTATCCAATGGTCAAAATTAATTTGCTTTGCCCTCTCAAATTCGACATATGTCCGTGTATGTGTAATCTGTTTCTGGTGTGGGTTGTAGTGTAGAGGAGAATTGGCCTGCATCTTATACCCTCCTCCACCGCTGAAGCCGACATTCTCCACGAGCTCTAGTGTAAAAAAAAATCTCCATAAGTTCCGAAACTTCTGACGTTAAGCTTCAGGGACTAGCTCATATGCAGCAAGAATAGCCTTTTTGCCATCTCATAATCTGCGGAAGCCTCTTCAGGAAGCATGACATAAACTTCATGAGCTCTGCCCATCAACCTGCTTTGCATAAGCAGTGTCCAGCTTTCCTTTGGCCATTTCATTTGTTTGGCTATTTTTTCAAAAGATATGAAAAATGTCTCTACATCCCTTTCCTCAAACTTTGGGAGAGCTTGTATGAATTTAAACAGCTTTTTGTTGGATCTTGGGCTGCATTCAGATTCTTCCTGATTGGAACTTTCCCTGGATTCAAGCCTACCCTTTAGTCTTAGTTCCACCTCTCTTAATTTGAACTCCCTTTATTCTCTTTCATTTTCTCTTTGAAATGCTCTCTCTTTCTCCCTTTTCTCTTTCCAGTTCAAGTTTTCTTATTGCTATTTCTTTATCTATTTCCTGTTGAAGCCTAAGTTTTTTTCATTTCTTGCTCCTGCTCAAGTTTTTCATTTCGAACTGAATTCTAGCCAATTCCACTGCATCACTCTCTGACTTAATATCTTCTTCTTCCTCTTCCAATTCCAGATATTGGGTTATTACGTCAATTATCGCTGCTTTTTTGGCACCTACTTTCAATTCTAACCCAAGTTTTGCCACCAATTCTTTTAGTTTATTCTTAGATAAAATTGTCAAGTCACAGAGGGATACATTCTTCTTTCCCTGAAACTCTGCAGCAACTGCTAATGCCATTCTGATTATATAGCCTTTACCCGATTATACAAGAAACCTGGTTCCTTTTACTTTTTCTCTTTCAAATTATTTCTCCCCTGATAATTCACATAATTGGCGTTGGATTTGGATTCTGACAATCGAGCCCCCAATTAATGTTATGACCCAGGCGGGAGTAATGCACTGTTAACTCAGTCCCACTACTCTGCAGGTCACAGCATATTATTAAACAGGGAAAAATCTTCATGAGCCCTAACCACGATCTCACCTTGTAAGAGGAGAGTCAAAAATTCTTTCGGCCATTTTAGCCAGGTAGCTATTTTCTCAAATGAGATAAAATATGACTCAACCTCCTTAAATTTTGCCACTAGTCTTGTGTATTTCAGCACATTGAAGTTTTGCTCTGAATTGGGGATAATGTTTGAACGGCTGGCAACAAGCTCACCTTGTGCTTGTAGCCTTTCTAGCTCAAACTTTCTGGCTGCTTGCTCTCTTTCTGAAACTGCAACTTTTCCCTTTTCAACAGTAACGGGATTCTAGCTAGAATTATTTTTTCAGACCCTGATTCTAGGCTTTCTTCTTCGAGTTCAGGGGTAAGCTTAAAATAGTTGGCTAGACTTTTCACCAGTTCAGATTTCTTTGCTTTTTGTCTGAAAGTGATTCCCACCTCGATAGCTAAGCTTTTTAAATCTTCAACACTTAATTTGTTTAACTTATCATGGGATATCTCTCCCGATCTACAAACTCCTTAGCATTAAATGTGCCCATCTCTTTTGTTTCTAGGACCATAGAGAAAAAACAAAAGAATACAAGAAAAACTGTTTGTTTATTTTTCCACAGATTTAAGGGTCAATTTTCCTCCCATTTTCCAAATCTCTCGTTTATCTGACAGTTCAGATTCTGGCTTCAAGCCCCCAATTTGTTGCAGCCATGGGGTGTGATGTGGGTGTTCACTATTCAACTCCCCGCCTAACCCCTTGATGTTTCATTTTCCAAATAAACAGACAGCGACAGGTTTTCTTGTAGGTTTAAAACAACAGAAAATCAATTGTTTATTGATCATTACAGCTAATCCTGGAACCACATCCAATCATGCATTTGCTTGCGCATGCGCACACACAAACAAACAAGAAGAGACAGATAGAGAGGGGAAAAAAAGGAAGGTGACTTTTAGTAGGGAGGGAGGTCACGATAAACCTGTTGAATTTTCTTGGAAATCAAGTTCTCAATGGGTGCAGGCCTGAAATGATTTTAGTTTTCTCTCTTGATTGAAGACTCAGTTGACGTCGGTGGGATATTTCGGGTTCACTGTCGTCTAATGTAGATGTACACGTGCCTCCTAGCTTGCTGAAGCACAAGCTGCTAGATGTTGCTTCTCTCTCTCTCTCTGGCTCCAACTCTGTTACTTCTCACCTCTTAGTAGGAAATGTTCTTATCTCTCACTCATGGCGATCACACAATGGCCCATGGTGTGGCCACTTCACACCTTCTTTGTTTCAGAAGTCATTCAATTTTGGAATGTTTTAGGATGGGGTGCAATCGACACCTCTTAGCTTTGAAGATTTGTCCTTTGTTTTTGTCAGACAGTTTGAATACAAAAAGGCCAGTCCCTTTTTCTTCAGTGGCCATTTTGGATATTGTTCACTTTTTAAAATAATGGTTCATTCTAAAAGACAAAGTCAGTTTTTCTTAACTCTTTAGAATTAGTCCATAATTTGTATCATTGCACTCCCGATGTGTGTGACACATAGGCCAAAATTTTACAGCTGCCGGCGACTCTGGGGTGGCTGGGCCAGAAGCGGCCGAGGAAACCGAATCTGCTCCGCGCCGCCCGCCCAATGGCATTGTGCGGGGCTGCCAATTAGCAACTCCTCGGCATATTCGGCACCCGATAGGGCATGCGCGGCCAGCTGCAGCAGTGAATCTGTGGGCGGGGCCAATGTCAGCACTGTAAAAATGCAGACAGCGTTAGACAGATTTTGGGGCGGGGCCAATGTCAGCCCTTTAAAAAGGCAGACAGCAGTACAATGGAGCAGACGCTCAGGGGAATACAGCGGAGGAAGAGTTGGCAGTGTAACTGCAGAGGTGACCAGCTGACTGGAAATTGAAGAAGTCAAGGAAGAGTGACAGTGTCCAGGGGCAGGAAGGGGGCCAACATTTTGTGATGGAGGGGAGAATTTTCACCACAGCCCCCAGATTCTCAGAGGAATCTCTGCAGGTCCTCCAGGCGATGGAGGCAAGGCGGGACATACTATTCAACGCCGATGGCCAAAGAAGGTCCGCAGAAGTGACCAAGAGGGCCTGGCTGGAGGTCACCGAGGAGGTCAGCAGCCGCTGTGTGGTACGGAAGACATGGCTCCAGTGCAGCAAGTGGCTCAATGACCTGCTTTGCTGTGCCCAGGTAAGAGTTACTCCACATTAATCCCATTGTGAATGTGTCAAGGAAGGGTCAGTCTGTCCTAATGATGCAAGATGGAAACCAGCAATGAGCAGTCCTTGCCTGCTACATTGTCTTGGGAAGCAGGATGGTCATGTCTGGGAATCATGGTGAACCAATAGTGTTCCAATTGGGCACTGCATTGCAGTCACGCTGAGATGCAACAACAAACCCAATGGGTGAGGGTGTGAGAGATCAAATCATATGTCTAAACTAGGTGTGCTTGTTTTAACAGGAGAAGACAGTGCACAATGCCCGAGAGAGGTCCCAGACCGGTGGTGGCCAGGGCAATCAGGCAGACCTGACAAGTATGGAGGAGGGTACCTTGATGCTGGCAGGGGAGGACAGAGGATGCGCCTTGACAGATGGTGAGGTTGGCAGCCCTGGTTGTCAGAGTGAGTGACCCATCATATGGTGTGAGGGTGTAAGGGGGGGAGGTTGGGGGGGCAATTGAAGGGGTGATTGTCTCATGCCGTTAACTGTGCTAATAAAAGGTGATGCACACAAATGTGTGCAAACTGCAGTAAGGGACACGTGCTTCAATCTGTGGTGCTGATCAAACTAATGAATCTGATTTTCCCTGCAGGTGAAACACATCAGTGGCCAGAAGGGGTCTCGGGGGCTCAGCAGTCCCCCTCTGAGGATGACAAGCTCGCCTCAGAGGGTGCACCGTCACGTCATTGCACCTCACCAAGCGCCAGCGCAGAGACTTCCACCACAGTTGAGATTACTGTCTCCGCGGAAACGATGTCACTTACGGGTGTTAGCACAGCACAGTGGCCGGACCAGCCACCAGAGGCAGAACCGGCCAATGCCTCACACACTTGGAGGAGTGTGGGAAGCCAGGCCAGTGTAGAGCTGCAAGCTGATGACGTGCCTCTGAGAACATCCATTCAGTGGGAGATGTTGCAGGTTCAACATGCGGTGCATGAACATCTGGCAGAGTTGTCAGAGACGCTGCGAGCCATAGCACACACCCTGGAAACTTCCATCCAGGGCATGTCAGCTGCAAACTCTCAGGCATTTGTCCATCTGGCATCCTCCATTAACAGATTGGTAGCTGCAGGGGGGTGGGGGTGGGGGGGGGTGGGGGGTGCGGTGCCAGTACTGGAAGACATCTGTGATCTGAGGGGGAGTGTAGCCTCCCTGGACCAGGCCATCAGGGTGCAAACTCAGATGAGCATAAAGCAGGTCAAGGCTGCTCATCCCTCTGAGGTCAGCTTTGAGGACAGGTCGAGCCTCAAGAGGGCACAGGGGCAGCAGCCGATAGCACCTGGGAACTCCTGATGCATCATGCACCCCGTGCTCCCTCCGCTAGTGACATGTCAACCGCAAACTCCCAGGGTGTTAGAGGGAGCACCTGATATTTCTCATAAGCACTCTGATATGCCGCGGCCTGCACGGCCACAAGCTGGCAGAGGACATCCACCAAAGTTATCAAGAGCAGGGCAGCAGCCCGATCAGCCACCTGCCTCTGGTGAGTGTAGTGGCGAGGGATCGTCCACATGTAAGAGCACCTGCAAATGTTTTAAGAAATCACAGTAACATCAGTTCCCGAAGAAGGGTCACTGACCCGAAACGTTAACTCTGCTTCTCTTTCCACAGATGCTGCCAGACCTGCTGAGTGGTTCCAGCATTTCTTGTTTTTATTACAGTAACATCACTCCTGGTTCACTGGGTTACCTTCCGATTATTTATTTAATTGCACATTACATCACTGTAAATAAGTTTGTGGTTTTAACATGTAACTTTGCATATGTCATCCATGAGGTAGCATCAGACATCATTGCGCTGCTGAGGTGGTTATATATGAGATGTCACACACTTGGGTTGGGATCAACGTGACATGATGTTTTTAATCTGATCATCTCTTCCCTATGATGTGCGTGTCTTTTCCCTCTTGCAATCCCATAATGGCTCATCGCATGCCACAGTGTGCAATCCTGAATGGAGCGATCCTCTCAAGAGAAACGCCCACCTATTAGGGCATCCCAGGTCTCTCTTGCTCTTAATTCCGGAGGACATTCTGCTTCCTCTACCATGCAATCATGTGGGTGTTGCCCATCGTCCTCGTCAGAAACTCCATCTGATGGCACCTCACGGTTACCTTGAACCTCCTCGATGGCGTCTCCTTTTTCCATCGCCAGGTTATGCAAGGCACAGCAAACGCCA
Organism: Heterodontus francisci; assembly: GCF_036365525.1. Lineage (NCBI taxonomy): Eukaryota > Metazoa > Chordata > Chondrichthyes > Heterodontiformes > Heterodontidae > Heterodontus > Heterodontus francisci. The sequence continues at coordinate 74,497,328 of NC_090383.1, forward strand.
ATAATCCTGGATGCCCGTGCTGGTGTGTACTGCAGTGCTCCTCCTGAGTGGTCCAGACAGCTGAATCTCATCTTGAACAGACCAATCGTTTGTTCGATTGTGACTCTGGTGGCCGCATGGCTCTCATTGAAGCGTTCCTCAGCATGGCCTCTTGGAATTCTCACGGGTGTCAGCCATGTCTTCAAAGGATAACCCCTGTCACCAAGTATCCAACCTTCCAGTCTGTCCGGGGGACTGAAAAGAGCAGGCACCTGGGAGTTTCTGAGAATGTATGCATCATGGCAACTCCCTGGATACAGTGCACAAACCTGCCTGATTCTCTTCCGATGATCGCATACAAGCTGAACATTCAATGAATGGAAGCCTTTTCAGCTAATGAATGCCCCTGAATGACCTGCTGGTGATCTAATTGCCACATGTATACAGTCTATCATACCCTGAACCATTGGGAACCCAGCTATTGTGCTGAATCCTCTTGCTCTTACAGCCTGGCTGATGTTGTCCGTTTTGAAACGAATGAAATTGTTCGCACATCTAAACAGTGTATCAGTCACAATCTTTATGCAGTGGTGTGCAGCTGCTTGGGAGACTCCGCACAATCTGGCGTCAATGCTCGGAAAGAGCCACACGCATAAAGGTTAATAGCAACAGTCACCGAGGGAGTTTGAGGCTACATCCACTGCCACCATCTCACAGAGCAATGTCACGGTCTCATGTGACAGATGCAGCCTTCTTCTGTATTGGCATTCCGACAGATGCAGGTAGCTCAAACGCAGTCGGTATACCCTACCTGTTGGGTAGGCGCGTGTCCTGACATGTGTTCGCTCTCGCCTGACTCTGCCACCTGCTCTCCCTCCCACATAACGGGGAGCCACTTGACCAGCCGATTGTGCATGCCCATGCCCAGCTGTCCTTCTGTTCCTAATTGGGGCATGGTCCTCCCCCTCTGAAGTGCTGCCTCCAGAATGCACAATTCCCATCATTGGACTGGTTACCAAATTCAATGACAAAATCGCTTAAGCTCCAGCTGTCAGGACAGACACACACAACCCCCTTCCATCCACTCATTGACTCAGGACAGATAGGTCCCGGCTGCAGTGAGTCAGATTCAGTTGGAGCCCTCAGCACAAGCTACAAATGTCAACATTTAAATGAAACACTAAAATTCTCACAGATAAGCAACACCAAACATTTTACCTCCAACACTTTCACTGATTGCCTGCCTTCCACCCTTTTAAAGCTGCCGGGTCCCCGACATGATCGGTGACCCGATTTATGCCATAAAATCAAATGGCCACATAAATTTCCAGTCAAATGGCTTATCAATTGCTTTAGGTGCCTTGAAATTATTTGCGGTCAGGTGTGAGAGCGGCGACTCGCTCATGCCCCACTTACTGGATCTTGAAATGTCGTCTGTGCGTGATGACGCCGGGGACCCGACCCGACGTCATCAGACGTCATTTTGCCACCCGGCCGCCTCTGAACAGTCCCGATTAAAGTAGGTAAAATTATGGCCATAGAGTGAACAATAAACCATAATTGTTGAATTGATGGCATCACTGTGACTCACCTGGGAGAGTGGAGAGGCAGCAGACCTGCGAGGAATCGCACCGGAGAGGGACTGCTATAAATCAAGACCAAGGCTCAGGTTCAACACTCACCTAGTAGAGCGGAGAGGCAGTGGAGCTGGGAGGAATTGCACGGGGAGGGAGAGCTGCATATCAAGACCGGGGCTTGGGGCCCACACTCACCTGCGAGAGCAGAGAGGCAGGCTGTGTCTGTAGCTGCATCTGGCTGGAGGTCAGCACGCACTGCGTTTGAAGAAGAGTGAAAAAAAATCTAACAGTGACATCACGGGAAAGCGGTAAGCTGATTGAGTAACTGCTGTTGGAGAGTTCCTATAAATAGCTGGAAAATCAGAAAAAAAAGTAGTTTTTTTAACCCTCAAATAGCTACCTTATAAGTGGTAAGGTTAGTATTACTAAGGTTTTTGTTAGTGTAATTTATTACACTAATTATTAATTGAAAAGTGCTGTTTGGACAGAGTGTGAGTTTGGTGTATCAGGGAGTTTGGTGACAAGGGGAAAGAGGTGCTCCTTTGTCTCTTTCCTTTTTCTGCCTTTTCAACCTCCAGTATTTGGTTCTTACTTCAATACAGCGGAAGAAGCTGATTGGCGAGTATCTGGTAAGTTAATCTACATATTATACTTATTAAACTAGCAATAATTAGTTTGTAAAGTTAAGGTATGGCACGGCAGCTTGGCCAAGTGGAATGTGCTTCTTGTGGTATGCAGGAACTTGTGGATGCATGTTTAGGGAGGTGGTCACACCGCAGGATAAGAGTGTGCAGGCAGAGAAGGAATGGGAGACCGCCAGGCAATCTAAGAGAACCAGGCAGGTAGTGCAGGAGCCCCCTGAGTCGATCTCACTTGCTAACTGGTTTTCCATTTTGGATACTGGTGAGGGTGATGGTTCCTCAGAGGAGTGCAGCAAGAGCCAAGTCCTTGGCACCACGGATGGCTCAGCTGCACAGGAGGGAGGAAGATTAGTGGAAGGGCAATAGTGATAGGGGAGGCATTGGGACTTGTTCTGGGGTAGGTGGAAACCTGTACAAGATGGATGGGTTGCACCTTAGCAGGACCAGGACGAACATCTTTGCAGGGAGATTTGCTAGTGCTGTTGGGGAGCAAACTAAATTGGCAGAGAGTTGGGAACCTAAGAGGAAGCACAGATTGCAGGGAAGCAAAACTGGTAATAGGAAGTAGAAAAGTAGTAAGTGAAATTGGAAGGCCGACGAGACGAATGCAAACATCAAGTAGGATCAGAATGAGGAATAATGTTAAGACAAAGTTCAGGGCACTCTATCTGAATGCACATAGCTTTTTCAAAAATGTAGATGATTTGAAGGCACAAATAGAGGTAAATGGGTATGATTTAATTGCCATTATGGAGACATGGTTACAGGGTGACCAGGACTGGGAACTGAATATTCAGGGTTATTTGTCATTTAGGAGTGATAAGCAGAGGGGAAAAGGAAGCGGTTAGTGTTGTTAATAAGGGAGGAGATCAGTACATTAGTGAGAGAGGGTCTTAGATTGAAGCAGCAAGATGTAGAATCAGTTTAGGTGGAGCTAGGAAACAGCAAGGGGCAGAAAATATTGATGGAGGTTGTTTATAGGCCACCAAACTGTAGTGGTAAATTTAAATCAGGAAATTAGAGCTGCATATAGCATGGGCAATACAGTAATAATGGGTGAGTTCAATTTACATATAGATTGGGGAAACCTAATTAGCACTAATGCTGTGGAGAATGAATTCCTGAGTGTGTACGAGATGGGTTTCTGGAGCAGTAAGTTGAAGAACCAACTAGAATCAGTCTATTTTAGATTTAGTATTATATAATGAGAAAGGGCTAATTAATAACTTTGCTGTAAAGGAACCATTAGGAAATAGTGACCACAATATGATAGAATTTTACGTAAAGTTTGCAAGAGTTAAAGTTCATTCTGAAACTAGGGTCTTAAATCTGAACAAAGGAAACTATGAAGGTATGAGGGACAAGTTGGCTATGGTGAATACATTAAAAGATTTGATGGTAGACAGGTAATAGCCAGTAGTTAAAGAAGTATTACACAGACTAGAACAAATATACATTCCTCTAAGACACAAAAACCCAACAGGAAAGGTGAATCAACCATGGCTAACATAAGAAGTTAATCAAAAGGTGAAAGGAAGTGTCTTGGAAGGTCACCAGAAAAAGTGGTAAGCCTGAGGTTTGGGAGCAATTTAGAGTCCAACAAAGGAGGACCAAGAAACTGATAAATAATGGGAAAAGAGATTATGAATGCAAGCTAGCTAGAAACATAAAGGCGGACTGTTAAAGCTTCTTAGGTATGTGAAAAGGAAAAGATTGGCAAGGACAAATGTGGGTCCATTCCAGGTGGAGACAGGAGAGTTCGTGGTAGAGAATGAGGAAATGGTGGAGAGACTAAACAATTACTTTGTGTCTGCCTTCACAGAAGACACAGAAAATCTCCCAGAAATACTAGGGAGCCAAGGGACTTGTAAAAATGAGGAACTGAAAAATATTAGTATCAATAAAGAGTTGGTACTTGAAAAATTAATTGCATTGAAAGTTGATAAATCCCCAGGACCAGATGTGCTACATCCCAGAGTATTGAAGGAGGCGGCCATAGAGATAGTGGATGCATTGGTTGTTATCTTTCAAAATACTATATATTCTGGAAGGGTTCCTGCAGACTGGAAAGTAGCAAAGGTAACCTCATGATTTAAGAAGGGAGCAAGAGAGAAAACAGAACTATAGACCTGTTAGTTTGACATCAGTAGTAGGGAAAATGTTAGAATTTATTATAAAAGATGAGATAACTGGGCACCTGGAAAATAATGATATGATTGGGCAGAGTCAACATGGATTTGTGAAAGGGAAATCATGTTTGACAAACCTGCTGGAGTTTTTTGAGGATGTTACTTGTAGCATAGATAAAGGAGAACCATTAGATGTGGTGTATTTGGATTTGCAGGAGGCTTGTGATAAGGTCCCACAGAGGGGGTTAGTAAACAAAATTAGAGCACATGGAATTGGGGGTAATATACTGGTATGGATTGAGAATTGGTTAACAGACAGAAAGCAGTGAGTAGGAATAAATGGGTCATTTTCAGGACGGCAGGCTGTTACTAGTAGGGTACCGCAAGGATCAGTACTGGGGCCACAGCTCTTCACAATCTATATAAATGATTTGGATGTGGGGACCAAATGTAATATTTCCAAATTTCCTGATGACACAAAACTAGGTGAGAATGTAAATTGTGAGGAGGATGCACGGAGGCTTCAAGGGAATTTGGACAGGTTAAGTGAATGGGCAAGAACATGGCAGATGGATTAAAATATGAATAAGTGTGAAGTGATCCACTTTGGTAGAAAAAACAGAAAGGCAGAGTATTTCTTAAATGGTGAGAGTTTGGGAAGTGTTGATGTCCAAAGGGACCTGGGTGTTCTTGTTCATAAGTCACTAAAAGCCACTATGCAGATGCAGCAAGCAATTAGGAAGGCAAATGTATGTTGGCCTTCATTGCAAGGGGATTTGAGTATAGGAGTAAAGATGTCTTGCTGCAATAGTGTGAAACCTCGGTGAGGCCGCACCTGAAGTATTATGTACAGTTTTGTTCCTTTGTGGAAGGATATACTTGCCATGGAGGAAGTGCGACAGAAGTTCACCAGACTAATTCCTGGCATGGCGGGATTGTCTTATGAGGAGAGATTGCAGAAACTGGGCCTGTATTCTCTAGAGTTTAGAAGAATGAGAGGTGATCTCATTGAAACTTACAAAATGTAAGGGCGTGTCAGGGTAGATGTGGATAGGGTGTTTCTTCTGGCTGGTGAGTCTAGAACCAGGGGACACAGTCTCAGATTAAGGGGCAGGTCGTTTAAGACTGAGATGAGGAGGAATTTCTTTACTCAGAAGATGGTGAATCTGTGGAATTCTCTACCCCAGAGGGCTGTAGAAGCTCAATCATTGAGCATGTTCAAGACAGAAATCAATAGGTTTCTGGATACTAATGACATCAAGGGATATGGCAATAGTGGGGGAAAATGGTGCAGAGATAGATGATCAGCCATGATCCGTTTGAATGGTGAAGCAGGTTCGATGGGCCGAATGGCCTACTCCTCCTGTTTCCTATGACAACCGCATCTTGCATTAATACATGTGGTAAACATCAATAATTAGCTCCCATCTAAATAAATGAGTAATCAAACCACCACATTTTAATTGCTCTGTATTTAGTTAGCTGATCTCAACTAGGGCAACTGTTAAGGTGCTACAATTGGCTTCAACAGCCCTTGGGTTAAGAAAGCAAAATTGGCTATGGTTTCTCTTCATTCATTCATGGGTTGTGGACATTGCTGGTAAGGCCAGCATTTATTGCTCATCCCAGGTTGCCCTTGAGATGGTGGTGGTGAGCCTCCTTCTTAAACTAATTCAGTCCATGTGGTGAAAGCATTCCCATAGTGCTACTAGATAGGGACTTCTAGGATTTTGACCCAATGATGATGAAGGAACAGTGATATATTTGCAAGTCAGGTTGGTGTGTAACTTGGAGGGAAGCTTGGAGGTGGTTCTATTCCCATGTGCTTGCTGCTCTTTTCCTTCTAGGTGCTATAAGTTGCAGGTCTGGGAGCTGCTGCCGAAAAGCTTTGGCGAGTCTTTGCAATGCATCTTGTAGATGGTACACACTGCAACTACAGTGTGCCAGTGGTAGAGGGATTGAAGGTTTAAGGTTGTGGATGGGATGCAGATCAAGTGGGTTGCTTTGTCCTGGATAGTTCTTGTGTGTTGTTAGAGCTGCGCTCCTCGAGGCAAGTGGAGAGCATTCTGTCACACTCCTGACTTGTACCTTGTAGATGGTATAAAGGCTTTGGCGAGTCAGGAGGTGAACCAATCACCACACAATATCCAGACACTGACTTGCTCTTGTAGCCACATTATTTATGTGTTTGATCCAGTTAAGTTTCTGGTCACTGGTGACCCCCAGGATGTCAATAGTGAGGGATTCGACAATGGAAATGCCTTTGAATGTTAGGCGGAGGTTGATGGACTCTCTTTTGTTGGAGGTGGTTATTGCCTGGCACTTGTGTGACAAAAATGTTACTTGCTACTTATCAGCCCAAGACTGAATGTTGTTTGGGTCTTACTGCATGCAGGCACGGGCAGCTTCATTATCTGAGGAGTTGCGAATGCAACTTAACACTGTGCAATCATCAGCAAATCTCCCCACTTCTGACCTTGTGATGGAGGGAAGGTCATTGATAAAGCAGCTGAAGGTGGTTGGGCCTGGGATACTACCCTGGGGAACTCTTGCAATGACTTGGGCTGAAATGATTGGCTTCCAAAAACCACAAATATTTTCCTTTGTGCTAGGTATGTCACCAGCCAATTGAATTGTTTTCCCTGATTCACATTGACTTCGGTTTTACTGGGGTTCCTTGATGCCACCTTTGGTCAAATGCTGCCTTGATGTCAAGGGCAGTCACTCTCACCTCACGCCTGGAATTTAGTTCTTTTGTCCATGTTTGGACCAAGGCTGTAATGAGGTCTGAAGCCTCAAACTGAGCATCTGTGAGCAGGTTATTGATGAGTAAGTGCCGTTTCATACCACTGTAAGCGACCCCTTCCATCATTAGGCTGATGGGGCAGTCATGACCGAGTTTGGATTTTTCCTGCTTTTTGTGTACAGGACATAGCTGGGCAATTTTCCACTTTGTCAAGAAGATGATAGTGTTCTAGCTGTACTGGAACAGATTGGCTAGTGGCGTGGCTAGTTCTGGAGCACAAGTCTTCATTTCTACAGCCACGATGTGTCATAGCCCATAGCCTTTGCTGTAACGAGTGCTCTCAGCCATTTCTTGATATCATATGGAGTGAATTGAACTGGCTGAAGACTGACTTCTGGCCTCAGGACGAGGCCAAGATGGATGCAAATGCTTCAGCTTTGTCTTTTGCATGCACATGCTGGGCTCTGCCATTATTCAGGATGGGAATGTTTATGGAGCCTCCTCCTCCTGTTAGTTGTTTAATTGTCCACCACCATTTACGCCTGAATGTGGCGGGACTGCAGAGCTCTGATCTGTAGAATGCTGTTTCCGCTGCATTTAGTCCTGTGCTGTAGTTTCTCCAGGTTGGAATCTTATTTTTAGGTACATCTGGTGCTGCTCCTGGCATGCTGTCCTACACTCCTCATTGAATCAGAGTTGGTCCCTGTGGTTGATGCTAATAATAGAGTGCAGGATACATTGGGTCATGAGGTTACAGATTGCAGTAGCATACAATTCTGCTACTGCTGATGGCCTACAACACCTGATGGATGCCCAGTTTTGAGCTGCTAGATTTGTTCTGAATCTATCCATTTAGCCACATGGCACGATAGAGTGTCCTCAGTATGAAGACAGTAGTTTGGCTCCATAAGGACAGTACAGTGGTCACTCTGTGACAGGTAGATTGGTGAGGACAAGGTCAAATAGGTTTTTATCTCATGTTGATTCTCTCACCACTTGCCGCAGGCTCAGTCCAACAGCTATATCCTTCAGGACTCAGCCAGCAAAATCAATAGTGGTGCTACCGAGCCACTCTTGGTCATCAACACCCAGAGTACATTCTGTGCCCTCGCTGCCCTCAGTGCTTCTTCCAAGTGGTGTTCAACATGGCGGAGTACTGATTCATCAGATCATGGAGAGCAGTGAGTGGTAATCAGCAGGAGGTTTCCTTGCCCATATTTAACCTGATGCCATGAAACTTCATAGGATCCAGAATCAATGTTGAGGACGTCCCGGGCCAATCCCTGCCTCATGCTGGTGGGGTTTGTCCTGCTGGTGGGACAAGACAGGTGGTGATCGACAAGTCTTGGATGTTGGCTGAAAAGCATGATTCTGTGAGTATGACTATGCCAGGCTGTTGCTTGATTAGTCTGTGAGACAGCTCTCCCAGATGTTAGTGAAGAGAGCTTTGCAGGCCGACTGGGCTGGGTGTGCCTTTGTCGTATCCGAATCCAATGCGTAGGTTGAAGCCCAGTGATCTGTCCAGTTTTATTCCTGCTCCTGATAACTATCGACTGTTGAAAAGCACATGTGGACATCAGCCGAAGGCAGGGTCAGGCTTTGGCTATGACATCCGCTTTAGTTGGCTAACTTGCTGACTCAGTTGACATGCGAAGAATGGCCATTTAAGTTACATACCTCATAGCATTAAACTGTACTCCAGAAAGAATCAACATCTTCAATAGAAAAAAGTAAAAAACTGAACCTTCCCCCACATTAGTATAAGCATCACAAAGTGGAGGTCATTTTAAATTTCATTGCCGGGTGAAATAATGTGTGTATTATAAAAGGTTTTTCAAATTTAAAAGTAACCTCAGTATCATATTGGTTTCGTACTCTAAGGACAATACTGTAAATTGGCAAAATGGGAGTTAGTCCCTGCATTTCCTCAACCTGTTAACATGTGCTGTGGATTCAAAGATGGTAATTTGGAAGAAATTAGGCAAATTGTCACAGAATGGCAAAAAAAAACATATGATGAGTCACCCACAGTACTTTTATGCACATCTTATTTTCTGGCTAATAATTGACACTGGCAGAAACTTGGTGAAAAAGTCTACTGCCTGCCATTTCAGTAAGGGTACGTTGCACAAAAGGACCTAAAAGAAAGTTTAAAATTAATTTTAAATATAGCAATATTAGTATTCAAGATCATTATGCTTCAATTTTACAGGTGGATGATTCCATTCAACCTCTTCCTGAGGTCCTCACCATCATAGATACCAATGTCCCACAATTCAGTTCACTCCACATAATATGAAGAAATGGCTGAATGCAATGGACATAGAAAAGACTTTGGAGTCTGACAATATACTGGCAATAATGCAGAAGACCTGTGTACCATAATTAATTTGCTGCCTAGTCAAGTTACTCCAGTGCATTAATAATGCTTGCATCGAACTGGCAATGTGGAGAATTCGAGTATGTTCTCGCCACAAAGAGGGAGCCAATTCTAATCCAACTAATTAGCAACTATTAGTTCCCTCCCTGTTATCAATAAAGTGAATAAAAGGTCATCAATAGTGGCATCAAATGACACCTATTCACCAATAACCCACTCACTGATGCTCAGTTTGGGTTCTGCCAGAACCAGTTGACATTGTCACAGTCTTGATCCAGGCATGCACACAAGAGCTGAGTACTGAGAGGATATAACAGTGACTTTCCTTTGGCATAAAGACAGCATTAGACTGAGTATGGTATGAAGGAGCCCTAGAAAAACTGAAGTTAATAGGGGCCAAGGAAAAATTGCTTCAGACGTTGGACTCATACTTGACAAAAAGATAGATGGTTGTCATTGTTGGAAGTCAGTCATCATGACCCAGGACATTGCTATAAGAAATTCTCAGGGCAGCATCCTTGGTCCAATCATCTTATCTACTTCATCAATGTCCTTTTCTAAATCATAAGATTAGGAGTGGGGCTGGTCACTGAGAATGCTACAAAAGTTTCATTCACAAATCCTCCAATAATAAATCAGCACATGACAGCCTACGTAGGATTTGAATAACATTTTAGCTTAGGCTGATAGTTGGCAACGTTTGTGCCACAGAAATCCCAGGCAATAACCATCTCCAACAAGGAACGTCTTAAGCACCTCCTCCTGTCCTTCAATACCACCAAAAATAGGTGAGAGGGCATGTTGTGATGAGGACATAAGGAATCTGCAAGGGGATATCGATAGGTTGAGTGAGTGGGCAAAAACTTGGCAGATGGAGTTTAATGTAGGAAATTGTGAGGTCATGCACTTTGATAGGAAGAATCAAAAGGCAGACTATTATTTAAATGGAGAGAGACTTCAAAAAAGTGCAGCACAGAGGGATCTGGGTGTTCTTGTGCATGAAACACAAAAAGTTTGCATGCAGGTGCAACAGATAATTAAGAGGGCAAACGGAATTTTGGCCTTTATTGCTAGGGGGTTGGAGTTTAAAAATGGGGAAGTCTTGTTCCAACTGTACAGGGTGTTGGTGAGGCCACACCTGGAGTACTGTGTACAGTTTTGGTCCCCGTATTTAAGAAAAGATATACTGGCATTGGAGGCAGTTCAAAAGAGATTCACTAGGCTGATTCCTGGGATGAAGGTATTGACTTATCAAGAACGGCTAAACAGGTTAAGCCTTTCCTCATTAGAGTTTAGAAGAATGAGGGGTGATCTTATTGAAACATACAAGATTCTGAGGGGGCTTGTCAGGGTAGATGTTGAAAAGATGTTTCCACTAGTGGGGGAATCTTGAACTAGGGGACATAGTTACAGAATAAGGGGACACTCATTTAAAACTGAGATGCAAAGGAATTTCTTCTCTTAGAGGACAGTGAATATCTAGCATTCTCTACGCCAGAGAGTTGTGGAGTCTAAATCATTGAAAGTATTTAAAGAGGAGGTAGATAGATTTTTGAAATATCGGGGAGCTGAGGGCTATGAGGAGCTGGCACAAAAGAGTAGTTGAAGTCTGGGGCAGATCAGCCATGATCTTTTTGATTGGTGGGGCAGGCTTGAGGAGCTGAATGGCCTACTCCTGCTCCTATTTCTTATGTTCTTACGTTCATTGCTGAGTCCCCTAAAATCAACATCATGAAAATGACCATAGCTCAGAAGCTTAACTGGACCAGTCAGAGTATGCTGCAATGAATGGCTCACGTCCTGACTTCTGAAAGCCTCTCCATTATCTACAAGGTTCATATTAAGGATGTGACTCACCACTCATCTGGATAGGTAGACAAGCAACAACACTCCAGTAGCTCAACATCATACAGAACAGAGCAATCCATTTGATCGGGTACCTGTCACTGGGCTCAATATCCACCCTTTACATCACTGGTACACCGAGGCCACGTTATATACTATCTACAGAATATAGTGCAGCAACTTACTAAGCTTACTTCGACAGCACCTCAGAGCCCCACAACCTCTACCACCAAGAAAGGCAAGAGCAGAAAGATCCTGGGAAGACCAAACACCGTCCTGACTTGGACCTGCTCCACTGTTGATTCATCATTGCTGGGTCAAAAATCTAGAATTCCCTATCTACTACCATGGAAGTACTGTCAACTCAAGGACTGTAGTAATATATGAAGGCCCACCACCACCATCTCTGGGCATTTAGACATGGGCAATAAATGCAGGCTTACCAATGTCACCCACATCCAAAGAACAAATTGCAAAATAAATTCATAGGTTTTGCATACTCTGCAGGTTTTATTTTCATTGGTAAAACAATAATGTATCCTTGCTATTTTATAAGGAGACTTTCAGCAACATGCAATTATTGAATTAGGTCAACTTTGATACAATAACAACTTGTATTTATAAAGTGCCTTTAAATTCATAAAACATTCGAAGGAGTGTTACAAAGAAAAATCTGACACCGGGCTACATAGGCGATATTAGGGCCGATAACCAAAAGCTTGATCAAAGATTTAGCTTTTAAGGAATGTCTTAAAGGAGGAAATAGAGGTAGAGAGGCCAAGAGGTTTAGGGAGAAAATTCTAGAGCTTAAGGCCTTGGGAACTGAAGGCACTACCCCCAAAGGTGGAGCAATGAAAATCAAGGATACTCAAGAGGTCAGATTTAGAGGAGCACAGATATTTCTGAGGGTTGTGGGGCTGGAGGAGGTTAAAGAGATAGGGAGGGGCAAGGCCATGGAGGGATTTGAAAACAAGAATGAGAATTTTAAAATTGAGACGTTGCTCAACCGGGAGCCACAGTAGGTCAGCAAACACAGGGGTAATAGGTGAACAGGACTTGGTGTGAGTAAGGACCTGGGCAGCAGAGGTTTGGGTGACTTCAATATTTTGGAGGATAGAATGTGTGAGGCCAGCCAGGAGTGCATTGAATAGTCAGGTCTAGAGGTAACAATGGCAGGAATGAAGATTTCAGCAGCAGATGAAGTAAGACTAAAAGCGAAGCCAAGAAGCTCCACTGCCAGGCACGTCACTTTGTGTGCAGTGCCAGTAGCCCAATTACAATTAAACACAGAATCTCAATTACAGCACTTTGATTAATCTAAATCAAGTGTATTAAATAAAGTAAATAAGGATTGTGAAGTAATGTGAAACAAGAAGCAAAAGGAAATAAGCAAATTAAGCGGTCAGTATAATGAGTTCAAGAATTGTGTTTCTAGAGAGGATGGATTGAGGGTTACGGCAAATTGAGGTTGATGCAATGTGTATTTTTCATGTTCCTAAAAATTCTAATCTTCTAAAGTAGATTTATACTGTTATACTAACCATGGAATGGGAATATTCAGTTGACAAAATCTAGTACAGAGTTAGAAGCTGCAGCAAATGGTAAATTCAGTGTAGAATGCTTGTACTGTGTTACCTTTCTTCAGTAGTATAGCTGGGTTGCAACTGAATGACAGCACATGATTAAGTTTCAAGATTAAAGAAGAATTTTCAAGTTACAGTTTAACAAAACAAATAAAATCAGTGTCTGAAATCTTAGTAACGGAAACTTCATTGTCCTGGTAATTGTACCATAAACACTGCAGATTCAACAAGCAAAGCAAACAAACAATGAAGTAATCTGAAAATCAATTTGTTTGAAGTTTTTAAGTGCTGTGTTTAGGGTAAACTTGGAGTTCAGTTTTGTGGTAGACCCAAGTAGCTAATTTCAGCTGTATTTTTAATAGATTTTCTAAATTGTAAACAGTCTCACTGGAGATTTTGCAGATTCTGGCGCAAGGGTTAAAGGTCAAACCCAACACCAGATTACAATCTACATGTCATGCAATGTTTGCTATGCTATTCTTACATTACGTAATATTAGTTGATAAAGATTACATTTACCTGAAATATATAACAGTTTATTCTGGTGACAGAGCTTGAGATTGACTGGGGACTTTTGAGGACCATGTGAATTAATATTCACAGGAGCACGGCTTTTTGCTTTTATATATCTATCTGTTTCAAATTGCTGCTCTCCTTTCCTAAAATGACTAGCAATGGGATAGGATTCCATAGGGACTGGAGCCCTCCAGTACCGATCCAAACCCACTTCAGAAGTAGACAGTTGGCAACTGTGCATACATGAGACCATTGGGTAGTACTGTTCACAGAAAAACAAATTGAATTGTGGAAGGTGATTCCAAAATACAAATAAAAATCTTAAAATTCAAAATAATAAAAAGGCATTTAACTTATTCAGCCACCTTGAAGCAGTGGCTTTTATCATAGGCTTTCATTCGGCCCATTTTTCAGCTATATATTGCTTTTTGATTTGTTCTTGTTTTTGAGTATGTCTCACTTTTTTTGAAGCTACCTGTCAGCTTTACAGCATTTTATAAGTTGGTATGTATGGGACATCCCATTTATTGAACTCTCAGCTACAGAACATACGTTCACATTTCACACATATTTCCATTTTTTCTGTTAAAACTGTCACAATAAATATTTTAATAGTTACAATCAGTTTAACAGAACAAAAGTATCAAAATCAAACTTGATCCTTAATTTATTAGATCTGTACTTTGTGTTAGCAAGACTCAATAAATCCACTATCATCCTTATTCATTACTATTACTGCCCATGCCCATTTTTTAATTAATCTGGTTTCACGCCATGATTTCCAGGCAATACCAGTACCACACACTAAAATGAGCCTGGGCATTGAAATGAATCAGTATCCTGGCTCAGAAAAGTACCCAAAGACAGCAGGGGTCAGCCAGAGGAGCAGCAGCAGCCTGAGGAGAATGGGAAAGAGAACCCAAGGATAGCTGCAAGAGACAATCATGCCAATCTGTTATGGAAGACCTCTTTACTACTACATCTACCCAGTCCAGGAACAATCCTGACTAATGTTCAATCTAAGCCACACAGCAACTCAAAAGTCCCCATGCCGACCACATCCAAGTCAGCCCCTTTAAATTGCTGCAAGTGCACAGCCAGGCAAAAAAATTAAAGGGCCCACACTGAAACAAATCACCCGCGCGCTCCACAAAAGAATTAGAGGGAACATTGGTCCTGACTCTTCCTCTTTCCCACCACAAAAGTTGTATAATCCACAGCCACTTCTCTGCACACAGCAGCTCACTCATCCCAGTCATACGACTGTAATGAAAATCAAGGATTTTTATCTTGTTTTGACTTGGTAGAGTTTTCTTTTAATTCAGTCGCAGGATCTAAGGGGTTGGATTATCCCTCACTGCCTTTCTTTGAATTGGGCAGGGTAGCAGCAGAAATGCCAATAAAATAAACTGGTGAGGCCTATCACCACATCCCTGTCCTGACGTGGATTTCCTTCCCCACGTTCCTGCCAGAACTGATGCAGGCTGCTCCTTTTCTATCTGTCAAAGGTAAAAGCTGATGGAGGAGGGTGGACTGGCCAGGGGTTTAGGCGGCAGGGTGTTGAGGTGCAGTTAGCAGGGTCCAGCTTCCCATCCAGTTCCCCTCTCGTGCGTCCCTTGTCATCAGGAGTTTTATACACAAGGTGTTTCAAAAAATAAGTCTGCCCAAAGCGCTGCAGTATGAGAACAAGACAACATGAATTCATTGCAATGCCCGTAAGTGCAAATTACTGCGGCAGTATGTGTCTGGGCTTTGTGCCTGAGGCTTGCAACTTCATCCAGATTCTGTCAAGGCAAACGTTCAAAACTGGTGATACTTTAAATAAACAAGACTCATCACCTTTATGACCTGAGCAATCTTTGCGCTCATCTGCAAATCATTATTTTGTGAGGGCGAGATTCACTCTTTTTATCTTAGGGGCAAGACCGCCTCCGCCAGCCCTGGGAGAAATGCTGCTATTTTGCGTGGCTTATGCAATTATTTGCCTGCAGTCATGGCTTCCAGCTCTCTGAGGCACTGCCAACAGCTGCCAGCCAATCAGAGGGCTGGCAGCTCTTCAGTGCCACCAGGAGCAATGGCCACTGCTGGGACTGCACCCAAGCAGAAGAGGCACCATTGACACTGGCCTCGGAAGCAGGTAAGAGGGGGTTGGGCTCGCCAGGGCCAATCGACCAGGCCCAGGTGGGGGGGGGGGGGGAGGGTGTTCCAGTGGGTGCCTGATTCAGAGGGTGCCCGCAAGGAGGCTGCAAGGTAATACTGGACGGCCTCCCCAGGTGGCGAAGTGCCCATTTGCCACTGGTAAAATACACTGAAAACTAGTATGCAGGTACAGCAGGTAATAAGGAAGGCAAATGGAATTTTGGCATTTATTGCTAAAGGAAGAGTGTATAAAAGTAGGGAAGTGTTACTGCAACTGTACAAGGCATTAGTGAGACCGCATCTAGAGTGTTGCATACAGTTTTGGTCCCTTACTTGAGGAGGGAAGTAGTTGCACTGGAGGCAGTTCAGAGGAGGTTCACTAGACTGATTCCAGAGATGAGGGGTTTGTCTTATGAAGAGAGATTGAGCAGTTTAGGTCTTTACTCGCTAGAGTTTTGAAGAATGAGAGGAGATCTAATTGAGGTATATAAGATGATTAAGGGGATTGATAAAGTAGATGTAGAGAGGATGTTTCCTCTTGTGGGGCAATCTAGAATGTGAGGTCATAGTTTTAGGATAAGGGTTTTTAGATTTAAAACAGAGATGAGGAGAAATTACTTCTCTCAAAGTGTCATGAGTCTGTGGAATTCACTACCCCAGAGTGCAGTGGATGCCGCGACATTGAGTAAATTTAAGGAGGAGATAGACAGATTTTTAATTAATAATGGGTTGAAGGATTATGGAGAATGGACAGAAAAGTGGAGTTGAGACTGAGATGAGATCAGCCATGATCGTATTGAATGGCGGAGCAGACTCCAGGAGCTGAATTGCCTACTCCTGCTCCTACTTGTTATTCTTTTTTTTGGCCTCCTTATCTCAAGAGACAATGGGTAAGCACCTGGAGGTGGTCAGTGGTGTGTGGAGCAGCGCCTGGAGTGGCTATAAAGGCCAATTCTAGAGTGACAGGCTCTTCCACAGGTGCTGCAGAGAAATTTGTTTGTCAGGGCTGTTACACAGTTGGCTCTCCCCTTGCGCTTTTGTCTTTTTTCCTGCCAACTGCTTCGACTCGCCACACTTTAGCCCCGCCTTTATGGCTGCCCGCCAGCTCTGGCGAACGCTGGCAACTGACTCCCACGACTTGTGATCAATGTCACAGGACTTCATGTCGCATTTGCAGTCTTCTTTAAAGCAGAGACATAGACGGCCGGTGGGTCTGATACCAGTGGCGAGCTCGCTGTACAATGTGGCTTTGGGGATCCTGCCATCTTCCATGCGGCTCACATGGCCAAGCCATCTCAAGCGCCGCTGACTCAGTAGTGTGTATAAGCTGGGGATGTTGGCTGCCTCGAGGACTTCTGTGTTGGAGATACGGTCCTGCCACGTGATGCCAAGTATTCTCCGGAGGCAGCGAAGATGGAATGAATTGAGACGTCGCTCTTGGCTGACATACATTGTCCAGGCCTCGCTGCCATAGAGCAAGGTACTGAGGACACAGGCTTGATACGCTCGGACTTTTGTGTTCCGTGTCAGTGCGCCATTTTCCCACACTCTCTTGGCCAGTCTGGACATAGCAGTGGAAGCCTTTCCCATGCGCTTGTTGATTTCTGCATCTAGAGACAGGTTACTGGTGATAGTTGAGCCTAGGTAGGTGAACTCTTGAACCACTTCCAGAGCGTGGTCGCCAATATTGATGGATGGAGCATTTCTGATGTCCTGCCCCATGATATTCGTTTTCTTGAGGCTGATGGTTAGGCCAAATTCATTGCAGGCAGCCGCAAACCTGTCGATGAGACTCTGCAGGCACTCTTCAGTGTAAGATGTTAAAGCAGCATCGTCAGCAAAGAGGAGTTCCCTGATGAGGACTTTCCGTACTTTGGACTTCGCTCCTACTTGTTATGTTCATATGTTTATGTGAGCTTTATTGAACACTACATGAACAAGCAAGTAACATTAGAAACATAGCGTATATTTACGGGAGTTTTCAGACTTTGATAACTGCTCACATAATAAGAGATACTAAATTGTTCACAATTAATACCACAACTACATTTACTTTTTTAATACAGTTTTTAAAAATCCTTTCTTCAACTACAGACGTTGTCTTGTTTGTCTTATTCTCTTCAGAAATTCCAATATGACAACCTCTCTTTGAAAAGTGCAGATCGAATTAATTTATTTGACAAGGGCAGGATAATATATAATCCTGAAAAACAGTACCTAAGCAACCAGTTATTTAAATAAAAACAGAAAATGCTAAAAGTACTCAGCAGGTCTGGCAGCACTTGTGGAGAGAGAAACAGAGTTAATGTTTCAGGTTGATAACTTGTGTTATTGATTTCTCAACATAAACATACCAAAAAATCTGAGGTTGAATGAAGGATTCTTTATTACAAAATAACAGACTTACTGGAGAGCTCTGAAATACACGTGCTTACTGTTGGCTAACACTACTCCAACTGCTGTATCACATGTTGGCTTACATCACTTCCTGTGACCATATATGTTAGACTATTTACATATTCAACAAGTTAAAGCAATGTCACAACATCCCCTTTTCCTTAAATGGAAGTTTCATAAATTATAAACTATATACATAATGAAATAGGATAGTTGTGAACAATATTTACACATGTACTGACTCTTACATTCATTAATCAAGTGTCTCTGAAATGTACAGGTGGTGTGCTGACTCAACCTGATTTTGTAACTGAAACTTTGTTGAGACTTGGAATTGTCAATTCTTTTCTGTTGACTTCGAAGTTTGGACTGACAATCATCTTTGACTTGACTGAAATGTGTCATTTTTCTGAGCTGCACTCTTAGGACTCAAATTTGAATGTGTTCTCGATGCTATGAGAGTGTCAGGCCTGATGTTGCTACCTAATTGTCTCAGCTGACATCTGCTCCTTCTCAACACCATTCCGTTTGGTGTAATAACTTCATATGATCGTGGCTCATTACAGATCTTTAACACTTCCGCAGGGAACCATGTCCCCCCTTGCGGCTGGATCACTCTGACCGGTTATCCAATCTGTAGAGGAGTTAATTCCACACCAGCCTGCTTGTCATGCGTGGCTTTCATCTTTTCCTGTCTCACCAGTAGTTTGTCTTGAATTGACGATGATCTAATTAAGTGATGACTCAGAAGGGTTGGCCTAACTTGCTTTCCAAACATGATCTCTGCCGTTGATGGTAACCCTGTATCTATGGGTGTTGCCCATAAGTGCAACATTGCAACTTGGAGATCTTGATTTATTTTTCTGAATTTCTGAATTAGCGACTTTACTGTACGCACCAACCTCTCTACCAGGCCATTTATCTTGGGTGATGTGGTGTTGATATAACATGAATTATAGCTCACTTCACGCACATGTTATGATCCGGTAGTTTCTTTTTCCAGGAAGAATGCAGTGTGCCTTTAAGGCTGGAAAAGGAGCAGTACTGCTTTATGGCAACAAGTTCCAGAGACTGAGTCAAAGAATGCATTCTTGTCGCCCTGGGATACAGCCACTCAGAGACTGAGGATCGAGAGATACATTGTTGCCGATTGACATTTGAAACTAGTTGAAAAACTGCCTTTTGAGGCACAGTTAACAGAGACACACACAGACTGTCAGCCAACATATACTGAAGGAAAAGAGAGCTCTCTCTTGGTTTATTTAAACCCTATTTATTATACTCTCAGAATTCTGATGTCAAGCTAGATTAATTTCTTAAAAGAAAATAACCAAATTCCTTTAACTACTGAACCATAATCGCTGAAATACATTGCTGGAAAAGAGGCGCATCAATTCAACTGCTGAACTAGACTACGGACAGTTCGACTGTTGAAGAACCATTTTTCCCCCAATCGAACCGCTGCAAGGATTTCAAGCAACCTTAGACTGTTACACGTTGGAAGAGTCCACTTTGGCAGGAGCGTAAATCTGCAAGAACACTATCTTTTCTATTTTAAATGTTGTTTATATCTTAGTAGTGTTTAAGAATTTAATTTTCTAATTAAACAGTTAATTTGTTGATCTAAAGACACCTGGTTTGGTTAGCCTCATTCAGGGGTTAATAGATGGTACAATTTGGCTGGCTCTTTCTTTAATTTGGAAAGTTTAAAATGATATGTTAGGCGATCTGTGCAGGCACAGGACTGAATCAACGTGTGTTTCTCCCACCACAATCAGAATCGTATATTTTGATTGGGGGCTTTGACTTGAGCGGTCGGTCATAACATAGTAATTGGGGGCTCGTCCAGGATTGGATCATATTTAATTCGGTGGCTCGTGTCTGGGATCAGAATCAGACTAATTTGGAGGGCTTGCATTTGGAGTCATATTAATTACTCATCTCTGGGATAACATATTTAAATTGGGGTCTTGCATTTGACATCATATTTAATTGCTCTCGCGTCTGGGATTATATCAATTGGAAACTCGATTGTTGGGATCTAAATCTAATGCCAATTACAAAGAAATTAAAAGAACCAGGTCTCTTGTATAATAAGGTACAGTTTGTAATGTTTTAATGGCATTAGTGATTGTAGCAGAATTTTTGGGGAAACAGAATATTTCCATGAGTGACTTGATAACTTTAAAAAGAACAAAGAACAGTACAGCACAGGAACAGGCCATTCAGCCCTCCAAGCCTGTGCCGATCTTGATGCCTGCCGAAACTAACACCTTCTGCACTTCCGGGGCCCATATCCCTCTATTCCCTTCCTATTCATATATTTGTTAAGATGTCTCTTAAACGTCGCTATCGTATCTGCTTCCACCACCTCCCCTGGCAGCAAGTTCCAGGCACTCACCACCTTCTGTGTAAAAAACTTGCCTCGCACATCCCCTCTAAACTTTGCCCCTCGCACCTTAAACCTATGTCCCCTAGTAACTGACTCTCACACCCTGGGAAAAAGCTTCTGACTATCCACTCTGTCTATGCCGCTCATAACTTTGTCAACCTCTATCATGTCGCCCCTCCACCTCCGTCGTTCCAGTGAAAACAATCCGAGTTTTTCCAACCTTTCCTCATAGCTAATGCCCTCCAGACTAGGCAACATCCTGGTAAACCTCCTCTGTACCCTCTCCAAAGCCTCCACGTCCTTCTGGTAGTGTGGCGACCAGAATTGCACGCAATATTCTAAGTGTGGCCTAACTAAAGTTCTGTACAGCTGCAACATGACTTGCCAATTTTTATACTCTATGCCCCGACCGATGAAGGCAAGCATGCCATATGCCTTCTTGACTACCTTATCCACCTGCGTTGCCACTTTCAGTGACCTGTGGACCTGTACGCCCAGATCTCTCTGCCTGTCAATACTCCTAAGGGTTCTGCCATTTACTGTATACCTCCCACCTGCATTAGACCTTCCAAAATGCATTACCTCACATTTGTCTGGATTAAACTCCATCTGCCATTTCTCCGCCCAAGTCTCCAACCGATCGATATCCTGCTGTATCCTCTGACAATCCTCATCATTATCCGCAACTCCACCAACCTTTGTGTCGTCCGCAAACTTACTAATCAGACCAGCGACATTTTCCTCCAAATCATTTATATATACTACAAACAGCAAAGGTCCCAGCACTGATCCCTGCGGAACACCACTAGTCACATCCCTCCATTCAGAAAAACACCCATCCACTGTTACCCTCTGTCTTCTGTGACTGAGCCAGTTCTTTATCCATCTTGCCAGCTCACCTCTGATCCCGTGTGACTTCACCTTTTGCACCAGTCTGCCATGTGGGACCTTGTCAAAGGCTTTACTAAAGTCCATATAGACAACATCCACCGCCCTGCCCTCATCAATCATCTTCGTCACTTCCTCAAAAAACTCAATCAAATTAGTAAGACACGACCTCCCCTTCACAAAACCATGCTGTCTCTTGCTAATAGGTTTGTTTGTTTCCAAATGGGAGTAAATCCTGTCCCGAAGAATCCTCTCTAATAGTTTCCCTACCACTGACGTAAGGCTCACCGGCCTATAATTTCCTGGATTATCCTTACCACCCTTCTTAAACAAAGGAACAACATTGGCTATTCTCCAGTCCTCTGGGACCTCACCTGTAGCCAATGAGGATGCAAAGATTTCTGTCAAGGCCCCAGCAATTTCTTCCCTTGCCTCCCTCAGTATTCTAGGGTAGATCCCATCAGGCCCGGGGGACTTATCTACCTTAATGCTTTGCATTTAATTAAGAAAAAATTTAAAGAATTGGCAGTGAAATTGGGGTTGGAATTGAAATCAGGTGCCAAAAAAGCAGAAATAATTGACATAATAGCCAATCATCTGGAATTAGTAGAAGATGATGATGATGATGATGAAGATGAAAGGGAATACAAGGAACGAGAAAGGGAATACAAAAGACAAGAAGGTAGTAGGTCTGAGAGTGATGCAGTGGTATTGGCTAGGATTCAGTTAGAAACAAGAAAACTTGAGGCAGAAAAAGAATTAAGAAAACTTGAATTGGAGGAAAGGGAGAAAGAGAGAGCACTTCAGAGAGAAAGTGAAAGAGAAGAGAGGGAATTCAAGTTAAAAGAGATGGAACTAAGACAAAAGGGTAGTTTTAAATCCAGGGAAAATTTAGGTCAGGAAGAATCTGAATTTAGATCAGGACCCAGCGAAAAGTGGTTTAAATTTAGATTAGATTAGAGATCAGCACTGAAACAGGCCCTTCGGCCCACCGAGTCTGTGCCGAACATCAACCACCCATTTATACTATTCCTACACTAATCCCATATTCCTACCAAACATCCCCACCTGTCCCTATATTTCCCTACCACCTACCTATACTAGTGACAATTTATAATGGCCAATTTACCTATCAACCTGCAAGTCTTTTTGGCTTGTGGGAGGAAACCGGAGCACCCGGAGAAAACCCATGTAGACACAGGGAGAACTTGCAAACTCCACACAGGCAGTACCCGGAATCGAACCCGGGTCCCTGGAGCTGTGAGGCTGCGGTGCTAACCATTGCGCCACTGTACCTTCTACAGGCTCTTCCTAAATTCAAGGAAGGGGAGGTAGAGGTATTTTTCATATCTTTTGAAAAAATAGCCAAACAGATGAAATGACCAAAAGAAAGCTGGACACTGCTTATGCAGGGCAGGTTGGCAGGCAGAGTTCATGAAGCTGATGCCATGCTTCCTGAAGAGGCTTCTGTAGATTATGAGATGGCAAAAAGGCTATTCCCGCTGCGTATGAGTTAGCCCCTGAAGCTTACCATCAGAAGTTTAGGAATTTGGGAGATTGGCTGGGCAGACATATTTAGAATTTGAGAGGGTGAAGCAAATTACTTTTGACCGCGGGAAATGAGCATTAAGGATGAGCATTAAGGTAGGGAAATAGAGGGACAGGTGGGCATGTGGTAGGAATATGGAATTAGTGTAGGATTAGTATAAATGGGTGGTTGATGGTCGGCACAGACTCGGTGGGCCGAAGGGCCTGTTTCAGTGCTGTATCTCTAAAAAAAAAACACATTGATTCTCTTAGAAGAGTTTAAAAACTCCATTCCTTCAGTAGTGAGAACTCATATAGATAACCTGAAAGTTTTGAAAGCCAGGCAAACAGCAGAAATTGCTCATGATTTTGAGCTTGTGAATAAGCCAACCTATTTTGTCTGTCACCCCCATAAACCCGAGAAGGATAGCAAGTGGGAGAGTGAAAGGAAGGCAACGGGACAAAAAGTAACAGCTGGGAATGCCCCAGGATCACCTCCTTAGGTCAGAAAGGAATGTGCTGAGGGTAGAAGGAAGGTTCGCAAGCTAAAGTGCTTTACAACTAAATGGGTCATCTTCGTTCAGAGTGCTGGAAATTGCGAGGTAAACCAGAGGACTTGTTGGGCTACGCAAAGTTAGTGCAGAGGGAAAGACTCTGACTGAGAGTATAGCAGACTAGGCTATAGCTTTAACGACAGCTATGAATGTGAAACCAGATACGAAAACTAAAAGGAGTGTAGAGGTTAAGAATAAAATACCTGAGAGTTATAATTAATTTTTGTCAAAGGGGAGAGTAACTCCGTATCCTGAAAGTGAGGCAGGAAAACCTATCATTATACTCAGGGACACAGGAGCAACCCAAACAATCTTGCTGGGGAAAGATATGAAGTTTCCGCCAGAGAGCGCCTTGAATGCTAAAGTTTTAGTTAATGGAATTGGTGGGGAGAGTATACCCGTACCTATGTATAAAGTTCACCTAGCGAGTGACTTAATATCTGGAATAATAACAGTAGATGTTGTCCACAGTTTACCAGTAAAGGGAATTTATCTACTCCTAGGAAATGATTTGGCAGGATCAAAAGTATCAGTTTCTCCTACAGTTACAGAGGAACCAAGTGAAATTAATGAAATGGAGCAATTACAGGAACAAGTTCCAGGAATATTTCCTGCAATGGCTAAACAGGATCCATCGTCGGAGGTAAACGGGCACCACAAATAGATAGCCAAGTATCTGAAACCTTATTTCAGGATTTAGATAATCCAAATGAGTTGTTTAACAAATTGCCTATCATTGCAGCACAGCAAGCTGATCCAGAGATATGCCGAATAGCACAGGCGGCTCTGTCAAAAGCTGAAGCAAAAGGATTTCCGGTAGGCTATTATATGGCAAACGAGGTTTTGAGGTGGAAATGGAGACTGCCTCATAGACCTGCTGACGAAGACTGGACAGTTGTTGAACAGATAGTGGTACAACCCAAATATCAACAAGGATTATTAAGGTTAGCACACGACATTCCTTTTGCAGGACATAGAGGAATTTGGAAGACCAAATCACGCAAAAGCCAACATTATTACTGGCCAGGTCTTACAAAGGAAGTGAGACAATTTTGTAGGACATGCCATACCCGTCAAATGGTGGGGAAAACCACAACCTACTATAAAACCAGCAGAACTAGTTCTCATACCAGTGATTGAGGAACCCTTTAGCAGGGTATTAGTAGACTGTGCAGGACCCTTGCCGAAAACAAAAGTGGAGCATCAATACATATCATGGATGTGGCTACTCGATTTCCAGAGGCCATTTCTTTGCGGACAATTACTGCTAGAGTCGTGGTAGAAACATTAACCCAATTCTTTACAAGATATGAGTTGCCACTTGAAGTTCGATCAGATCAAGGTTCTAATTTCATATCTAGGATATTTCAAGAAGTCATGAGCAATTTGGGGATTAGACAGTTGAAATCTTCAGCATATCACACACAGTCACAGGGAGCTTTAGAGAGATTTCGCCAGACTCTCAAACTGATGATTAGAACATACTCACAAATATCCACATGACTGGAATAAAGGACTAGTCTTTCTTTTATTTGCCACCAGAGACTCACTGAATGAGTCTACAGGCTTCAGTTCTTTTGAATTGGTTTATGGACATGAAGTAAGAGGTCCTCTAAAACTTATAAAGGACAGATTCTTGGAACAAAAGAATGAATTGTTGCTACTAGAATATGTATCTGTATTCTGGGAAAGGCTCACAAATGCTTGTGGTGTGGCTCAGGAACACCTTAAAGCATCCCAAGCCTATATGAATAGATGGGCAGACAAGAATGCAAAAGGCCGTGATTTTCAACCGGGGGATGAAGTAATAGTGTTGTTACCATTACCGGGGGAACCATTAAAAGCACGATTCAGTGGCCCATATAGAGAGATCAAAAGATTACTTTTGGTAGATTACTTGACTGACAGCCCTGATAGCCAGAAGAAGAACCGGTTCTGTCACATTAATATGCTCAAACAATATTACCACAGGGAGGAGATTAAGCCAGTTCAGGTATGTCAGGGTAGCGGAACTGTTGAGAAGGAAAAGGATAGTGAGGATGAGGTAGAAGCAGGCAAAGGAAATTCTCGGATTGAACCTCCAACTGTCAGATTAGCAAGTACAGAATGGCTAGGAAAATTAAACAATAGGCTTTTACACTGAGTGGCAAAACAGCATGAAGTCCTAACCAGGGTTTTCACAACATTTCAAAAAGTTTGTGGGGATAAGCCAGAATGTACAACATTAGGCACACATGATGTGGGTATAGGGGGAGCCATTCCTTTAAAACAACATCCTTGTCACTTAGGTTCAGACAGACAGGCCCAAGTGGAAGCAGAGGTACAATGCATGCTGAAGGGCAGCTTAGTTGAACCTAGTCAGGACAGCTGGAATTTGCAGGTGGTCTTCATGCTTAAACCTGGTGAGTCAGCTCAAACTTGCATTGACTGTAGAAAAGTCACTGTGGTAAAGAAGGCAGACTCCTACCCAAATTCTCATTTAAAGGACAGTATGGACAGAGTGGGCAAGCGGCTTGTGATCTGTCTTGACAACAAAGCATTTTCCAAAGAGATATGTGTGAAATCCTGTAATACGGAATATAAGTGCTGACGTTTCCCATTCTATGTTTGAATAATTCGCCTGAGTGGGTGACAAACATTTGGAACCAAATGCAATTGGTCAACCTTCTTGTAATAGACATGCTCCAAGACCCTTTACGAAGTCAGGAGCAGCAACAGGCATATCTCAAAATGAGGTGTCAGCCTGGTGGAGTTACAACCGAGGACTACTTGCATGCCAAACTGCTGAAGTAGCATGCAATATACAGTTCTAAGTGATCTCACAACCAACAGATCAGATCTAAGCTCTGCAGTCCTGCCACATTCAGTCGAGAGTGGTGGTGGACAATTAAACAACTGACAGGAGGAAGTGTAGTTTCTTTCCTCGGGTCATAATACTATAAACACCCTTCTGCAGAAAGAGACTGTTTCAGTGAATTGACTGCCTAGTAACGATCTTCGTACAACAAGATTAGCGTATCCTTCTTGAGAAGTTCACGAAGTGATGATGCTTTCTCGGAAAAATTCAAGATGTATGGCGGAAGAAAATTAAACAAACGCAAACACCTCTGTAGGTCTTCCTTGTCTTAAGGAGTCAGCATACATTGTATATCCTCAACCTTACTTGGATCCGGTCTTATTCCTGTATCTGAGTAGATTGAGCCATAAAGTTGAAGTGGCTGACATTAATAGCACATTTTTTGCTATTAAATACGAGACCTTCTTGTCTGACTATTTCCGTAAAGATGTGAAGATTCTTGTCATGCTCCTCTTTAGAGTTTCCCATGACTGCTATGTCATTTGCTATGCAAATACATCCAGGCACATTTTCAGTGTTACGATCTATGTACTGTTGGAACAGGTCGTGGCTTACTGACAGACCAAATGGTAAGCGTAAAAACCAGTATCTTCCAAATGTTGTTCTGAAAGTTGTTAGTTCCTGTGAATCTTCAGAAAGGTGGACCGACCAGTATCCATGTTTTGCATCTAGCTTCAAGAAAAACTTGGCTCTCGCAAACCTTGGATTTAACTCTTCCAAAGTAGGAATTTTGTGAGGACATCTTTTGACTGCTCTGTTTAATCTTCTAGGATCTAGACATACTCTGATGGTACTATCCTTCTTGATCACAGTGGTGATGGAGCTGCACCAATCAGTGTGTTGCTGTACACGGTGAATAAGAGGGAAAAACCTACTTGACCTCGTCCTCACCAATCTACCTGTTACAGATGCATCTGTCCATGACAGTATTGGTAAGAGTCCTTGTGGAGACAAAGTCCCGTCTTCACATCGAGGATACCGTGTTGTCTGACACTACCACCGTACTAAATGGGATAGATTTCGAACAGATCTAGCAAGGTAAAACTGGGCATACATGAAGCTCTGTGGGCCATCAGCAGCAGCAGAATTGTACTCAACCCCAATCTGTAACCTCATGGCCTGGCATATACCCCACTCTACCATTACCATCAAGCGAGGGGATCAACCCTGGTTCAATGAAACGTGCAGGAGGGCATGCTAGGAGCGGCAAAATGAGGTGTCAACCTGGTGAAGCTACAACCGAGGACTACTTGCATGCCAAACATTGTAAGCAGCATGCAATACACAGAGCTTAGCGATCCCATAACCAACGGATCCTACCACATCCAGTCATGAATAGCAGTGGACAATTAAACAACTAACAGGAGGAGGTGGCTCCACAAATATCCCCATCCTCAATGATGGCAGAACCCAGCTGGTCAGTGCAAAAGACAAAGCTGAAGCATTTGCAACATACTTCAGCCAGAAGCGCTGAGTGGATGTTTGATCTCGGCCTCTGCCTGAAGTGCCCAGCAACAAAGATTCCAGTCTTCAGCCAATTCAATTAACTCCACGTAATTTCAAGAAATGACTGAAGGCACTGGATACTGTAAAGGATAAGGGCCCTGACAACATTCTGGCAATAGTACTAAAGACCTGTGCTCCAGAACTTTCCGTGGCCCTAGCCAAGCTGTTCCAGTACAGCTTCAACACTGGAATCTACCTGGCAATGTGGAAAATTGCCCAGGTATGTCCTGTACACAAAAAGGAGGACAAATACGATCCAGCCAATTACCACCCTATCTATCTACTCTGAATCATTAGCAAAGTGACAGAAGGTGTCTTTGACGGTGCTATCAAGCGGCACTTACTCAGCAATTACCTGCTCACCAATGCTCAGTTTGGTTTCCACCGGGGCACTCAGCTCCAGACCACATTACAGCCTCGGTCTGAACATGGACGAAAGAGCTGAATTCCAGAAGTGAGGTGAGAGTGACTACCCTTGACATCAAGGCATCACTTGACTGAATGTGACATGAAGGAGCCCTAACAAAATTGAAGTCAATGGGAATTGGGGGAAACATTCCAGTGGTTGGAGTCATACTTAGCACAAAGGAAGAAGATTGGGGTATTGGAGGCCAATCATCTCAGCCCCAGGACATTGCTGCAGTAGTTCCTCAGGGTAGTGCCCTAGGCCCAACCATTTTCAGCTACTTCATCGATGACCTTTCCTCCATCATAATGTCAGAAGTGGTGATGTTCGCTGACAATTGTACAGTGTTCAGTACCATTTGAGACTTCTCAGATACTGAAATAGTCCAGGCCAACATGCAGCAAGACCTAGACAATATTCAGGCTTGGGCTGATAAGTGGCAAGTAACATTCGCATCACGCAAGTGCCAGGCAATGTCCATTTCTGCTGCATACAGCCTGGGGTGTTTTACATGTGTTCCAGCCCCTCAGTGAACCATGGCAGAAGGACCTCAGATGGTGGCCTTTCCCCATCGAGCCTTAGTGGTGCTGCCCAAGCTTTAGTGCATCCCTCAAGACATAGTTCTGGAACTTGGAATGTGCCAGTCTGAAACACCCAGTCATGGGCAGCTCTTTGCACTGGAAGACCAGCAAGTTTCGGGCAGACCAGAGTGTCTTTTGCTGAGTTGATGATCCTCCAGCAGCAGTTGATATTTGTCTCGGTATGCATCTCTAGGAACTGCCCGTGGAGCAGAGTCCTGCATTACGGAGTTGTTCGGGATGAACCTACACAAAAACCACTGCATCTCTTTCCAGATCTTCTTTACAAATGTACATTTCAAAGGAGGTGAGTGACGGTCTCTTCCCCACCACAGTTGCCTCAAGGACAACGTACTGTGGTGCTGAGACTCCAGGCATGCAGGAAGGTTCTGATGGGAAGGGCCCTTCTCACCACCAGCCAAGCTATGTCTTGGTGCTTGTTTGAAATTTCTGGCAATGAGGCATTCAGCCAAATGACTTTTACAGTCTGCTTAGGGAACCATACAACAGGATCCACCATCTCCTTTTCCCACAGGGCCTCGAGGATGTTACGTGCGGACCACGGCCTGATGGACTTGTGGTCGAAGGTGGTTTTTCTGCACAAACTTTTCCACGAGGTACAGGTGATACAGCATGGTCCAACTGAATGGAGCATTCTGCAGCAACAGGAAAAGAACCATCCTTTGTAATACCGGGGACAGATAGAACCTCAGCACCGAGTGACACTTGGTTTTTGAACACCAAGGGTCTACTCACAGCTTGATGCAGCCACACACAAAGATGGACATCAGGATGACGGCGATGTTGAGTACATATTTTTTCCCTCTTTATCTATTGGTTTGAACATCGTGTCCCTGTGGATACAGTCCATTTTTGGTCTCCATATAAAGTGGAGCTTGTGTGCAGAAGTGGGGTATGGGCCAGACCTGTGCCATGTACAGCAACGCCAAGAGCACCACTCACCTGATGACCAGGTTCTTAGCTGCAATGGAGAGGGAGCATCACTCCCACATGCCCAGTTTCTGTTTGACCTTGGCTATACGCTCCTCCCAGGTTTTGGCGTATGCCCCGGCTCTTCCAAGCCATATCCCAGTGCCTTCAGGTAGTCTGACCTGACGGTGAAGGGAACAAAGGATTGGTCTGACAAGTCCCCAAAGAATGCGGCCTCGTTCTTGTCGCAATTTACTTTGGTTCCTGAGGCCAGTTCAAACTGGTCGCAGATGCTTATCTGTCTGCAAACCGATCGCGGATCTGAGCAGAAGACAGCAACGCTGTCCACGTACAGGGAGGCTTTGACCAGAGCGCCTCCACTGCCTGGGATCATCACCTCTCTTGTGCCCGCATCCTTCCTGATGGACTCGGCAAAAGGTTCAATACAGCACACGGACAAAGCGAGGGAGGGAGGACAGCCTTGCTTGACTCCAGATTTGATCAGAAACTTTACCAATTCCTACCCATTGATTTAAACTGCACGACTGATGTTTTTGTAGAGCAGTTGGATCTAGCTGTGAAAGGGTGAAATGGTGTCACATCCCGTGGACTGGCATGCACTACCACGATGAACAGTAGCTGGAGCAGCTTTGCAACAGGTGCCAACGCTGAAAACAACTCACAGCGTCACTTCGCAGCTTCACGTGCGGCACTTGTGGCAGAACCTGCATCTCAAGGATTGGCCTTCACAGCCATCAGCAAAGGTGCACCAAGAGAAGACACCCCACCTAAATGGATTGTTTGCTGCGTGTCAATTATCTTTCATAGACGGAAGGATGCTAACCCATGGATCTAATTGCAGATTCCCTCACCAAGCTCCATTTTGGAGAACACGTCCATCATGTGGACGTGCAATATTCTTTCAAAGACCTTCTCCTGGTCCAAGCTGATGATTGAGGTGTCCACCCTGCTGTCCTGTATATGGGCAATTGTATCTCTGAATCACACGAGGCTATCAGAGATCTTCCTGCCATATACAGCGCAGGTCTGGTCAGGGTGGATCACCAACTCCAGAGCAGACCTGGCCCGATTGGCGATGACCGTGGACTATAATAGAAGCTAATACCAAGCTGAAATGTAGAGTAGTGACAATAAAAATCCAAACCTCCGCCCAATACCATACTGCTCACCCATTCCCTGCCCCCTTTCACTGTCCACATATCTGAGCTTTTGATCATCTGCCCTAATATCTCCTTATGTGGCTTTCTGTCATATTTTGTTTTATAATGTCTCTGTGAAGCACCTTGGAACATTTTATTATGTTAAAGATGCTATAGAAATACAAGTTGTCTAGTTTGCCCACCACTGCCTGATCCCTGCTTGCCACCTTTCATCACCATTGCCACTCTCTCTAAAATGCATGAAAAGATAAGCCCAATGTAATGACATTGTTTTGGGCATTGCCACAGTAAGTCATCAAACCTACACGCAACTCAAGTAATCTTCATGTATGAATTGGCGCATTCATATGATACTATATTGTCCAAAAAGATGATAATTGGTAACCAGTCATTAAATCAACACCATTCAAAAAATCTCAGTAAAAGGGAGAATTACAAGGATGATGGCTTATGCTTCTCCACTCCCTCCATTTTATTTTGTTTTGCAAATTTGCTTACAAGACCAAAGTTTAACCTCATTTTTCTTAGTCTCGCTTCAAAAGAGTTAATATGTTTCATCAAACAGACTTGAGAAGCTAGCTGAGCGTGTCTACCCTGAGGCACAGTGCGGCTTTCAAGCAGAGAGATCCACCATTGACATGCTGTTCTCCCTTCGCCAGCTACAGGAGAAATGCCGCGAACAACAGATGCCTCTCTACGTTGTTTTCATAGATCTCACCAAAGCCTTTGACCTTGTCAGCAGACATGGTCTCTTGAGACTACTAGCAAAGATCGGATGTCCGCCAAAGCTACTAAGTATCATCACCTCATTCCATGACAATATGAAAGGCACAATTCAGCATAGCAGTGCCTCATCAGACTCCTTTCCTATCCTGAGTGGCGTGAAACAGGGCTGCGTTCTCACACCTACACTGTTTGGTATCTTCTTCTCACTGCTGCTCTCACATGCGTTCAAGTCTTCAGAAGAAGGAATTTTCCTCCACACAAGATCAGATGGCAGGTTGTTCAACCTTGCCCGTCTTAGAGCGAAGACCAAAGTACAGAAAGTCCTCATCAGGGAACTCTTCTTTGCTGATGATGCTGCATTAACATCACACAGAAGAGTGTCTGCAGAGTCTCATCGACAGGTTTGCAGCTGCCTGCAATGAATTTGGCCTAACCATCAGCCTCAAGAAAACAAACATCATGGGACAGGACGTTAGAAATGCTCCATCAATCAATATCGGCAATCATGCGCTGGAAGTGGTTCAAGAGTTCACCTACCTAGAATCAACTATCACCAGTAACCTATCTCTTGATGCAGAAATCAACAAGCATATGGGAAAGGCGTCCGCTGCTATGTCCAGACTGGCCAAGAGGGTGTGGGAAAATGGAGCACTGACATGGAACACAAAAGTCCGAGTGTTTCAAGCCTCTGTCCTCAGTACCTTGCTCTACGGCAGCAAGGCCTGGACAATGTATGTCAGCCAAGAGCGACGTCTCAACTCATTCCAAAATTCGCTGCCTCCGGAGAATCCTTGGCATCAGGTGGCAGCACCATCTCTCCAACGCAGAAGTCCTCAAGGCAGCCAACATCCCCAGCATATACACCCGACTGAGCCAGTGGCGCTTGAGATGGTTTGGCCATGTGAGCCGCATGGAAGATGGCAGGATCCCCAAGGACACATTGTACAGCGAGCTCGTCACTGGCATCAGACCCACCGGTTAAAGACATCTGCAAACGCGACATGAAGTTCTGTGACATTGACCACAAGTCGTGGGAGTCAGTTGCCAGTGATCGCCAGAGCTGGCGGACAGCCATAAAGGCGGGACTAAAGAGTGGCGAGTCGAAGAGACTTAGCAGTTGGCAGGAAAAAAGACAGAAGTGCAAGGAGAGAGCCAACTGTGTAACAGCCCCGACAACCAATTTTATCTGCAGCACATGTGGAAGAGTCTGTCACTCTAAAATTGGCCTTTATAGCCACTCCAGGTGCTGCTTCACAAACCACTGACCACCTCTAGGCGCTTACCCATTGTCTCTCGAGACAAGGAGGCCAAAGAAAGAAATGTAAAATACAACTTGTTCCTCGAGCACATTTGTCAACCATGGCTCAGTTGAAGCACTCTTGTCTTTGAGTCAGAAGATTGTGGGTTCATAGTCCCACTGTAGAGAATAAACACAAAATCAAGGCTGACACTCCACTCCAGTGCAGTCCTGAGAGAGTGCTCCACTGTTGAAGATGCTTTCAAATGAGGTATTGAAATGAGGGCTCCATTTGCCCTCTTAGGTGAATGTAAAAGATCCCATAGCACTATTTCGAAGAAGGGTAGAGTTATCCCTCTTGGCCAATATTTACCCCTCAATCAACATTACAAAAACATATTATCTGGTCATTTTCATGTTGCTGTTTGTGGGAGCTTGCTGTGTGCAAATTGGCTGCTACATTTCCTGCATTACAAAAGTGAGAACACGTCAAAAGTGTTTTGGGACACCCTGTGATTATGAAAGGTGTTAAATAAATGCAGCTGTTTACACATTTCTACCCCGAAAATAAATACTTCTCCAAATGGCTTGTAATCCCCTTCACACGCAATGAAATTAAAATCAACCTAACGCGTGGCATTGAATTCTTATTTTAATAGCGTTGGAAACAAACGCAAATACAGTAGACGGTTCTCAGGGCAAAAGGCAGCTGCATCGAGCTCCTTCCACTTAAGGTGGAGTTCAGCAACGATTGTAATGAGTCTCTGCTTAATATTTACTGAGGTTAATTCGCTGAATTTCTGCCGGCCGGGTCGCCCTGCTCTGACTGACCGGCCTCGCGCACTCCTCCCGGGCCACCGGAAGCGCGCGGCGCCGCCAGGCCTAAGAACAGACGGCTCGAGAGCTTCAGCTCCCGGTAGGAAAAGATAAACCGGGAATTGGGGGGGGGCTGAGGGGGACAGCGGCTGAATAGCGGACCCGTTAATCACTCGGGTGAAGAGCCTGCTAACACTGGCTGCCGGTCTGGCTCTCCGGAGGTGACCGAACCGTCCCTGGTGTGATTGGCAGCCGGTGGCGTCCTGGTCGCAGTCGGAAGGTGCTGGGCCCGGGCATAGGCCCTGGCCTCGGCCTAGACTCCGGTACGGCGTCCCTGGGGAGCGCTCTCCTTGATATTGAGCGATGCTCACTCGGGCTGAACATAAGGGAAGAGCAGCGGGTTCTCCTACTCCTTCGCCCAGTCTCCCAACACAACAATAAGCTGCCCTTCAAAACCATCCATTGTAGGTGCAGTGCATTGAAACCATGATATGAGCAAGTCTTCAAAGTGTAGTGAGAATGGAGGAAGTAATCATAATCGTACTTTTAAAATAAAGCTAACCCCAAACCCTTCAAAGATTCTTAGCCCTGTGAAGGTGATCTCTTCAGTCTGCTGCTTCATAGGCTGTTTTAATAATTAAAATCTGCTCAGGGTGCTTCACAATGAACCATTGCAGAATTCAGTTGTACTAGTGCCTTATGTACTTGTAATTATTTTTGATCCTATTAGAATTATTTTCTTAAAATATGTTTTCGCTTTAGTTTATCATGGAGGGTCGGATGGACAGTGACAGAAAGAAAAGTCAGAACCCAAGCACATCTTCAGAGGAGCAGAAAAGAGACAGAGGTACTGGTTATTTTATTCACTCTGCTGTCTGCTATTAGTCTCAAATGATGATTACACAAAGAGCATTGGAATTGCTAGAACCAATTTCAATACCATCTCGTGAACTATCACTTGCAAGCCCAGTCACGCTTCATGACCCCCTGTCAGAAGAACACAAGAAATAGGAGCAGAAGTAGACCATATGGCCCATCAAGCCTGCTCTGCCATTCAATATGATCATGGCTGATCTTGGGCTTCAATTCCACTTTCCTTCCTGCACCCCATATCCCTTGATTTCCTGCGAGACCAAATCTCTATCTATCCCAGCCTTAAATGTATTCAATGATGGAGCATCCCCAACACTCTGGGGTAGAGAATTCCAAAGATGCACAAGTCAGCTCAGTCCTGAACGATCGGCCCCTTATCCTGAAACTGTGCTCCCGTGTTGTAGATTCCCCGACCAGCGGAAACAATCTCTCAGCTTCTAACCTATCAAGGCCTTTCAGAATCTTGTATGTCTCAATTAGATCACCTTGCATTCTTCTAAACTCCAGAGAATATAGACCCAATTTACTCAGCTTCTCATCATAGGACAACCCCTCATCCTAGGGCCCAATTTAGGAAATCTTCGCTGCACTGCCTCCAGTGCAAGTGTATCGTTTCTTAAATGTGGAGACCAAAACTGCACACAGTACTCCAGGTGCAGACTCACCAAAGCCCTGCACAATTTTAGTAAGACGTCTTTATTCCTGTACTCCAAGCCTCTTGCAATAAAGGCCAACATGCCATTTTCCTTCCTAATGGCCTGCTGCACCTGCATGTTAATTTTGTGCGTTCCTTGTACGAGTATCCACAAGTCTCTCTGAACATCAACACTTACTAGTTTCACACCTTTTAAAAAAAGTTCTGCTTGTCTATTTTTACAACCAAAGTGAACAACTTCACACTTCCCTTCATTATACTCCATTTGCCATCTTGTTGCCCACTCACTTAGCCTGTCTATATCTCTTTGCAACCTCTCAATGTCCTCCCCGCAGCTTACCTTTCCGCCAAGCTTTGTATCATCAGTAAACTTAGATATATTACTCTCCGTCTCTTTATCCAAGTCATTAATATAGAGAGTAAATAGCTGAGGCCCCAGCACTGATCCTTGTGGCACCCCACTATTCGCTACCCACCATCTTGCAAATGCCCCATTTATGCCCACTTTCTGCTTCCTGTCTGTTAACCAATCCTCTAGCCATGCCAATATATTACCCTCAACACCATGAGCCCATATCTTTCCTATTAATCTTTTATGTGGCACCTTATCGAATGCCTTTTGGAAATCCAGCTGTGCTACATCTACTGGTTTCCCTTTATCTACCCTATTAGTTCTTCTTCTTTGGCCTCCTTGTCTCGAGAGACAATGGGTAAACGCCTAGAGGTGATCAGTGGTTTGTGAAGCAGCGCCTGGAGTGGCTATAAAGGCCAATTCTAGAGTGACAGACTCTTCCACAGGTGCTGCAGATAAAATTGGTTGTCGGGACAGTTGACTCTCCCCTTGCGCTTCTGTCTTTTTTCCTGCCAACTGCTAAGTCTCTTCGACTCGCCACACTTTAGCCCCGCCTTTATGGCTGCCCGCCAGCTCTAGCGATCATTGGCAACTGACTCCCACGACTTGTGATCAATGTCACAGAACTTCATGTCGCGTTTGCAGACGTCTTTAAAACGGAGACATGGATGGCTGGTGGGTCTGATACCAGTGACGAGCTCGCTGTACAATGTGTCCTTGGGGATCCTGCCATCTTCCATGTGGCTCACATGGCCAAGCCATCTCAAGCGCCGCTGGCTCAGTAGGGTGTATATGCTGAGGATGTTGGCCGCCTCGAGAACTTCTGTGCTGGAGATATGGTCCTGCCACCTGATGCCAAGGATTCTCCGGAGGCAGCGAAGATGGAATGAATTGAGACGTCGCTCTTGGCTGACATATGTTTTCCAGGTCTCACTGCCGTAGAGCAAGGTACTGAGGACACAGGCTTGATATACTCGGACTTTTGTGTTCCTGTCAGTTACATCCTCAAAAAACTAATGAATTTGTCAAACAGGATCTTCCTATAGCAAAACCATGCTGATCTGATTTAATCATACTATGTTTTTCAAAGTGCAATGTTAAGACTTCTTTAATAATAGATTCCAGCATCTTCCCAACGACTGATGTTAGACAAACTGGCCTGTAGTTCCCTGTTTTCTCTCTACTTCCTTTCTTGAAAAGCGGTGTAACATTTGCCAATTTCCAATCTGACAGGACCATTCCTGAATCTAAGGAATCTAAAGTTGGCCAATGTGGCTTTGAAGGATCACTTCCATCTTGGTCCCAGGAACCTCTCACTTGTCTTTGGCTTCCAGGTTTGGTCTGCAGATCTGTGCTATTCCTAAGTCAGCCTTCAGACTAGTTATGTCCCTGGTTCCCCTCTGCTAAGTCATTCAAATCTCAAGTCAATCTAATTGCATACACCTGTGTGAGATGGAGACAGATATAGAAAGACACAAATCGATTGAAAGGCAGGCAGATGGTTCTTGCTTTATACGAATTATATTTATTTTTTATAAAATGATTTGAATTTAGAAAGCAAAAAAAGCCATGAAACAAGGCAGCGAGATAGGAAACTGGTTGAGGGTGAGGGGGCCTCTGGCCTTTTGCTACCCATTGTGAACTCCACCTCACTACCACTTCACTCAACTCCTCCAGTGTTGCTAAATTATAAGACTGCTCATCTAACATCCAGTAGTGAATGAGCACAAATTTCCTCCAATTAAAGAAAAAAAAACGTGGATTTCTATAACATTTTTCATGACCACTGGACATCTCAAAGTGCTTTACAGCCAATGAAGTACTTTTGAAGTGTAGCCATTGTTGTATTGTAGGAAACACAGCAGGCAATTTGCGCAGAGTAAGCTCCCATAGTGACAGTTTTATCAAATAAAAAAGACAGCCAGAAAGAGAGAGAGAGAGACTGACCCAGAAGGTGAAGCTACTTGTAACTGCTGGCATTCCAGAAAGCACATGCCCTGCTGGAAAAAATCTGACATCTACATCATACAGCAGAGACAGAGCTAGCAGTGACCCACTATCTTCAACAGAACCTTCAATCAAGAGAGAAATCTACAATCCTCACAAGCCTGCAACTGTCTATAATTTGAGTCTCATGAATTCAACAGGTTTATCGTAACCCTTCTCTTCCTGCTAAAACCAATCTACCTCTTTCCCTTTTTCTATTTGTTTCTTCATGTGCGTGTTCGCGTGCGTGCGAGTGAATGCGTGAGTAACAATTTTGGGATAAGGCGTATTGATCAATAAACAATTGACTTTCTGTTTTAAAAACCTACAAGGAAACCTGTCGCTGTCTGTTTATTTGAAAAATAAAACACAAAGGGGCTAAACTCATAATACAAATGCACTTGCTGTGGTTAGGTGGGGAGTTGAACTGTGGAAACCACCAACGCCACATGGCCGTAACAGGCATATAGTGTGTTACAAAATAGTGAATAGTTAGGCATTTGCATTTTAGAGCGGAGTGGGAACAGCTTTGTCCCAGAACGTGTCAAAATAGCAGTGGATTCAAGTTAGGTGGAAAGTCAATTTACAGTAAGGTGTAGGTCCATTTGGGACCACGTCATACAGTGGTCAAGTGGGAGTCAACTGACCAAAAAGGACAGTGAAGGAATCATCAAGAATGGGCCCTATCGTGGGCATTGCACACATGTGCAACATCCAAGATTAAACTGTGGTGCATTGGGAATGTAAGAAGTGCCGGAACGACGGCACCTGCAAAAGAGGCGGCAGAACTCAAAGGAGCTGGAAGATAAAGCCCCCCAGCCCCTGGGCAGTGGAAGCTGTGATGGGCCCAGCGCGCGCCAAACCAAGCAACATGCTCAGCGCATCCCAGCTCTGGGACACCGAGAGCAACGACACATCTGGCGCACTCCAGCTCCGGGAAGCCAGGAGCAGTGATGTTTTTGAGGAGGAACAGAGGGGAACAGCAGAGGACAGCCCAATCCTTGCTGCCTACAAGACCCCCCTGATGTCACCCCAGCGGAACAAACCCTGCATGAAAAATCAGGAGGGGTTTCTGAGCCCAGCGATCGTGGGTATGCAGGACTGGGACTAGCGAGGACAAATGGTATGGAAAGCAACAAGTAACTTTAAAAATGGCTGTAAGGATTGCTACAATTAATGTGTGTAGCATTAAATCCACTACCCGATGTGTTTCAACCTTGGATTACCTCGCCAAAGTCAAAGCTGACCACCTATTTCTGCAGGAGTGTGGAATACCACACCTCGGCACCTACAGGCAATGGTTGCGATGGTGGTCCCACGGGCCATCAATCTGGTCAGGGGGTAATGATTCCCGTTCAGCTGGCCTGGGTATCCTGGTGCGGGGAGGTAACTTTACCATCTCCTCGTAGCAGATGTAATGTACAACAATGTTCCACTCCGGTTGATCAACGTGTACGCCCCGGTTCAGTGCAGCGAGCAGCTGACTGTTTTCCAGCAGCTCCCACTGCTGCTGGCGATGTCCAGGCCGGTCATCCGAGGCGGTGACTTCAACTGCATCATCGATGCAGCTGGACGATCCGGCAGAGCCGACTGCAAACTGGACGCTACGTCCAGATTCCTAATAGAAACAGTAAAAGATGCCAAACTGCACGATGTCTTCAGCAAACCTGCAGATGGAGCGCGGTGTAGATACATATGGTCAAGAATGGACGGGTCTGCCCGTTCCAGGATTGACTTCCTGTTTGTGTCCCGCGCTGTCACGGTCAGATCCACCGACGTCAGCCGGTGTTCTTCTCCGACCATTGCCTCTTACTGGCTGACTGTCACTTACAGGATGACCAGCGGGTTGGCAGGGGGATATGGAAGCTCAATGCTACACTGCTAACCCCAGAGAACGTTGAGGAACTCAAAAGGGATTACAAAGGTTGGAGGACCGTGAAGCCCTTCTTTGAGTCGCCAGTTCACTGGTGGGAGGCGATCAAGGAGAACATCAAGAGGTTCTTTATCTTCAAAGGTGTTCAGAGGGCGAGAGAGAGACAGAGAGAAATGTCCCGACTCCAGAAAAGTATGCAAAATCTGCTCTGGCTGCAGTCAATGGGGGTCAAGGTCAAGTAGGACCTCCATGAGATGAAGAGCCAGCAGGTCTCGCTCTTTGCCACAGAGGCCTCCAAGATCATCTTCCGGTTCAGAGTCCGCTCCATTGAGCAGGATGAGATGTGCTCGCGTTACTTCTTCCAAAAGGTACACACACAGAGCTCTGTGGTCAGAAGCCTGAAGGAAGAGGATGGCTCGGTAACGTCTTCACAGTCCGACACACTAAGGATCAGCAAATCCTTTTATGCTGGGCTGTATGACGCGAAGCCCAGAGACAGCAGAGCCTCCCAGTCCTTCCTGTCATCTATCACAGAGGTCTTCGATGACAGCATGAGGGACAGACTGGACAAGCCGCTAACTCTGGACGAGCTGGCAAAGGCCGTCAAGTCCTTCGAGACAAGTAAAACTCCCGGAAGCGATGGCTTACCGGTTGAGTTGTATTCGGCCCTGTGGGACTGGGTCGGCCCGGACCTGCTGGAAGTATACGAGAGTATGCTCCTGGCCAGCAGCATGTCAGAATCCATGAGGAAAGGCATCATCACCCTCATCAACAAGTGGAAGGGGGAGAGGGCAGAAATCAGAAATTGGCGGCCCATCTCACTGCTTAATGTTGACTACAAGATTCTGTCAAAAGTCATAGCCAGCCGTGTCAAGTCTGCTCTGGAGTTGATGATTCACCCTGATCAGACCTGTACTATACCCGGCAGGAAGATCTCTGATAGTCTTGCGCTACTCAGGGATACGATCGTCTATGTATGGGACAAGGAGGGTGGACACCTGCCTCATCAGCCTGGACCAGGAGAAGGCTTTTGACAGGATATCGCACACCTACATGATGGACGTGCTTTCCAAAATGGGATTTGGGGAGGGAATCTGCAATTGGATCAAACTGCTCTACACAAACATCAATAGCGCAGTATCAATCAATGGGTGGGAATCAGAAAGTTTCCTGATCCAATCTGGAGTCAGACAGGGCTGTCCTCTCTCCCCGTCTTGTTTGTTTGCTGTATTGAACCCTTTGCTGAGTCTATAAGGAAGGATGCGAGCATAAGAGGGGTGACATTCCCAGGCAGTGGAGGCACTCAAGTTAAAACCTCCCTGTTAGTAGATGACGTCGCCGTCTTCTGTTCAAACCCGCTGTCCGTGCGCAGACTGATGAGCATCTGCGACCAGTTCAAACTGGCCTTGGGAGCCAAAGTTAACCACGGCAAGAGCAAGGCCATGTTCTTTGGGAACTGGGCTGACCGATCCTTTGTCCCCTTCACCGTTGGGTCAGACTACCCGAAGGTGCTGGGGATATGGTTCGGAAGGGCCGGGGCGTGCACCAAAACCTGGGAGGAGCAAGTTGCCAGGGTACAACATAAGTTGAGCATGTGGGAGCAGCGATATCTCTCCATTATGGGTAAGAACCTGATCATTGGGTGCGAGGTGCTCACGTTGTTGCTGTACGTGGCGCAGGTCTGGCCCATACTCCACTCCTGCGCTGTGGCGGTCACCCGAGGCATTTTCTGCTTCAAGTGGGGATCCAAAATGGACCGGGTCCGGAGGGACACGATGTTCAAACCTCTGGAGAAGGGCAGGAAAAATGTACCCAACATCGCCCTCATCTTGATGACTACCTTCGTGTGTGGCTGCATCAAGCTGTGCGTAGACCTCCAATACGCAAACTCCAAGTGTCACTACATGCTGAGGTTCTATCTGTCCCCGGTGTTGCGAAGGGTGGGCCTGGTCACATTGCCGCGGAATGCTCCATCCAGTTGGACCATGCCTTACCACCTATCCTTCATGGGAAAGTTTCTGCAGAAAAACACCACTGACCACCAGTCCATCAGGCAGTGGTCTGCACGGAATGTCCTCAAGGCCCTATGGGAAAAGGAGATGGTGGATCCTGTCGGATGGTTCCCCGAGCAGACTGCCAAAGTCATTTGGCGGAATGCCTCATCACCAGAACTTTCAAACAAGCACCAAGATGTAGCTTGGCTGGTGGTGAGAAGAGCCCTCCCCATCAGATCCTTCCTGCACGCCCGAAGTCTCACCCCCTCTGCACAATGCCCTCGAGGTGGCTGTGGTGGGGAAGAGGTGGTTGCCC
This sequence comes from Heterodontus francisci, assembly GCF_036365525.1. Lineage (NCBI taxonomy): Eukaryota > Metazoa > Chordata > Chondrichthyes > Heterodontiformes > Heterodontidae > Heterodontus > Heterodontus francisci. The sequence goes on from NC_090383.1 coordinate 74,538,907, forward strand.
ACCTCCTTCTGGAATGTGTCTTTGCAAAGCAGCTGTGGAAAGAAATGCTGTGGTTTTTGTCGAGGTTCAACCCAGGCAGCTCTGTAACACAGGAGTCTGTGCTCTACGGGCTGTTCCTAGGGACGCACACCAAGATAAACAACTGCTGCTGGAGGACTATCAATTCGGTGAAAGACGCCCTTTGTTCTGCCCGAAACTTGCTGGTCTTCCAGCGCAAAGAGTTGTCCACGACCGAATGTTGCAGACTGGCACATTCCCAGGTCCAGGACTACGTGCTGAGGGACGTACTGAAGCTTGGGGCAGCAAAGGCTCAATGGGGAAAGACCACTGTGTAAGGTCCCCCCACCAAGCTGAACTGAGGGGCTGGATCCGTGGAAAACCTCTCGAACTGTATCTGGAAAATATTTGTTTGCAGTAAAATGTACATGGCATGAAAAATGAAATGGAAGGGTTGTGAGGCAACTCACTCCTGTATTGAAGGAAACTGATTTCCTTTGCACTGTTTGTATTTTTTGACTTGGTGCTGTTTGGAACTGTTTTGTGATGTATTTTTTTTTCAAATTTTTATGAATAAAGTATATTTTGGAAATTAATAAAAAGCATTAGGAACGTAGGAATATAAGTAGGCCATTTAGCCCCTTGACTGGAATTTCCCCTGGCTTGGAGATCCAGACCGCATTTTGCGGTTCCCAGGCCCTTAACTGACCTGAGGTGCGACTTCTGCCTCAGTGAGGTAGGAAGTCTCGCCTAATGGAGCTGCTGGCCAATCAGCAGGCAGCTCTTTGTCCTAGTAGCACCTCCGGGTGCGGTGGCCACTGCTGGGACTGCAACCCAGCTGAAAGACAGAAGATGTCAGGGAGCCCCATAGAACAGGTCAGTTTTTGGACCCTCGCCGGGAGGCAATTGGTTGGGTCCCAGCGAGGCAAGGGTGGTTAGTAGGGAGGACGGGTGGTGGTTGGGGCATCAGGGACAGCCCACTGTCGGGCACAGGGTGCCTGATCAGGAAGGCCCAGGCTGTCAGAAAGCTGCCTACTTTTCTCGGGCCTGGGCCGCCCACCAGCCGAGGGTAAAATCCCCATGGTGGTAGGCGGATGCCCTTAAGTGGCTGTTAACTGGCCAATTAAGGGTCTTGAAAAACGGGCTGTTTTTCACCGCCGCCATCCTGTGTAAAATGGTGGCGGGAGCGGGTCAGGAAGGGCCCCCCTGAGCCTCCCACTCCATTTTACGCCCCCCACCATCCCGCTCTTTGCAGTGTGTGGGTGGGGGGGGGGGAGAATTTCCGGCCCTTGAGTCTGTTCTGTCATTCATTTAGATCATGGCTGATTTGTATCATCTATCCACTTACCCACTTTGGTTTGTAACGCTTAATACCCTTGAATAACAAATGTCTATCAATCTCAGTTTTGAAATTTTTAGTTGACCTAGCCTCAATAGCTTTTGGCAAGGGAGTAGGGAGGGTGTGAGGAAGTTTTAGATTTCCACTACCCTTTTATATGAAGAAACACTTTCTGACATCATCCCTGAACAGTCTATCTCTAATTTTAAGGTTATGCTCCTTATTTTGGACTCTGATCAGAGGAAATATTTTCTCTACCTGACCTACCAAATCCTTTAAAATCATCTGAAACAGCTCAATTAGATCGCCTCTTAAACTTCTGTATTCAAGGATATACAAGTCTAGTCTATGCAACCAGTCCTCATAATATAACTCTTTGAGCCGGGTATCATTCTGGTGAATCCATGCTGTATCCCTTCCAAGGTCAATTTATCTTTCTCTGAGGTACAGTGCACATAACTGAATATGGTAGTCCAGATGAGTATAGCCAGAGCTCGACAGTTGTAATGTATATTCCACCCCTTTGTATTTCAGTCCTCCTAAGATAAAGGCCAACATTCTGTTAGTCTTTTTAATTGTTGGAGGCTAACAACTGGCTGGAGATAGACATCAGAATAGAATACCAACATGCAAACCTGAAGAAGAAAAAAAATTAAAAATACTAATTAAAACTTTTTTTTTAAACTGCATACAGTCCTGCAATCCCTACCACAATATTTTGCATAAATCTGTAAAGTTTCAGACTGAGGATAGTTTTAACTATTCCACTGCTCTCCTGGCTGACCTCTCACCTTGCACCCTTGGCAAACTTGATCTCATCCAAAACTCTGCTATTCATATCTTAACTCACCCAGTTCACCTTGATCCATCATCCTGACCTACATTGGCTTCCAGTCAAGCAAGAGCACTATTTTAATATTCACAGCCTTGTTTTCAATCCTTACATTGCCTCGCCCCACCCCGTATCTGACCTTCTCCAGCCCTGAAAGCATCTGAGATCTTGGTACTCTGGCCTCTTGCGCATTTCTGATTTTTATCATTCTACCATTTGTGACTGTGCCTTCAGCTGCCTCGGCCCTAAGCTCTGGAGTTTTCTTGGTAAACCTCACTACCTCCTCTCCTTTCAAGGTGCTCTTTAAAAATTACCTTTTTGACCAAGCTTTTGGTCAGTTGTCCTCCTATTTCCTGAGGTGGCTTGGCATCAAATGTTTTCTCATGCTCATTAAAGGTGCAACATAAATGCAAGTTGTTGCTACTTCAAAAGTTAATGACAATACAAAACATTTACTTCAATCAACTTCGGTTGCTGATCCAATGACTTAATGCGTCGCTGTACTCTATATGATGTGATATTGAGCCATACTTATCCGGCACATCCTGAGTTAGCTGGTGTCAGGTCATCAGGTGTTGATGGGAGTAGGTGGCTATATGGTTGGTGTCAGTATCCAGTTAAGAATTTATGCAAATTTTAAAATAAAACTTGTAGCACCACTGAAAGAGAACTTTAGCAATTCCGTTTCTAACTTTTAGCAGTGTGATGATACGAAGAAGAACGTTGATTAACTCTGTAAATAAACTGTTATCCATGTTCCAAATATGCAAATCTTCTTTTATAAAGGAAAAACAAGAAGAAAAAGGAAACAAAGCAGAAGTAGATCCTCCTCCATGACATCAACGTCATCGTCATCATCGTCATCATCAAGTTCATTGTCTTCAAGTTTGTCATCATCCTCAAGAAGTAGAAGCAGATCAAGTAGTAGAGGTAAGTGCACTTTGAGTAGTTGAAATGTGCTCTGAATTTGGAGGATAAAGTTCTTAAATGTATCAAGTTGATCACAAGTTACTCATTTGTTGATTTACAAAAACAGCTTTACGCTTGAAGCGGTGGGGTGAAATGTAGCACTGCTTTAACACATTGGAGTAAAAGGTCTTATCACTGAACAAAATTAGTCTGCACTTTTCATGGGAAGGGAAATGGTTGACATTAAAGTAGGCCCAGTTTTTGCACTTAGAACTTCAGATTGTAGGTTAAAATTTTCCACCTATGTTGCACTTCCATGGTATTTCTAAAGCTGCTGCATCTTACAGTTTTTTTTTGTTCAACCCTGTGGACTCCTTACACTAATGTTTAAAGCAGAGACCTGATCAGAATTGAATTATGATGGTGCCTATGATCCCTTATTTTGGGCTAGTGCATGCACTCCTTTTTCTATCAGAGCAATGCAGAGATCCTTTTCCTATGTGATATAGTATATACAGAACCTGTTTGAAGTGCTTAATTACTGCCACTGGCTGGCAGTTCAGAATAATGTTTATTAACCAGTAGTTCTCAAGCCATGCGACAAAGCACTGTCTTGGTGGAGTGCAGAAAATGGCTGGGAAATGATCTATTTAATATCTATTCCTGCCAATTGGCTCCAGTCCATATCATCTCAATCCTGCAACTCAATGGGGGCTCATTCCTCCTTCTCACACTTCATCCCTGTTATCTTTCAATAAGAGAGTAAATGATGCAGACCATATGGACAACTGTTGTAGAACCAACAGAGAGATGTATATTGAGGAGAAAAGGTGAAAAAAGAGGGATGGAAGTAAAGGAGCATGAGAGAAAAATGAAGGGGAATATAAAGAAACAAAAGTAAACGAGCAGAGACTTCTTTTGCAGATCTGTACCACTGTCATTGGAGAGAAGGAAGCAAGTGTCTGAAATTACTTTGGAGATTATCGCAAAAAAGTTTGAAATATTGAACCTAGTCTGAAGAACAATTTTGAAAACCACTGTAGTAGATTCCCTCTATCATAAAATAACATGGAAAAGAAGAGCCTATCAAACCTGCTTCCTTCATAGAACATGCATACTGTAGTACATCTTCGACTTTACTCACTTATTTAATATCCTGAGAGAAAGTTCTGCAAAATTTAACAATGAATCTCCAAATATGATTTAGCAAAACATCTTTTTACACTTGCACGAGGCTATTTTGCTTTCCACCATGGCCCCAACAGCTTGAAAGCAAAAATGTTCTATGGTTCTTCTGATCAGAAACCAATATGTTCTGTGGAGCATTTTATTATCTCTGTCAATATTCGTATCAGTAACGTTTTCTTGAGAAACATTAAGGGGTAGATTCCATATTGGAAGAGAAAAATAAAAGATATGGGAAATTAATTGGAAGTTGACAAATATTCTTTAGCAACAAATAGAGCATAAATGTTATTTGATGCAGTTTTCTTTGAGTATGGCATGTTTAAATATTGAGGGAATCCTATTGTAGCTTTCATGTGCAAAGCTGATTCTGTAACTCTTTTGGCAGACTCCCAGAAACGCTCAAAAATAAAGAAAAGGAAGAAAGAAAAACAGCACAAAAAGGTGAGAATTTCTCCTGCCTTCTTAGTTATCTATGTTGAAGTTTCTTCTCATTTTAATAAATTTATAGTAAAAAAATTGGATATGCAAAATAAAAAAATTGAAACATAACTGTTGACAGTTGCTTCAATCCAGGGAAAATATTTCTTCTAATGTTACTGAGCATCTTTATACAATCTGCTTCCTTTTAGAAAGGGAAAAAGGAGAAAAAGAAAAAGCAAAAGAAGAAAAAGAATGTGTGTTCAGGGCCCGTTCAAATTTCTAAGGTAATTCAGCATTCAATTGATGAGTTTAAAAATCTTGAATGAAGCAAGAATAGATAACCAGTTGAAATGAGAACAGAAAGTGCAGGAAATACTCAGCAGATCTGGCAGCATCTGTGGAGAGAGAAACAGAGTTAACGTTTCAGGTCTGTATCCCTTTAGATAACCAGTTCGCTTTTTCTAAAAGGGGAATACTGGCAATATTGTCAAAATCTTAATTATTTCCACCAACTAACCAGATTGCATCTATTGTTAAAGTGGCTAAAAACCATATGAACAGATGTACTACTGTATCTCCTATGTTGTTCATGATGTGTAGTAGGGCTCATCGCTTTGTAGCAATAGGGGTGTTTGTGCTATGCAGGGCATAACATCTGTGCCACTGATTTACATTGACTGAATAATTTAAATTCAATTTGGATTAAGTGCTATTTTGAGCTTTTTGCTGGTGCTTTGGGGATTGAATTCCATGCCTCTGGCCCTTATTCTGTACAAACTGTAAACGGATGAACTTTATTTTTAATAATATAATAATCTTGTCTCCTGAGGCATTGCAGAGTCAAAAAAAAGTTTAATCTTGAGAGTAGGGGTTAATTAGATTGGGGTGTGCAGTCTGCATTTTAAAATCATGCCTTCTGTCCTTTTATATTTCTATTACAAATTGCTAAGCATACTTAGCTGGAAGCCGTGTCCATTAACAAAACCTGTCACAGTCTAATTGCAGACTCCTGGGAGTATTGCTGTGGCCAGCAGATTCGAGGTGGATGCACACCATCCAATATGGGGGTGGATTGGGGTGTGGGAATGGTTAGAATTAATGGTCAGGGGCTGTAGCAGAAGCCAGTGAGAGAAGGGAATTATCAAGTTACAACAAATTGATCAGACCACAGGTGGTATTTTATCTTATATTTATGAAAGTTAAAATAAATATTGAATTCAAAATAAATTTGCAAATAGGAGGTTGAAAGTTACAGGAGTGAGTGAAGACATGACACCAAGACCAGGTAAGACCCCTCATCGCCGACTCCCCATCCACAGAAAATAGTATTTCCTGATTCACCCTCTCATAAATTATAGAAACATCTGTTAAACCGCCTCTTGATATTCTCTGTTGCAGCAGATTGCTCTAATATCTCCAGTCTTTTGTCACAATGGTGAGATAGAAGTTCACTCGAGAGAGAAGGTTTTTCCAGACTCTCAGAATTCAACATGGAAACATGGGATGAGAGAGAAGCAGAGATGTACAGGGCATGGTAGAGAATGTAATCGATGTGGAAGGGCTTTCAGCCACAATGACGGGCATAAAACCACAGATACGGGGTGACCGAGAGAAATAAAACACTGATGCATATAGGATGGAGACAAAGAAAAATGCATGTAGGTTTAGAGAGAAAAGAATCATAAATAAGAATAGAAATATATATATATATGTATATATTATATCTTCTGTCTCTCATTTATATAAAATGTATGCCACACACAAGAGTTGGAATTGGTTTTGGCTATTTACAACTACAGACCGAACTGTCATATTGTGGAATTGCCCATTAAGCCATTCTTATGAATCATTTTGCTCCAACAAAATTAGGTATGTCCACCAAGGGAATAGTTACCAAAGAGCAGATCTGTACACAGAATCAAAGGCTGACTTAATAAATTTATAAGCCTAAAGAGAAAAGTCAAGGCTGTAGAGCAGAGTAGCAAAGTAAAATCAAACAGTGTGTCAGGAAGGGACAAGGAATTTAACAAAGGTAATAGGCCAGTAGTGACTAAGATCAGATCAGGGAAAATTAGTAAAAAGTTAAAAGTGATTATATGCGAATGCACAAAGCATTTATAACAATAGATGAATTAATGGCATAAATAGAGATAAATGGGTTTGACCTAGTAGCCATTACTGAGACATGGTACAGATTGCCAAGGTTGGGAACTAAAGATTCTAGGGTCCTTGACTTTTAGAAAAGATAGGCAAAATGGTAAAGGAGGGGATATCACCCCAATACTAAAGGACAAGGTAAAGACAGTAGTGAAGAAGGATCTTAGTCCTGAAAATCAGGATGTAGAATCAATATGGCTGGAGCTAAAATAAAAACAGAAACCATTGGTGGGAGTAGTTGATAAGCCCCTAACAGAATTATAGTGTTGGGCAGACTATAAATCAGGAAATTAGATGTGCATGTCGCAAGGGTAAGGCAATAATCATGGGGAACTTTAATCATCTTCTAGACTGGGCAAACCATATTGGCAAAAGTAGTTTGGAGGACAAGTTCATGGAGTGCATTTGAGAGTTTTCTAGTGCAGTCTGTCAAGGAACCAACTAGGGAGCGGGCTATTTTATGTACTATTGTGTAATAAGACAGGGTTAAATAGTAATCTTATAGTAAAGGATGCTCTGGCAAAGCGAGATCACAATATGATAGAATTTCATATTGAATTTGAGAATGGTATGGTTAACACCAAAATCTTAAATGTAAACAAAACCAATTACTTAGGTATGAGGGCAAGTTAGCTAAGGCACATTAGAAAATTAGATTAAAAGATATGATGGTAAACTAGCAACGGCAAACATTTGAAGGAATAATCAATAATTCTGAACGAACATACATTCCCTCGAGGAATAAAATCTCCAGGAGAAAGGTAGTCCAACCATTGCTAACTAGAGAAGTTAAGCCTAGTACTAGATTAAAAGAAGAGGCTTAGAATGTTGGCAAAAAGCCTGGGTATTTTGAGGGTTTTAGAAATCAGCAGAAGATGACCAAGCAATTGATTTAAAGAGAGAGAAAATAGAATGAGAGTAAATTAGCAAGAAATAAAAATGGTTAGCAAGAGGTACAAGTATGTAAAAAGGAAGAGATTACTGAAAGTAAATGTGGGTCAGTTAGAGGCAGAAATAGAAGAAATAATGTGGAATAAGGAAATGGCAGAGAGGTTAAATAGATATTTTGTATCTATCTTCACAGTAGATGGCACAAAAATAGTAGGGAACCAAGGGTCTGATGAGAGTGAGGAACTTGGAAAGTAATTCATATTAGTAAAGAAACATGACAAGAGAAATTAATGGGACTAACAGCCAACAAATTCCCTGAACTTGATGACCTACATCCGAGAGTTTTAAAAGAGATGGCTGCAAAGATATTAATGTATTGATTAGGGACACGTTAACGAGGCATTTATAAAATCATAATATGATTAGACAAAATCAACACGATTTTCACAAATCATGTTCGACAACTCTTTGAGTTTTTCAGAGTGTAACTAGCAGGGTAGATGACGCAGTGGTTAGCACCGCAGCCTTACAGCTCCAGCGACCCGGGCTCGGTTCTGGGTACTGCCTGTGCGGAGTTCGCAAGTTCTCCCTGTGACCGCTTGGGTGGCTTTCCTCCAGGTGCCACGGTTTCCTCCCACATGCCAAAGACTTGCGGGTTGATAGGTAAATTGGCCATTGTAACAATTGCCCCTGGTGTAGGTAGGTGGTAGGAGAATTGAGGGAAGGTGGGGATGTGAGAGGGAAAATGGGATTAATGTGGGAATAGTATAAATGGGTGGTAGATGGTCGGCGCGGACTCGGTGGGCCGAAGGGCCTGTTTCGGTGCTGTATCTCTCTATGACTATAAGGGAGAAGCAGTGGATGTAGTATATTGGATTTTCAAAAGTCATTCGATAAGGTGCCACACACGAGGTTTTTACACAGGGTTAGGGCTCTTGGGATAGAGCGAAATGTATTGGCATGGATTGAGGATTAGTTAATGGACAGAAAACAGTAGGAATAAACAGGTCATTTGTAGGTTGGCAGGTTGTAATGAGTGCTGCAAGGATCAGTGCTTGGGCCTCAGCCAATTACAATCTATACCAGCAACGTAGATGAGGGGACCGAGTGTAATTTGCTGACGATACAAAGCTAAGTGGGCAAGTAAGCTATGAGGGGGACACAAAGCTCCTGCAAAGGGATATAGACAAATTGAGTTGGAAAGAAGGTAGTAGATGGGAGTAAAATGTGAGGAAATATGAAATGATCCACTTTAGTATGAAGGACAGAAATGCAGAATATTTTTTAAAAGGTGAGACCCCAGTAAATGTTGGTATTCAGAGGGATTTGGGTATCCTTGTACACAAATCGCAAATTTAACATGCAGGCACAACAAGCAATTAGGAAAGCAAATGGTATGTTAGCTTTTTTTGGCAGGGAGTTGGAGTATATGACTAAGCAGGGGCTAAACTTGATAGCCCCTGAAGAAGGGCACAGATCGTGATGTATGCTTAACCTGCACTAGTTGATTGCAATGCAGGCAACATGCCAACTTCGTGCTGCCTGCTCATTTCAGTGAGTTCACCGTCGAGCCAATGAACAGCACAATTAGCAGGGGGCTAATATCATGAGTGATTAGCACCACTTAAAGATAGCCTGCACTACTTAAAGCGAGCCTGCACCTCTGAAAACCAATATTTACTGGACCCTCATCTTTTACAAAATATTTTGCTTTTCTATTCTACCTCCTAAAGTAGATAATTTTGCATTTCCTCACATCTGCCACTTTCTTTCCCATTCAACCTATCTATATCCCTTTGTAGAGTCTTGGTGTCCTTCTCACAGCTTACTTGCCCACCTAGGTTTATATCATCAGCAAATTTGGTTACATTATGTTCTGTTCCCTCATCTAAGTGCATTGAGGCTGGAGCATGTGCTGGCAGTCATGCAGGAAGTGAATCTGATTTGGGAAACATTGAAGAATTGCACAGCTTGGGAGAGAGTGGGCTCCAAGGTTTTCAGATACTGCACTAGAGGCCTTTGTGGAGGAAGTAGAAAAGAAAAGACATGTTCAGTATCTGCTGGAGGCCCTACAGAAATGCTAAGAAAGCTGTTGGAGCAGATAGCTGTGCAGGCCAATGCCAGTAGTCTAGCCCCATGACCTGGATGCAGTGCAGGAAGAAGTTTAATGACCTCACACGAGTGGTCATTCTCAGTGACCAATCTTCAAATGCCATATCCTACCAGCTGCACCACTAGCCTCAGACACTGTTCAATTCACCACACTGCCATCGCTCATCTATCAGCAATCTCTTATCAAGCAGGGCTCAAACGTGATATTCTTATTTGTATTTACATTTAGCACTGCTGCAAGGCTCTCACCCACAGCTCACCAGCTTGCACACACTGCCACTAATCAACCCCGACAGCCACATCTCCCAAATAGATTGCATGCAATCATTGATTTGCTTCCCTCTCTCTTGCAGGACAAAGTGGCACACAACCAGAGGCAACAGAAGCTAACCATAGGGGGACAGGTGTGTCTGCATCTCCTAACCCCCAAGGAGGAGACGGTGCTAGCCATTATTAGGATGCTCATTGCTGCGGCTGTGACCAGCAACGGGGCTGAAACCATTAAAGATGACAATATACTCATACCTAATCCCCCTCATCCCACAATCTCTTCTGATTTATTTACAAGCTGCAGGTGGTGTAAGCTTGCACCTCATACTTCCACCACCCCCACAGGCCCCTGCATCACAGCCTTACCCTTGTGCCTTTTTACTTCCAGATGCACATGAAGTGCAATCTGGTCGAGCATTGGAGGAACAGAATGAGGATCCACTGTCACTCGATATCATATTCGCAGCGACCAGCTCAGATACTGTCATTGCATGTAATTTAGAGGATAGCATAGAGACAGGATCTGTGCATGGTGAAACACTGGGCACTGCAGGTAGGGCAGGGGACAAGGATAGCAGAGGTCCAGCTCACCGGAAGGCACACTGGTTCCTCTGCAGAGGACTTGGATGAGGATTTCAATGGGGCAGCCTACAAAGAATGCCGATGGATATGCACAACGAAATGCTTGGTGCATTGGGAAGCTGGCCAGAAAGTCTATGGTCAATGTCGAGAAACATGGAGGAGACCAGCACTAACTTGGCGCAGAGCTTGGAGCCCATCCTTTCAAGTGTGGAAGTGAGGGCCCACTCTGTTCACACACTTGTGGACCCAAGCATAATGCAATGTATGATGGCCAATATCATAGTTTCCATTGCAGCACAAGCAGCAGCCACCCAATGTCCCAGTACAGCGGTGGAAGCTCAGACTGTGTCCTCCAAGGTCAGCTTGCTGACATGCAAGCTCAGACTTCTACCATCGTGATTGTGGATTGCAGTGTGTAACAGGGCTTGCGGGGTGTCACAGCAGTCCAGCAATTTATCTTGTAACAGATTACTAGAATTGCTGAGTTGCCGCCCTGGGGGGAGTCACAGTGACTTCATGGAGCACGAACCTACTGTCTTCTCTCGGGAAGACAGCTTTCATCCTCCCATCCCGCCACTCTGCCAGTGCCCTTGCAGTTGCCTGCTGGCCAGCCCAGGCTGCTGCCACTCATGCTGAGAAGATGCAGTCTGCAGGTGGGCCTTCCAGGCCCAGAGCTGCTGGAGGTCATCCTCCATAGCCATCTGCAGTCCCTTCCACTGAAAGTTAGCAGCTTTCCACCTGCCATGCTGCAGCCACTGGGGTAGCACTGCGTAGAAGCACTAGGAAAAGCCAAGACACAGAAGACAGGCACTAAATGAAGGCATAAGGGTGATAAGTTGACTTTGGTATGCAATATGGCATGATTCCATTTATAAATTTGGTTTGGAATGTTTATTTTGTGGTGGCTTTTGTTTTTGCATCATGGCCAAGGAGATGCTGTGGGACTGTTGGTGAATGGAGAATTGGGCTTGCAGTTACCGGTATCACACGCGAATGAGTTCTTCACAAGCATCCCAGGCAGAAAGGGGCTGCCTTCCTCCACCTCTTCATGCTTCTGCTTCTTAGCTGCTCATTGTACAGCTGGTGGCAAGGGCTATGCCCTCACAATGGTGAGGTTGTGCAGCATGCAACAGACCTTCATGAATCCTGACACCAATTTTTCTGAGTATTGGGGGCGCTATTCCACAATGGTCCTAGCAGCAGAAGCATTGTTTCAGCACGTCAATGGTCTACTCTATCACATTTCATGTGGCAGCATGGCTTTCATTGTATGCATGCTGTGCACGTGTGCAAGGGTTGTGCACCAGAGTCAGCAGTTATTGTCTCATAGATACACTAGTTGTTTTTGGCCAGTCACTGCCCTTCTGGTTTGCCTTGGTCACTCAAGTACAGTTAGCACAGAGGACTGCCGAAGAAAGAAGGCATCATGACTGCTGCCAGGCATTGACCACATGATTCGCTTCCTGTTAGATGTGAAGGAAGTGGAATCCCTTTCAGCTCCAGTATAGGACAGAGTTGACTTGCAGCGCCCGCAAAATGATATGCATGCAGCCTTTGGCACCCTGCACTATGGGGAAGGCTGCAATTTTAGCAAAGCCACATGCTCACTCTTGTCTCTGGCAAGAGAGAATGAAATGTAGTTAGCTTTCATTGACTAGAGAGCCTCAGTGACCTCACTTTGCACAACAGTGGATGGCAAACTGCGAGATGTTGCAAATATCTCCAGTTCCAGCCTGAAAAGAGCCAGGAGCATAAAAGCCGCAGTCACCTGCACATCCACTGGCAATATGGTCCTTGTCCTACTGAGGTTGCAATTGTGGCTGCAGCAGGTGGCAGATTTCAATGAGGACACCTTTACTGAAGCACAGACATCTCACATATTGTTCCTTGCTGAGGTTCTGGTAGGAGAGTTGCTCCCTGAGTACCCTGGGTGGATTTGGCCTCCTGTTGAAAGCCCTTCTCCCCCTTCACCACCTCCTTCCTCTTCCAGCACCTTATCCTGCTATGGGTGACTGCTGTTAATTCTCTAAGTCATGCTGTATTCCAAGAGGAATGGCTACTAGTGCACCTGTGTTTGGGAGCAATTGGTTTGTGCAGAAGCCTTGAAATCAGCAGAAGATCCTTTAACACATACCACACCACTCCTTGTAGACTTTTGCAACTTCAAACAACTGTAAAAAGCACCAAGTACTTGTAGAATTGAAGCAACTGTCAGAAGAAAGCAATTAACTTGTAAATAGTTGATGATCCCTTTAAATATTGCTGATGAGGGGTCCTTCTTGTTGCTGAACATATGCTTAGTTGTCCGAGATTAAAAGAGCACGTTAGCTGGAGTATTGCACTCCAAAATTGCACAGCTGGTGTCAATTCAGCATTGCATGCTGATTAATGTCATGATCTATCTTCTCTGCATACTTCTGGTGGCTGTTCACTGCACACAGGTTAACGGCCTCACCAATAGGATGTGGGTTGCGATTTACCCAACAAGTTTGTGCACATACTGCATACTCCAATATGGAACTCCAAGGACATGCGCTAACAAGCCAATTTCTCACTCAGTCGGTTTAATAGATGAGGAACTTGGTTAGTTGAGTTTCAATGTCAGTCAGCAAAACCAGACAATTAAGAGCTGGGGTGAGGCTTGGTAATTTATCAAGAAAATTGAAGATTATATGTTTAGGATTTCAAACTATTGAATATATAATTTTAACGTGGGATTGGTTAAATGTCTTAATTCAAGCAATTTACCATGAGTCATTTAGGATATGTCATTTACTTTAATGGTCTTAAGTTAAAATTTCCAGAGAGGTAGGTGCAGTTACAGTCGTGCCAGTTCAGTAAACTAGAAAAAGTTGATCATCAACTTCAAAAACTGACACAGTCCCAAAGAAGCTGCCATAAACAACCCTGAATATTGGTTTATGGCGTGTTAAAATTAGTAGTTAGGCTCAAAGTGCAGTGGAAAATGACGTGTCATTATTAGAACTCCAACTACACCCAGTGTTTCATTATTTGTACTGCAGGGGAACAGAATGGGAGATTTGCAACAGTGGCAGATTTAAAAAATTTCAGAAGGGGGCTTGTGAGAGTAAAAACCACAAGATTTATTTTCTGGGGAGCAGGATAGGGGTCAGGTGTGCTGAAATTGTTTCTCACACTCAGCAAATTTTAATTTTTGCTTTTAACACTGTATTTTTGAGCACTTTCAGATGGGAGATCAGTCCATCCTTTACATTGTACAATATGAAATCCCCCATTTTAACCTAACCCCTCACTGAGGCAACGGGATGAGTTCAGATCAAGCGCCTATTATACACCCTGTTAGATTTCACACTTCATTTAACTGGGCGGATTAAGTCAAATCGGGGCTAAGTTGTTGACACATGTAAGTTTTAATATAAAAAAGGAATGTATGAATTGTTATGTTTGGTAATGATGGATAATATCTCACTTTTCAACCAGGCTAATGCTTGTGAATTTACTAGATTACTACCCTTTTCCCTTCCCCTCTTTTTACATTGTGCTTGATTACCCCCTCCATTTCCAACCATAGTGTATAAGATTATTTTCCTTCCCTTCCATAAAATGCAGGACTTCTATTCTAGTGTTCTCATTTATCTTCTCCCATTCTTAGATTAACATCCTTTTCCCTTCCAAAATCTTTTCTCCACTTCTGACATGACATAGAGATTTTAAAAAGCATAGGAACTAAAACACTTAGAAATTGTGTTTGCTTTTTTGGCAATTGTAACAAACAGAGGAATATGCTCTAAGAAAACATAAACACAGTCCTAACCACATACATGTTGTCAACTGCCACATTTAAAATATAAATGATGAAATTCCTGTGTCTGTTTTTCTCTTTCTGAGAGTCCCAAATCACAACAGTGAGAGCAGAGTTGAACTGATGGACTGTCCAGCTCTCCACCTAATGACTGTAATCTGTCACTCTGAATACAGGAGCATGTGAAGTTACAGCACACAGAAAAAAGGACTGAGTGTCAGGAAGTTTAAAACTGCCCTTATTTGTACCAGACACTGGGTTTGAAACACAGATCTCATATACCCAATTCAGTTAAGGCTGATATAAGCTTGTTATTGCTGTGAATGTTTGAGATTGACAGTTTATTTTTAAAATCTAATTTAATAAAACCAAACTCTTCTGATGGCTTAGTGACTAATGTACCAAATAATATGGTGTTAACCAGGTGATGGGGACCAAAAGGGCTGCACTGGGTTATCTGATTTCACCTGGAGCATCGTTTGGGGTGCTGCACTTGGTGCAATTGCACTCGGTGTCCTGGAATAAAAGTATCCAGGGCTGCTACTCTTAACCACTTTCCAGTGACCCCTGCTGGAAAGTGTGCTTTTCTAGTCGTTGGGGTACTTTGTACAAAGTGTAAAATGGATGATAGTGAAAAGGCAGCCAGTTTTACTACTTCCAATTTTTATTACTGTTGAAGTCAATAGAAATAAAAATCAAAAGATGTAAAACGGGCTGCCTTTCCCTTGTTTTACACTATCACGCAAAGTCAAAATTTACCCTACAGAATGAGCACAGGATCAGGCTCAGCTGTGATTCCCTTCACAGTTGAATAGCTTCCCAAAACCCACTGTCCAGGCTTACATGAAGAATGGATGCAATACTAGATGGCTGCCTTGGATCCCTGTCATAGCAAGGAAATCTGCCAGCCTTACCTGGTCTAGCCTACATGTGACTCCAGATCCACAGCAATGTGGTTGACTCTTACCCGCCCTCTGAAATGGCCTAGCAAGCCACTGAAGGGCAATTAGGAATGGGCAACAAATGCTGGCTTGCCAGCGACGCTCACATCCAATGAAGGAATAAAGCAAAGGGCAGTGCCTTCAGGAGGGTATGGAGGAGTTTTTATTTCGCAGTTCTTAATAAGAATGCAATTTGTGTCCCATGCTTACGATTTGTAACTATTAAAAATTGGTTTATACTAGTTTGTATTCCTAAGCTTTTTTCAGTTTAGATATATGATGATGGGAGAAAGGCTTCAATCTTCAAGTAGAAGAGAGATATTAAGTGAGAGCTTATGGCACCTTCGTCTTTTCCTTTTAAATTGCTGATTCCTTAAGGTAATTTAATAGTTTTATCACAGGGTACTGAAAATTCCATTTCCAATTATCAATCCTGCATCAATTGGAGAAATCAGGAAAATGTATTGAAATATGAAGCTACATGAAAATCTGCCTAAACCGTGCCCTTATAATTCAGCAGCAGTATATGATGTTGACAATTAGGCAGCAAGGTCAAGAAGAGTTGTGTTAATATTATTCTGAATGACATTTATGTTGAGTAGTAATGGCTTCTGAAATTTCCTAGGCACAAGTAAACATTAGCATGAAGACACTGAAGGCAGAGACTTATTGCCAGGTTATTTATTAATTTTAGCTTGGACAGTTAATCCTTTTGCAGAATAAGGTTCCGGGCTCCCCCTTAGAAACATTATAATGCTTATCACTGTTCTTACTAAGGGGCCCAAGAAAAAGTGTCATATTTATGTTGGAGGTCTGGTAGCATCCCACGTCTGGACCCCTAGGGCTGTACTTTACGAGCCGCTCAATGCCGTGGGTCGCAACGGGGGCCTCGTAAAATTCTGCAGAGAGAGGCCCGCTCCTTCCACTGCTTGGCGGTGGGGCCTTAATATACATATTCAGATTATACTAAATTAGATGTAAATTCACTTACCTGTGGGCGGCAGCTGTCCCACGCCGATTTTACAGCCACCGTTCGTTCCTTGTGCACCTTCGGAACCTTAGTTCTGAGGCGGGAACTTGGGGAGGGGGAGGAATAAAATTTTCAGGGTGGGAGGGCTGGGGCAGCGGGCAAAACAGTTTTGATTGGATGGTGGGAAGGGGTTGAAGGGCAGAAGTTTAAAGGATAGGGGGTAAAGTCCAGGTAGGAAAAAAGGCATGTTTTGGTTATCCCGGACAATGAAATGACCATTGGGGAGGTTGGAGAAGGGCCTCCATCACAAAAGTTTTTATTTACTAAAAACTAATAATGATACACCTTTTAAAAATTGTAATTTTTGCTAAGGGCTTAAAGCCCTTTAAAAATAGCACCGGCACCTGCGCGGTGGCGCCAGACGCTGTTGCTGGGGACACGTGGACCGCCCCCTCTATTTAAATGAGCCCCCGTGCGTAATATCACAGGAGCTCCTCGGTGGCACTCGCGTGTCGGAAGGCTGCCGAGTTCAAAGCGCATCGCCGCAGAGCACGGCGTGCGATTAAAATTCAGCCCCTAATGTGGTTTCTCCATCCACTATTCTTAGAATTACCAACTCTGTTTGAAGGCTTCTTTTGCCTCTTTTCAAGCCCAGTGTCATTGGACAGTTGCTGCAATTGGGGTACTACATCAGCTGTGATTAACTAACTCAGCACAGATGGGAAAACTGAACTTGGGACCTTTCTGGCCCTCTGCTTCATCATCACACTGGGGAGTGCACTTATCTACAGGGAGACTATTACTCTAACAGCCTTCAAAATACCAAACTATCTCTCTCATGAATATTTTCAGGGACAGTTTTGTCATCTGCTCACGAGTCCACATTCGGTAATTTTGAACCATAGAAGTTCACACTGTAGAAGGAGGCCATTTGGCCCATCATGCCTGTGCTAGAGCAGCCCAAAACTAATCTTACTGTCCAGCTCTCTCAGTAGGCCTGCAATTTTCTCTGCTGTGATTTGCAATTGATATACTATATTTTTTTGGAATTTTTGTTTAAAATACAAGTAATATGACCAACATTAATAAACAACATAAGAATGTCAAACATGCTTTCGTCCTGAGGCTTTGATTGAGCAAAGCCTCACTGAAATTTTGGCCTGTTATGCTTCTGTATCTTGATCCCAGCCAGTTCCTTCACTGTCTACATTTATGGGTCATCCAAGTGGGATTGCTGAATCATAGTCATTTACGGCACTGAGGGAGGCCATTTGGCCCATCAAGTCCATGCTGGCTCTCCACAGAGCTATGCAATCAGTCCCACTCCCCGGTTCGATATGTGCCAAATTTGAAAGAAGCATTGTGTTGTGGTTATACTGGGAACTTGAACCAAGACCAAGTTTATTTTCTGGACTGTTAGAAACTAACAGAGAGAGGGGATTTGTCTTTCCTTTTGTGTGTCTTAAATTTGAATTTGGGTCCAAGAGGTAGGCAAGCATGTTCCACTAACCTGCCTGTCCCACTGACACAGCAAAAACTTTAGCCCTTTTCATATTCAATGTTAAATTTACATTCCTGGATGTTTGCTTATGCAACATCTACAGATGTTAATGCATTTACTTTATAAAGGCTGGGTGATCATTAGTTGAGTATTTTTACTTGTGGTTTCGCTCCAGCAATTGTTGTGCAAGATGTTAGGAGAACAGTGAGGCCACCCACAAACAGAGGAAAAAGGGAAACTGAGGAATGGGAAAGGCTGAGGGATTTTACGGCAGTAAACTAGAGTTGGGAGAAAGTTTGTCATAATTAACAATAATAAAGATAGCTCGCTGATAGTCTATATAGGCTTAATTTTAACAACCAAAAACTGGGTTAGGACCAGGTCAGATATTAAATTTTTAAAAATCTGAATCCCAACCCCAATCTTCCAACCTGCCTGCCCACCTCCAGATTTAACAGAGATGGGGGGAACAAGTGGTGGGCAGCCAACCCACTCCCATGAGGCGGGTTGGCAATTTAAATATTTCAATGAGACTGGCAGCCTCTAACTTAACCTGCTTTGCAGGTTTTACAGTGGCTGGCCAGGTTTCCCAGGCCTTGGGAAACCCAGCAGCTGAAGGGAAGTGAGGACAGCTTTGTGGAAAAGGTGAGCAGAAGTACCTCCAATCAACACCCAAGAGCCCCACCCCCCATACAAAGACCCCTGGGATCTCGGGACATGGGGTGAGGTATTTAGGACTGAGATGAGGATAAATTTCAGTCAGGGGGTTGTCGATCTTTGGTATTCTCTACCCCAGAGGTCTGAGGATGCTGAGCCATTGAGTATATAGATAGATTTTTGGACACTAAGGGAATTGAGGGATAGGGGGGTTAAATGAGTTGATGTAGATCAGCCATGATCTTGTTGAATGATGATGCAGGCTTGATGGGCCATATGGCCTATCTCCTATTTCTTACGTTCTTACATTCAACATGGGCCATGTATAGCAGGTGATTACATTCTTGTCTAGTCTGCAGCCATGTTGAGCACCCATATCTGATCTACCAGAGGTGAAGCCACTTTGCTGTTGTCATCTTTTGTAGAGGAGTTCCTAATTGGCTAGAGTATATCAGAAAATACCTTTCTTGTCAGAAAAAAGGGTGTTCCCCAGAGGATTGATTTCATGGGGTTATTTTGAGCAATAAGGGCAAAGGAAGCAGAGATTTCGGGGAATCACCCTTCTTACAGACAAGTCATTTGCTCACATACTTTATTCTCCAGAAGGATAAACTAGCAGAAGGCAAAGTATCATTCCTACACTATATCTAAAATATTGAGGTTAGTAGCTCAAATCAGAATCAGTGAGAAGCAGGAAGAGCTATATACATTGCTCGGCTATAAGCTAACTTTATTCTAATAGGTAATTGATAAGATTCATTACTTGAATCAGAATAAAGTTGCAAAGTAACAATTTTTAAAATGTGAAGATGGTTTAACTAAGGCTGCGTTTGCTGACAACACAACCATTAGGTGGCGTAGTACTAGCACATGTGCAAATGCAGCCTCTTCCACTGAAACGTCACTGTCTGCGACGTCTCAGGGCAGCTGCCAGGAGTAAAGATGGCGCTGCTCAATTTATCACAAAAAAACAAATTCAAGCCGACAATCCCCTTAATGGCTGCCATCGCTGCCTCCATCCCACCCCCAACAGTCCCCTGCTTCCTCCTGCCATTGCGCTTCTTTTTGCCGCCACCTGTTCTACCCCTCTTCTCACCACTCGCTCCCAGGCCGCTCTCGCCCTGCTTCCCCACCCGCCCCCCACCACCAGCCGCTCACTCCAGACCTCACCACTGCTCGCTCCCTCCCCAGCCACACTCCTCGCTCCCCCCACACCCAACCAACCACCCAGCTCTCCGGCAGCTCGCTCCCCGCCTCTCCCCTGCCCCCCCACCCCCGGCCTCCAGATGCTAGCTCCAGGCCCTGCCGCTTCCCTCCTCTCGGCAGCTCGCTCCCACATTCAGTCGTTCCAGCGCACCGCCCGAAGGAGCAAGGCGGGCCAGGAGGGGTGACAGGGCAATGTAGGAGGGTAGGGGCGCAGCCTGGAGCTAGCGGCTGGAGGGGTGTGGGGAAAGTGGGGAGCGAGCAGCTGGAGAGCGGGGTGAGAGGGGGTGGGGGAGGCGGGGAGGAGCAGTGGTGCGGTCTGGAGTGAGCGGCTGAGGGGGGAAACGGCCAGTGTGGGGTGGGGGGGGGGCAGTGTGGGTGGACGAAAGCATCGAGGGCGGGAGCACATGGCTGAGAGGACGCAAGCGGGGAGGACTGGAGCGAGTGGCCGAGGGGCGGGAGCAAGTGGCTGAGGGAAGGCAACGGCGTGGTGGGCATCGAGCAGGGTGAAGCGGAGATTGAGACAGAGATGGTGGGAGGAAGCAGAGTACTGTTCGGGTGAATAGAGACAGCTATTGAGGGGTGAGAACATCATTGCGTGGTGACGCCATGCAGGCACATGCGCGCATTCATAATGGCAAGCTGGCAAATGTTCACACACATTGATGACGTCCGCGATCACTCTGCGCATGCTCTACTTGTCAGGAGTCACTGTTTAACGAATTGATGCTTGCTGTTTTTAAAAACATACAGGACTTAGTTCAGCATTTCAAAGAACCTTTACACATTTCCTGTTATGGCTCTGCTTTTCTCTTAAAATGTATGTTCCAGCAAATTTAAATCTATACTGAAGGTGACGAGTGATGTCACGAAAGCCCAGCAACACCTACGTATCATGAAGAAAATGTGTTCCAATAGCAGTTCAGTGCATAGACTGCTAAGTCGGGTTTCCTTGATGATTATTCGTCCACAATTTCATAACCAAGTTATATGACATTGTGGGCTTTGAAAATTGCTTCACTGTTGTTATAGAAATAGAAACTGTTTTCACCACTGCATGCCCTTTAGAACGTTTTTCAGAAATTTAGGGAACCTTTCCTTTCAGCAAGAAAAAATAGATATTTAAATTTCTGTCTAGAGCAGGGTTGTCCAACCTTTTCACGTGGGGGGGGGCCAAAGTACAACTTTTGCCTTGCATGAGGGGCCGGAGAGACGATTTTAGAAAGATAAAGGCATTAAAGATTTATCTTGCTATTAATCAAAAGAACAAATGTGCATTTTTGTGAAGAATAATTTATTGATTTACTTTCTTATCACTATGTTAGACAAAGATTTAGTGAGAGACAAGGCATTTTTTTGCTTGCACAAGTGGTCAGTGTTTGCCCGCATACTACTTGTAGCGAAGCAGAGTATTCCGGATAGATGTCTATCTGTCAGGAGTGAACATGATCTCTCTCCCTCTCTCTCTGTCTCTCTTTCTCTCTCTGTCGCAGGGAGCAGGAGCCCTCAGCACAGCAGCTTTGTGGTTGGTGAGTTTTTCTCTCTCTGACTTTCTGTCACCCTGTGTTGTTCCCCAGCCTCTCTGTGTCGTTCCCCCCCCCCCTCTCTGTGTCGTTCCCCCCCCCCTCTCTGTGTCGTTCCCCCCCCCCTCTCTGTGTCGTTCCCCCCCCCCTCTCTGTGTCGTTCCCCCCCCCCCTCTCTGTGTCGTTCCCCCCCCCTCTCTGTGTCGTTCCCCCCCCCTCTCTGTGTCGTTCCCCCCCCCCTCTCTGTGTCGTTCCCCCCCCCTCTCTGTGTCGTTCCCCCCCCCTCTCTGTGTCGTTCCCCCCCCCTCTCTGTGTCGTTCCCCCCCCTCTCTGTGTCGTTCCCCCCCCCTCTCTGTGTCGTTCCCCCCCCCTCTCTGTGTCGTTCCCCCCCCCTCTCTGTGTCGTTCCCCCCCCCTCTCTGTGTCGTTCCCCCCCCCTCTCTGTGTCGTTCCCCCCCCCTCTCTGTGTCGTTCCCCCCCCCTCTCTGTGTCGTTCCCCCCCCCTCTCTGTGTCGTTCCCCCCCCCTCTCTGTGTCGTTCCCCCCCCCTCTCTGTGTCGTTCCCCCCCCCTCTCTGTGTCGTTCCCCCCCCCTCTCTGTGTCGTTCCCCCCCCCTCTCTGTGTCGTTCCCCCCCCCTCTCTGTGTCGTTCCCCCCCCCTCTCTGTGTCGTTCCCCCCCCCTCTCTGTGTCGTTCCCCCCCCCTCTCTGTGTCGTTCCCCCCCCCTCTCTGTGTCGTTCCCCCCCCCTCTCTGTGTCGTTCCCCCCCCCTCTCTGTGTCGTTCCCCCCCCCTCTCTGTGTCGTTCCCCCCCCTCTCTGTGTCGTTCCCCCCCCTCTCTGTGTCGTTCCCCCCCCCTCTCTGTGTCGTTCCCCCCCCTCTCTGTGTCGTTCCCCCCCCTCTCTGTGTCGTTCCCCCCCCTCTCTGTGTCGTTCCCCCCCCCTCTCTGTGTCGTTCCCCCCCCCTCTCTGTGTCGTTCCCCCCCCCCTCTCTGTGTCGTTCCCCCCCCCCTCTCTGTGTCGTTCCCCCCCCCCTCTCTGTGTCGTTCCCCCCCCCCTCTCTGTGTCGTTCCCCCCCCCTCTCTGTGTCGTTCCCCCCCCCTCTCTGTGTCGTTCCCCCCCCCTCTCTGTGTCGTTCCCCCCCCCTCTCTGTGTCGTTCCCCCCCCCTCTCTGTGTCGTTCCCCCCCCCTCTCTGTGTCGTTCCCCCCCCCTCTCTGTGTCGTTCCCCCCCCCTCTCTGTGTCGTTCCCCCCCCCTCTCTGTGTCGTTCCCCCCCCCTCTCTGTGTCGTTCCCCCCCCCTCTCTGTGTCGTTCCCCCCCCCTCTCTGTGTCGTTCCCCCCCCCTCTCTGTGTCGTTCCCCCCCCCTCTCTGTGTCGTTCCCCCCCCCTCTCTGTGTCGTTCCCCCCCCCTCTCTGTGTCGTTCCCCCCCCCTCTCTGTGTCGTTCCCCCCCCCTCTCTGTGTCGTTCCCCCCCCCTCTCTGTGTCGTTCCCCCCCCCTCTCTGTGTCGTTCCCCCCCCCTCTCTGTGTCGTTCCCCCCCCCTCTCTGTGTCGTTCCCCCCCCCTCTCTGTGTCGTTCCCCCCCCCTCTCTGTGTCGTTCCCCCCCCCTCTCTGTGTCGTTCCCCCCCCCTCTCTGTGTCGTTCCCCCCCCCTCTCTGTGTCGTTCCCCCCCCCTCTCTGTGTCGTTCCCCCCCCCTCTCTGTGTCGTTCCCCCCCCCTCTCTGTGTCGTTCCCCCCCCCTCTCTGTGTCGTTCCCCCCCCCTCTCTGTGTCGTTCCCCCCCCCTCTCTGTGTCGTTCCCCCCCCCTCTCTGTGTCGTTCCCCCCCCCTCTCTGTGTCGTTCCCCCCCCCTCTCTGTGTCGTTCCCCCCCCCTCTCTGTGTCGTTCCCCCCCCCTCTCTGTGTCGTTCCCCCCCCCTCTCTGTGTCGTTCCCCCCCCCTCTCTGTGTCGTTCCCCCCCCCTCTCTGTGTCGTTCCCCCCCCCTCTCTGTGTCGTTCCCCCCCCCTCTCTGTGTCGTTCCCCCCCCCTCTCTGTGTCGTTCCCCCCCCCTCTCTGTGTCGTTCCCCCCCCCTCTCTGTGTCGTTCCCCCCCCCTCTCTGTGTCGTTCCCCCCCCCTCTCTGTGTCGTTCCCCCCCCCTCTCTGTGTCGTTCCCCCCCCCTCTCTGTGTCGTTCCCCCCCCCTCTCTGTGTCGTTCCCCCCCCCTCTCTGTGTCGTTCCCCCCCCCTCTCTGTGTCGTTCCCCCCCCCTCTCTGTGTCGTTCCCCCCCCCTCTCTGTGTCGTTCCCCCCCCCTCTCTGTGTCGTTCCCCCCCCCTCTCTGTGTCGTTCCCCCCCCCTCTCTGTGTCGTTCCCCCCCCCTCTCTGTGTCGTTCCCCCCCCCTCTCTGTGTCGTTCCCCCCCCCTCTCTGTGTCGTTCCCCCCCCCTCTCTGTGTCGTTCCCCCCCCCTCTCTGTGTCGTTCCCCCCCCCTCTCTGTGTCGTTCCCCCCCCCTCTCTGTGTCGTTCCCCCCCCCTCTCTGTGTCGTTCCCCCCCCCTCTCTGTGTCGTTCCCCCCCCCTCTCTGTGTCGTTCCCCCCCCCTCTCTGTGTCGTTCCCCCCCCTCTCTGTGTCGTTCCCCCCCCTCTCTGTGTCGTTCCCCCCCCTCTCTGTGTCGTTCCCCCCCCCTCTCTGTGTCGTTCCCCCCCCCTCTCTGTGTCGTTCCCCCCCCCTCTCTGTGTCGTTCCCCCCCCCTCTCTGTGTCGTTCCCCCCCCCTCTCTGTGTCGTTCCCCCCCCCTCTCTGTGTCGTTCCCCCCCCCTCTCTGTGTCGTTCCCCCCCCCTCTCTGTGTCGTTCCCCCCCCCTCTCTGTGTCGTTCCCCCCCCCTCTCTGTGTCGTTCCCCCCCCCTCTCTGTGTCGTTCCCCCCCCCTCTCTGTGTCGTTCCCCCCCCCCTCTCTGTGTCGTTCCCCCCCCCCTCTCTGTGTCGTTCCCCCCCCCCTCTCTGTGTCGTTCCCCCCCCCCTCTCTGTGTCGTTCCCCCCCCCCTCTCTGTGTCGTTCCCCCCCCCCTCTCTGTGTCGTTCCCCCCCCCTCTGTGTCGTTCCCCCCCCCTCTGTGTCGTTCCCCCCCCCTCTCTGTGTCGTTCCCCCCCCCCTCTCTGTGTCGTTCCCCCCCCCTCTCTGTGTCGTTCCCCCCCCCTCTCTGTGTCGTTCCCCCCCCCTCTCTGTGTCGTTCCCCCCCCCTCTCTGTGTCGTTCCCCCCATCTCTCTGTGTCGTTCCCCCCATCTCTCTGTGTCGTTCCCCCCATCTCTCTGTGTCGTTCCCCCCCCCTCTCTGTGTCGTTCCCCCCCCCTCTCTGTGTCGTTCCCCCCCCCTCTCTGTGTCGTTCCCCCCCCCTCTCTGTGTCGTTCCCCCCCCCTCTCTGTGTCGTTCCCCCCCCCTCTCTGTGTCGTTCCCCCCCCCTCTCTGTGTCGTTCCCCCCCCCTCTCTGTGTCGTTCCCCCCCCCTCTCTGTGTCGTTCCCCCCCCCTCTCTGTGTCGTTCCCCCCCCCTCTCTGTGTCGTTCCCCCCCCCTCTCTGTGTCGTTTCCCCCCCCTCTCTGTGTCGTTCCCCCCCCCTCTCTGTGTCGTTCCCCCCCCCTCTCTGTGTCGTTCCCCCCCCCTCTCTGTGTCGTTCCCCCCCCCTCTCTGTGTCGTTCCCCCCCCCTCTCTGTGTCGTTCCCCCCCCCTCTCTGTGTCGTTCCCCCCCCCTCTCTGTGTCGTTTCCCCCCCCCTCTCTGTGTCGTTTCCCCCCCCCTCTCTGTGTCGTTTCCCCCCCCCTCTCTGTGTCGTTTCCCCCCCCCTCTCTGTGTCGTTTCCCCCCCCCTCTCTGTGTCGTTTCCCCCCCCCTCTCTGTGTCGTTTCCCCCCCCCTCTCTGTGTCGTTCCTCCCCCCCTCTCTCTGTCCCCAACCCCTACTGCGCGTGACCCCCTCGTCCACCCGCTCACCCACCCCCCCACTGCGCCCGACCCCCTCGTCCTCCCGCTCACCCACCCCCCACTGCGCCCGACCCCCTCGCCCGCCCACCCCCTCTCTGTGCCTGACCCCCCTCTCTATCTCTCTCTGCCCCCTTCTCTCTCTTTCATTCTCTTTCACCCCCCCTCCCCCCACCCCACCCCCCGCTCAGCAGAGCAGCTTTGTGGTCGGTCAATTTCTTTTTTAAAAATGGCACTGAAATTTACAACTGATAGGTTCTGCATGAGAGCGGTAACAGCGGTTTCCCGTCTTCGGACAGATTCAGGGTTTTCCGACGGCCTTTTTAAATTAAAAAGTCAGGACGCCCCGAATCTGTCTGAAGGTGGGAAACCACTGTTACTGATCTCATGCAACACCTGTCAGCTGTGAAAACTCAGATGTTTTAAAAAGCCAGCCTGGAAGAAGAAGCCAATGGGAAATTTCTCATCTCTGAAATACATCCGCGGGCTGGATGGAAACCTTTGGCGGGCCGTATGTTGGACAACCCTGGTCAACCTGGACAACCCTGGAGTTTATTCAGCATCTCATTCAAACAGAAGAATTCCAACAGTTAGCAGTTCCACCTGAGAACACAAGGTGGTGATCAATGCATTGGTTTTTACTGTCTGCTATTTGATGTTTACAAAAAAATGGTTCTCATTGCAGTTTCTGAAAGACCGGGACAAAAGTGATAAATACAGCATGATTACCGGAAAGAAAATAAAAATGAAAGTTAAAAAGACCAGAGATGATAAAGAGGTACATTAACTTGTTTTACTTTTAAGAGCGGATTAACTTAAAGGCGAATATATGTGTACTGTCACGTTCTTTGTCATGTATAAAGTTTAAAAATAAAGTAAAATAAAAGGCACTTAGCACCTGAGAAATCATGATTTACATCTCATTGGTCTACCATTTTAGGTACCAAATCATACTCCACCATCATCTGACATAGCTTTAGAAATTGCACAATTGGTCCTATTCCCCCAACTTCACGTAGATTCTGTCACCTATAAAGGTTGTTCAAGGTTTTGAATGTTGGCTTTCTAATAGATTGCTTTTTTATTAGTTCAGGGGATGTGGGCATCGCTGGCTAGGCCAGCATTTATTGCCCATCTCTAAATTCCTTCCAATTAACGACTTTTCAATTTGCATTTTTTGAGCACTTCTGAAGGTGAGGTTGTTGCTGGGGTTAGGTTCTATAGATGCCTGTAGCCCTCTGGTACCACAATCAAGTTGCATCCTTTATACAGTATTTGAAGACACTTCCATCAAGAAGGGCATTATAGCTGAGTTCAACCTTATTCTTATCTGATGGTCTCTCATGCACACTTTCCAGCAGTGATCAAGAGAGGAAGCTCTGGCTGATTTTTATCACTTGTCCTTATTCCATGCTGAATTTGAAGTTGACAACTTATAATAAGCTTGGTAGGTTTCACAACTTTCCACTTCCTTCCCCTCTACCCAAGTTGTGACACAATATGTTTGAAAAGAATGTAAAAACAAACCCCTTGGAGTTTGTAGCCTACTGCCCAATTATTAATAGTTGGTGCTGCCATCACATTCTGTAATGTTAGCAGAAGATTTGGATTGTTAAACAGTCAGTTTTAGTCACTGAAGTATTGTGTAAAATTTGTTACATGTAGCCTGTGTTAGAAGATGTTCAATTTCTAATAATTTTATCTTAAAAATTGGGACTAGGATGAAGGGAAACTGAATTTTTTGAAACATTGAAATTATTTAGAATGCACCATGGGCATATTGCATCTCTGAGAAAAATGTCAACTAAAAATAGAAAATGCACAGCAGGTTGATCTGCATCTGAAAAAGAAAGGATAACATTTCAGATGTGTCTCATTCAAAATATTCTTTCTGAAAATGATTCACCTGCTGTTGATTTAATCATCCTGTTGTCATTTTTTTTTGGATTTCCGGCATTTGAGTTTTTACGTTATGTCAGTGTTGTATTTTTGGATATAGTGCAGAAACGATACTTAGCCTTCTTACTGAGAACCAGCCCCCAGGCGAGTGCATCAGAAACTCAGGCACCCAATGTACAAGCTTCTGCAACCAGCTAAATGAACTGTGAAATTGTCCCTTTTGTGTTATGACAGATTCATTCAATCTACTGAGGCCCGTTAACTCTTTTTCAATCCCACAGAGAGACCGAAATCGAGCAGAACTCCTTCAGTTCCTGAACTCCGCATTGTAGGGAAGAGGGGCATCAATGGGATTTCTAAACCATGAAATACAGGGTCTGTTAGCAACATGAACTTTGTCACTGGAGACCAGTGTGTTCGGTTGGACAGCTCAGGGAAAATCCCTTCAAAAGTGGATGCGGGAGACTTCTCTGTTGCAGGCATAAAGGTTGTGTTGAAATCTGACTGTGTATGATTTTGAGAAACTTAACATTAAATAACAGAAACAAGACTGGCATCCTTCAGGATATTTCTCAATGTTTTACCAAAGCAGCCCTTGGAAAATGTGTTCATAATAGTTCAGATTGTTTCATTGCTCAGAAAATTGCCTGGTTGGACAGAATTTCTTGTTTAGGCAATGTTTACAAAAATTTATACATTCCAAGTTTCTGAGAAAATGCTAGGTGCATTAATTTTAATCAATAAAATGGTAGTAATAGAGGCATAGGATGTTGCTTTATTTTCAAATATGCTATCTGGCCGTAGAGTTTAAAATGGTGCATCGAGGTGTTTCTGGGAAATCCTCCATAATTACTGATTAGTGTTATAAGTTGAGAATTGCCAGCACAAAAGTTGCGATGATTATGGAAGTAAATATATTCACCTCATCCTGTTTGAAAACAAAATTATTTTCCAACAGGACATAAACCTACAGTATATTAATATCTTTTGGAAAAAGATGGAGCCTGAGCCTAACTGAAATGAGTGCAGTTGGATTTTGATCAGTTGAATACTGTATGCTAAAAGAAGAATGGCGAGAGGGAAATTATCTGTACTAACCAATATGGCAGATCATGCAAAAGAAAATAGTACTGTATAAATCAGTGCAAGAAATGGACTAAATTCATCCTTCAGACGTGCAGTTCTCATGCTTTGTGTTTTAACATACATGCTCATCAGAATTATGCTTGACTAAATTTGAATCTGTACTTTTACTTTTATCTCCATTAAAATGGATCAAACTCCGTATTTCACATAATGTGAATTGTATGTTATGAAAGGTTGATGAATACAGCATCTAACTGAGTGATGCAGACCCATATGTGTCAATCTACAAAACTTGGAAAACTTGACAAAACAGGCTTCAAAAAAGCTGAGACCTCAATAGTATAACTGAAAATAAGCCCTGAATAAAGGCCTATGACTAAAAGCCGCTGTTTCATGGTATCTAATAAGTTAAGTTCCTTTTACACATCATATTTTAGAATATTTGTTAGTGTCATGGATAATATTCTGCAATATACAGATTGTTTTTCTGTGAAAGCTGAAACTCGTGACTTATCCGGACATGAGATGCAGCTATTACAGAGCAATAAAAATTATTGTGGTGTTGGATTTGGAAATTTTTCCAAGGGAATAGACATATTTTCTCATGCTAAATTTATTTTCTAGATGGCACTAAGGGCATTTTCTTAGGAAATTTTGATCATTAACACTTTTGTGCATCTTACAGAATTCTGAAGTTCACTGCACTTCAGCATTTGAAGCCAAAATTAATTTGTCTAATGAATATAAGATTTGTAAAAAATAAAAGTAGTTATGAGTCATTGTTGACTTTTGATTTTTACACTAACATAAGGTAACACTCTGAGTATAACATAGCAGATGTTATAGCAGCATCTTTGTAGGTGCTGTCTCTTAATGAAATAAAGCAAACTTGTGGATCTCCTGTGACGTTGCCCACAAAGCCAGGAGAAAGCAAATTTTCTTCAGTGCATTAGTACTGCTGTAGGTTATAGGTGTAGGATCTGACACTTAAGAAGCTGTATCTAGTGGGTACACATATGCAGCGGAAGGACTGAATGTGTCATAGTGGTGATGCTTAAATAAGGAATATGTGATGTATATAGCAAACTTAATATATAGTAATTGTCTAGCTTTATTTAAAATTTCCAAAATTTATGGAGCAAACTTAAATGATATTTTAAAGCAAAAGTCACTGAACTAAAACACTGCTTCTGTGTTGCCCAAGTACAAGATGACCTCCCATGTGCTTTAAATTAGGTTTTCCTTCTTAATTTTATCAACAAATTAAGGTATGTGCACACCAAGTAAATTTTAAATGGCACTCTTCCCACATTCACCCCCACTATCCATGTTCACAAAGGCAGTCTTAATCCTTCCAAGCCTAATTCATAGAAACACTGTTATCTCAGACACTCCTCACCCTTTCATGGAAACACTTTTCGCCAACTCTCCCACTTCATGCTGGCACTCTTTTCCCTTCCCAATTCAACCTGCGCTTTTGTCCCTCTCCAGTCTATTTAAATTGCTTGTCTTCTTTCACTCTCTTCTGTTCAAGCTGCTGTTTGCACCCCCCCCCCCCCAACCCCACCATACCCCCAAGAGTTCAAGCTATGTTTTACCCCCAGTTCACGCTGGTACTCTTCTTGCCCACTTCCTCTGTTATGACTGGCACTGTGAATGGAAATTCTCACCCCAAAGTGACATTCCCAGCTTATCCTTTCCTGCTTCTGCCTCAATAATATTGCTCTCTCTCTCTCTCTCGCTCTCTCTCTCATCAAGCACAGTTCTTGTCAGTGACGGCCCTTGGAAATATGAAACTTCCAACTTACCTTATTTAATGGCTGCAGACACCTACCTTTTCTGGTCTTATGAACTGTCATGATTCTCAGGCTGCACTTCTGGCAAGGAAAGTAAATGGAGAAAGTGCCATGAGAATATTAGAGTGCCTTCTCACTTTCGATTCTGTGGTAGAGATGGTAAAGAAATGTACAACTGTAAGAGCTGTCATGATGTTGTAATATGAATGATCCCTTGGCTGACACTGAATAAAGAAAAGCACGCATGTTTTATTCTGGCAACAGAAGTCGTAGTACAAGGAAAAGATAACAACTCTCTCTCAACCATTGCTAATGTGAGTGTGAAAATAATTCTGCAGCTGATACAATGTACAAGGGGGAGGTGGTGGCATAGTGGTATTGTCACTGGATTAGTAACCCAGAAACCCAGGGTATTTCTCTGGGGACATGAATTTGAATTCCACCACAGTAGAAGGTGGAATTTGAATTCAATTAATAAATCTGGAATTAAAAAATGCTGTCCTTACCTGGTCTGGCCTACATGTGATTCCAGATTCACAGCAATGTGGTTGACTCTTAAATGCCCTCCGAAATGGCCTAGCAAGCTACTCAGTTGAATCTAACTGCTACAATCAATAAAACAGAATGAAATTGGACAGATCACCCGGCATCGCCTAGGCACTAGAAATGACAATGGCAAACCCAGTCCTGTCGACCCTGCAAAGTCCTGCTTGCTAACATAGAACATAGGAGCAGGAGTAGCCCTTCAAGCCTGCTCTGCCATTCATTATGGTCATGGCTGATCATCCAACTCAGTAACCTGTTCCAGCTTTTCCCCCCATATCCTTTAATCCCTTTTGCCCCAGGAGCTATTTCGAACTCCTTGAAAACATACAATGTTTTGGTCTCAACTGCCTTCTGTGGTAGCGAAGTCCACAGGCTACAGGGTGAAGAAATTTCTCCTCATCTCAGTCCTGAAAGGTTTACCCCGTATTCTGGGGCTTGTGCCAAAGTTGGGAGAGCTGTCCCACAGCCTAGTCAAGCAACAACCTGACAAAGTCATACTCCCAGAATCATACCTTACAGACAATATCGCAGACACTGCCATAACCATCCCTGGGGATATCCTGTCTCACCAGCAGGACAGACCCAGCAGAGGTGGCGGCACAGTGGTATATAGTTGGGAGGGAGTTGCCCTGGGAGTCCTCAACACAGACTGCGGACCCCATGAGGTTTAATGGTTAGGTCAAATATGGGCAAGGAAACCTCCTGCTCTTTACCACCTACTGCTGTCCCTCAGCTGATGAATCAGTACTCCTCCATGTTGAACACCACTTGGAGGAAGCACTGAGGGTGGCAAGGGCGCAGAATATACTCGAGTTGGGGGATTTCAATATCCATCACCAACAGTGTCTTGGTAGCACCACTACTGACCAAGCTGGTCAAGTCCTGAAGGACATAGCTCCTAAACTGGGTATGCAGCAGGTGGTGAGGGAACCAACAAGAGGGAAAAATATACTTGACCTCGTCCTCACCAATCTGCCTGCTGCCAATGTATCTGTGAATGACAATGTTGGTAGGAGTGACCACCGCACAGTCCTTGTGGAGACAAAGTCCCGCCTTTACATTTATGATACCCTCCATCATGTTTGGCACTACCACCGTGGTAAATGGGATAGATTTCGAACAGATCTAGCAATGCAAAGCTGGGCATCCATGAGGGGCTGTGGGCCATTAGCAGCAGCAGAACTGTACTCAACCACAATGTGTAACTTAATGGCCTGGCATATTCCCAACTTTATCATTACCATCAAGTCGGGAGACCAACCCTCGTTCAATGAAGAGTGCAGGAGGTTATGCCAGGAGCAGCATCAGTCATATCTCAAACTGCGTAAGCAGCATGCAATAGACAGAGCTAAGCGATCCCATAACCAACAGATCAGATCTAAGCTCTGCAGTCCTGCCGCATCCAGCCATGAATGGTGGTGGACAATTAAACAACTAACTGGAGGATGTGGCTCCACAAATATCCCCATCCTCAATGGTGGGGTGTCCAGCACATCAGTGAAGCATTTGCAACAATCTTCAGCCGCAAGTGCCGGGTTGATGATCCATCTTGGCCTCCACCTGAAGTCCCCAGCATCCCAGATGCCAGACTTTAGCCAATTCAATTCACTCTGCATGATATCAAGAAACGACTTAAGGCACTGGATACTGCAGAGACGAAGAGCCCTGACAGTATTATGGCAATAGTACTAAAGACCTATGCTCCAGAATTTGCCGTGCCCATAGCCAAGCTGTTCCAGTACAGCTACAACACTGGTATCTACCCAGTGATGTGGAAAGTTGAGCAGGTATGTCCTGTACACAAAAAGCAGGACAAGTCCAATCCGGCCAATTACCTCTCCATCAGCCTACTCTCAATCATCAGTAAAGTGATGGAAGGTGTCATCGACAGTGTTATCAATCGACAGTGTTATCAAGCGGCACTTGCTTAGCAATAACCTGCTCAGTGACGCTCATTTTGGGTTCTGCCAGGGCCACTCAGCTCCTGACCTCATTACAGCCTTGGTTCAAACATGGACAAAAGAGGTGAGGTGAGAGTGACTGCCCTTGACATCAAGGCAGCATTTGACTGAGTATGGCATCAAGGAGCCCGAGCAAAACTGAAGTCAATGGAAATCAGGGAAAAAACTCTCCGCTGGTTGGAGTCATACCTCGCGCAAAGGAAGATGGTTGTGGTTGTTGGAGGTCAATCATCTCAGCTCCAGGACATCCCTGCAGAGTTCCTCAGGGTAGTGTCCTAGGCCCAACCATCTTCAGCTGTTTCGTTAATGACCTTTCAAGCATAAGGTCAGAAGTGGGGATGTTCGCTGATGATTGCACAATGTTCAGCACCATTCGCAACTCCTCAGATACTGAAGCAGTCCTTGTAGAAATGCAGCAAGACCTGGACAATATCCAGGCTTGGGCTGATAAGTGGCAAGTAACATTTGTGCCACACAAGTGCCAGGCAATGACCATCTCCAACAAGAGAGAATCTAACAATCTCCCCTTGACATTCAATGGCATTACGATCACTGAATCCCCCACTATCAACATCCTAGGGGCTACCATTGACCAGAAACTGAACTGGAGTTGCCATATTAATACCGTGGTTACAAGACCAGGTCAGAGGCTAGGAATCCTGTGGCGAGTAACTCACCTCCAGT
The DNA here is from genome assembly GCF_036365525.1 of Heterodontus francisci. Taxonomy (NCBI): domain Eukaryota; kingdom Metazoa; phylum Chordata; class Chondrichthyes; order Heterodontiformes; family Heterodontidae; genus Heterodontus; species Heterodontus francisci. The sequence goes on from NC_090383.1 coordinate 74,572,093, forward strand.
CTCCCCAAAGTCTGTCTACTGTCTACAAGGCACAGGTCAAGCGTGTGATGAAATACTCTCCACTTGCCTGGTTGGGTGCAGCTCCAACAACACTGAAGAATCTCGACACCATCCAGGACAAAGCAGCCCACTTGATTTGCACACCATCCTCAAAAAACATTCACTCCCTCCACAGTGGCAGCAGTGTGTACCATCTACAAGATGCAGTGCAGCAACGCTCCTTGGACAGCACCTTCCAAACCCGCAACCTCTACCAACAACAAGGGCAGCAAATGCATGGGAACACAACCACCTGCAAGTTCCCCTCCAAGTCACACACCATCCTGACTTAGAACTATATCGACGTTCATTCACTGTCGTTGGGTCAAAATCCTGGAACTCCCAACAGCACTGTGGGTGTACCTATCTCATATGGACTGCAACAGTTCAAGAAGGCAGCTCACCACCTCCTCAAGGGCAATTAGGGATGGGCAGTAAATGCTGGCCAACCAGCGACACCCACATCCCATGAATGAATTAAAAAAAAGATAACCTGTTCTTTCTTGACCTCCAGTAATTTAATCATTCCAGTCAGGATAATTTTTAAATAAAGGAGAGGCATCTGAACAGATTGTATGACAGCTTTCAATCCCAAACACGATTGTAAAACTGCTGGTGGAGGACATTATGCATTGTACAAATTCAGTGAAGGAAACCAATTTGGAATATAGTTATTTTGTCAGTTGTAAAGGATACAGGAAAGCGAAACCTACCTGAAGATGATTATTTTTTCTAGGTGGAATTTGGACATGTGTAGATTAATTAAGGAAAGCTAGCACAGATTCGTTAAAGGCAAATCATGTTTAACCATCTTGAATGAGTTTTTTGATGAGGTAACAGCGAGGGTTGGTGTGGTCTATATGGACTTCCAAAAAATGGTTGATAAAGTTCCAAATAGGCTTGCCAGCAAAGTTGAAGCCCATGGAATAAGGGGACAAGGCAGCATGGATATCACAGAATCACTGAATTCTTACAGCACAGAAGGAGGCCATTCAGCCCGTCATGTTTGTGCCAGCTCTCTAAAAGAGCAATTTGCTTAGTGCTACTCCCCGACCTTCTCCCCACAGCTCTGCACATTCTGCCTTTTCAGATAACAATCCAATTCCCTCTTGAATGCCTCGATTGAACCTTCCTCCACCACACTCTCAGGCAGTTCATTCCAGATCCTAACCACTTGCTGCATGAAAAGGTTTTTCCTCAAGTCACTATTGCTTCTTTTGCCAATTACCTTAAATCTGTGCCCTCTTGTTATCGATCCTTCCACCAATGGAAACAGTTTTTCCCTATCTACCCTGTCCAGACCCCTCATGATTTTGAACACCTCTATCAAATCTCCTCTCAACTGTCTCTTCTCCAAAGAAAACAGTCCCAACTTCTCCAATCTATCCACGTAACTGAAGTTCCTCATCCCTGGAACCACTCTTGTGAACCTTTTCTGCACTTTCTCCAATTCCTTCACATCTTCCCAAAAGTGTGGCACCCAGAACTGGACACAGTGGTCTGGATTTTGTTCTCCCCCAGACGTCGTGTTCTGTGGCAGGGGGGCAGGTGGCCTGAAGATGGCTCCGGATGAGGCCCGTCACAGACCTCGACGCTGTAAGGGTCTGACCCGATCCTCCCGGCAACAGCAAGGCTCCATGGCACCCCCCTGCCGCTGGGTGACAGGACCATAATTAACATATTCAAATGAATAAAATTAATAAATTTAAATAGACATACCTGCGATCTTGAGGCCCACCACAATCTTCGGCGCGGTGGCCGGCACTCCCACGAATTCAGATCCCTGTCTGGGGAAATGCGGCACCACACTGGTAGGGAGGGGAGAGGAGGTAAGTTTGTCAGTGCGGTGGTGGGAGGTATGGGGTCAAATATACGGGATGGGTGTAGGGGATGGTGGGAAGAGTTGAACCTTAAATTTTGTGCAATTTGTTGGGGGGCGGGAAGGTCAGATGTAAAAGTTAAGTGTTTTGGGGAGGAAAGGCAAATAGTTATTGTAATTGCTATTGGGGGTGGGAAAGGGGCATGAGAAATTATTTAATTTTGGGGCGTAAGACTTTAAAAATTTAAATTGGGTGACAGGGCTGGCTGCCCTTTAAAAATAGCACCAGCATATGCGCAGCGGCAATTGGCACCATTGCCGGGGACGGACAGCCCACCTCCTCCACGAGATTGGGGGGCCTGGGGTGGGTGGGGGGCTGCCCCGGCTATTTAAATGAGCTGCTGCGCTTGAGATTGCAGCGGTTCTTTGGCTGCGAGGCGCCATTATTTGAGCTCGCTGTTAAAATCCAGCTCAATATACACATATACACCCAGCTCCCTCTGCCCCTTCACTCCCTTTAGAATTGTACCCTTTATTTTCTATTGTCTCTCTGCATGCTTCCATATGAAGATGGCTGAGTGACAGGAAACAGAGAGTATTGATGAATGGTTGTTTTTCAGACTGGAGAAAGGTATGCAATAGCACTGCTTTTCTTGATATTTATTAATGACTTAGACTTGGGTGTACAAGGCACAATTTTAAAATATGCTGATGGCACCAAACTTGGAATTATTCTGAACTGTAAGGAGGATAATGATGGACTTCAAGAGGACATTGACAGGCTGGAAGAATGGGTGGACACTTGGCAGAAAAAATTTAATGCAGAGAACTACATTTAGGTAGGAAGGAAGAGGGGAGGCAATATAAACTAAAGTGTACAATTCTAAAGAGAGTGCAAGAAAAGTGAGACCTGGGGATAAATGTGCACAAATCGTTGAACGCGGAAGGGCAGGTTGAGAAAGTGGTTAAAAAGGCATACAGGATCCACGGATTTATAAATGGAAACATAGAGTGCAAAAGTAAGGAAATTAGGATGAGCCTTTATAATCACTGGTTTGGCTTCAACTGGAATATTGGGCTGAATTTTACTAGCCGAGCTTCAAAATGTGTGCAGCGCATGTGCGGGATGTGTGCCGCGGAACCGCCGCGATATTTCGCACGAAGGCTCATTAACATGGAGAGGGCAGACCGCCCGCTCCCGAAGTCGTAGAGGGGCCGGTCGCTTCGTCCCCTGCAACGGTGTCCGATTTTTAAAGGACTTCAAGCCCTTACTGGTATTTTTACTTTATAAAGTGAAATGGATGTGTGACATGGAAATTTATAAACTTAATAAAAGATCGAAAACGATCTCCCACTCCCCCGATGACCATACACTTCATTTGTTGTCATTTCCCCACTGAACAAAATTGTTGTTCGCATCCCGAACTTTCCGCCCTGAACTTCATTACCTTTGCCCTTCAACCCCTTCCCACCATCCTTTCTGCCAATAGAAATGGTTTTCCCCACTCCTCATCCTCCCGACCTGAAAATTTCACTCCTCCGCCCTCCCACCAATGTTACACCTCGGATCTCTGAACGGAGATCTGAAGGGCGGGACTTCCAGCCACCAGCCAGAATATTGGCGTGGGATGGCCTTGGAACAAGGTAGGTGCTTAGGCAGTCATTATAATTTATTTAAATATTTAGATTAAGGCTCTGCCGCCAAGTGGCGGGGGAGCCATCCCGAGGCCTCGCCGCCTCCAATAAAATGGGGCAGGGCCTTCCCGGCGCCAAGGCCCATGGTGGACTTCTCTCGGAAGTATTTTCTGGGCCCCTGCCATGACCCCTGACATCAGGGGCCTTATAAAATTCAGCCCTTTGTGTCCAATTCTCAGCATCACACTTTACAAAGCATGTGAAGGCTTTAGATAGACAGAAAAGATTTACGAGAATGCTTCCGGGATGAGGGACTCCAGTTACGTATATAGATTGGAGAAGCTGGGGTTGTTCTCCTTAGAGAAGAGAAGGTTGAGAGGAGATTTGATAGAGATGTTCAAAATCACAAGGGGTCTAGACAGAATAGTTGGAGAAATTGTTCACATTGGCGAAAGGTTCCAGACCCACATATTTAAGGTGATGGGCAAAAGAACCAAAGGCAACATGAGGAAAATGTTTTTTGCACAGCGAGCGGTTATGATCTGGAATGCACTACCTGAGAGGGTGGTGGAGGCAGATTCAATCGTGGCTTTCAAAAGAGAAATGGATAAGCACCTGAAGAGAAAAAAATTGCAGGGCTACTGGGAAAAGGCAAGGGAGTGGAACTAACTAAATTGCTCTTGCAGAGAGCCAACACATACTCAGTGGGCCAAATTTCCTCCTTCTGGTTCTAACCATTCTATGTGGGTAGAGGAAGTAGGCTACTTTGCAACTGGAGGTATGAATTCTTATTTTTTATACTGTAATTACCCACATAACAGTGATTATGTAATTTATGTACAGATACATTGTGTCCATCATGTGTTTGTTTTGAAAATCCCACACCTATTTTCCTAGTGGTGCTATTCAGCCTAACTGTGTTATTTAACAGTGAAGATGACCAGCTGAACAAGCTAAACACAGAGAGCTAAAAGTGAAATGTGAAACACTGGCTCCTCCAGTACGGTGTGCACTAGGGCTCTTGCTCATTGTTTTTGTATGGTCTTAAAATATGGGATTTATTTTTAATTACATGAGAACGTTGTGTAATTTTTATATAAGACCATTGAAAACCTCTCAAATATGTTAACCCCAATAAGTATCCTAATAGCTGTAACATATGTATTAACATATTCTTAATTAAAATAAACTTTAAAGTGGAAGGTGTAGATAATTCAGATCAGAAATGTGTTCATATTGTTGATAATTTCCCAGAACTCTTGTGTACTAATTGTTACAAGTTAAGGCCTTTTCTTTTCCCCTGCTTAAAGAATTTCTAGCCTTTGATATGAATCTACAAAGTTTGAATATGCTGATCTTTTAAACCATGATGGTAAAAGTAACTTTCCCTTTGTACTTAGTATATACAATACCTTAATATTGTAAATGGTTGTTATGCTGCTCTTTCAGACCTGCACATGAAACAAGGTACAACCTTGTCATCTGATTGGCAATGACCTGTCTAGCCTTCAGCCTTTCTTGTCTCTCTCCATTTTGTTAATGCTACCCTGACAGTGTTGTTCTCCCAAGCTCCACTTATACAGTCGCATGCACTTCTTCCTCCTTACATTCTCTCTGTGCTACAATGAATACTTACAGCACTGTCTCTTACTCTAATTCTTTCCCAGTATTTAAAACTGGAAACTCATTACTTCCCTCAGTCTTTTCTTGCAATATTTAGCTGTTTGAAGCTCAAAACCATTGATCACTACTTTCCGATTGACATTACTTTCCCATTTGTTTTTTTTAAACTGAGTGGTGTCCTGCACAATTTCCCGGGATACTTCACGTTAGATTTTCAATATAATGTGCATCATGCAGGTACATTTTCAACTTTTTCCATTTGACCCAATTTCATTGGGTTGTATCGAATCAAAGTAACAGAAGGATCTCAGACTGGAATATGGCCCTTGCAATGTTAATCATTAGGACAATTAATAATAGACCTCAATGTGTAATTCAAGCAAGGAACTTGAATGGCATAATAAGCTACAGAAAGTGTGAGAAGTAAACTTCATTTCTCTGAACAGGGTGTCATTTTCACAAGCAGATCTGTCTGATAATATCCATAGCTGCATAGAAAATGATAGATAAAAAAAATCAACCTACTTTGTTCATTGCCCAATGAACTTGAATACATGGTTTGAAAAAACGTAGCTGATTGAAATATCAATCAGCTGTTTGTATAATATCATATACGTTATGGTTGTCAGCATTTGTTCAATGATAGCACTCTGACCTCATGTCCTATTCCAGAGACTTCAGCATATATAATCTAGTCTGACACTTCAGTGCAGAACTAAGGGAGTGCTGTACTATTGGAGGTGTTGTCTTTCAAATGAGACATTAAACCAAGGTCCCATCTGCAGTATTCATAAAAAGTGCCGTGGTTAATATTTAGCCCTCAACCAACATAGCTAAAGCAGGTTATTGGTCATTTATATTGTTGCTGTTTGTGCAATCTTACTGTGTGCAAATTGGCTGCTACAGTTTCTTACATTACAACAGTTACAACATTTCAAAAGCACTTCATTGGCTCCGAAGTACTTCAGGATAACCTGAGGTCATGTAAGGCATTATATAAATGCATGTTTTCTTTGTTTTTATTGCCTAAATCCTCAAAAAAGCTTCCTGTCTCAAAGCGTAGGGACATGAAGGGTCTGGACAGAGTAGATAGAAACTGTTCTCATTGGCAGAAGGGTCAAGAACCAGAGGGCAGCAATTTAAGGTGATTGGCAAAAGAAGCAGCAGCAACATGAGGAAAAATGTTTTTGCAGTGGGTGGTTATGATCTGGAATGCACTGCCTGAGAGTGTGGAGGAGGCAGATTCAATCAAGGCTTTCAAAAGAGAACTGGAGAATCTGAAGAGAAAAAATTGCAGGATAATCGGGAAAAGGCAGGGCAGTGGGACTAGGTGAGTTGTTCTTGCAGAGAGTTGGCACAGACACGACAGGCCGAAGGGCCTATTTCTGTGCTGGAACTATTCTACTATTCTATGATGTATGAAGGGAGGATTGATGGGGCAGCTATGAGGGAGTCCCTGATGTTTTCCCCCTGTGGTGCTGAGCTACTTTGTTAGTTTCACTTTGTTCAGGAAGCCATGCAGGTTTCCTATTTTATTGACTTCCTTATGCTTGAATATTGGATTGCATGCTATACTACAAGAGGTGTACATCCCCTCGTTTTCCCCCATCTCCACCTCAAACATGATAACAGTCCCTTTTGTGAAGTATAAATTGTGTTTGGGAAGTGGATGAGTTATCGGTATGGTTGTGGAAGCATTACTTATTAATATATGATGTTGGACTTCTTTTTAAGACATTGAACGGTGTATTTATTTATGGAAAGCTGAGGAATGTGGAGAATTACCAGAGTGTTCTATATTCTATCTTTTGGCAACCTTTTCAGACTATGTTGCACACAATCCTAAAACCTCAGCTAATAGTACATCTTGTTCAATACTCGAGGTTAGAAATTGTTTAAGTTCATGAGGACTTCCCTGGACTGGAATAGTTTATAACTACCCATTTCAGTCTTTAGTTATAATGTTCACTTTTCAAAGTCAAATATAAACTGATCCTGTTTACTTCACAAAAACAGGAACTTCCTGAGAACATAAAAGAAATTTCTATTGGCTGAGCTAATACAAATTACAGAAGGAATCCATTGTCTTCAATATAAGGATATTGCAAAGTTTGCTGTCTAACAGAGGAACCAAATGCCAAGAATTTAATGCATACAATACAAAATAAATTTTCTTGTGTGTTATATCCTGCTGTTTCAAAATGTGTGCTTGAGGAAATGGCATTTTTATTTGTCAACCAACTTCAAAGTTGTTAAATTATGGTTTACCAGCATTAACTGATATATTATTGTAGTTTGCCAAAGTTCCCTTATATGTTAGTGTTGTGTTTAGTGTTACACAATTAGAGGATGCAGTTTTGTACAATGTCAGTCCAATAAGTCCCGATAGCAACTGTTCCTCCCGCTTCTAACCGCCCTAGAGATTCCCACACTCACTTAACAGTGCAAGTAAGACTCTTGCTCCCACAAAGGGTATTTATCCATCTCTTCCAAATCCCATCCCTGAAATAGGTGGTCATAAAAAATTCCAGTAAATAAAAATCCTCATGAACCTATGCAATGTCTAACCTCTTGTATTGTACAATTCCTGATCCCAAATACAGTGTTTCTATCCGTTTCCCTTCTGTTGCCTTCAAGACAGATGTCACTCTTCCTACACAGACAACAACATTTTCTTTACTCTCTCCATTCGTTGAGCTGCTGAAAAAGTAAATTCTGGAGTTTTTCATGAAAGCTGGACTCCTCAGCATGTAAAGATCAGTTTTTTAAAGCAACCTTGTCCTTCTCTGCCCATTCACCTTTTATCTCATTCCTTTCTACTTTCCCTTATTCTCTTCTTTGTATTCTTTTATACCTATTTCATCTTTGTTTCAGCAACATAGTTTTCCTCCCTATTTTCTACAACTTTTGCACAGGGCAGCAGATCATAGGAAAAAGCACATAAAGACTGGGGGGTATTCCTGGGAATTATTGATCTGTGCATCAGGTCAATATTAACATAGAAAATAGGAGCAGGAGTAGGCCATTTGGACCCTCAAGCCTGCTTTGCCAATCAACTAGATCATAGCTGATCTCCTACCTCAATGCCACTTCCCGTCGGTATCCCCATATCCCTTGATAGTTTTAATATTTAGAAATCTATCAATCTCTGTCTTGAACATACTCAATGACTGAGCCTCCACAGCCCTCTGGGGTAGAGAATTGCACAGATTCACCACCATCTGAGTGAAGAAATTCCTCAACAGCTCAGTCCTAAATAGCCTGCCTCTTATTCTGAGACTGTGTCCCCGGTTCTAGAACCCCTAGCCAGGGAAAACATCCTTCCTGCATCAATCTTGTTGAATCATAGAGTCATAGAGTTATACAGCACAGAAACAGGCCCTTTGGCCCATCGTGTCTGTGCCGGCCATCAAGCACCTAATTACTCTAGTCCCATTTTCCAGCACTTGGCCCACAGCCTTGTATGCTATGGCGTTTCAAGTGCTCATCTAAATACTTCTTAAAGGTTGTGAGGGTTCCTGCCTCTACCACCACTTCAGGCAGTGTATTCCACATTCCAACCCCCTCTGGGTGAAAATAATTTTCCTCAAATCCCCTCTAAACCTCCTGCCCCTTACCTTAAATCTATGCCCCCTGGTTATTGACCCCTCCGCTAAGGGAAAAAGTCTCTTCCTATCTAACCTATCAATGCCCCCCATAATTTTGTATATCTCAATCATGTCCCCCCTCATCCTTCATTGTTCTATGGAAAACAACCCTAGCCTTTTCAGTCTCTCTTCATAGCTGAAATGCTCCAGCCCAGGCAACATCCTGGTGAATCTCCTCTGCACCCTCTCCAGTGCAATCACATCCTTCCTATAGTGCGGTCTCCAGAACTGTACACAGTACTCCAGCTGTGGCCTAACTAGCATTTTATACAGCTCCATCATAACCTCCCTGCTCTTATATTCTATTGCTTCGGCTAATAAGGGCAAGTATCCCATATGCCTTCCTAACCACCTTATCTACCTGTGCTGCTGCCTTCAGTGATCTATGGACAAGTACACCGAGGTCCCTCTGACCTTCTGTACTTCCTAGGGTCCTACCATCCATTGTATATTCCCTTGCCTTGTTGGTCCTCCCAAAATGCATCACCTCACACTTGTCAGGATTAAATTCCATTTGCCACAGCTCCACCCATCTTACCAGCCCATCTTTATCATCCTGTAATCTAAGGCTTTCCTCCTCACTATTTATGACACCACCAATTTTCGTGTCATCTGCAAACTTACTTATCATATCTCCTATATTCATGTCTAAATCATTAATGTACACTACAAACAGCAAGGGTCCCAGCATTGATCCCTGTGGTATCCCACTGGTCACAGGCTTCCACTCGCAAAAGCAACCCTCTACCATTACCCTCTGCATCTTGCCACTAAGCCAATTTTGGATCCAATTTGCCAAATTGCCCTGGATCCCATGGGCTCTTACCTTCTTAACCAATCTCCCATGCGGGACCTTATCAAAAGCCTAACTGAAGTTCATGTAGACTACATCAACTGCTTTACCCTCATCTACACATCTAGTCACCTTTTCGAAAAATTCAATTAAGCTAATTAGACACGATCTCCCCCTGACAAAGCCGTGCTGACTATCCCTGATTATTCCCTGCCTCTCCAAGTGGGGATTAATCCTGTCCCTCAGAATTTTTTCCAATAGTTTCCCAATCACTGATGTTAGACTCATCGGCCTGTAATTTCCTGGTCAATCCCTGCTACCCTTCTTGAATAATGGTACCACATTCGCTGTCCTCCAGTCCTCTGGCACCTCTCCCATGGCCAGAGAGGATCTGAAAATTTCTGTTAGAACCCCTGCTATCACCTCCCTTGCCTCACATTACAGCCTGGGATATATCTCATCTGGGCCTGGGGATTTATCCACTTTTAAGCCTGCTAAAACAGCTAATACTTCCTCCCTTTCAATGTTAATATGTTCTGTGAGAATTTTGTATGCTTCAATGAGATCACCTCTCATTCTTCTAAACGCTAGAGAATATAGACACAATCTCCTTAATCTCTCCTCATAAGACAATCCTGCCATCCCAGGAATCAGTCTGGTGAACCTTTGTTGCACTCCCTCTATGGCAAGTAGGTAAAGAGACCAAAATTGTACACTATACTCCAGGTGTGGTCTCACCAAGGCTCTATACAATTGCAGCAAGACTTCTTTGCTCCTGTACTCCAATCCTCTTGCAATATGAACAATATACAGACAAAAAAAACTCCACATACTGCACATATTTGGGGTGGGTCTGGTGGCTGAAACGGTTTCTCAAACTACTTCTAAGGAGACAGGCAAAATGTTATCAAAGCCAAGTATTTGCGTAAGTTTGCAATTCTTGGAAGTATGTTTTGAGATATTTTATTTTTAAGGGAATATAGGATGGGTGAACAATTATCATAGTGGCTGTATCTCTTGGTGACTTATGTAGAATTCTTTTGGTGGAATACGATTGGAGTGAAAGGTTTTGCGTGATATGATGTGAATAATGAAAACAATCAATTAAAATGGAGAAAGACACCAAGGCGAATGCTTAACCAGTGACTAAGAAGGAAGCTGACAGCTTGATATTCAAGAGATAGTTAACAAACTTGATATATACAACAGACGCAAGGTACTTTATTGTAAGGATAGATGGGTGACACAGAGATACAGCACGTCAACATCCCACACCACATCATGAACGTGAAGATGTGGGTTCGTGTCTACAGTCTCTTTGCTGTATTGTTTAGCACTGAATAGAGACCAGATTTCTACCAGAGGTGGGGGGGAACATTTTGATGGACAGCTACACTGGACTATTCTCCTAAACTAGTTACCCATTTGTAGAATGGCATTAACAGGGGCATGGGAGCTGGTTGTATTGCTAACCTATTGGCCAGAAATGATGCATGGCATAGGGAAATGCTATCATAAGATGAGAAAATCCTTAACTAGCATTGAAAAATACATACTTAGGACAGCTTAAATCCCATCTTATCCCCATTTTTGGGCTCAACTGCCTCATCAGACCAGAAGAGAAAGATGAGTTATGTCGTGACCTTTTCCATTCTGACTCAAGAAGTATACTTCTTCAGGGTACAAAGAGTCCCACTAGTTTTTGTTCTCCTGAAAAGGAAAGCAACACTTATTTAAAATTTTCCCTCTACTGTTTTGGCTTAGAACTACTAAACTCCATAAAAGTAAAATTGAAATGCCAAAAAAGCTGGGAAGTATGCTTTAATTTTTTTTTAATCTGGTTGGTTGGCATCCTTCCATCTACAAAAGATGATGGACATGCAGCAAACATTCTATTTAAGTAGGGTGTCTTCTCTTGGTGCACCTTTGTTGATGGCTGTGAAGGCCAATCCTTAAGAGGCAGGTTCTGCCACAAGTGTCACATGTGAAGCTGCCAAGTGACGTTTTTGACATTGGCGCCTGTTGCCAAGCTGCTGTAACCACTGGTCATTGTGCTAGTGCATGCCTGTCCCCAGGATGTGTCGCCATTTCCCTCTTTTGCCAGCTAATGACTCCCAGGTGAACTAGTCGACATTTAGGGCCTTCATGTCACATTTGCAAGCATCCTTGAAGCGGAGCTTTGTGTGCCCCACTGGTTGTCTGGCCCCAGCTCCCTCACCATACAGAATGTCCTTGGGTATGCAAACATCTTCCATCCTGCAGACATATACGATCCACCGAAGCCGCCTCTGTTTGATTAGTACCAAGACACTTGGGAGCTCTGCCTTTGAGAGCATTGCCACATTTCTGATTTTGTCCTGCCAGGATATACCCATAGCGTACTGCTGATAGCGAAGATGGAAGTTATTGAGATTCTTTTCCTGGTAGCTGTATGTTCCCCATGTTTCACAGCCATACAGCAAGGTGCTGAGAACACAGGCCTTATAAACCATCAGTTTGGTCCTAAGGGTCAGCTTGGTGTTATCCCATGCGCATTTCATGACTTGGCCAAAGGTGGTAGCTGCTTTCCCTATGCGTGTATCGAGTTCTGCGTCAAGGGACAGATTGTCGCCGTGGACCCAAGGTAGCAGAATTTGATAACCACTTTCAGTGGGGTATTATTTAGTGTGATCAGGGGTGGAGATGCAACACCTTGTCCCATTACACAGTTTTATTGATGCTTATAGTCAAGGAGAACAAGTTACCGGCATGGGAGAGACAGTCCATGAGTCTTTGTAGCTGAGTTTCCGTGTGAGCAACTAGCGCAGCACCATCAGTGTAGTGGAGTTCTCTGATCAGGACGTGATGTGTTCTGTCTTCACTTTCAATCTTGATAGATTGTAGAGTTTATCGTCTGACCTAGTGTGCAAGTAGACTCCTTCCATATTTGCACGGAAGGGAACATGGAGAAGATGACAAACAGAATGGGGGCTAGGACACAATCCTGTTTCACTCCATTCTTCACTCTGAAACTGTTGGAAATGGAGCCATCAAACTGTACAGTGCAGTGCGTGTTGTCATGGAAGGAACGGATGAGACTGAGGAGCTTCAGTGGACAGTCAATTTTTCCCAAAATCTGGGACATCAATGACCTTTCATCAGAAGTTCTGATGAAGGGTCATCAACCTGAAATGTTAACTCTGTTTCTCTCTCTCCACAGATGCTGAAAGACCTGCTGAATATTTCCAGCACTTTCTGTTTTTATTTCAAAGTTCCAGCATCCACAATATTTTGCTTTGATTTTAGTGTTTAAGTCACTGCCACTTCTCTTCCAGGAATGCCTACCTTGAAGAAGTTCTGCTCTTCTCTCCAACAAGATTTCCATTTGTCTCTTTTACTTTGTTCACCTTTCCATTTCCCTCCTGGTGTTTGATAAGGCGTCTACTAAAACTTCACAGACACATCTCCTTCTTCAGTGACTGTCTCTGGCTCCAACTTATTGCACATAGATTCCAACTGAAGTTCCATCCTTCACATTTCAAATCCACCCAGGGTTACAGGTATCTCCGAGACATACAACATTTCAGACAGCTGTTCTTGCCGCATCCCAAGATCCGCATTCAGTGCTATGTGCCGCCACATGTACAATCTCCCTTTCCAGCAGCACCAATTCACCCTATTTCAAAGCTGTCCTGCTGCACAGTTTCTTTTCAACCTTTGTCTTATAAGATGCTTTAACAAAAGACTTTTTCTTTTCCTTTCAAGTGTTAAGGAACACAAGCTCCAACAACTCATGGTCACCAACGCCTCTCCAGATCTTTCTTCCAGTTCTGATGAAAGGTCATTGACCTGAAATGTTAACTCTGCTTCTCTCTCCACAGATGTTGCCAGATCCGCTGAGTTTTTCCAGCACTTTATGTTTTTATTTCTTTACTGTCATGCTGTGTCAGATTCTTTGTGACCTGTTGTACCACTTACCCATCAATGCCATTCAATAACAGGCCACAAGATACATAGGTGTGGTGCAAGGGTGGCTTTCCTGTATAATTTTTCTCCTTGCCTTTGGGGGAGCTGTCTGACACACACTTGGCACCTGACTGCTCAACAGTGCAGCCACAATTGGAAAAAATTAAAGACATGAACCCACATCCATTCATTATATATAACATAATAAAATCTTTCGCTTATGTCAAATCCGTCATCCAAACCATGACCGTTGAGTCTGTCACATGTTGAACGAGTTTACCTTCCTTATTCCTACCTACTTACCTATTTGAAGAATTTTTCTTCTTGTGATTACATTTCAAGAACATGTTTTGCAAGTGAAAAGATAATTTAGATTACTTTTTAATAGTTCTATTCATTAAGTAGATAGCAATACTATTAAACACGCTAACACCAGCAGAGATGTTGGCTTTACTACTTCTCTTTCAATGCCTTGTAATGATTTGAAGGGAGGGCGGGGTATCTTCTATGCAAAGGTTACATTGTTGCGGACTCTTGAATATTATTACTACATAATATCTGACTGCAGTGAAAATAAAACTGATTCCTAACATTACTTAATGACTTGCATTGTGCGATGCATTGCAAAGCATATTTGAAAATGAACAGCACTTGATTTCCTGATTTTTCACTTGACTGTGCAGTATAGAGATTCATCTGTGAGAAACACTGCTGTAAGATCACTTAAGTGTTAATGGATTTTTTTATAGTCCTCAAAACAAATCTCCCATAGTGTACCAATACCATATTCTAATAAATCATAATTATCTGCAGTTGGTATTCAATAGTGAATAAAATCTGTTGCAGTGTAAAACAGGTTGCTAATTCGCTATCGTCAGTTTCACACTTTAGCCAGAAACAAATTTCATCCACACTGCGTCAAGAATAGGCCACTCAAATTCTCATCAGTGCATTCACAAGCACAAATGTTAATCGCTTTCACGGGCAGGCCATACACATTTGCAAGTCACATTCCTGAAAAGTAAAGATCAATCTAAAATTCAATGATTAACTATGATACAATAATTTCTATGAGAAAATTATGAATTGTGCATTTCATCAGAACTCTTTTGCAGTTTTGAACTCTGGCATACTCCATACTCGTCTGGCTGACACAAAGCCTTGTTCCACATCTTCTGAGACTGTCTTGATATTACTGCTGAAGGGATAGATCCTTAGTCGTGATTTAAATATCATTGTAGAGAGACTCATTGTCCGTTTCTTGGTCCATTGCCTGGTCAGCTTCTTTGTATCTTGATCTTCCTTCATTCTCTCTAAAGCATCCTGAAGAACAGATCGGAATAACTGCAACACTTCTTGCACCTCTGGTTCATATTCAGCAACTACCTGTCGAAATCTGTGTATTAAATGGAAATCTTAATTAATATGTATAATTCTATTATTTGACTGAAGTTACCCTAAGAGATCTTACACTTTCAGCAGGAACCATGTTCAACAGGTATGCAGGTCACAGTCATATGTTCACCTGCATTTCCCCACTGGGAGTGGCGAATTAACTTTTATTTGTTAATAGCAAACATGTTAAACCAAGGCCACATTACTTAATGAATTATAATCAACCTTGGCAACTTGCGTTAGGAAGGAAAAAGTCAGCCAAGGTTCTTATTCCCGATCGCTATTAAGTGATCCTTGTGCAAGTGAATTTGTGCGGATAATGGGCGAAGATGAAAGAAAATGTGGCTGATTTCCTCTGCCCTGTAGATGATGCTTCTTGCAGCCAAATAGCTTGACAGCATTTACCATCTAGGTTTACAGAAGAATAGCCACTTGGACAAGATACCAGAGGGTGACCAGCATCTGTGGAGCCGTAGCTCAATACAGCATTAAGACCCTTCATGAGGATAGGGGAGAACATTATTGGAAAAGGGAAAATGAAAATGAACTGAGCTGTTTTGTAAGATAACTACAGCTAGTGGTATTTCAAATGAAAGATCAGAAAAAAGTAGAAAGCAATTTTGTGCTCTGTTCCACTACCCAGGTGGGACAATTGAGTTGGAGGAAGCAGCTTAGATGTTACAGAGTGAGTCGGATAAAACTATGTGGTCAAATGTGTATTTACCCTTCAGGTTTTCATGTATTTCCATTTGTTTTTCTTTCAATGCACATGTAGGAGTGTTATATATACACATCTATCTCTAAAAGCAAATCTTTCTATGGGTCGCCTTTCTTTGCAATCTTTTCCACTTATTTCTGTCTTCAATGGCTACTCCCCAACAATTTCCCTCAAGCTCATGTTTACCATGCTTATTCTATATGAATTGGATGAAAACACAAATTTACAGATTGTAAGTTTTGAGTAATGATGCAGCGAGAATATGAGGAAGAATATGAGGCAGCGGGTGGTAATGGCTGGGAACTCGCTGCCTGTAAGAGTGGTGGAAGCAGAGATGATCGATGACTTCAAGAGGAGGTTGGATGGGCGCCTGAGAGGAATAGACTTGCAGGGCTATGGGGATCGAGCAGGGGAGTGGGACTGACTGCATAGCTCCGTGGAGAGCTGGCATGGACTCGATGGGCCGAATGGCCTCCTTCTGTGCCTTAAATGACTCAATGGGCTGGATTTTGGTCCCAGCCCAACGTTGGGTTTTGCGGTGGGTGGTTGGGCCAGAGAATTGGAGCGGCAACGGCCCGCCACGGAACCCAATGTCGGGATTGCCGGGCCCAATCTTCCCGGTGGTGGGGAAGCTCCGCGGCAGCCCCTCTGTCGTTCTGCGACAGAAGGCAAGCTGGTGCCACTGAGGTGCGGAAGGGATGAACTCTGCACTATGTAGTGTCTGGTAAATGCCTGCTATCCAACCTGAACCCGACGGGACCCAACAACATGTGTCGGGCTCAGGTCGGGTCAGCCCATCTTCCGGATTCGGGTCGGGTTGGGCCGAGTCCAGGTCGGGCCGGGCCGGGTCGGGCCAGACATGCACGGTAAGTGCTCTGCTGGTAAGTATTGAAATTTTAAAAACTTATCTGAGCTGGGCATCCGGGACGAAACTGAGTCTGCTGCTTCCTGGAGGTTCCGAGTCTGAAGGTAAGTAAAGGGATGGTTGGGTCGGGCTTGGGTCGAGTTGGGGCCGGGCTCCTGGAAAAATCGGAGGGACTCGGGCCGAGTCGGGCTCAGATCGGGTTCTTTTTCCCGACCTGAGCAGGCCTTTAGTGTCTGAGGTGGGAAGGGGTCAACTCTGCACTATGTAGTGTATGGTGGGGGTTAGGGGTCAACTCTGCACTATGTTGTGTTGCTTGCAGGGCTGGCAGCCTTTTAAAAATGGTGCCTGCTCCTTCATCAGGCCGAGGCTTGCCCCGCCACGTGATTTGGGGGGGGGGGGGGTGCGCCGCCATGCACATGCTAAGTGGCTGCTGGACGCAAGATCGCAGCGGTGCGGGGCCCATGCATAGCGGCCACCATTTTCTTCATCCGCCGCTGCTTCCTGCGGCGGGAGAACAAGATCCAGCCCTATGACTCTATGACTCTAAATCACCAATCATTGAAATTTAAGGCAGACAAGTGCTATGCTCAGCAAATAAGATGGAAAAAAAAATGCAACAACTTTTGTTGAAACAACTCGAGATAAAGTGGAAACAAAACAGGAGTCTGCGTAGATTTGATAGTAAACCAATGCAAAGCAAGATCAACAAAGCCAGTAGAGTGTTGAACTACATAGCTAAAACAGGTACATACAAGTCAAGGGAAGTCATAAGCAAACTGTACAGTGCTCGGCTCAGACCACACCTTGGAGTATTGCATCCAGCACTAGTTGCCGAGACACAATGGAGACAGTCAAGTGTCAATGCCATGGTAGATCCTCTAACGGTGTTAAAGTTCTTATGACTGCATGCACTTCCTGTTGTCACTATTTTGTTACCCTTTGTGACATTTGGGGCTGGATTTTCAAAGGGCCGCAGGGTCAGGACCCAGTGTGAGTGCAATTTCAAAATCGTGGACCTGGAGGTTGTCTCGGGATCCTGATGCCTCCAGGACAGTTTGTAGTTTTGAAAGAGCTGATGGGGTGGGGGAGGCGGATAGAGAAGGAATGAGAAACTCACTCGCTGCCAATTAATGGCCCCTTAAGCTCCTTAAGGAGCTTGTTAAGGGGCCTGTCCAGCGCAGAACAGAATTTTTAAACTTTATTTTGGCGAACCCAAACAGACTGGTGCACATTTGTGCACAGCTGTCAGGTTCACTGCGGGGCCAAAGAAAGTTTATTTTTCTTTGTCTTAAAACTGGTTTTTAATGGACTTTTTTGTGACGGTGCCAGCGCTGGGCCTTTACTTTTCCTGCATGGCCTCATTCATCTTCATCGATGCTGCTGGGCCTGTAAGGAGCTGCCCACTCTCTTCAGCAAGGCAGCTGCCAACATGGCTACTGCCTGCCTTTGCTGCTGGTGCCAGGCAGGCAGCTCCTCTCTCCTGGAAATGTTTGGCGCCACTAATTGTGTGCCGAGCTCGCCTCCTGCCCAATTAGCGCATTTACATTAAAAATAGCATTGTGAGAGCTACGCAGCTGAGGTAGGGGGTTGGGACCCGGAATTCATCTGCAGATCAGGTTCCCGACCCCAATTTGAAAATCCAGCCCCTGGTAACAATTGAAGTACCACTTCCATTACCTTTGACAAGGTATTCCATGGCATTGATCAACTGAGTCGGAGGATAATTATTTTATGACAGGGGTATTGGCAAAATATGCTGGGGAACAGTGGTCCAATTTTCCATAGGGTCAGATTCACACTCGTGGTGCAAGTCAGCTGTGAGTGCAGCATCATGTCAAGGAAATTGGATAACATGGGTACATCAGGTCCCAGCTAAGGCTGCAAATTTCCGAAAGTGCCTGGGCCTATGGAGCCACCCAAACATTGAGCATTACCTAAGAGGGTGCAGGATCAAGGGGAGAGAATTCCAATACCAAAGGCCTCCTCAGCCTCAGCCTCACGGCCACCCAGCCGCTTGGACACCTGGATAAACTAGGCATACACATTTCTTACTAAGTGGAAGTGTCCCACTACGGTCACTGAGCTGATTTCTTGGCCTGGAAGACCCCAGAAATACTTAAAAGGTCGACTCAGATTAGCCCTTCTACCAAGGGGGCCAATCCACCTATCCCCGAGGAGAGGTACCCCAGTCAGTAGACCAACCAACACCGCATCTTCCGCGTCTCTTCTCTGGTCATGCACCTATATTGGATTACGTGATCCCACCCTGAGCATTGATACTCTGATGTGATCCAGAGTGGAGATTATAAGCATTTACCTCCTCCTAGCAGAACAGCCTCAATGCTCTCTCTGATACAATGATGGACTATAAACTGGAGGATGTTGTTGATATCACCTGCTGCAGGCTTGAAGGGGCCTGTTGCATAAAAACTAAGTGCCACTGTAACCTGAGAGCCGCAGGTAGTGCTGTCCATGCCCTGATCTGAGACTCAAGTTGTGGCTGCAGCAGATGGCAAGCTCAGTGACAGCCTCTTTTAAGCAAAAAATCTAAGGCATTGCTTGCCTGAGAAGTTGAGATGGGAGAAGTGCTTCCTTTACGGCCTCCTACACAATGCACTCCTCCTCCCTCTTCTCCCAGCTGTTCCTTCTCTCTCCCGTCTTCCTCACTGCTTCCCTTCATCCTCCAGCCCCAAAGGCAGCCATGCCGGACTACCCATGACTACAGTAAAACTGTTTAAGGACACACAAAATCTTCCTGTCAGCAGTAAGAATTAAGTTTCCACAGTCAAAAAACAGGCCAAGAAACACCCAGGAATTTACCAGCAGTCTCTAATGTCAAATCAGCGACTAATCTGTCTGTAGTGGATGAGCCTTTGAAATAGTGCTGCTGAATGGCCCTTCCTGCCTGTTAATGCTACGAGTTGCTGGGTTAGTTTGATGTGTGGCAAGTCAGGCAGCCCAACATCACAATCAGGGTGCTACAACAAATATAGGACCCTTCATTAAACATTTTAATCAGTGGTTAACATACTTCTTCCATGAACCCCAGATGGCTACAGACCAGTCTGGTCTAATATGATAGTCGGCACATTTCAGGCATGAAATGAGTGCACACACTGCGGTGGCCATATTGGACGCTTAGGAGCCTGTTTTGTCGCTGAAAAATGGGCACAGTGCCACTGAATTTCTAGACTACAATATTTTATGGTTTAATGCTCCTGTCCTTATAAAATAGTGTATCCTCCGTGAGTAGCACCGTGAAAGATCTGCCAGTATTTTTAAGAAGTATACATTTAGTAATAAATGCATTGCTAAAACAATTGCTTCTAGTTTCAAAGCCAATCAGTTGAAGAGAAGTGCCTATATTTATAGCTACAATAATTAATCTATTGTCATTGCTGTAGCTCCTGTGGCAACGTACATTCTGTTTCACGCTGCCAAATACACAATGAAGTATGTATAATAAAATGCAACAGAGTTGTTCATAAACTTTCAATCTTTTGTAATCCTTTGAAAGTGCAATTCAATAGGTCTGATAATGTAGAGCCAAAAGGTAAGCCTTTTGCACCAAACACATAATAAATTCAAGCTTTTACATTTGTTACTTCTTGTGTTAGTCATTCAAATGCTTTGATTCTTCAGAGGGGGCAATACTGCTCGAGATAAGGATTGCGTTTTGTAGGAAATATGGAAAACTGTGCTGCGTAATTGTATCACAATACTATATATTTCAAAAAATTCTATCTGTTCAGATCAGCATACTAGTCCATGAGGGATATATAGCATACTTCCTTTTTTCTGTTGGAATTCTCATATAGACTCTAAAAGGAGAAATAGTTTATTCTCAGTTGAGAAACTCCAAATGTAATTATTAGTCTCACAGAAGTCCTCTTTAGAATGAGATTTATTGGCACTTCATTCTGGTGTAAATCAATGAGTTCAATAAAGTCTGGTTTAGTGCTTCTATAACAAACTTTGCTGAGACTTTGCAGGGGTGGGGGTGAAAATTCACCATTTAAGATTACCTAAC
Organism: Heterodontus francisci; assembly: GCF_036365525.1. Taxonomy (NCBI): domain Eukaryota; kingdom Metazoa; phylum Chordata; class Chondrichthyes; order Heterodontiformes; family Heterodontidae; genus Heterodontus; species Heterodontus francisci. Next base: position 74,592,602 of record NC_090383.1, read on the forward strand.
ATTGAGAGTGACACAAAAGTGTTACAGGAAGTGTATGATGACACCTACTTATAGGGGATTTCCCATGGCTTTGCTCACAAATTGGAGGGTAACGTGCCGAAGAAGAGGAGGGGACAGTTAATTGTTTAAGGAAATATTTGACACTTTGGTGAAGAAGGGAAGGAAATAATTTGAAGTTGAACTGATAATATAAAAATCAATAGATATCTGTTTTTTTTAATATGTAAGTCTGCCATTGTATGGCTAACAATAAGTCGCAACTTATGCTTGTTCATCTTTATATGAAGTTGTTCTCTTTCTTTTCTCCTCTGGTTCTTTCTGTGTTTCCTTGCTTCTACTTGTCTCTGTGTCTTATTTTCTCATTCTTGATTTGTCTTCTGGTTCTTTCTCTGCTCTGTTCTTCTGTTGGCAGGAGGTGTAAATGTCAGTTGGTGTCAGTAACTGGGGGAAGGATGTGGCCAGGGTGTTAGGTCGGTGTTGGGTAATAGATGGGAGAGGAATCCAGCAGGGGTGCAGGCTGGCTTTCACGTGATGGATCACAAAGCCATAGGGCAGCAGCCAAAAGCAAGGCAAAGAAGAGTGCTCCAGCCTCTGTGTCTAACACTAAGCTCAGAAACCAGAGGCCTGTGTTTTAAATTGATTATTGCATTGTAAGTTGGCTCTATTATAATAAGCACTTTTAAAAAAAACAGCTGATTTGCCAGTATCCACTTTTCCATTCATTACTTCTTCTCTTCCCACATCCCTTGCACTCTGTGTTTCCCTATTCCCTTACCTTTCTTCTTCAGAATCCATTCTGTAAAGATGTGGATAAGTTTCTACATTGATTTTTTTAAAAGACAGAACAGCTAATGTTGCAAGTATAGTTATAGTGAGTAAATCAAAATCAGTTTGACTTTTGTGCTGGCAGGTCTCATCTTTTGATCACAAAGAAACTCCAGGTCAAAAGCTGTAGTTTAGGACGCGCAAACCATAGGAAGCAAAAGTTGCTGAAGGATGAACCTTAGAAAATGAAGCAGGATATTAACCAGAACATGAGGCCTCTATCATTGTATGCCCAATGACGGAAGGGTAATAAAACTCCCAAAGTTAATCTTAGCGAGAAATAGACAATAAATGCTCATTTTCTTTAAATGGTATAAAAGAGATACAAAGCAAACTTCTGTAGGAATGTCAGCTACCTTTAAGACGGGGTATGGTGAACAGCTTTGGATAAGCATCAATCATAATTCACAGGAAGTTCTTTACACATAAGTTTCTTACAAGACTGCATGTAGTGCACTGGATGTAATCTTAAGATGAATGTTTTGAAACAGTAATAAATTGTAAGACATATTACTCTCTCTATCTTTTATTAAAAAGGATAAAGGAATTATCCTAATACATCCTCTCTACTTCTTATCAGCCCCATTCTCTTCTACCCCCCAGCCCTCATTCTCCTCTCATCACCTCCCCATCAAACTAATGCCACTTATTTTCCATCACAAGCTGGGAAACCTATAAGCACTAGAAACAGGGCGGCACAGTGGCGCAGTGGTTAGCACCGCAGCCTCACAGCTCCAGGGACCCGGGTTCGATTCCGGGTACTGCCTGTGTGGAGTTTGCAAGTTCTCCCTGTGTCTGCGTGGGTTTTCTCCGGGTGCTCCGGTTTCCTCCCACAAGCCAAAAGACTTGCAGGTTGATAGGTAAATTGGCCATTATAAATTGTCACTAGTATAGGTAGGTGGTAGGGAAATATAGGGACAGGTGGGGATGTTTGGTAGGAATATGGGATTAGTGTAGGATTAGTATAAATGGGTGGTTGATGTTCGGCACAGACTCGGTGGGCCGAAGGGCCTGTTTCAGTGCTGTATCTCTAATCATAATCATAATCAGCATTATAAGTACTTTAAGAAAAAAATTACCAGTTCTAAGCTAAGTGCCATGAAACCACTGAGGAAGCAACATGAGGACTGGAGGGGTTGGGGATAGCAATAAATAGGGCACAAAGATGGAATCAACAGTTGGATACAGCGATAGTAGCCCAAGGGTGGACAAGTATTGCCAAAAAGATTGATGGTTAGCCAGTGGTCGAAGGCCCATGGACAGAGGTGGAGATGGGGAAGACAACGTGAGGCCCCATGTGGCAAGCACAAGCAGCCCCTGGAGGCAAGGAGGAATGAAGAGGCCCATGCAGATGTGTACATAGTATATAATAAATACTCTGAGGAACATATTGGCCAAGTTCTTGGTGAATGGTTCCAGCATTTACACTGGATCAAAGTCTGGTGGATCTTCAGTACCTAAATGACAATGGAAATTTTGTGGAAAAATGATTAGCAAAATTGAAATAAAATATTACTTAGTATTTTATTTCAACTTCCCAAAAGAATAAGAAGATGAGAGAACAGGATAATAATGAGGAAACAGCACTAAAATAGATGAGCTGACAAGGGATGTCTCCCTACGCTGTGCTACGGCCAGGTGGTTAGGGTCGTGGGTGGTTTCTACTGTTCACCTCCCAACTGACCACATCAAGTGTTTTTGTTACTAGGGTTTTAATCCCTTGTGTTTTATTTGTCAAATAAACAGACAGTGACAGGTTTTCTTGTAGCTTAAAAACAGAATATTAACTATTTATTGAACAATATTCATTGCTGAAATGGCCACAACCGCACCCACATGCACATTCACTCGCTTGCACATGCACACACGATGGAACGAAGGGCCTGTTTCTGTGCTGTATAACTCTATGAGTCTATGACACACACGCACAAGAATAAATAGATAGAGAGGAAAAGGGTAAGTGGGTTGAAGTGAGGTAGGTGTTCAGGGTTCAAGATAAACCTGTTGAATTTTCTCGGAGAACAGTTTCTCTTTTTAAACTTGCAGGCCTGGGTTGTTTGTAGATTTTCTAGTGGTTGAGACTTCAGTCCAGAGGCAATGATCACTTTCAGTCCTCTGTTGCACCAAGTAGAAGGGTAGAATTCGCAGCAAGCCTCTCTCTTTGGTTTTTGCTAGATCTCTCAGCTCTCAGGTGGACAGGCTTTTGAGATGTTGTTGTGATTTTTCCCCTCTCTAGAGAGCTATTTTGTAAGGTAAAAATCTCTCACATGTTTCCTCTGTTAGGAGACACAATGTGGTGGCCAACAATGGACCAGGATGTGGCTACTTTACATGTTCTTTGTTTCAGAAAAACTCATTTAATTCAGGAATGTCTTTTGATGGGTGTAATTGACACCTTTTAGCTTGGAATGTATCCTTTTGTCTTTGACAGACAGTAAGAAAGTTTGAATGTGCAGGGTCAGGTTGTCTGACCTTCAATGGCCATTTTGCAGCACATTGTCCACTTTTCTTTAAAGAAAAAGTCTATTTTTGTAATTCTTCAGTCAGTTTGGGATCTGTATTTTCATTGCTGCTCTTCTCGTGTGCATGACAATTGGTACATGACCGAATTTATCATCTCACAGAAAAATGTTGGCCCCAATTTTAATCCTGGGCAGGTTCTGGGTAGACAGGTAGCAAGATGACTTGGAAACTTATCGCTTTTCCAGAAATAAAGACGAGACTATATCAAGACCCAGGCCATGTTGAAATTCTGCTGGCTGACGTCTTACCCAGAACAGGTGGGAGGTCAGTGGGAAGTGATATAAAGTTATACAGTCCAAAGGCCACCCGCTGACACAAGGTAGGTGGTGGGATTGGATTCCAAGGGCATCTCACGGTGGTCTCACGTTCTAGAAATGTGGATGGGGAAAGGGTCCAGGGCAGTGAAGGCTTCAGCTTTCCTTGTGGGGCCTGGATGAGCACTCCTAATCTTTCTAGCCCCAGAAAGGAGAGAAAGAAACCTTACATTTTTCAGCCTCTTCATCCCAACAGGTCCTGACTGCCTTTCAACTGGCAGCAAAGTTGTAGCAGCTTCCCTGTTCAGTGTGATTCTGATGTTGTCATCAGGCCCAATATGCATATATAAAGTAGGATCCTACCAGCTATGCTGGGTGTCCTTGCCCCTTAGTCTGATTCAGTCCATTGAGTTGCATTGATAATGTTAACTCCAAGCACATACAGGAACAGCTGCTCCCTCCTTATATCAATGCTGCATACTGCTGAAAGTGACTGGGGATAGCAGCTTCTCACCTGAGCTGTTATAGTTCATTATGATTGCTTGGCACTGTACTTACCGCTTGCAAGTGCAAGCAATGGAGTCAGCAAAGCTTATGCCTCAAGGGTCCTCGAAACATAGGAGAAGGAATCATAAGACCACAATAAAGATAATGGCAGCATAGTATTGAACAGAAAGATGTTGCTGGAGCTCTAAGCTATAAAACATTACAAGTGCACCATGCTTCCTATGAGTCAACAGCATCAAATGCAGCTACTTGTAGAGAAATATTGAGTGATGGACAGTATATTCTTTCCACGGAGCACAAAGCTAGCATTTTTTTAAGAAGGATTAAAACTTCTCAGCTTAATTTGCACAAATTGTTGATAGTTAGAAAGATCCATGTCATTTTGTGTACAAATTAATATCAAATTGCAATGACATTACCTGAGTACCACAGGTCCACAATAAGAAGGGTGGATTTTGGAACAAGCTTCCTCAAGTTCGAGCCTCTCCCCTGGGGACACTTCATAGCTGTGTTTGGGATGACTGATCAGCCAGCTGTAGTCGACGCCTGTTTTTATCCTCCTGTACTCGTCCTCTCGCTCTCTCTGCATCTTCTCAGCTTGTTTCATCTGCCAGCTGAGTTCCATCATGAGGGTCTCTGTTATCACATCTGTGGGGTTCCTCTGGGAGTAACTGTGATAAGGCTCACTCCATTTAAACCAGGAAGCTATTGACATTGTTTATTGGTGATGTTGTTCTCTGAAAATACATTAAGGAAGATTTGGTGAGCTAAACAATTCTCTCTAATGACTTACTAGAATTCTTTACCTTTTCCAGCTCAAACACTGAAGACAATTGTGATAAACAAACATTCAATAACTGTGTTTGATAGAATTTGAACTGCTAGTTGAAGTATTGGAAAAGATACTCTTTTATTTGAATGCATAGAACAGTAGTGTAGTGGTAATGTTACTGGACTAGTAATTCAAACACCCAGACTAATGCTCTGGAGATATGAGTTCAAATCCTACCATGGCAGCTGATGGAATTTAAATTCAATTAATAAATCTGGATATGATTACCTTTATATTCACAAAACTAGTGGATTGTTGTAAATACCCATCTAATGCCCTTCAGGGAAGGTAATCTGTGTCCATAGCTGGTCTGTATTCCAGACAATGTGACTTCAGACCACTGCTATGTGGTTGACTCTTAACTGACCTCTGAAATGGCCTAGCAAGCCATTCAATTGTATTAAACTGCTACAGAAAATGCGAAGGAAACTAAAACCAGATGGACCATCTGGCATTGACCTAGGCACTGGAAATGACAAAGGCACACCCTGCCCAGTCAACCCTTCAAAGTGTTCCTCACGAACATTCTGGGAACTTGTACAAACATTGGGAGAGCTGTCCCACAGACTAGTCCAGCAACAGCCTGACATAGTCATACTTAAAGAATTCTACCTTACAGCCAATGTCCCAGACTCTTCCATCACCATCCCTGAGAATGTCCTGTCCCACCTGCAGGGCAGACCCTCCAGAAGTGGCGGCACAGTGGTATACATTCGGGAGTGGACCTGGGAGTCCTCAACATTGACTCCAGACCCCATGAAGTCTTTTGGCATCAGGTTAAACATGGGCAAGGAAATCCCCTGCTGATTACCACCTGCCTTCCCTCAGCTGATGAATCTGTACTCCTCCATGTTGAATACCAATTGGAAGAAGCACTGAGTGTGCAGAACGTAATCTGGGTGGGGCATTTCAATGTCTATCACCAAGAATGCTCAGTGGCACCATCACTGACCGAGCTGACCATGTCCTGAAGGACATATCTGCCACACTGGTTAGATGGTGTAAGAACCAACAAGAGGTAGAAACCTACTTGACCTTGTTCTCACCAAGTACATGTCGCAGATGCATCTGTCCATGATAGTATTGGTAGGAGTGGGAGTGACCACCACAGTCCTTTCGGAGACAAAGTCCCAAATTCACACAGAGGATATCCTTCATCGTGTTGTGTGGTACTACCACCATGCTAAGTGGGGTAGATTCAGAACAGATCGAGCTGCTCAAAACTGGGCATCCACGAGGTGCTGTGGGTAATCAACAGTAGCAGAATTGTCTTCAACCACAATCTGTAACCTCATGGCCCATCATATCCCTCACTCTTTCATTATCATCAAGCCAAGGAATCAACCCTGGTTCAATGAGGAGAGGCAGACAGCATGCCAGGGGCAGCACCAGGCATACCTAAAAATTAAGTGCCAACTTGTTGAAGCTACAACATAGGACTACAAGCACGCTAAACAACGGAAGCAGCATGTTATAGACAGAGCTAAGTGATGCTACAACCAACAGATCCGATCAAAGCTCTGCAGTCCTGCCACATCCAGTCATGAATGGTAATGGATAATTAAACAACTAACTGGAGGAGGAGGCTCCACAAACATCTCCATCCTCAATGATGGGGAAGCCCAGCATGTCTGTGCAAAAGACAAGGCTGAAGCATTTGCAACCACCTTCAACCAGAAGTGTCAAGCAAATAATCCATCTCAGCCTCCTCCTGAGGTCTGCAGCAACACAGATGCCAGTCTTCAGCCAATTTGATTCACCCCACGTGATATTAAGAAACGGCTGAAGGCACTGGACACAGCAAAGGCTATGGGCTCTGACAACATCCTGACTATAGTACTAGCCAATCTCTTCCAGTAAAACTACTACACTAGCATCTACTTGACAATGTAGAAGATTGCCCAGTTATGTCCTTTCCACAAAAACATGACAAACCCAATCTGGCCAGTTAGCACCCCATCAGTCTCAATCATCAGCAAAGTGATGGAAGGTGTCGATGGTAGTGTTAGCAAGCAGCACTTACTCAGCAACAACCTGCTCGCTGACACTCAGGTTGGGTTCCACCAGTGCCACTTGGCTCCAGACCTCATTGCAGCCTTAGTCCAAACATGGACAATATGGCTGAATTCCAAAGGTGAGGTGAGGGTTACTGTACTTGACATCAAGGCAGCATTTGACCGAGTGTGGCATCAAGGAGCCCTAGTGAAATTGAAGTCAATGGGAATCAAGGGAACACTTTCCACTATTTGGAGTCATACCTAGCACAAATGAAGATTGTTGTGGTTTTTGGAGACCAATCATCTCAGTCCCAGGTGTTACGACCAGGTGAGAAAGGTGTTTAGGGGTCCCTCTCAGCTTTCACCTGGTCTTAGTGTCACAGGGTTTAATTTTAAACACACCATGTTTTGAGCTCCCCCTTTGTGAATCCTTGCTCACCGCTTTCCAATTATAAGGCAAAGAAATGAACATGAACAGGCTTTCTTAGGTTTAAAGAAGAAAAGTGAAATTTATTAAACTTAAACTCTAATTTGGTTAACGCCTACAGATACAAGCTTCAGCAGGAAAAACAAAAAGCAATAGCAATAAGAAAACTTGAATTGGAGGAAAGGGAGAAAGAGAGAGCATTTCAGAGAGAAAGTGAAAGAGAAGAGAGGGAATTTAGGTTAAAAGAGATGGAAGTAAGACAAAGGGGTAGTCCAGGGAATAGTCAGCAGGTCAGGAAGAATCCGAATTTAGATCAGGACCCAACGGGAAGTTGTTTAAATTTATACAGGCTCTTCCTAAGTTCGAGGAAAGGGAGGTAGAGGCATTTTTCATATCTTTTGAAAAAACAGCCAAACAGATGAAATGGCCGAAAGAAAGATGGACGTTGCTCATGCAGGGCAGGCTGGTAGGCAGAGCTCATGAAGCTTATGCCATGCTTTCTGAAGAGGCTTCTGCAGATTATGAGATAGCAAAGAAGGCTATTCTCGCTGCGTATGAGTTAGTCCCTGAAGCTTACCGTCAGAAGTTTAGGAACTTATGGAGATTGACTGGGCAGACATATTTAGAATTTGAGAGGGTGAAGCAAATGAATTTTGACTGTTGGATAGGGACATTAAAGATAGAAACCACATATGAGAACCTTCAAGAATGAATTCTCTTCGAAGAGTTTAAAAACTCCATTCCTTCAGTAGTGAGAACTCATACAGATAACCTGAAAGTTTTGAAAGCTAGGCAAGCAGCAGAAATTGCTGATGATTTTGAGCTTGTGAATAAGCCAAACTATTTTGTCTGTCACCCCCATAAACCCGAGAAGGATGGAAAGTGAGAGAGTGAAAGGAAGGCAAGTAGCAGGGGACAAGAAGAAACAGCTGGGACTGCCCCAGGATCACCTCCTCAGGTCAGAAAGGAAGGCGCTGAGGGTAGAAGTGAGTTTCGCAAGCTAAAGTGTTATCATTGCAACAAAACGGGTCATCTTCGTCCAGAGTGCTGGAAATTGCGACGTAAACCCATAGGGCTTGTTGGGGTATGCAAAGTTAGTGCAGAGGAAAAGATTCTGACTGAGAGTATAGCAGACCAGGCTATAGCTTTAATGACAGCTGTGACTGTGAAGCCAGATACGAAAACTAAGAGGAGTGTAGAGGTTAAGAATAAAATACCTGAGAGTTATAATGATTTTTTGATAAAGGAGAGAGTAACTCTGTATCCTGTAAGTGAAGCAAGAAAACCTCTCATTATACTCAGGGATACAGGAGCAACCCAAACACCCTTACTGGGGAAAGAAAATAGGTTTCCACCAGAGAGCGCCTTGAATGCTAAAGTTTTAGTTAATGGAATGGGCGGGGTGTGTATACCCATACCTTTGTATAAAGTATGCCTAGAGAGTGACTCCAAGGAAATGATTTGGCAGGATCAAAAATATCAGTTTCTCCTATGGTTACAGAGGAATTAAGGAAACGGAGCAATTACAGGAACAAGTTCTGGGAATATTTCCTATGTGTGTAGTTACCCGAGCAATGGCTAAACAGGATCCATTATCAGAGGTAAAAGGGGCACCACAAATAGACAGCCAGGCATCTGAAACCTTATTTGGGGATTTAGATAATCTAAATGAGATATTTAACAGATTGTCTATCATTGCAGCACAGCAAGCTCATCCAGAGATCTACCAAATAGCACAGACGGCTCTGTCAGAAGCTGAGATGAAAGGAGTTCCAGAAGGCTATTATATAGCAAACGGGTTTTTGAGGAGGAAATGGAGACCTCCTCATAGACCT